>NW_027271005.1:709248-1418496 GCF_040938485.1 Diadema antillarum | reverse complement strand
TCGTATAGATGTGCAGTTTCCCACTGTGCATGCTGTTATAGTCGTGAGTACAACTTTCGTGCGCGCTCCCATTAAGCCCCGCCCAGTTATACTGTTCTATGGTCGCCATACGTTCAGACGCACAGGGAATGCTGATTCGTTATCGAGTTCTAGTTCGAAACGATGCTCTGACCGTCGTTTCGCTATACGTCGTCTCATTATACGTCGTTTCGTTAGTCAGCGTTCAGACGTATAAATTCATCATATACATTGTAGCTATACCCTTTTGGTACAGCTATACCATTAAAGTATAATTTTTTTTGCGTCTGAATGCCCTGTCAAATTCCCGCCTTTTTGTCAGATCATTTTTAATGCTTTTTAGCTGCTGCTGAGTACTGTCACCAAAGTGCATTATTAGGCAACCATCTCCTGCTGTATGAAGGCCCAGAATAATACAAGTTATCTGTATTAGAAACAGAGTATGGGGACACCAGCTTTCAGTGATCCAGCTGATAGAGCCGCAGTCAATCCACCTCATTATAGCCCAATCATATCACATTACACTGACAAGCCATTATGACTCGCTGCTTCAAGAGCTGTTGAGGTCACTGACCTACTGACACATCAATGGGCTAAAATGAAATCAGATCAGGGGAACCCAATACCTGGCAAATTACCATCATTAACAAACATTTACCTTTAAATAAATATTTACTTTACGTGTTTCTACCTATACAACAAAAAGTATTTACGCAATTCAGTTTTCGTCTGTATGCCAATTGGACATCTGTAATTGTAGCTGCCCATTCTGAACCTGATGTGCAAAATAGTTGTAATATCATCCAGAATTACTGGACACCCCTCCCAACCAACCCCCCCCCCCCCAATAAAGGGGAAAATTGTATTTACAAGAAAGTCAGTTTGATGATAAGAAATCTACTGCAGTTGAGAAATATAGATTCTCTGTGTGTTCCACCTAATACACAGAAGTTGAGATCACGCTTTTCTTGAAATTTGTCAATAATATTTTTGTTCAGAGCTGCGCTTGCATAAACAAGTCATGCAATCTTTGCTGAAAGGATAAAAGACTCAATGAGATGTAATAAACTGGAGAACGTTTGTGGAAAATGACTAGATTGAAACAGAAACTATATCAGAAGCTTCTGTAAACGGTGAAATTTTCCTTATTAAGATCTGACGTCATCTCGACTTGATGACTCTGCCATAGTAGACAGCACATTCCCAGCACAAACGCATGTATCTCCACATAAGCAATCGTCGCAATCAAATTAAGAACTTGGCGGGGTGGAAAATTGCCCCAAACTATAGCGGCATCACTCTCTCTACAAATCCTTCCCCCCCCCCCCCCCCCATCCCCCAGGCTCATGAAGGAGGAACCTACCCATTCTGCAGAATCTACCGACACAAACTCCACCGCCTGGTAATCAACAGGATCGCAAGCGGGGGAGGCGCATTGTCGGGCACGCGCCAAATTAGGCAGCCGCGCGGAGTGCAATTACCTCCAGTGATAATGGTCATTGTGTAGCATTAGTCACATTTGCCTCGGGGCAGAATTTGCAGTGAAGATATGCTACCATTTGAAAGAAAGGGAGAGCGGTGGTGTAACTGATCTTCTCTGTGGATCAGCCACACTTTTCCATTATAAGCTCTACCCTCTGTCTTGAGCTGGGCATACACTGACATCTGATCGAGTTTACAATTTAATTCTGTATTTCATCTATTATATCTAACTGCCCTACAGGGTGAGATGAGGAAAAACATTGGCTGTTGGTAAAGGAATATCACAAAGATACCCTTACTCATCCTACATGTATGATAATGGGAGAAAACATACGTACTCTTTTAATACTTATCACATACAGAATATGTAGATCTAGTCCATACCATGACAGCATGTTCTGGTATTCAATGAAATAGGGCCATTCATCATAGTTATCATCATTTATCACTCACTTAATTTATCCCTCCATGAAAATTCCATTCCATCCTTCACCATTCATGGATGCGTATTATTAGTTGCTGGTTGCCGACAAGTGTATCACTATGTACGAACTACACTAGCTGTACTGTTAGGTGCATAAGCTGGTGTTATTCAATGATTAATCACACACTTTAGTGTATACATGTCACACCCAACTGCGCACTTTCTGGAGTTATGTGCTTTTTTGCAACGTCAACTGAGAATTGGTTGTTCTGCAAAGCTGATGATATCACTACTTATCACTAAATACAGTCGTATCACTACACATGCACACTTGAGACATTCAGTAATGCTATTCGAAGTGTGCGACATACCAGATAAGTATCAACTGCTAATACAGCACCAACATGATGACATATTCTATGTTCGAAAAGAGAATGCAAATTCGTATAATTTCCTTTAAAAAATGCTATTGCATGCACTATAAGTTTCTTCCTTTGCACATAAATTGTTCGTTACGAGTATCAGTAATATCACAACATAACATCACTTCAGCACTTTCCCCACACAACATCTGTCAACCTTTTTTTATCATTATGTGCGAGTCTACCAGTTTTTGATTTTGCCTCTGCAGGAGTACATGTGGATGCAATATATATCTTTTTGTCTTTTTCCTGGCTTGGAAAATAAACTGTAAAGTGATTTACTGCACTGCAGCTGACGATAATGGAGCAGAATGGATGAATGGCTTGTTGATAGCTAATTTTGTGATTCATATCCCTGAACCATTTCTTTTGACATTGCCTGGTTGTAAAAATGTAATTATTTCTGAATGCAATGCACTAACAGATACGAAATGGTATTCATTCAACATCACCTTCTACATGTACAGGTATTGGATATTCTGTATTGCACAATAAGCGGTGGTGGTGGGGGGGGGGGGGTTTGAGTATGATATATGTATACAGTCAAGATGAAATGACAGGGGGGCAGTACAGAGTTGCCATTCAATGAATTCTGACTATCTACCACATAATGACATGGGGAAGAAATTGGGAACACTGCTCATCTGACATTGGACGCTGATTAGCGCTCTTTCATATTGGAGTCAATGACGTTCGCACGCGTGTGTGCCACTCTTTGCGCTAGCACCCCCGTCTCCCAGGTCTCACTATCAGTGATGCATCAAGCCTATTAGGGACTCGGCAGTCTGAATCATCACGGCAAATAGAAGTCAATCTAGCCGTGAATACCAACAGACGGCTCATTCACGTGACTGAAATCATTGTTCATCATCTTCAGGAGTAAAGCAGGAGAGCTAGTATTCTGGCTTTGAGCACACACTGGAGTTATATTAGTTTGTCATTTCTATTTGTGGCATTGACATGATGCATAACTTAGGACCAAATCAATAAATGTCTTTGCTATTGCACACTTTTCATTTTTGTGTGATTCTGATGAAAAGAAAAAACAAGGAGACCATACATATGTCACACAGTCATCATGAAGTGAATGTGTTGATTCACATGCACCTTCAATCTGATAGTGTTGTAGCTAATTTCGTCCAAACACATAGTACCGGTATGGCAAAGGTAGTTAGGCAGTGTAAAATGTAATTATGCCTAATTTCAGTGTTTACGATTATAGACACTACGTGCCCACACACACGAGCTGGTACACATAATCACATGATGCATTCTGCACCCCCAAAGTAGATCGTTGCGCAAAGAGACATCATCGCCCCGCGACACCACGTGACATAATCCCACGAAACCCTCCTCTGCGACAAAGCCCCTCCCCCCATCCTCCCCTTTTCACTCTTTCGGCGTTCATTCGCGTCACTCGGGCCCAGTGACTCAACCCATTGTCAGACACCATCCTCCCCACGAGCCCGGCTAAAATTAGCTTCAAACAGAGCTCAAACACCTTCCTGCGTCTCCTTCAACGTGTGCATGTCGTATATTTAGCACTTGTACGCAAACAATTGCTCACTTGTCGCAGCACATCACATTGTTCACACTGTGATGGAATAATGCATCAAATGAGTTGTTTTCTCACTGGACATCACACCAGTTCATGGATGTCATTGTCAGCCTTGCCCAGAACGATCATATTTGCATGTGGTAATAACCAGGGCTACCAAAATTTGGCCCCATCCTCGCGTGCCTCTCAAAGGGGAAGCAACATTATCAATAATAATCTAAATGCATCACGATTATAAAGGCATGCAAGCAATTTTTTCACGCACAGTATTGAAGGAGAAGTGTTTTAATGTTTTATAATGCTAACAATTGCATTTGGTTTTTATCCTGGGAAAATTATATTGCATCCCTCAACGATATGGTCAGGCATCAGTCTTGCACAAATTATTTAGAGCACTGATGATACTATTGTCACTACAAGTTCAGACAATAAATGGCTGATGCATATCTGTACATATATGCAACACAGAGAAGACTGCCTTTGCATAACAGGGGTAATATTTTGCTATACTTTATACTTAGACAGGGGTAATCAGGTAAATAGCAATTATGTACACTCTCCTGTGGTTTGCTGCCACCTACAGTAAGATCAGTGGTTGAGAAATCTCATATATCCAGTTTACTTTCACAAGGATGCCTGATGGAGAGTCAGTGCGTATCAGGAAACTGATATCACATATGTACATGTATGTAGATACAATTGTGTTATGATTCCTATATGTACATGTTCAAAATGTTGTTGCTAATAAAACTTCAAACTTCAAACTTCAAACGCAGTGAAAGAGCCAATTTTCTTGTACTCAATCAGTACATCATCGGCGATATGAAAAACCCCTGAATACGCACCATGTGACCTGGAAAAACACATATCGCATTATAACCATGATTACAGCACAGCTTATTTCTATCGGCAGAGGGCAGAGTAGGTTTGCTCGTTTATGCTGGAAAATTCTCGTAGTTCTATCAATTAACTTGTAAGCTGTCACTTCAAATCACAGCACCATGCATGTGACTTCACAGCCTGTTACTTTTTATTGGAATGATGCTTCTTCCTGCAGGATTCTGAAGTCTCTGGAAAAAAAAGAGGAAAAATTGCAGTTTCCTTCCAGGAAAGACTTTCAGCAAGTTGGAAGTGATATATTTCTCCTGTAATTCTGTCAAATAAGGAAGTGTCTAGAAAGGAATTACAACATGCATGTCATATGCATATCAGAAACATTACATACCAGTGTAAACATTGTAAAAATATTCCAAGTGTTGTAATTTCATGGATATCTTCCTGTCAATACATATTGTATATTTTACCTCTCCTTTCTTGTTTTCAACTATATTTATGCAACAGTATGATAACTACTGGTACTATATATATTACATATATTTTCTGTGTACATATACACTGTAGGTATAAGTAGAATTTTGGTTGTTGTTGGTTTTTTGCTAAACATAAAATTACTGATTTATTATTATATTTTTTTTTTTAGCTTTGGATGTAACCTTTGCATTGTGATGCAAATATTGCAAATGCCAGTTCTAGTGTATAGAAGATCTGTAATCACAAGTTTTGGTTGGCTGTGACATGTGGTTGAATGACAACCATCCATGTTATCAGTGTATAGCTGTCAATACAGACAAACACTTCCCAAAATGTGAGAACTAATTTTGCGCACAATGCTCATGAATAGTTTAACAGAGGGTGACGATCTTGTGTGAAGGCGGCCGTAATTTCTTAATCTCGGACGTCATTTGCAGAATCATGATCTTTCATCGCTAAATCCGCAATTAGTGCTCAACGGTACAAAAATATTAGCCATTGACGCAAAGATAATCTGAGACTATTTACCAAGATACGAGGGGGGGGGGGGGTTATCTACTTTAGAGCTATTTCCAAAAAAGGGGGTGGGGGGATCCTGGTTAATTGGAAGTATTAACGCGTGCAAGGACCCACACAATGCTTGAGTCAAGACGACAGAGCAGGATGGAGCTAACATTTAGAGATCGCCTGGTCTCGTACGCGATGGGTCAAACTATTAATAGAAATGGGGGGTATGACACAAAGCATCATGGAGGTAACTGATAGGTCCTTTTTTTCAAGCGAAAGATGATTTCATTATATTTGACGCGAGTGTCATAATCCATTGCCGATGGAAATGCGGATGGACAAGGGGAAGATGCTCTGAAATTAGTAGTCCTGTTCAATAAGCCCCCCTCAATTTCCACAAAATGTCATCTGTCGATAGGTCTAGCCACGTGGATAAAATGCATTCAAATTACCTTTCTATTACGGCATTGAGAAAAGAACTTACTCCACAAATTTCTCTCATTTTCTTTCATTTCCTCAGACCTCTTCCGATCAAAGTTGGTTGAGGGAAATTAACTTTCCAATGCAATTGTCGCAGTAAATGTTGATCGCCAATTGCAATATAATTCCAGGGTATCTGAAATTTGAATTTCAGAAAATGAGGAATACACAAAATTAAGGCTCTAACTGTTTTCAACACTTTTCAACAAGGTTCATAATTTTATGAAAATCACATCCAAAACAGACATCATGGATTTGCTCAGATTCTGCAGAAACCCACTGTGTGAGCGCAGGGACATCTGCACATTTTGCAGAACAGAGTCAATATGCTTCCAACATGCGCCTGCTGTTATCAACGTGGTTGTCAGCTCCAGACAATGTGGGCTGTTGTTATCAAAATAATCATTTACCGGTATACAGTTTGATTGACAGGTCTGAGATGCTGTGTTTTTATATCTCAACAAAGTGTTTTTATTTCACAACCTTGTATCAACACTCAATTACCTAAAATACTGAAGAATCCAGATAAAATTTCACACATGCATGTCCCCAAAATTCAGGATTTGACAGCTGTGTTCTTAATTGGTCCGGCCAGACAAGAGGACTCTTCGTTATGACGCGTGGGCAAAGACCATTCAGCCCACCCCCTTTTTCAGAGATATGAATTGTAATGTAATATAATAAACAAGAAGTTGCATTTTACATTGTACCTCTTTGCAGCTGTTCTTTTGCTTCATATAAATTTTCCCACATGGGCCTAATGATCTGACTTCAAGCGTAGCGTTTAACTCTCTGCATGCCACGTTACTGTAAAACGAGGAATGTTCATGTGCATTTTCATTTCGCGAATTTCGCGAGAGCCAAGATTCGTGTAATTAAAATGCACATGAAAGTTCTTGTCTACACTATACGCATTGCATGTTAGAGGCAACTCATATAAATTTCATGCCGCGAAAAAGGGCCATCGGCTCCAATTCGGGAAAATTTCATGCTGTGAAAATATTGCTTTACAGTTGTATTATCTGCTCATAGGATTGTGTATAAACCTTTATAGCATATTATATACTTGGCTCCTTGGCACAGAAATGTTTAACCCGTTGAGGATGGACTGATTTTGCTACAACACACATTTCCCATAGACACTTGCCCCAGTATACTCGGGACTCGTCCTCAATGGGTTAATTTAATGTCTGTAATGAGCTTCCTTGTTTTCTCTCCCTCAATCTCTCTCAAGTCCTCAAACAATTACACAATCATATTTCTACAATATCTAGATTATCATTATACTTATAGATATCCTACACTTTACTTTTCTTTTTGTAAAGCTTATTTGAATATATCTGGCACAGCTGAGGACTGGTCAAATCGGCTGAAGGTCCCGTGAGGTCTTCATGCTTTATTCCCTGTACTGTAGGTTGGAATCCCGCTGAAAACTTCATTCACGATATATCTCATGAGGTCATTCCCTGAAGCGACCAAAAGTGGTCAAAATTCTGAATAATGAAGCAAACACAAGGATCTGGCTACAGCTGACAGCATCTCAATGTCTTGAAAGTCAGTTCGTCATTCCCAACTTGGCATAAGTTACTATTGCTTGATGTTCTGGAAATGCAATGAGCCACACCCTCTTCCTATATCTTTCTCTCTCCACTTTGCTTTGTTCCATTTTTCTTTACTAGAAAAAGGTAATCTGGAAAAAGGATTCATCACAGATTCCTCCCCCTCTCCCCACCATGTGTGTCCTGAGCAATGCTTTCATTGCATGCTAGTTTTGAAATAAAAAGTCAAAAATGAAGAGTACTCTGTTGCTCCAAGCCTCAACAAGTCTGACAATGATTAATACATGTTTACGTTTCACAACTGCCATCAGGGTGTTAGAGCACTTTGTGTGTCTTGCTACTGAAAAACAAAAATAAGTGTCACAGGTCTCAAGTACCATTGAGATTGCATGATGGTGTACAAACTGTGAAAGAGCCCCCTTGAGCTACAAAAGCATTTTTAAACTAAATGATTGCACACATACATAGATGAAATAAATCTCGCTCGAGTAATTGCAACATGTGCCTCTGAGAGCGAGTCAAGAAGGCTGATGTGCAAAACGCTCTGTTTTTGTCCCAAATTTGGCAACAATTTCGCTAGGAATGCAGCTGAGGCTCCTAAAGGTCATTCCACGCCAAAATGTTAAAATATCCGCGGCAGGATATCGGGAATTTCCCAAAGAATGTCACGTACAATTATCAGCTAATCAAAGCCAAACCGGTCGGCTGTGGAAATCTGGGATTGCACTGCTGCTGCGGAACCCTTCTCCATCGAACCTGGGTCTCTCCCTCCGATACTCGGCTCTGATAACGCGAGAAATGCGCAGCGTGCTCGCGGAGGAAGAGGTGGAAACAATTTGGATGCACTTGAAAATGCCAAGGGACAAAAGGAAATCTCTCGCTCGTGGCAACAGACAAGAACCACATTGAGATAATGAATGCTCGGGGAAATCATTCAGCTATCTCAAGAGATGAAACTACAGTGGATCATACATGTACGCATATATTTAAATGGACAGATTGCCCCTGTGCAAGATTGGAGTTTGTCAACACGATTGGGGTGGGATGGATTGGGCTGTGGAAACAAAGACAGATTACCTGGCGCAAGAAATCTCTTCAAACAAATTCCTCTGCGCCTCTTCTGCATCCTCTACTTTCTTTACCCCCCCCCCCCCCATTTTTTTTTTTTTACTATTAAACTCTGATTCGGACAAAAGGTTCAATGATTCTAGGGAAGTTTGTCTCGATTTAGCATAAAGTGTAATGACAGGTTGTTCTTTACGATCATGTTCTACATCAAGAAATACAGAACACCTCAGAGGACAGCTATGTTTTGAGCACTAATCTTCATGACTTACATAATAACAAAGTTTTTAAAAAGTTTTGCTTGTGCGTGTTCATTTTTATATATTCATTTTTTTTTTTGCCGTGTATGTGTGTGTACTGTTCAAATTCATGAAATTCATGAAATTCTTATTTTTATCATACATTTGTAGCTACTACTAAAACACTGATTAATTTGGTGCTTATTTACGTTGATGTAGGGCAATTTTGAATATTAGTTGTGTGTATTGCATTTTGTTCTTGTTTGTTCTTTTGTTCTTTTTTTGGGGGGGGGGATGAGGTTATATCGACATGAAAGAACAGTCAAAGCAATGAGAAACCCAAAGAGCACTCCACTAGAAAGATATCTTTCCAGAAGTGCTAAATGCACAGGTCGGTGTTACCAAAAACATACTTGTAACTTAAACATCCCATAAATTGCTACATAATTTATTCACAATTAGAGATAATTATCAAAACCTAATCAGTACTCGGATATCTTTGCACTGTTAGAAAAAAACAAAATGGAAACAGAAGCCACTGTTTAGGGGCAGTGTCAAGCTATCAACAAGAATTCTAATGGCTGATGATATCACCTTTTGGAATTGGAGAGGGGTGTATCTGGAGCGTGGAAATCCACCTGTGGTCATGAATGGTGGTTTACAATCCCTTGTGGTCATACAAGCTTACACTCAGGATCACTCCAGGTAATGAAATAACAAGGGACATAAACCTGATTAACGGTTGCACAGAAACTCCACCTCGTTATCAGTCAATCATGAAAGCACTTCCCCTGAAAAACAGTCTTGATTAAAGATCACTATGGGTGTGTGTGTGTATTATGTGCATTTTTTTTTTCTCTCTCTGTCTTCAGAGTATTGTATAATATCAAAATTCTTCAGCATAGAGCAAAAGATATGATTCTTTTCCCTTACTTAATGTTTTTTTTTGTCTTGGCTATTGTAGGCAGCATTCCAATATTCAGTCTTCTTTTTCTCTAAAGTTCTGGCCATAGATTTCTGAGTAGATCATGAGCAAATGTGTTGTAAAATTAGACTTTGAATCACTCCTGTCTCTGCATCAAAAGATAAAAAGATTTGAAAACTCATATTACCACAAAAAAAAAGTCCTAAGTGCATCCAGTGAAAATTGAAAGAACATAAAAAAGACAAAAAAAAAACAACAAACCCTTGATTGCACATACAGTGACTGACAAGTGTCATTGTGACAAAGCTCTGTAATGAGAAAAATTTGGAAACATGGTTACAGAAATGATTGAAAATAAAGATTACAAAAAATTATGACAATGATAATAGTAATAATGATGATGAAAACAATGATGATGATTATTTTTCATAATCAACAGTATCATCTTTAATATTATCACTATTTTAAATATACAGTAAAACATTTTCTCCTGGTACGAAAAAAAAAATGGTGGTTATCTGCCATCCTACAACATAAATGACATATTTACACTGTACTTTAAAGATGGTAAACAAATATACAAAAACTGCATCAAGCTCAAAACTCCCTACGAGGCTGCTGGTTTGGCGATACTAATGGATGCTTATTGCATTTCCTCTATTCTAGGATTCTCAGCGAGTGTTTAAAAATATGTCGCAACTCTTTTGAGACCTGCCTTCTGAATTTCCACATGATTCAATCTGGAAATAGTATTTCGTGTGAGAACAGCGTGGGTGAATTCCACCTCAGCTCACACAACAAGCTTGTAAAACAGAACATGCGGTAAAGTCACCCCTACAACAGCACAAATTTTAATTCAGTACCATTCAACTGTTATTTTTCATTGCTCTACTTCTTTAATAGTCTTTTGATCACAGGGTATTCTTATGATCCTCATGATTGCCATTACTATTTTTATCATCATTCATAATCCTTATCATTGTTATCATCATCACTTTAATCATTATCATCATTATCATAATTCTTTTCTCATTCTTTTTCCACATCATCATTATTAACTGTCATTACTCTTGCTCTATTTTCATCATTATTTCTTCAATTGCTCTTAAAACAAGGTGTTGTCAGGTTGCCTGGAGAGAAGACATGGATTACAGAGAATGTGTGTTTCAATCGAGTGCCAATTGGCATACACACACACCCACAAAATAATCATGTAGTGTTGTACAAACTGTTTTGAAGGGCCCAGTGTGCCCATTTTTGCTCAACACATACCATATTATGATTGACTGAAAAGTGTTACAAGTAAGGCCTCTTCCACTAGCTTATGAAAAATATGTATGCTCACTCCATCGCAACAAAAAGATATCTCAAAATGGCCGGGTATTCACATCCACATAGTGATATAACATGCACTTTAAATGGAGAGTTACGTTATGTTTGTAGTGTAATTTTGCTTCTCAGAGTCAAAACCAGGAAAGATTGCCAAGTGTGATGTGCTTCCTTACAACCATGTGCAGTAAATTTATCTCCTTGTCTACGAAAACAGGATCTCTATATGATATACAGATCTGATAAATGCGGGGAAAATCCCCTTGATGTGAGTGGACAGTGTACTGTAAGAGTGGATATTTTCATGTCAGTAAATTTTTCTCACACTTGGTTGGGTAAGATGAATTTCATGTGTTTAACAAATAGTCCACAAAATAAGGGCATTTTAATTCCTGTAAAACAAGCAATTTTCATGTGCATTTTAATTTCACAAATTTTGCAAGAACCAATAATTGCAAAATTAAAATGCACATGGAAGTTCCTGTCTATACTATATGCACTGAATGCAAGTGGCAATTTGCAAAAATTTCATACTGCAAAATTTGCGAGATTTTTATGCCACGAAAATATCTTGCTTTACAGTGCTGGAATGTATGGCATGTAAAACTATTCGCATGCTCTGATTTTTGTGTTAGCTTCTAGTTGCGTGAAATATGTGAACATTTCCACAATGCAAAAATTTCTGCTTTTATAGTAATTACTGTAAAAGTGGATATTTTTGCATTCATGAGTAATTTATTGCTCTGGGCTGGGTGAGATGAATTTCATGTGTTTATAATTCTGTGAAATCAAGACACTTGGTATATCATAACAAGCTAAAAATCTGCATGCCTTTATTTTCATGTTATTTTCTGGTACTGCAAAATTTTCATACAGTGAAAACTTGTAATTTTACGGTAATTTAAAGAATTATGCAGAGAGGGGAATAGTACTATACACATCTGTGCCTGATTGGTATAATGTACATGTATATTTGCACAGTACTCCAGTAGCTCACCAGTTGGCATTCGTTACAGAATCAAATACTAGTATTCCGACGCAATTTTACAACCACTTCCTTATATTCTTAACCACACAAACATGTTGGCCCTTTGCAATGCCTGTAGTGAATTAGATGGACTGTACAGTACTGATTGAGGTGGGGATTCATGTTTTGAACATTCCTAAGTGAGATAATGAGAAACCTCTTGTGAAATATGAAAGAGCATGTAATTTTAAGAAGGATTCAATGTTTATTTGATGAAAATTGGTTTTCAAATGGCTGAGATATCCAAAAAAAGTGATAATATTAAAAGGCGACAGGCCACGCCTTTTATTAGGATCTCTTTGTTTCACCTTGTTTTGGGATATCTCAGCCATTTCAAAACCGATTTTCATCAAATAAACTTTTGATACCCCTTAGAATTGCATGCTCTTTGACATCTCATAGAGTGGTTTCTGAATATCTCGCAAAACGTTAAAAGCTAAATCCTCACCTCGACCAGAACTGTACACACCCTTTAAACTGAATTATGATGTGTTTGTGTGTATGAATGTATGTATGTATGTGTGTGCATGTGTGTGTGTGTGTGTGTGTGTGTGTGCACCAAAGGCATACCAGGTGTGTTTGCACATACACCTTGTATGCTGTAAAGTACACATTCATGGCTGCACTAGCTTGTGCCTCAAGAGATTTTACTGTACATTAGTACGTTTGTATTCTTGGATTATTTCCAGAGTACAATGTGTCTACTGTGCATTCCTCTCAATATTGCAGAATTTCCAAAGTTCAGCATCACTCCCCAGCAGGCAGTCGTGGAATCTGATCGGGGGAACACAGGATTACTTCTTGCTGATAGCCAACAGCCATCTACCCGTGAAATGACCAAAGCAGGCATAGTTTTTAGCCGGCCAATAATATTCAATTGAGATGCTTCTGCTGCACAGTAGGAATGGGTTGTCTATTCCCACAATAACATGGTTTGTTACATTCACTGAAAAAAAAAAAAGAAAAAAAAAAAGAAAAAAAAAGAGGGAAACATTGGCGCATACACTGTACATGACAGGCTGACGGTACATGGAATGTGAAAGAAATAAAAGTCTGAATAACAGGTTCACAGGGTAACTATAAACAATTATATTCTATGAATATGTCTAGTGTCATAAAGAAGTGCATGGTTTCAAATGACAATGCGTACACCTTTATCATCTAAGAGGCATACTATGATTTAAAGGGGATGGCTAGTAACTGATCAGTGGGGATCAGTGGAAATGCTGGGGGATGATTGTTCTAATCCTTGTGGGCTTCATTTAAGAGTACATTATATATCTATTGTTGTGTGAAAATTATTTGCTTCAGAATGGTCTCATATTCAAGTAATGTGCAGCATAATGTTTCCAATCAGCATAATGATATTCCAATTTTCACCCGAAAATCTAACAATTACAAAAAGAAATGGAGGCATACATTCTGCTTAAACTTGTAGAAAGATATGCATATAATGAAATAAGCAAAAGTAAAAAAAAACGTAAGATAAAAAAAAAAAAACACTGAGTACTATATGAGATTCTTCTGACTAGACTGGACATTGGGCAAATTTGGGCAGATTTGGGCAGAATGGCAATTTTTTGTGCACTGAATATTCGCAGGAATCATCGGCTAGCATTTTCAATATTTTGGTTTGTATATTAAAGAAGAGATTATGACATATGAATCTAGGATTAAGGGCCTTGGGGATAACTTCATATCACTAGTAAGAATCTCTCATCTTTTACCGACAGTGTGGCATCGTTCGTGTACCACAATGAAAGCTTACAACACTTCGGTGTAAGCGCAAGTTTTAATACAGATATAGACCAAAAGCCAACATGAGTTCCCCCCCCCAAAAAAAAAAATAATAATATGCCACAAAAAGAGCTTCGGGGGACCTCTCTCGCAAGAGAGCTGGGTACTTGGAAAAGCGGAAGATCAACACGAGTAGATGGGGGCCATCGCCACGGCGACACACTGTGCCACCACACTGGGGGGATGGGAAACACACATCTCAGCCATCCATCTAAATTTAACTCATCCCAGATTTGGGTTTCACGCCACGCTTCCTATGGGAGGAAACTGCAGACGCTATTGAAGCGTACTCTGCTTTCTCTCCCTAAAAAAAAAAGTAACAATAATAATAAAAATAAAGAAATAAAGAAAGAAGAGAAACAAAAATATAACAAAGAAGTGACAAGTTTACAACCCCAAACAACTCCCATTCTCTCCCCTAGCATCCCATCTCATCACATAATCCCTCTAGCTTGACTCACTGCTAGAGCTCTGCTGAAGCGGTAACATGTGCTTTTGGGGGGTTTTTTTATCAACTTTCAATATCATAATGGAAGTCATTGTCTTGCTATCAAAATACATCAGTACTTACAGCCAGACATTGGAATTTGGGTCCAATATTTCTGGGTGATTTGTTAATTGGACACTTGAGGAAGAAGAAATAGTCGTTCCTGTCAACTGCCCAAATACCCTACATATTAAAATGTTTTGCTTGGCCTGGATGGACGATTATTTCTATCACATATTACAATGTACCTGTTTTCTTTGATAGTGTGCTATGATGCTCTTCCTAAAATGGCAATCAAAAGTACAATCAGTAACAACTTTTTCAGTAACATGTCCCTGAAAGGTGTTATAAATCACTCATATCAATAATATTGGCTTGGTCGTGAGTAATACACTGTTTTTCAAAGTATTCTAATACCGTGGAATGTAAATCAGATTCAGATGCACAGTGTCGCACCATGGCTTTCATGTTTCCTATTTCAGAACCTAAAGACAGTACACATTGACCTGCCTATTACCCTTCTTACCTCCCCCCCCCTCTCCCCCTCCCCCCCCCCAAAAAAAAAATAGAAATAAAAATGACTGAATTTATAACAATCACTTTAACATGACAATGACAGATCCCTAAAAAAAACCAAACAAAGAAACAAACACAAAAGTGAAGTAGATGAACAAAACAGACAATTAATAAAATGATAAATAAATGAAAAAACAAACAGTAACTAACAAAATAAACAAATAGATAAATAATTGTATACAGCTGTATATGAATATCGTCTTAAAACTGTACTTATACATGAATTTATTGATAGCCGGTGTGGAGCCACAGAACTTGTGTGACCGTCAAAATAGTTTGTATCTGACCTGGGCCCTATTCTATGAAGAGTTATAATTGATTATATAGTTGATTTCTATGGTAAGTCTATGGCAGCCTGTGTGGTAAGGAAATTTACAATCGATTATATCCTGTTATAAAATGGGGCCCCGCATGCTGACTAACCTGCAGTGTACGACAATCGGTGGTTCCTCCTCAGGCTGGTACTCCCTGACTAACTTGATCATCTCCAAAATGGGTCCCACCGATGTGGGCACTCCGTGATCGGGCCATGCCGTGTAGTGGAACTGGTTGAAGATCTTCTCCTCTTTGTCCTTGTCATGCAGAGATACAAAAAAAGGTCAAAATACAAAGATTATAGCAGCTGCTGAAAAATAACATATGATATGAGAACCGTCTGTGGCTGTCAACTTTACAGACATCAAAATCAGGGGGATTCTGAAAACAATCAGACACAGTATAATCTATAGTAATAACAATGATGATGATAATGATAACAATAATAGAAAAAATAATAATAATAATGATAATGATAATAATTGATAAAATTATAATAATATAAATGATAACACACGATTTATATAGTGCCAAATCCACTCAGTAGCATACATACCATTTGTGTTTTATATGCATTTAAATTGACAAAAATGAAGAGAAACTCTTAATATTCTCTTGTTGGAAAGTGAAGAAATGTGTACCAGGTAATAATATTTAAGGGAGCCTCAGATAGAATCAGAGACTTGGCATCTCTATCTGTGACCTCTTACTGAAAAACCTTGAGAAATAAGCCAAATACAGAATATAATGATTTGGCAGTTTGTGATACATATTGATATGGTGATTTGAATTGCCCCATTGTGTTTGGATGCCTAAACTCCCCCAATGCCTGACTGTAACCAACTTTCAAAGGCTGTTTTCTCAAAACTGACTCTATCTGGTGACCAGCTTTTTACAATTTCTGTGGTATGGAGTTTGGAAATGAAGTGGGACATATCGTCCATCGTTCAAAGCACGGAGTGTATCCTGCAAATGAAAAAGTGCTGTGATCATAAACTGACTGTTTCACACAGTCACGTAATCAGATTTTTCCTAAAAACTGGAGAGTCATATATCCATGAAATCCAACACTTAGCGTCTGAGGATCACACAGATTTCTACTCATTCAAAACCCTTCTTTCAAAGAATAGATAACTGTAAATCTTTACAAATCAAACAACACAATTGTAACTGATGTACATTATGTCATCTGCCTCAGGTGGGCTTGGTACAACAGGAATATTTGATATGATATGATACCGTATGAGCATAATATGTCTGCATATTTGCTATAGACAGACAGACAGACACACGCACACACACATACATTTGTACATACATAGGCCTATATGCAAACATTGGTATACAGGGTGCATGGATGAATTATACTCATTTATTCACGCACTGTTTCTGTATGAACATGTACAAGAGCTCCACTGGAGACCCCTCCCCCCCCCCCTCCCAAATCTAGCACAAGTTATGCTACCCTGTGTATTCTGATTCTATAGAACAAAATTCCCATGACTGTGAACTGCTGGCATTGATTCTACACAACATCAATGATGAATCTCACGTGTCATCGCACTGAAAGATGAGCTCTATTCTATCTCTGTGGTAGCATGGTCTGGTGCATACAAGATTCTGGTTGAAGAACCATCCTGAATATTAAATTAGTGGCTACATTCTAAATCTGAATGGGTAGGATGAGCTTTGAAAAGAACTCCTGAAACGAACTTCCTCAAAAGAAGACCAAGTATGCAAAACAACATTATTCAGTTGACTACCTACTCATGTATAGGCCTATCATGTATCTATTGATAAGGAGTTTACCAATAGTATGGGACTGAACGTATGTATAGATAACATCAGGAAGTAAAATATCAAATACTCTGAAAATGATTCAAGATACAACTTCAATCGTATATGTTCGCTTCTAGAGTAAGGCAGGGGCAACTGCGATATATAGACATACCATGGTGTCCCTAGGAGGACAAGACCTTGCATCTCAGTTGGCTTCATTCATATACCTCCTAACTTGATTCTGAATGTCAAAAATACTGATTTGAGTGTTTCAAGATAATAGCTATTGACGTAATCCAAAGAATGTTTCTACGTTATTTAACGTCAACAATGATGTTATTTCGTGGAAATGTGAATATGACATTTTTGTTTTGTTTTGTCTTTTTGCTCCTAAAAATGTTATCCCACTGACAGCATGGTAGACCTTCTAAATTTCCATGATTTTAGACTGGCGATGCCATTCCAAAACCATTTCCCCCCTTCTGTCTACCTGTCAAGCAGAGCACAGTGAGTGACTGAACACTATTTTTATTAGAATATAAAATTTACCTCTCCAAGAAAGAACGATAATGACAAAACGATACACACAATGAGAAGAAAAGTGAAGAAAAAAAGAAGAGGATGCTGAAAAAGATAATCATTCATTATCAATCAAATATTACAGTCACTCTCTTCTTCTTTCTTTTTTTTTTTTGGGGGGGGGGGAGGGGAGAGCAAGTTGAAGGACATTATTAGAACTACTGCATCCTCTTTTCTCCTGATACTATGCCTGCTTCTGAACAAATGTAATATCTTTACGACACAACATCAGTACTACTTCAGGCTCTTGGTATATATTTGTATGAGACTGTGGTTTGTTTTTGTTGTTTCCCTGTTTGTCTGTTTTTAATGACAGCTTCCTAGCAACTTTTACAGCATTCATATTTGCTTCAAGTGAGCAATTTTCATATCATAATCAATGAATTGCAGGCCATTATTGCAGATGGGAGGTACCCTTTTGCACAACAGGATTCTGGCATGGGACAAGCTTCATCGATGATACTGTGCATGGCCTCCAAACAGCACATCACAACAAAACTCTTGAGGACCTGGCTCTTGTTTCAGTTTCTCGACACCCCTGCACTTGTATACTTTCAATTCCATATCTTTTACAATATCATTCAAGCTACCTCTCAGTTGAAAATTCCACTGATTCTTCCTCATGCCTGCATCACTTTCTACATGACCGTTCGGTTAGAAGTATTTCCTGTTTCACATCAATGATAGACGATGACCATGAGTACATCATCATGATTATCCACTCCAACAGCTCCTATTACATACATCAAGGAGGCATTGTGTACATATGCCTATCAATCCTACGTACATAATAATGCTTAAGCTATCTAGATCAAAGAAAGGCATTTACAAAAAAAAAAAAAAAATTGATCATGTTCTCATTTAATACCTCTGATAGTGTGTTTATACATTCTTTTATTAGGAGCATCCATTCTCATATGATGTAATCTTCAAAGTATCAACATCTTCAGAGCACATACTCACAATCTTACCAGGTATGTTGAGGTATGGGTAATGGAAATCATAAGCACATGTACATGTATACATAATTCAAAAGAGGAAACACATGTCTCATCCATGTGTGCAGTTAAGTCATATGACCTCTGATCGCACTTGATATGCACACTCTGTGACAGATGCATTGTATTCTCACAAAAATATTGTTGATGACATTAGTTCTCGTTTGTGTACATCATGTGGGTATATTTGTGTTTGTGACATCACGTTTGTGTAATCAGACTTTTCATGGATCCGTACAGGACTGGTGTCATCACTCACATTCACAATTACCTGAAAGGGGTGTTTGATTTGGAGGGGGATTGCCTGTATGCATGCCAATTTTCACTTGCACTTTTAAGCAGAAAGTGTCTCTCAGGGACATCTCTGAACAGTTCTCACAAACATGATGCATACAACTTGCACTTCACAAGGCCAGCCACCGACAGAATGCATAATAATCATTTGTATTCAACATTCACAGAGGATCTACTGAAATACTAGTCAAACAAATAATTTTGTGGCATTTGGGATTGTCTGGTCCAACAGTGTTGCACAGATAGTCTTTTTGATATTGGCCATGAATTCTGATAGTCTGCCCCACTCATCCATATCTGTGCCATCACAGGGGCTACCACGGTCTCCTATATAGCTACCACACGAGAAGAGAGGGGCTCATTCCGCTTCCATATCTGTCACAGCCATCTTTTTTTTTTTCTGGAGGATATCTACCCGCAACATGAGCAGCAGAATGTGGCTGAATGCAGAATGAAACATCCTTGGCTCCCAAAGATTTTGGGGATGTCTGATTGTCCAAGGCAAAAAGCCCTACTTTACAATAGCACACATCCTCACAATTACCTCTGAACACAACCAGTATGCAGAGTTTGAACAGGAATATTAAATGCTGAAATAAAAGTGTGCACAAAATCATAAAATTCTGATATCACTCTGTCTTAGTCTGGCAACGAAGAAAAAAAAAAAGGAACACTGACAGCGAAACAAAAAACACCCAAAAACTAAACCAGAACAGAACAAAGTTGATAAATATTTCTCGGCAATTACTCTTTACTTAATTCTACAAAGCTATGAAATTACTAGGGCACCTTCAAAGTTGACATTATATTGATTAAAGATATGACTAATTCAACCAATCCACTGCAAGAAACCATATTTCTATATATTTTGATGATTGATATTCATCTTTTTTAAGTCAAGCAAATATTTCTCTTTCAGTTGGGTCATGTTTTGGTCATATGCCATTGTAGTATTTGCAGAATCATCAGAAGCCTCTTTATCCCTACAGTTTTGCTGTCCTTAAATCGACATCATTTTTTCTGAAATTGTTAATTTGTTTTTTTTTTGGGGGGGGGGGGGAGGGGGGTAAATTATAATTTTTCCCCCAGATTTAATGAATTCAGCTAGTTCAATCCTAATATTTTGCAAAATAGGACATGCAGTAAAATTCAGATACCAGAAGGAGAACATCATTGCACAAGAGTTTCCTGTAAACTCCATCATTTGATTACCTCGTATGTAACCATACTGTAAATTATGCAGGTTATGTCCAGCAAATTCTTTCTCGATACAGTTAGAACTTAAGTAGCATTTTGGTGGGTTGTTAGTTTGTTACTGTTGGACTCATGCTCCTGTCATGAATACAAATCTATGCCAAGTGAGACTATGAAATCTGCATACTTTTAGGGGGACAACATCACAAAGAATGAAAATTGTAAATCTGAGTAGATTGATGACTACCAGCAGTTAGTGTAATGTTCAGTAAGGCCTACATGCAAAATGCTATACAATCAAAATCACCACAATAAAAAAAGGAGAAAAAAAAAGGAGAAAAAGAAGCAAAAAACAAACAAAACGAGCATGCAGTCATTCACTATTTCAATGCATGAGCCCCAGAAATAGTATCCCCAAGACAGTGCAGTTTAATCTGTACACTGCTTATGCATTATACATAGAAATTTCAGGGGGGGGGGGGATAAAACAGACAGTGGTTTCATTGATTATGATCAACATAACAATGTTTGCATCGAAAAAGATTTCATTTCAAGAACAACAACACACATGAACACAAATACACACACAAACAAGAAATCTCTCAATAGAACAGAGTAGGAACTATTTTGAAACAGGTGTAAGAAAGCTGTAAGCTGTTTTTGTAAATGTGCTATAAAAGGTCCTGAGAAAAACAAAAACAAAAAAACACATATTTGCCTATTTGAAAATCAAGTACAAGACAAGTGCTTTACTTAGCTTCAAATCAGCCAAAATCATGCATCTTGAACTATTCAACATCCCAACACATTTTTTTGATGTGATAAGGCCCAGGTACAGCCATTTCTCACAAGTGTTGTCAATGAGGATGAATATTATAATATGGCATTGCACAAGTAATAAATCTAATGTATGGTATTATCACATCTTTGAGGCAATGGGGGTGAGAAGCTAATAATGATGAGGGTCATGCATTTGGTGTCATTCATTTGGGATGAGTCCTGGGGGGCATTTCATGAAGCAGTTTGGTCGCATATTTTTCTGACAAACTGTTACAAGCTACGGAAATCCTGGCATCTGATTGGCTGAGAGCAAATTTGTCCGAAACTTTATCTGACAAAAAGCTTCATGAAATGCCCCCCCCCCCCTTGAAAACTGTAAAAACCAGAAATTTTGTGAGCATGAAACTGTTGCCAATTTTGTGATGAGCAAAGATTTACAAAAGGAAAGTGCTTGTGATTTTTTTTTTGATTTTTTTTTTTGATTTTTTTTTTTGGTGTGTGTCTACACAATGCACTGAATGCTGGTTGCAAATTCGTGAAAGTTTCATGCCACGAATGTCTCTGGTTTTACTGTACACATGGCCTGGGCTCCATGGGGAATGATGGGGCAGATGATTAAATCATGTTCAACAAGTTCAAAAGATTTTTTTGTTCTTGTTTTATTGTTTTATTTCTTTTTGGAAGTACAAGTCTCTCTATTCTTCCTTTAGATTGCTCCTGCTAATTAAAGTTACGGAGGTGGGCATGCCAATTACAGATTTCATGGAGCAGTCTTTGGCCACCATGTCGTCAATTAAGAGTCATCATCCAGTGCACTGGCTGGCAATGCAACGGTGATTCTGGTAACACACAGCATGCTGGGAATGGGAGCACACATGCACATGAAACCTGAGGAAATTTACCATGACATTTTTGTCGCAGCCATGTTCAATCCTGGTCCAGTCTGTTTCCTGGGGGTGGAGGGGATGGGAGGGGTGGGGTGTGGGTGGGGGAATGTTTTGGTGAGAGAAGGTCACATTTTCATATTTGTAATGATTACTGAGGACTAACAAACAAGGCTCTTGCATGCCAGACTAACAAAGGAGCAAGGGTTAACGCACTCTTTGAGGTTAATATCAATGATGATGATAATGACAACTACTATATTATCTGAATTGGGGGAGAAAAAGCAATATGAATGATACTACTTCTACTGCTATTACTTCTTCTGTTCCAAATAACATTATATTCTGATGAAACACTGACAGTAGTGACAGCTCTAATGATGTTACACAGGTTAAGAGCAAGAAGACACTAAATTATGATAATGATAACTTTGTCAACTGTGAATTTACTATAAATATCAACTACCATCATCAATAAAATTTCCATCAAAATATTAACAAGGGTTTCTTTATCAAAAGGAATCAAAAGGAATATCTGAAAGCTAAAGTCTGTGGTTTCACTCTTGGTCTCCTTTTATCAATTATGACTACAAAATCCACTATTATAAACAAAACACATTCTGTATTTCTATCCATCATGTATCCAAATATTTTCACCAAGCTACAAGAAAGCACACAAATACCTTTAGATAATTTATGTAATTTATTTGCATATAAACAAAAAAAAACCCTCTGCTCTCCCAGACTCTAGGAGGCTAGCTAAAGAAAAACAAATTTATGGCCCTTCGCAGAAACACATCTGTAATGAAATTTATTAATCATGGCTCATAATTCCACTTTTAACAAACATACATGTAAAGTCACATACAGCTGAAGATAGTAGAGTCAAGAACAGTCACATGGGCTTGTATTTAACTTCATCTCATCTCATCATCTTTACAGTTCATTTGCAAGATCATCAGCTATCATCAAAAGATCAACAGAACAGCCACTTAAGAAAGTTTGTATTTCAAAGCCATGTGATTTAACTCTTGACATTAAAAGTGTCAACCTGATTGCATACAGTGTCAATAACAAAATGAAGATGCTGGTACAAATCACTCAGCATAATTTGAGTTCCACAGAGCTATTGTCAGAGGCTTTCAGCTCAAAATTCAGTTAGATCATAATATGACAAAATATAATTCACTTTGAAAATAGAAGTCTTAAACAGCACAAGAGAGCATCAATAACCCTAGAGCTTCCAGCACCCTCATTAAGTGGGCCCAGCCTTAGGCGGACCCAGGCCGCAAGGGACATTGGACTTTGCGTTTGTATTGCACATATGTTAGCACAATCTCGAGTCTCAAGTTTGACAGACAGACAGACACAGAGAGAGAGGGGGAGAGAGGGAGAGAGGGAGAGAGAGAGAGAGAGAGAGAGAGAAAGTTTCATATTTAACCCAATATGCAGTTCATTGAGTGATAATTGGTTACTTTCCAGGATTCATTGCTCTTTTTATTTTGATACAATAACTCCAAATCTGAAGCGTCAATTTTCAATTTGTACTGTACACGCTAGAAGACTCAATCTTGCACACAAGGTACATAACGTCAACAAGCATTATGTTTTGACATTCCAATGGTTCCAAAATGTCATATTCATAACTACTAACATAATAAACGGAATATACAGTGGCGGGTGTCTGATAATACAAAATGATTTCCACATCAACCAAGGAAAATTCTTCTGCCGAGTAGGCAGGGATTATGCAGTTTGACGGAAGGGGCAGGTTTCTGGGGGCCGCGAGGGGAGCAAGGAGCTCTGAGAATGCTGATCTGAGGAGATCATTAATAAAACGATTTGGACAACAGCCAGATGAAGATTTCATACTCTCCGCCTTGGTCAGAGTAATGCATGCTGTCAGAATCCTGATGTGTTGCAAATAAAGACACACACACAAAAGGCTAACAGTCGCCAGTGTGGTTACAAGGACCACTTTTGCTTCTGCAATCATCAATATATATGCTTAACCCTATTCCCACCGGGGGGGGGGGGGGGGGGGGGGGGGCATTTTGGCCCCCCCTCGACGTTTCGCGTGATTATTCCGCAACGTGAGATGCTCTCGCCACGACATTTTTTTATTTTTTTCTTCAAGTATCGCGCAACTTTTGAGACCAAATTTGTTGCTCCCGGGCATACCATTTTGAAGCCATGCCCCTTTGAAAAAAATTTGTCAACCCAAAAATTGCTCATAAACATGATTTTGTGTACAAATCCTATGTAAATTGTGTTTTTGCAATTAATTCATATAAAAATGAATATATTTATTTTCAATGGCTGATAATGATTTATTTTAGCCTGATATGCTTTGAAAAGTTTCTGCGACAAATTTTGATGAAAACACCAACAAAAAAAGTAAAAAACAAAGAAATACATAAGAAATCCAATAAACAGGAAAATACATAAGAAATAATAATGAAGCCGAATTTTTGCTTCAATATTATTGTTGATGATATTGAAAAGAATATGTTCACTAAAAATTAGAAGTCTTGGAGCTTTATTTTTTGATTTATAGGCAAAAGAGTTTTTTGCATAAATTAGCATAAATTAATTAATATAAAATACACTGTACCTGAATCAAAATTCGAAAAATTTAACTATACAGTTTTGTAGATTACATTGGCCTGTACCTTAGTGCAAATTTTTGCGCGATCCACGACCAAGATCTGAAAGCAGTATTGAAAAGAGTGCAAAATCAACCCATGTGTGACAGAACTCTGTAAAAGTCCAACAGGACACATCTTTGAATATGCAATTATTAAAAGATATATTTTCCTTGTCTAGGGCTATGTGAAATGATAACCTAAATACCTCCACATATCTTCTTCAGCAGAATCCTGTGAATGTTAAGAAAATATCAATGTCAGAGATATCAATGCAAAACATTACTGTGAAGTGTGATTTCATAACACAGTGATGAGGTCACTCTTTCCATAACCCTGATGTGGAAAGCCACACTCAAGGATTTGTAACTTCCTCAGCATTTGTGGTCCAAAGTTTCCTGAAATTTTACCTGAATTGTTGCTACTCTTTATCTGTGCTTCTGGCATCAACACACCTCTGGAAGGTATATTAAATAGTTTTTCATTTTTTATATTATGTTTGAACTTTTTGATAGTCGCCATTTCTCCCACATTAAAAGCGGTCTACAGTAATTTCTGGGGTAACTGTAAACACAGGCTGTGCAAGTCCGTACTAATGCCTTTGCCTGTCAAAAGAGCCGAGGAAAACCAATTGGGTAGCTTGAGTAGCTATGTCTGGACTTGGGAGAAATAGCTAAACAAAGGAGGGTGGTGCAGCTGCACAGGAAACAGAGTGTGACCCTGGTGCTGTGGATTTCCTGACTCTTTGCTCGAAGGTGAAGTGTGTGTCATCAAAAAAACAGAAAAAAGAAATAAGACAGAAACACCAATCAAATAGCTAAACATCACCAAAAAATAAGAAAAACACACATATCAACCTTGGTAGATCCCTCAAAAGGTTTCTGGTAATTCTGACCCACTTGGACAGAGTTATTTCCAAATTGAATAATATTAAGGTAATTCATTATGGGCTAAAATACACAGATAACTGAGAACGCAATGGTTGCATTTACACACATACTAACAGCTTGCATACAGATTTGTTGTGTGTGTGTGTGTTTGTTTAGTTTAGGTTTTTTAGTGTTTTTTTGTTTGTTTGTTTGTTTGTTGCTGTTGTTTTTGTTTTTGTTTTTGTTTTTTTTTTGGGGGGGGGGGAGGGGGGCTAAAGGAATCCTGTAACTATTGTTTGATGACATTTCCCCGTCCAATAACAAAGGCCACAACAAAGAAGTTTGCATTTCTGTGTTACACACCAGGGACTGTCACATCACGATGCCATTCACTTTCCTACAAACACACAACTTTGAATGGGGCTGAGGTACACTGTACTTTACAGGAAAACACTGGCATTGTTTGGTGCATGTGATACTATGAGCATGAATCAAATGTTGACATGTACTGACTAGACAAACCCATTATTTTTAGCTCTAAAGAACCTATTTCTGTCATCAAGTAAATAGCCCTGGATGTGGAGTCATTTTGGTGTACAGTGTACCTTTAAAGGACAGGTTCACCTTCATAAACATAAGGATTGAGAAAATGCAACAATATTAGTAGAACACATCAGTGAAAGTTTGATGAAAATTGGACAATCGATGCAAAAGTTATGAATTTTTAAAATTTTTGTGTTGGAACCGCTGGATGAGGAGACTACTACAGCTTGTGAGTCATATGCGTACAACAGTATAAAGAAAATGTAAAAGAAAATTCAACATATTTTCACTTTTTTCGCATAATAAAAGAGCACTTGACTTGCCTCTTTCTAAAGGCAGGGGGAATAATATTACCCATAACATTTGTCGGTAACGAGTCAGGGGAATGTGTACTTTTTTCAAAAGATGGAATTTTGTGAAATTCTCTTTATATTTTCCTTATATTGTTGTACGCATGTGACATCTAAGTTATTCATACACTGCAGTAGTCTTCTCATCCAGCGGGTACTGCACAAAAACTTCAAAAATTCATAACTTTTGAACGGATTGTCTGATTTTCCTCAAACTTTCAATGATGTGTTCTACTAATATTGCTACATTCTCTCAATCCTTATGTTTATGAAGGTGAACTTGTCCTTTAAAGGCACATTTTATGTGGAGTTCAAATACTCAGCTCCCTATCATGTAGGTATGCCAAATGCAATTTTCTTCTGAAAACAGCTCAGCCTATTGTCTGTAAAAATGACTCTCAATTACAGAGAGGTTGATGCAGCCATGGAGGTGTGTCCTCCACCAGAAACACACAGTAGTCAGCAATGAAAAGGAATTTATGCCTTGCAATGGTCTGCCTTCGTGTATATGACATCAATGACTATTACGACAGTAGGCTGGTTAGGAGAAGAGACAAAAGTTTCGAACAAACCACTTGCAGAAGTGTTGCGTAACTTTGTTTTTCCTGTCCTACTTAGATAAAAAATATAGCCACACCTTGCTAGAAATATAGGCTTGCTGTCCAAATGCCAAGTAGAGTCCCAAAATTTCAAATCATGATGTTTACTGTATACGCCAAATATTTCATGAGGTTTTCATTTTTGCAAATTTTGCAAGTCGGACGCTATTCGAGAAATTAAAGACATGTGGAAAAATAATAACTCTGATCCCAGTATGAATGTGATGCACACAATAATACATTTCTCCATTCTGCACCGTGCTTCACTATCCCGAATTTAACCACTCATATAATTGTTGAGAAGTTTGATTCGCAAAAATTTAGACTCGCTAAATATAAGGCAATACAGTAAATCTGGACAATGCATGCTCGTTATGCAATACTAAAAAGTGTTGCCAATGCACCTTCACTGGAGTAAAACATATTGCAAAACACGGAGCTATATTTTCCACTACAAGTATATCAAGCTATTTGGGTCTACAATTGGTCAACGCATAATTATAGACTTATATCCAATCATGCGGTGCATGAAAAGTGTATTGTACTGAGTTGATAAGGCTGTGCCTCATGTAGCATACTGGTAATTGTAATTCACATATCTTGGCACATTCTATATTCCCTAGCCTAACCCTTTAATGGAACTTCTCAAAAACCACAATGTAAGAATAGACAACAGACTGAACGTCGTCAATAATTAATTGCCAGATAGGGCAAACTTGTAAAACTGCAAGCGACCTATGACACAGACTGTTATCAGCTTAACACAAAATCACATGAATTCTGTATAGCAGGTGGTTTTAATAGCGATTCACAACGAAACCAATTCCAAGCAGTACCAATTTGGCTATTCCAAAACTTCCTCAATACTCTGATGGCATTGTGATACAGTGTAACGGCGTGTTTGATACAATTTGCAGGGTATATCATGTGACGGCAAGAAGTGTTAATAACGTGATATAACTAGAAATATCACTTAAGGTGATTAATACCCCCGCCCCGTGACGACAGTCTTACCCAAGGAATGATCTTTCCTTGATCTTCTGCCATTTAAATGCCGTTACCATGACAACGCAGCTTCCGACACGTCCGAAAAATATGTCTTGCACATCTTCCCACCAAGACTATTGTGTGTGCCACATTTCATAAGCTTTTGTCAAAAACTGAGGAAGTAGTTCAATCCACAAGATCTTTCCTTAATCTTCCACCATTAATATGCCGTTACCATGGCAACGCAGCTTCCAACATGTCCAAAAAATATGTCTTGCACATCTTCCCACCAAGACCAATGTGTGTGCCACATTTCATGAGCTTCAGTCGAATACAGAGGAAGTAGTTCAATCTGCAAGATCTTTCCTTGATCTTCTGCCATTTATATGCCGTTACCATGGCAACGCAGCTTCCGACACGTCCGAAAAATATGTCTTCCACATCTTCCCACCAAGATCAAGGTGTGTGCCACATTTCGTAAGCTTTGGTCAAAAAACTGAGGAAGTAGTTAAATCCGCAAGATCTTTCCTTGATCTTCTACCATTAATATGCCGTTACCATGGCAACGTACTTTCGGGTACTGTCAAAAAATGCGTCTTGCACATCTACAACCAAAGGCACACATCTGTACCAAGTTTCATGGAAATTGGGCAAAAACTGAGGAAGTAGTTTGCAACACAAAATTTTCCATCATTTTGGCTCATATCTGTGAGCTGTTACCATGGCAACATACTTTTTGTCACTGTCAAGAAATGTGTCATGCTGACCTATATCCTAAGACAAACATTCAATATGAATTCCATGAGAATTGGAAGCACACTGATGAAGCAGTTTTGCCATGAAGCATTTTGCCCTATATTTTACCAATAACATGCCGTTACCATGGCAACGCACTTTTTGCCACTGCGGAAATATGTGTCTTGCACATTAACATATTCAGATGAACATCTGTACCTAATTTCATAAAAATTGATCAAAAACTGTGGGAGGAGTTCGCGACGCAAGATTTGTACCCATTTTTGCCCATAATATGCCGTTACCATGGCAACGTACTTTTGGGTACTGTCAAAAAATACGTCTTGCACATCTACAACCCAAGGCACACATCTGTGCCAAGTTTTATGGGAATCGGTTGAAAACTGAGGAAGTAGTTCGCGACGCAAGATTTGCAACGGACCGACCGCCCGACCGCCCGACCGACCGACCGACCGCCCGACCGACCGCCCGACCGTCCGCTGATTCCTATATACCCCCTTCAAACTTCGTTTGGCGGGGGTATAATGATGTAGTAAATAATGCAATGTGATAGTGACATACATGTAATATCACACTTTAAATGATCATCAGTTCCTGCAAAACCAAAACTTCGCTATTAAGAATTATATAAAACAAATAGGGGCCGCATGCCATAGCCTATTGTGCAAAGCAAATTTATTGCTTGCTGGGAGTGCTGGTTATTGATCATTATTCTATTTGGATGTTGTTGAAACAGGATCTCTCAAGAGCACATTATAATCTTAAAGATTTAGTAGCATGAGGATTCATGGATGGCCCGTTTCATTCGCTGCCCACTGGGGTAGGGCCCACTTTCGAAAACCAGCAACAGCAAATTGGTCGGCGAATATGTGCATCAAAGCTTATGCTCATCACTAGCAGTTGACACTACTTGAAATTCTTTTTGTCTGTGTTTACTTACACAGAGATTAGTGATAAAGCTGTACACATTGTTCATTATGGGGATTCTTTAATACATGCACCTGAACCAGGCTAGCCTTCCAGCTCCATGGATCCCTATGCTACAGTCTTTTTTTACTCTTTTCACTTTTTTTTTACACCAGATTTGTAGCTCTTATGTAAATGTCGATATTTTAATTTTTCGCACTGAGCTGTTAAACATATATTTGTGGATTCTTGAATCCACTCTGTGCAATTGTAAACCCATTCGATATATGTGAAGAGGAAATGGTGAAGACATTCTATTTTGCAGTTTTAGAATTCAACCTAGCCAAAAGTAGTGTGACATAAATGAAAATTGATGTTATTGTACAGCAAAAATTTTTGCATTTACAGTTAGTATTATGCAATAACCATTACCCTCCCCCTTCTCTCTCCCTTTCTCTCCCTTCTTTCTCTGCTTTTATCAACTGCATCTCCCCAAGTGCCTACTTACTTACCTATCTAAATCTACAATGTGTTGATATTTCTATCTCTCTGACTCATATACATGTATCTATCTATCTACTGTAAAAGTGGAAATTTTCGCAGTGTTGAAATTTTCGCGCATTTCGTGCAACCAGAAACTAGCGTGAAAATAAAGGCATTCGATGTGAATATTTTCGGTGGCCATATGTTCCTGTGCATGATGTCTTGATTACGTGAAATTATAAACACGCGAAATTGTTCTTAATCGGCCAAGCGCGAAAAATTAGTCATGCGAAAATATCCACTTTTACAGTATCCATCTATTTCTGAATTTCTCCACCCATTCCAATTTCTGACTTTAACCCGTTCAGGACGAGTCCCCGAGTATTAATACTTGGGCAAGTGTCTATGGGAAATGGGTGCTGTAGCAAAATCAGTCCGTCCTCAACAGGTTAACTTAACAGGTATTCTCTACAGTTACACTCCAAAGTCTGCAAAGGGAAGTGCCAGTTGCTACCACACATTAATGGACTGATTTGGGAATACTCAAATTTTATACCAATGATACAGCACTCTGATGAAAAGAGAACAGATGCAGTCATTTGTACATTCCACCATAGTGTACTACACACAAAAACACAATGAACAGTAACATTATACACACTTGTTTTATACCACTTGTTATCTCAGACTACTTACCTCCACACATTATTATACACATTTCTTTTTTTCTTTTTTCTTTAAACAATACATGACAATATCATGTTTTCAAAATCATTCAACCTGAAGTATGATGTCATGCCTAACTGTACAGACCAGTCAAAGGAAAACAAAGATGTTGCCTGGAAAAATGCAAACAAAAACAATTACGGAATATATTTTTTGTTCTGCCTGTTCCTAGTTTACTCTGCAAGTGCACAAATTATTTGTTCAATTTTGTTCCCATGATCATTTTTCCTCCTTCCAAGAAATGAGATATGATTTTTTTTTTTTTTTTGCCTTTGAAGTCTGCATTAAAAGTGAGGTGATATACAGTACAACTGTGAATCACAGGACATCTTTATTCCTGCAATGTTCTCGCACTGAAACTTCATAGCTGTGATAGTAGAAGTCTGATTCACCAGCCTAGACCCCTACTACGCCTGCTTGCTCTGCTGGTGTTTTGTTAATAGAAACCAGTGACTACACTTTATTTTATTTAAATGTTGGATTTATTCTACAGTATTAAGCTGGAATCTAATATAATCCCTGTTACATGAATATTTTTTTTTCTTTTTTAAAGTCCTTTTCACATATTACATCGTAGCCAAGTTGCATGATGAAAATAATGTCCAATGGAGATATTACAATGTACCACAGAAATACCTGTCTATGCGCAAAAGGATATAAAATTTATAAAACTTCTAATACTAAATATGAATTCTTTGTGTCTTCCTAACATAAAAAGAAAGGTAGCCGTTGTACTGAGGAAAGTGGTCGGTGATAACCATTTAAATTCCACTTCATTTCTTTCATTGCAATGTTGAAATAGTTTCCATAGACCATGAGTAAAATTCTCCAGTAGGGGTTTTAAGTGGATGGCACTATACTTAAGCATTTGATAGATTTTCAGACAATGTAATTTTGACATGCTGAAACTGCACTTATCTCTGCTTGCTTAAAAGAAAATTTGACATACAACAATGGTAGCACAGTCTCCTCCCTACAACCAAATAGCAGCACCCTATCTCTCCCTCCCCTTCTCATTTGTCATGTGTAATGTGCTGCTTTGTCTGGTGCCACTAACCTAGTCCCTCAGCTAATCCAATTGAGCTTCAATTTTGACCACTAGATTCAGCCCTTCACCTCCAATCAACTAACGCCTACATCAATTTTTGACCATACTTTACGAGACTTGGGTAGCTACAGGGGATAGCGAGTCCTTGTGAAGATATTATCAGTGAATGAATATTCATACATTATACATTCATACCATGCATATACACATATATATACATACATTGTACATAAACATACCAACATACATACACATTCACACATGATATAAACAAACATACATACAAACTCACATCAGTCACATAAAAAGTAATTATTCTAAATGGACAAATTAGACAGGCCATTGTGGGATCTCACAGTCACCAACATTGTGAAGTGACAGTTCACATGCCATTCTACAAACCTCTATACTTTATGAAACACTTGTAATGTAAAGAACGATAACGCTATTATTAAAGGATGCAGCACCACTTTAATCTACACATTGTACAGTTTTCAGGAGTGGATGGTTCAACTGCTCTCCCTACTGCAACATATATTTCTTTGATATTCATACCAGAAAGAAGGAGATTACACAGCATGAACAATATGGAAGAAGAGCTAGGGAGAAACAAGTTTGACTATAAAAATGAGGCACATTAGAGATCGGGTATGACCACTCCAGTGTTGCTACGCCATCTAATGTGACAATAGATGCTAAAGCCTGAATACTTTGTACATTGTAGCTCTTGGGGTCACGTAACGACTCCACGGCTTGTGTGACACTCCCCGTTTTACAGGGTAATAAATCACAAGATTCATGAGGTATTTGGAGAGATCGGCTATATGCCATTACACCTAAAGTAGACATTTATGTCCATTCAGGTATAAAAAGCTGTCTGTCAGATACTTGGAACTGAAATGCTTACATGGCACACCTTTTACTTTTCCTGTCACAAACTTCTCATTCATCAAATTTTTAGAAGTTTAAAGCACGCTTTCCATAAACAGGGAATAGCCTGATCTCGCATGGCCAATTCCCATACAGTTGTTACATTACATCCAGTGCCATGAAAATAATTGCCCACCTTCATCATCCAAGTCTACTACAGCACAAAATCTTCAAAGCTTCTATACCTCATCCTACGTTTGTACATGCTCAAGTCAACAGTAAGAATGAAACTAAGAACCTTCATTTGAAAGTCAAGTCTTGTCAACTACAATGTACATCACAGTGCCCCCCCCCCCATAAAAAAAGAAGTTGCCATAAGCAGGAGGTTCAAGCTTTAGCACAAATCAAAATAAGATTCGTTTAAGAGCAAGAAAGACACATATCTATCTATCTGTACGCATATATGTTTATCTGCATATATGTATAGTATATATTCACACATATATATATACACACATAAAATGATAGGATGGCGAGTAACAAGTTTACCCAATTCCAAAACTTGGGACAACATAAATTTTTGGTGCTCAGGAACCTGCCCACTGTCAATACCAGGCTGTGCATCTGCACATATAACCTTGGCGCGACCTTGATCCAATTACCAATTTAGCACCGATAGGAGATTCGGTTAGTAGCTCCGTGCCTTGGTGGAAGGATGGAGGATGTTACGCGCTTCGGCGGCACGGGCAGCTGGCTCGGCGCTCGACGCTTACCGCCGCCTAGTGCCGGGCTCAACTCGGGGGTAACGAAATGGAGCCGAGAATAGCAGGCTTTCAGGGAAGGTCACGCCATGTTTGGTGTAATTGAGGGGAGGTAATTCAATAATGAAAGCAATCCTCTGTCACTCTCTACTTCGAGCTCCAGCGTCTCCATGTCACCCCTCTCGTTAATCTCCCCCCTCTCTCCCCGTCTCCATTTCTCTCTCCTCCTACTTCTACCTACAATGTAACTCAATTCTGAGGCTTGTTTGATCTTTTCCTTTTTGCCTCTAAGAGTAACATTTCACTGCAGTAATCTTCCTCATCTCTTCCTTGTACATCTACTTATCTATCCATATATTTATCTATTATCTATCTGTTCATATATATCTATCTATTCATCTATATATCTACCAAGCCATCTATCTATCTATTTGCTCTATTTCTCTATCTCCTCTTATATTCCTATTCAGCTTCACATCTCTCTCTCTCTCTCTTTCTCCCACTTTTACTCTTATTACTTTTTACCATTCCCTACTTACTTTGGTAGCTTTCAAGGTTCTGATCATGAAGTCTTTGGTAACTCTTTGCTGTCTGATCTGAAAGATAGAAATGATCCAAAAAAAAATATGGCAGATGATAGAAATTTGAGCATCACATGGAACAAAAGAGCAATACTTAAGCTGTTACCGGGGTACTCATAGTGTAACTGAAGACAACCAGTTTCTCAGCACATTATGTCACTTGTATTCAGTGAACATTCATAAATGAGGTGCTCTTTTTGGGCTTCCGTTTTTATGGTTCTCTGCTGTTGTTCTATACCTCACATCAATTCTGGCCAGTATCTTTATGTTTTTGTTAGTTATGAGAACACGTCCGCTGCCTACATCATTTAATATCTGCAGGTACCATAGCATTTCAAAGTCAACATTTTAAAATGTTTACTTTGAAAACTGAACTTACCTGTGTCACGCAAATATCCCCAAACACGTGTTCCTCTCCCTCGTCGACCCAGTAGCGTTCACACTTGTGCTGTTAAAAGAAATAATTTAATATACAGGTGTGAGTATATGATTTTTTTTTTTTCAAAGTCAATGATAAAGTGAAGTGTCTCAGCTGATAACTGAAATACATAACACTAGCAGGAAAAGTGTGATTGAGATAATTGATAGCAGTGATAGCATTATCAAACTTATGCTGTGGCATTACATGTGTGCAGTAGTAAAACTCCCAAATCTTAACCATGCTGGCACTTTATTTTTTTTTCAATCATACCGCTAATGGCCCAGTCATCCCAGTACAGAATGACCCCAACATACGATGATAATTTTAGAAACAAAGAAGGAGCATGTATGGGAAAAGAAAAGATGTGCTGGACAGACATTGTGAGGAAGAGAGACCATTCAAAACATACAATGAATTTATCTAAAGAGAATGAATAGCGACAGTGATGATAATACGATTGTAAGTGAATATATGAAAAGAGAAAATGATGATAAATAGCATAGAAAGAGAAAGAAGAAGCATGCTGAAGGAAAGGGGAGAGAGAACGAGAGCGAGAGAAAAAAAAAGAACCTGGTCAAATCCATATTTCCTGGAAACTTCAACCACAACCATGTTCCAGGGGCCTCACAAACTCCCAAGAGAGTCATAAAAATACCTCATAGCAATCTTTGCCCTGGGTATTTTATGAAAATGAGCCATCAGTGTGACCAGCTGACTTTTGGCAGCCACAAAATCGATATTTTTGTCCACCGCCACAAAGAGCTAATGCTTTGAGGAGATCACTGCATGCCATGACAGTTAATTTTGCTGTCAGTTATTTCTTCTTTTTTTTCTTTGCTTTCCCCCTCTTTTTGCTCACATTAGCACTTTCTGAACCATCATGTGACAAGCTCTTTTTCAATACTTCTTGAGTGTTATACCATCAGCTCCAGTATGATCTGCTCATGCCTAGAAATGTCATTCTACATGATTATGTAGGAATCCCCAATATGACTGTCATAAGGTTTTTATACCTGGCACTATTCTCGTTCAATGCGTCTTTCATATCCAAAACTTATCAATTCACTCTTATGACTAAAGGGGTCATCAGAATCATGTACATTGTATGATATATAAAAACTTGAATTCCAATGTTAAACTCAGTCAAACAATAGTGTGAAACAAGACTCCATGCTTAGGCCTACAACCTGTGTCAACAAGATGAATAGATTAATGTCAAATAAAATGATAGATATTGCATCAAAATTCTCATACATGGGATTATGTCTGTCACAAGTTAGTCACAGCCACATCTACAAATCAGATGAGGTTATTTCAATGCCTTGCTTGTGTCCAACTGGTCTATACAATTGTGCACATGTCAAAAATAACAAAGAAAGCATGTTTTTGTCAGTTATTCAACAAATAAAGCCACCTCCATATACATTTGTACATGTCATCCTTCCTAAGTTGTCACAACTTGTAAACTACTGTAATTCAAGGTGAAGTGTTTTTTACATGTTTTATCTAATCAAGAAGAAAAAAAGAACATTTGTGAACAGGTCAGTCAGAAATTTGTAGTATGACAAAACCATACTTCATCTAGTCTGCAACCAACATCACTACTGGAACAAAATGCCGCCGTCTTGTGGACACATGCATAAAATAGGAACTACCTCCTATCCCTGCCCAAGTTAGATTGGGAGTTTAAAGATTCCCTTCATATTTTTATTTCACTCTATCTATCAAAGCCAACTTTAATGACAGTGCAGCATTTCATTTCACGGGCACTGTATTATACTAGATCCAAAGTCCAGTGTTGTATGTACTGTAGTTCTGCCACTGTGTTTCCAGCCTGTTTTGAAATGCAATCATTCAATAGAAACTATGTATGATTATCTGCAGAAGCCTGTCGTTCAATGCAAGCTGTCAAAACAACCTACGTCCCCTCTCCCTGGTTTCACTCTGATTCAGCTATAGGAGTCTGCTGGATCATTTCTTGCAGTTTCAATCACCAACAAAATGCAAAGACAATGAGCTGCCAATGTACATGCATTTAAAATAATCAGGGATATTCTAAAGAGCAATTGGGGAGATGCTTGTGCATTACATGAGCCACAACAGGTCATAATGTAATTCCTCAATCACAGGAGACTTTCAATTTTGTTCAGACACAAAAAGAAATTTTCAGTCTTTTTGGGAGCCCTCCTCCAGAATATAAAGGGAGCCTTGGCAGCTAAATGTATGCACATTACAGTATCATATATCCTACAAAGGCTAAATAACACATTCTAAAACTGCCATCTATGGGTCTCCCATTCAATCAAAATGTGCAATAAAGTGATCACAATATACATGTAATAGCATGACTAACTGCAAAATGAATTATGTATTGATTATGATGACCTTCCATCTCATAAGTCATCACTTTTCTCTCTCTTCTATTTTTTTTTTTTGGGGGGGGGGGGGAGGGGGAGGGGATGGATAAAGAGACGGTGGAGTAGAGGTGAGGGGTTGTCTCTTTGAGGTGTTGAAACTCATTAGGACCCAACTATGACAATAAAGTTGCTTCGGAGTGTGGACTATGAATATATGCATAGAAACTGCAGTCACACCCTGCAAGACTTTGTGTTTCTATCGTTGACATTCAAGGGTCGTTTAAAAGCACTGCAATACTGGAGTATCATAAGATCATCATCAGCCCTGCTAGTGTTTTGGAATCAACCAAATATCCAAATATCCAAATATCCAAACATTACTTCTGGCAAGTGGCTTGAAAGGGTCTGTGAATTTAAAATAAAAAATGACCAAGACCACCCAGTATCTATTTTCAGTAGACCCATTTACACTTGCTTGGAAAAATCGCGACATTTGGGTGCAAGTTGCTAAGCACCTACACCCAAATGCCCTCGAAACATCGCCACAAAAATCGCCAGCCGGAGTGCGATTTTTTTAAACATCGCGATGTTTGAGGTGAAGTTTAGCAAGTGTAAACCCAAGCTGCAGAAATATCGCTATTCTTCATCTCATGACTTTCGGTATCAGATTGCACCGGGCGTTTACGCGCGCTCCCGATCCCTCTGTGGAACATGAAGAGAGTACGTCGGCCGCTGGCCAGAGTACAGGGTACATGCTGTACAGGTAAACGGCCGATCCTCGGTTCGTGGTCTCTCACCTCCCTGAACTATTGTATATGAAAACTAGTAACAAACCTGAAGTTCTCTAACCACGTATCATCACCCCATAACAACTTAACCAAATAATGTTCTCCCAGAAATGTGTTGATTTTGGGAGTGCCCATACTGCTCTTGGTATACGTTGACTTTGTGGAATACAGGAGTATGTAACAAGTGTCGGTAAAACAATGGTGAGTTCTTGCTGTCGCCTGATGAAATAATAGTCCTAACTTCAAGTCCTACTTCTCACTAGGCGCGTCTTCATCAGCCCGAAGTTCAAACTAGCGGGACATTTTGCGGTCTTAGAAAATAGACCGATACAGCGAATGTGCGTCTTCATCAGCTCGAACAGCCTGCTTCGGGAAATTAGTCCGAAAATTGACGCATGCGCACTTTGCAATATTACTCTGCCTGGCTCGCGGTTCGAAAGTGGATTTCCCCGCTCAAAATCGCCTATATCACCGTATGTACGATTCTACAACCAGGGAGGTGAGCAGTACAGCAAATTCTCTCCAAAGGGATATTGATAACGCTGCTCTTTCTTCTGTCCAGTGAGGCATCTTATATGAAATTAACGAATTGCAATGTTTAAACAAATCCAAAATGCACACAATCTGCAAGAATCTTCGTGTCAGCTAAGGTAGAGTGGACCAGAAGAAGAAGTTTACAAAAAAACAGCTAGCATGCACGGCACTGAGTTTTAATAGGGAGGTGAGAGAAATAACCTCCCTGGTTTTAAAGATGACTAAACAACAGTAGGCCTATAGGACACACATGAGATCCTTGAATACACCGTGCGTGTAATGTACTATACACAATCACTAGCTGCTTGTACATGCGCTTTCCATTGCCAGCTGGCTAACCAGAAGCGTGGAGGATCGAGAAAATTTCGGGCTGATGGAGACGCACCCAAGATAGCGCGCTGTTTCACGAATTAGCGCTCTAGTTGACGAACTAGACCAAGATTTTGGGGGAAATTTTCCCGATCAAATAGCGCGCTATCTGCGTCTTCACTACACAGTTAGCGCGCTATTTTGATATCGGACTAGTTTGGTAACCGCAAGATAGCGCGCTATTTTGAAACTTCGGGCTGATGAAGACACGCCTACTTTCGTCATATCGGCGAAATTTCATGATCCTCCTGAATGCTACTTTCATCAACTTTCCCATACTAAGCTGAAGTTTTACACACCTGCTAGGTGTAATCTAATATAGCAAGCTATATAGTTTTACCGTAAGTTTACATTCTCGACAAACACAAATTTATGTGTGCATTGGACTGATAAAAAGCCCTGGCTCAACGTTCCAACCAGCTAGCTAGCTGTGAGCAAATTAGACTACACTGCAGTGAATACATATAACCCGCGCTTCCACTCGTCTACCGTGTTGAAGAGAGGAAAATTACACATGCACACTACCGACCAAAAAATCGTGATATTTCGTGAAGCTCAAACTTCGCATGCTTTTGCGCAAGTGTAAACGGTGGAACCAATATATCGTGATTTTAAAAATCGCGCTGTTAGTAAGTGTAAATGCGGCTAGCGCTTAAGAGTAACTGACCATGAACCTGTGTATGACATCAACATCGCAATTGTTGAAGTTCATGCACCCTCACATGAAGAAGTAATTTTCAGCTCCCAAAATGACAGTGTACATGTGTGGAGCAATCTTTCATGTTGTGCATGCACCAAGGTGTCTGGGCTCCGTGTCTGCGCAAGGCCTCGCAGGTAGCGAGTTAGACTGATTCAAAGTGTGGAAATTGGTGCATGGATGCACATCAACCTCCAATTTCAGTTTCCGCGTCAACGTGTGACTTGCAAAAATTTTCAGAACACAAATGGTCTGTGCATATAGAATTGTACAGCTTCCATATTCAAAATAGAGTCATTCTGTGTACACACAGCAAGGAGGATTACAGACATACATTTAAAACTCAAGCAAGAACAAAAACAGGTTTTCCAGGATCAAGGAAAAAAGTCAGAAATTTACAAATGCATGCTGTACATGGTGTATACCATTTCACCACAATATGTCTCTATCATGCAAAACCTTTGTTTTCCTGTGAAAAGAACTTGATATAGCCTATAAATACAATCAATGAGTGATATTGGTTATCCAGACTGGAACATCTTTCAAATTTGACCCCAAGGCCAGTACCTACCCTTCCCTGCTCGAACTCGTTGCAGGCCATGACAATGATTGTTGCATTACTCTCCCACAGCATACGCCAAAAGTCGACGACAGTGTGCGGGAGTGGTCCCTGTGCGGCCAGATATGCATGGTCACTGTTGACACCCTGTACATAACGATAAAGTGTGACATATAAAGTCAAAAATAAAAACATTGGGAGTGGAAAGACTTTTCTTCCTGATTGCCATACAGGACCAAGAAAAACATGTAAGAAGCGACACTTACTACAAAAATAAAATGTCTCTGTTCACACAAAATGTTCTCCTGCTAAATCTAGCATGAATCACACCACAAACAAGCATAAGGCAAAAAAAAAAAAAATTGTTGTATTGGCGTAACCCGCCCGACCCTAAAAATTCCGCCGACCCTATGTTTTTTTATTATTTTTTTTGCTATCGATATCAAGTATCTTGTTGACTGCGATCGCGATCGCAAAAAACCCGGAAGTGGAAACGGCTCTGGGGCTATCGGATGTACGAGGGAGCTCCGGAGAGATCTCGCTAGCGCCTCGCATAGCCTCGCTTGATCAGTACGTCATCTGTTTCCAACACGGACGCGTACTCTATCAAGATTTATACAGTGTATACTTAGCATTCAGACTGCAATGTATTGTGCACAGTTTTGCCATAGGTTTCTTATGTGGAGAACTTACACAAATCTGTATATGTGGGACTGTAATAGAGATCGCCGTGTGCGATGAAAAGATCGTACATATGGGTCAATTTGCATCTATCTTATCTAAGTCAAAATAGTAAAATATGAAGTGAAAACATTCAGGATAGGGATTCCAACATTTTTAAATTCTGTGAAGGGGTATAATTCGAGTAATATCGGCCTCATAAATGATTTGTAGAACAGATGAACATAGCACATACGGTGCAGTAGTTGTAACTGTTTACTGAGCACGAGTTTTACACGTAAAATGCAGGTAGCAAAAAAAAAAAAAATCCGCCCGACCGACCCTATTTGAAAATCTCATGTTACGCCAATGCAACCTTTTTTTTTTTTTGGCCTAAAATTCAGGAAAACATTTTATAGCTACATGTAGATTCTAGATTCGAAAGATTCACCTTCACAATAGATGTTCCACAACAAGTACTTTCAAACCTTTGGAGCATAGATATTCAGGGGTGACTCAACAGGGGTGCGCTCAAAAGCACATTTGTCAGCTGTGGTCTGGAGAATGGTGTTTTGAATCAAAATTTTGATCAATTCTGTCAGAGCATTTTGTTGTCTCAATATTTTAACTTCCAAAACACATTCAGAGAAGTAGAACTTTACTTTAAAACCCATTATGTATTTCCGATATAAACATATGATGCACTTTTCAGACATATATGTATATTATGTGTGACTGCATATAGCTGTACGGTCGTACATGTATAGGATTACCTGGTGATGCACATGACTTGTATACTACAACTGTATTGCATATACAGTATATAAGTATGCAGTGTCATGTGCCATCTACAAAATTTTGTGTGTATGAAATTTCTGTCACTTTCAAGTCAAGAATGCAACATTAGTTTGCTTTTTATTATTTACATCTGCCATTTCTGGCACAATTTTTATCTTGTATGCCTTGTAAAACATAAAGTTTCATGTGCACAATTTGTGTAAATGAGCCAAAATGTTGATACATGAAAATCATGTCTATAATCTACAAAAGGAAATAATACCGGTAACGCTAAGGATATGACTGATAAACTGACAGAGATCTACAACACACATATTTTATAGTTCATCTTGCAAGCAATTCGACAGTGACAAAAATTTTCACAAAACCTTAATGAAATGCTTACAATTGTAGTCTGTTTCTTCTGATACAAAACCATGTTATCATACAGCTCTGTTCTGAACTGAAATGCACCCATGGAAAAAAAAAAGAATCATTACAGATACCGGTAGGTCTTTCTTTTTAAAAGCTAATCCTGCAAATTGCTTATATTCATTCAAAGACAAGAAACCACAACATGCTAATAACCACAATACAGTAAATTTCAGCCTGTGACAATATGACTGACAGTGCTGAAATGGACTTGAATTGTTTCATGGACGTGGACCGCACCAGCGTAATTAGCACAGGATGCTGAAACAAGTACTCTGGTGGATGTCGTCGGGGAAATGATACATTTGCTTTATTGTACATGTACATAATTTGTACTATGTGTATGACATACTGTGCAGCAGAGCTCCCATGATGGCTCATTGAGGAAGTGCTTGAGCATTCTTGCTGATGATGTCACAGCGGCGGTGACATTCACACGAGACTAGCCAAACATTGGACAACGACCTTTCTCTTAGAATGGCGTTTCTCTTGAAATGACCCGTCTCTTGGAATGACTCCACAGCCTGTCCTGTATGTATGGCGAGGGTTGCGATCTGAATGAGCTTTCAGACAGATTGCTTTGTCACTATCACACGCTCTCTTTCCAACCTTGAATTCTCAGATTGTACTATAACTACATGTACAAACACACACAGTTTTTACAACACATGGCTCACTTGTATAATGAATGAGCCAAACATTCTGTGCATATCATATAGAAGATTAATAATATCTATATTGCAAAGGATGTCCAGACCAGTATATTTTCCTTCAAATGCATGTTAGTGGTAATTACATAGTACAGTAGTTCATCACAGCAGTACATTACAACACTAACACTTTAACAATGAGCACACATCTACACTACATTAATATAAATGCCATGAGAAGTTTGCCATACAATGTACCTGTGTAATGCTTTTATCAAAAAACAAGTTATTTTTCCTTTTTAACTGAAGTTACAAACAGGCCTGGACTTCATCCCTTTCAGAAAATGTGGGGAAAGAAATGTTCTACACTATAATAGACTATTATTATTATTATTAATAATAATATTATCATTATTATTATTATTAATATTATTATTATTATTATTATTATTATTATTATTATTATTATTATTATTATTATCATTATCATTATTATCATCATCATCATCATCATTATTGATATCAATATTATTATTCTATAAGTCAAGACTTTAAATTATGAACAAAGCACATTGTAAAAATAAGAAATTGCTCTGAACTGCAGAATGAACTTAAACAGAGGAGCACAATGTCAACAGTATGATAAATCACATGACCATACATGGCTCTTATTCACAAGTGACTGTGACTACTGGAACCCCTGTGTCGCTGATTGACAATCAACTTGTCATATCATTCTTAACAGTTTATCTGATTTGCTTGAAATACTCATTTATCAGATCTTTTTGTTTAACTGCTTTGTCAAAAATAACTTTTTCGTTGGCTGAAATTTTACCTTGATAAAAAAAAAACCAACAAAAACAATAGTAGCTATTGATACAATAAAGTCTTCGCACACAGTCTTTATTATGTAATGCAATCATACGGCTTCATTTCCCATCATCATTCATCATTCCCTATCTACATGTAGAACTATAAAGCTTTAATAAGTTTTGCTCATACATATTATACTTTTGCTTGATGGTCTTTTTTACTTTTATCAGAGCATTATAAATGTGACCCTGCACCTCAAAACAAACAAAAAGTCGCCAGACATGAATTTTTAGTTAAGTCCATATTCTGAAAGAGCAGACTTTAAGCTTTAAAATGATGTATAACTCAATTCAATTGGACTCTCCTAACATATCTAAATTTTGGAAAGAAATCACAAACTCAGGAAAAGTGTGAACTGAGAAAAGAGGCTCTGAAGTACAGTGTCTATTCAAGCGCTTAATCTTTACCAAACCGTGCTGGCTGTGCGATGAATGGGACAAAAAACAGGAAGTAAACCACCAGAGTAACAACAATGAAGGGATTATCAGATTAAACTGAAATTAGGCATGCCTCATTAACACATTCTGTCCATAATTAATGACAACTTTCAAAGCAGTAGCACTATCCTTTCCAAAGTTATTAGAGTTGAAAGTGAAGAGTGTGGACAAGGTTTTTCAGAAATGAAAAATGGATTCTAAAGACACACCTAATCACACTATTCTACCAAAAATGTTCGAGATAAACTGCTAAAAAAACACACTTTCCTGCCCGTTTTATGATACCAAATTTTAGCATAATGTAAAAGAAGACCCGCTCTTTCAAAAAATATGAAAAAGTCAAGTTCGGCTAGGTTGACCCATTTCACTCATTTTCAGTCCTCACGCAAAATCAGTGTGTGCGACTTTATGTTCGTTTTGAGGTGCACTGTCACAAATATGCATATTTTTAAAGGGACGGTGCAGTACTGGTTGAGGTGGGGACTCATGTTTTGAACTTTCCTGAGTGAGATAATGAGAAACCTCTTAATATGAAATATGAAAGAGCATGTAACTTTAACAAGGATTCAACGCTTATTTGATGAAAATTGGTTTACAAATGGCTGACATAAAAAAAAAAGATTATAATAAAAGGCGACAGGTCACGCCTTTTATTAGGATCTCTTTGTTTCACCTTGTTTTTGGATATCTCAGCCATTTCAAAACCGATTTTCATCAAATAAACTTTTGATACCCCTTAGAATTGGATGCTCTTTGACATCTCATAGAGTGGTTTCTGAATATCTCGCAAAACGTTAAAAGCTAAATCCTCACCTCGACCAGAACTGTACACACCCTTTAATAGTGTACGCAAATCTGTACAACCTTTCCAAAGATATGTAATGCCTGTGTTTGAAGAATCCAGCAATGAATGATGAAATTAACAGCAAAGGGGATTAAAATGTAAGAAGAAAAAAAAATCACAACCAAAGAACAACACATAGTCTTGTTTTACCTCATATACAGCAGAATATGTATTGTAAATCATGCTTGTATTATGGTTGGCTTCAAGAAAAGCTTGAAGGGAAACACTCATTTATAACATGAGCTCGTGGTGCTGACTTGCCTGCAGTGACCTCATAGAGGGGGAGGGAAGTATTGGGGTGTCAAAAAAATACAGTTTTTATTCAAGTCTTTGGTAGTTTGTTATTAACATTTCAATGAACATGTAGGTGAAACTTTTTTTTTCTGGTTGCTATTGTGCATGTCATTTCGGGGAGCTAATCCTTGCATTCTAAATCAGGCTCAAAGTGGGTTAAAATTAGCACAGCTTTGCCATGGCAGCAGGATATGTATGCAAGTCGTCCCCCGATTGACGTCAGGGACTGGAAGACGTAGCGCTCCTCACGCAGTCTTGGCCCAACAAGGAGAGCTGAAACCAGGGAGCCCCAAGACCACGACCACTTTACAACTTCTCTGACTTCACACGATCATTTCCAGGGGTGGTTATAGCTTCCCATTTCTTAGGTAACCACCTGTGACTGCCTTTAAAAGAGCCCAAACCACACTGACATTTTTTTCCTTCTGTTTTTTTTATCAACAGCAATCTGAGCTCTTTCTTCAATCTTTTCTTCTTTTTTTTCAACTACACTCAAACAACAGATATCCTCCTACAATGTAGCCAAGCAAAATGTATTCTGACAACAATTCTCACAAATTTTACTCATTCCAAGAAAAAAACAACAACACAGTTTCAACATTTTGCTAGAAAACACATTGGCTAATCATTCGACCATATATGTATTAAAAATGATGTGCATTCAAATGAAACTTCAAAAAGATATCAAAACACACTTAATATGATTATCAAAATGCAGATACACTGTAAACTTTTACAACAAATACCAACATTAAAACAATCAAGCTGCTTTATTTTCATTTTTTTTAATAATTTGCAAATTAAGTGCTGTTTTAGAAAAAAAAAGTATAACGTACCTTTTGAAACAAACCTGAAATATTGGAATGTGATTACCGTGCATGTGTTTCATTACACATGTGGGTGGGTGCGCATGTGTGGAACTGTAAAACGAGCCCCAGCACGAACACATGATTACTGACAGTCACACTCAACAATGGGGGAAAATATTCATTGCTGCTAGGGAGTCTGTTTCATTGTGAAGTTAATGACAATGCAAACTTTATAACACAAATAATGTACAGCTCTGAAGGCATCAGAACAAATAGCATGCATAAGGAAACTAGGGAATTGTTTAACCCGTGAGATGCAGCCAATTGGGTTTAGACTACACGTACAGTATATTCCATAGTAACCGCACACACACTATTCCTTCTGATGAACGAAAAGACGTATGTGTATTTGTTTTATAGGACAGTGGACAAATTTTTGCCAGAATCTGTCATTTTAATCATATTTCCTACAATTACTGATGCTTGGCGAATTTACTGGATGCATTTCCTTTTGGCCTGACATCAAATCAAATATATATAGACACTGTACAGTGCTTTTCTCCAGTGATCACAATGATTATTTATATCCACTGTGCTGCCAGTAAAAATTGATGGGCGGCCTTTGACTAATAAGACTACAGGATTTTCATGACCTGTTCTATATCAAAGTACATCTGTAAATGGGAGTTTCTGTATGTATCAACTGAGCAACAAGCTTTCACATGAGGTGTACAAGCATAACACACAGCTGTTGAATACTATATGATTTAAAAGTGCAATTATATTGTTTAACACTAACAGTAGTAAAGGCAAAGTCCTTCATAGAACGAAGCTCCCATGTCAAGCAGTTTCCATATCATACATTACAATATGAAACTTGTTTGCAGTACGTGGGCCAATTCGTGCACATAGAGTATATAATATGGCCTGCTGAGCTTTTATTTGATGATCATCTCACTGTTCAGTGATTGTGCCAATGTTGACACAAGATATAAATTGATAAAAGGAATGGATTATATTGTCTGTTGCAAGCATTAAATGTTGTCATTATTCCAATCCATGAAAGAGCCATAATACTGATGAGAAAAAAATCCAATGCTCTGCTCTTTCAGTGTATTCACTACACAACTTTGCAACTCTATGCTAAACCATTCTTTTCTATAAAATTCTCATGCTTGTTCTGCTTTATTCTTACAACAGGCCTCAAATTCCATTTGATTTGGGTCATGGCCACTTTGGCCTTGACTCTCGATTTTTTTTTTTTTTTTTTTTTTTTTGAGGAGGAACCAGGACGAGTTAGGAGAGCACCAAGGCCAAAATTGGTCTACCACATTTTTCCCCTACTTTTTACTGATGATTTGATAATCGATTTGTAAAATGATTGTTGATTGTCGCCATTTGGTAAGTATTTTTCATTTCATGAACTAAATTTATCATTTTTTCACAGTTTCAATGTAACAATAATAATTCATATTTTATTACACATGTACATACAGCTGTACATGTATGTTACTCCACAAATCAGTCATTTGGCTGCCATGGCAGTTTGTGCATGAATAAACCAGAACAAATTGAACTGAATTGGATTTGGCACTGATTTGACACTGTACAGGGTGTATTACATGCGTAATATCTTGAAATACATGTACAAGTGTACCATGGGAAATGTGATATTTTGGACCACATTCTGGAAGTAAAATATATGGGTATGTATGTGACAGAGTAGATCTATGAAAAGGAGGAGAAAGTTTCTATTTTTGTCTTAACTCTTATTGGATTTTCTGGTTAAGCTGTTACTTTTACCACCAAAAAAGGGTAATGACCAGTACAGCGGCCTTAAAACCCATTGAATTTTGAAGGGGCTACGTGCCCCATTGTTGAGACATCATGACCATTTATTGTCTCAGTATAATTTGAGTCCTGTAATGAGGTCTATTGAAGGAAGTAATAAGAAAACAAGGATGCATCAACCGGAGGATGTTTCTCGACTTTGCCTTCGCCTTCTTCTTCTTCTTCTTCTTACACTCACAGGAGAAAAAGGGGTAAACAGTTAACTTGAGGATATGAACATTACACCTTGATGTTATCACTGTGTGGGTAGTTTTTCTTCCCTAGACACTTTTTTCATTATAAGTGACAATTTCCTAATCTGGATCCTTTTCAGACCGCCTCTGTTTTTGTTTCGTGGAGGGCTCACGCACATTGAATTTTTGGCAAATTTCAGCACAGATTGTCACCCAAGCATGTTATGACTAATCTTGGCTATGAATAGCTACAATTGCAGCAATCATCAACGAGTGAAGATCCTGTAATCGGGGCATGACAAAATGACTGAACTACAAACTTCTTGCACAATGGAAAATGCAGTGCAAGGTCAGCCGCGACCCAGCTGAATTGTCTCCAGAATAAACACTGCTATCTGCTTGGCTGATACGATGTGCCATGTATACGTTACAAAGGGAGGTAAAGTTCCGCATAATCATAATATTTGACAAGAATTTGGTAAACTGTTGGAAGACTTTGCTGTAGTATATCAGCTCATATCAGAGAAGACAACGGTCTCAGGGCTGCCAACATTGGAAACTAGTTGAGAGCGAGACTCCCATAGGCCAATGCTATAATTTAGGAGTCAAAATGAGTGAGATAAAAAGAAATGCATGCAAGTGAAATAAAGTTTTAGAGTGAGAAAGGACCAAAATGAGTGAGTCTCACTCTCAATGAGTGAGAGTTGGCAGCCCTGCGGTCTGTACCTACAAATGTAGCCATTGTAGCATGTTAAAAGTCATCAGCATTGATATCTTGCTTGGTAAATGTGCAATTAACCTCATTACTTTTTAAATCATAAGGTCCACTTGCAAAGTTGCTCATTCATATTGGTATTACTACATGTAGTAGTAAATGTAAATGAACATGGTCTTCAGATGGTCTGTATAGATTTAACCTCACAAGAAGGTTGATCCATCACTTCCTAGTAACCCTACATAAGAATTTACGCTCCCTAAATTAACAATCACAACAAGTGGACTAGGAATGAGTACTGTATGGATACACATTTTATGGAGAGTTCTCCTTTCAAATTATTGCAATGAGTGAGGTACTTTTCAACTATTCCTAAAGGCTTGCTGTGTCTCAAAACTTGGAATACTGTTTGTATACATTTTAAACTTGCTGCTATGACAGGCAAGTCCTTTAATGGTAAGCACATATACATGGAGATGGTAAACTTGTGCATTAATCTAAAGCTGCGTTTACACCATGTTCCCAGCAGCCATGGCAGCCCCATTCGCCCTAAACGTAGATCGCCGTGGGTAGATGAGACATTCTCCAGTTTTCTCCTGTTTTCCCCAGGCTTTGCGTTCTAGTCTTTTTCTGTCCAGTCCTCGCCCTGGTGAACTACTAGTACAGATATCAGACGCTGTTCTCACGGCGTCTGGTCAGGCTATGCTATCATTATTTTCCGTCATGTCCCACTACAGACTGCCTCCAAGTTTTGTTACAGCCTATTGCCCGCTGTCGAGATTCACTGTGTTCACCCCGTTTTATCCTGAAATACAAGATTCCTCATTAGCACCAGGACTGCTGTGGTAAAATTTTTGACAGTTTACAAATCTGGCACCGCATCCATGGCAATCACAGCCTGTCACATTTTCCTATACTATCTCATCGCATTGTTTCACGTCCATCCCGCTTTGTCCATGGTGGCCTGAAACGTGGCTGCATGCTGTGGTTGTGGGAACATGGTATAAATGCAGCATAATGCAGCCCCAGTTTTGTGAAACCACAATTTCCAATGGGGTTCTTTAGCAACTGAAGATTCCATACATAATTGCCTATTGTTCCCTCAAAGGTACAGCAATAATACTCTCATAGAATTTGGACATCCTTCAAATGCAAAATTGCTCTATTATTTTTGTTTACGTTACAAACCATATGTTCATTTGAAAGGCTATTAAGGTTTAATCAAGAGACTTGTGTGTCACAGAAATACAGTTAACTGACATACTTTTGTTGACCTTTGACCTCTTTAAAATGGAGTACAAATTTGTAATTATTCTGTATTCTATATGAAAACTACAATGGGAAAACAATAAAAATGGTAAAGAATAAAACTACATTAAAAAAAAGTGTACTGGCAGTTTGAGGCATTTGGGGAAATATTAAGACAGGCGGTTTCGGATGCTCGGTTACTAATGGGTTAAAGAGACATTACCGTAAAGTTCCGTGTATAAGACGCACCCGTGTATAAGACACACCCCTACTTTCGGACCTAAAATATAAAAAAAAAAAAATCCACGCAAATATTGCGTGTGTCATACATATTATTTCAGCTCAAAATTTCCCTAGAATGCAGCATGTATTTGCTCTATTTTTCGTTTCCTATTATACTTTCTTTTAACGGTATTCATCGGACATCGGCAAAATATGGAAGACGCAAAATGCGAGACTTGTCTCGGTACTCACTTGCTATTGTTTCGCCTTTCAATCATGGTACATGTGTCATGCATATCGTACTCATGAGTGTACAGTACGATCTTTGCTGTCATACATAGCAGAGGGTACGTGTCTTGCATATTGACGCATGTCAGACTGGAAGGTTCATTACGAAAAATAAGAAAAACATCAACAAGTGTAGCAGAGGGATCATACGGCGAGACGTACGGTGCGTACGTTAATTACACTCACTGTTGTTTTGCCCGGAGGGATTGCCAGTAACATGTGTGTACCATGCTTGTATGCACAGTGCTAGCCTTTTGCAAAAGGCAGCTCGCTATAATTTCAGCACACGCACACAGAGAGCAATGGACTTGCATGCACAGCGCGCAACGGGCAAGCGCGCTATGATCCGCTCGCTGTGTGCACGCGTGTCCATTGCAAAAGCCTCTCTGCTGCAGCTGCTGCCTTTGCCAAAGGCTTGCTAGCTAGCTAGCTAGCTAGCTACAGTGTAGCTATGCTATCCTAGCTGGCATCGTGAAATGAAGAGCAAACGCATGGTTCACACATCGTTCATATTTAAGGTGACATAGTGTCGATCCTACTCCGTATTTTACAGCTTTTGTCTATGGCCATATTGATACTAGTACATTGATAAGTTTTACGGTATCAGTAATTTAGTAATAATACCTGTACATCGCATATTCCAGCTACTAGGTTGGCTGTTGGTAGCTTGGTAGACTGACATCGGTAGCATACAGCAGTTGTCTATGGCCAGATTGATACATCGTTACTGCACAAGGCCGATCGTAAGTTTATCTCGTATTTGCAGCTTTTGTGTGCGTCCAGATTCAAAGATCGCCCATTTATCCGTAAGTTTAAGTGATTGCTTACCTTCCAAACGTCGATGGGCATACATGGTCCCAAGTTGGCCTTATAAAATTGGGTGTACATGACAGATTTTTTTTTCCGTGATTCGACTGTACCCGTGTATACGACGCACCCCCGATTTTCAATGTTTTCCGACGAAAAAATAGTGCGTCTTATACACGGAACTTTACGGTACATTTGCACATTTACAAACAATGCACTGCCCAAACATTTTGAACACAAATTACACGTGTAAGTAGCCTTTTGGCAAACTTTACCTTGAGGTAATTTGCATTGATGTAGTCTGAACCTTCCTGCCCATCACACGTACTCAGGATATATCTGGAGTGGTCGACTGAGAGCAGTGAGAAACAGAAAATAGAGAAGCAATGATGATAATGACAGTACAAAAAGAAATTGACATAGTCATTTAATCAAACACAAAAATACAATGCCACTGTTAGTACTGTTAAAGGGGCATTCCGGACGATTTTCATAATTTCACATTATGTAGTACATAAATCAACAGCTCCATGTATAGATCCGTGGAATTTATTGTGGTCCTTGAGCAGAGAAACCAATAAATTGAAAATCTTAAACAAATTACACTGAACAGTGATGATGACATCAGAGCCTCATATATTTCAGAAATGTAGCAGTGTCATTCCACTGCAATACCGCTTGCTCAACAAGTTCACTTGTGAAAAATCCATGCATATCCTCTTCTTTTGTTCTGCTTCCTTGAACCTGAACTCATGCATTCTTATGGTGAGGCTGTCATGTCATCATCCTTGTTCATTGTAATTCATTATAAATTTTGAAAACATTCTCATTACTTATCCCAATCACTATAAATTCTGAAACTCTGTACTCAGTTTGACTAATCTATAGTTGTTCGAATGTAAAAGTCTGAAAATCATCCGGAGGTCCCCTTTAAAGGGGATCATGGCAAGTAACCGATCAGTGGGAATCAGTGGGAATGCTGGGGGATGATTGTTCTAATCCTTGTGGGATTCATTTAAGAGTACATTATGTGTGAAAATTATTTGCTTCAGAATGGTCTCATATTTAAGTAATGTGCAGTTCAATGTTTCCATGTTAGCATGCCTGTACAATGTCGGGGTGTTAGTTAACACCCCGTTAACGATCGCCCCGTCACTGTACAGGCATTTCTTGAATATGAGACCATTCTGAAGCAAATAATTTTCACTCAATAATAGATAATGTACTCTTAAATGAATCCAACAAGGATTGGAACAATCATCCCCCAGCATTCCCACTGATCAGTTACTAACTATCCCCTTTTACCCTTACAAGTTACTATGTACACTGTCAAACAGGCCCAGCAGTCAACCACCTAGAAGGCCTATACACTATACAATGTTCAAGGCAACATCAACAGTATCAGTATTCACTGGTGTTTAGGCTGCAATGCCAGATAAGCTGTACATCCCGAATTTAGCGATGAAAAAAACAAACAAACAAAGCAAACAGGTACAATGCACATGTACATGACACAAGTGCTACATAATATACTGCTTATGGTCAGTGGTTCTTTAAAGAAGAGCCTAAATATGTGCATTTAATACCAGTACATAATTTATACATTCACATAGTGTATACCAGGTACGCGGTTATTTTCGCGAGGGTTCTATTTTCGCGAATTTTGCGAGCTTCGGGCTGATCGCGAAATTAAAAACACGCGAAAATATTACCCCGTCATACCTTATGTACCAGGTACAAATCGATGACAAAATGCATCCAACGCTAGCCAGACCAACGCGGCTGTTACACCGGCCAGTAGTACGTACACACACTCCTACTAGTACGTACACTACGGGGCTGCGGACTGTAGCATTTAGGATCACGACAGGGTAGAATCGTGGACAATGTACCAACTTGATATCAAACAATTTCTTCAATGTGAATACTTACCAGTAAAGTTAAAGTATTGACAACATGGTTCGTGCAACGTTTGGTTCTGCCAATAGTCCTTTTCCGTTCAAATTGATGAATTAATGTGACTCGGTCGAGAGGAATCTGGGAGAGCTTGAGAGCCACGCTGAATTGACGGCCAGCGCATGTGCCCACATCACATGCGCACAAATTACAGATTTGTGTGAGTATGCGCTGGCCGTCAATTCAGTGTAGCTCTCCCAAGTTCCTCTAGACCGAGTCACATTAAGTCATCAATTCGAACAGAAAGGGACTAGTGGCAGGATCAAAAGTTGCACGAACCCTCTTTTCAATACTTCATCTTTACAAGTAAGTCTTCAAATAAAACAAATTTTCGATTTTAAGTTGATATTTGTCCGTGATATTCCCTTGTCATGATCCTGAATGCTACAGTCCGCTGCCCCATTATACGCTATGCAAACGGGGCTGCTGGTCGCAGTTATGTGCTACGTTTGCCTATGCGAACGAACACTGGCTCGACGTGGTTGGGTGAGGCCAAGGGATGCATGTAAAACTTTCGCTAGCGCTAGCGCAGCTCTGAAAATTTGTCATCTACATCTATATTTGTTGCAACATTTGGTACAGGTACTTGAATGCCATGTGTGAGTGTTTCACTGCAAGTTCCCGTAATTGTTTCATTTTATAAATCTTCTTCTGTGTCTTTTCTATTGTCATGTTTGGGAAGTCACAATGCAAATGGAAAAACGTTACGAGTACGTTGGCAAGTGTTTGAACGTGTTTCTCGGGCTTGGCAGTAGACCCTACTACTAACGTTACTAGTATCAATCGCGAATTTAACAACACGCGAAAATGCCACTGATACCGCGATTCGCAAAAATATCTGTATGTGAAAATATTGGCGTATACAGTATCTTACACATTGCTTGGCATCAATTCTGCCAGGAGACACTGCCATCATACCAAGCTTTCTTGTATGGCCATGGGATTAAGACATCTGTCTGTATTGAGACAAAGTCATCTTATCCCACGAGAGGGATACTGCAGATATGCTGCTGTCATCAAAGGCAAGTTTGCCCCATCAGCATATTACTGCACAAACAGCTGTCATTAAATGATTGGCATTCCATTCATACGTGTATGGTCATACGACCCGGCCTGAACACATATCGGCCCTGCTGTTCAGACTGAGTCGCCATGGCAACAAATCCCAAAGCTTCTTTGGAACTTGCATCATGAGTGTGGGGCTCTATCTGGAGTGAAATGTTATCACAACACCAGAGTATACAACTGTACATGAACTTGTGCACATAAGACAGGATAAACCTTGAAACAATTTTATTTTCTTATTTCCTCATAAGCTTATACATTGGAATATGGAGACTTTCAGTTTCAAGTGAACATCATATCACAGAAGTCTCAAGGAAATGAGTTCACCATGCACATCACATGTAGGCACTACAGTGTACAAGTGTATGTACTTGTAGGTTGCATTCACACTTACGGTATTTTAAGCAAAAAAGAAAAATTATAGATAAATAAAAAATAAAAAATAACAAAAACAAAACCATACGAAATATGCCCACTTTTACAGTGGGCCTGACAACTGTGCACCTTGGCATGGGTGTTATTCAACCCATCTCTATCACAGCAATAGCTATTGGCAGTATTGCTAACAGCAACCACTCAAGCATTATGAAACCCCATTACCTACTATGCATACAAATGATAATGGTAATTACTTTAATATTCATCATTATAGTTTATCTAAAACTAAACAGTGAGTACCATTCAGAGCCCATGGATCAATTTTCCTTGTGAACCCTGTCAAATACAAGTACATATAAACTCTATTTATACATACACACTGTACATGGTCGTGTCCAATTATTGCAAAATCCTTTAAAAAAAAACATTTTACATGAAAAAATATACAAAAGTTTTGTAACTATATCAAGTACAGCTCAAAACATGATTACGTAGATAGAAGAAGACAAAGGAAACAAAAAGGAAAAAGAAAAAATATATAAAGCATTTTGGAGAGTTTGTTTGCAAAAACTGACAAACTTTTGTCCATTTTTACAGATTTTGAAATGCGGTCTCTGTCATAAAGTACACAATAATACCTTTAAATGATATTGGTCACTATGTATAAAGGTACATTTTTGAAGTTATGGTCAAAAGAAGCAAAAATTTTCTGATTATTCTCTTTATTTTTCTTGACCTCTAATCGCAAATATCTCCATTTGGCAATTGAAATATGGACTTATCGGTTTTTGCCAACAAACTCTTCAAATGGAATCAAAGCACAATTCCAAGACAAATAAAAATACATCAATAAGGAAATTTCATGCAATATATACCAGGAAACAATCAACATTAACACATAATATGTGAAACAGGATACTCTAAATTGCCCATTGAAAGGTAAAACTGATACTTATATCTAATTTGTTATTCAAATTTGTCTCTCATACTCACAAATCTCTCAAGGAAGTGGGATATTTCAATGAAATTTGGAAGCTGGAAGACAGCAACATTTAGGCCTACATTGTATATTACAACTGTATATCCATACATGTATAGGAATGTGGGGATAGTTTTGAAATGGTGTGGGTAAAGAAAAATGATACACTACATAGGGCAAGACAGGGCACATCTAATCTAAAAGTGTGATTTCTGACACATAATATCTGTCACATGACAGAAATAGGATAGGCCTGGACCATTCAGAACTTTGTATAAAATGCATTGTATGGCGATGCAGAACCAGAAATGGACATGTTTTTCTGACAATGTACACGTACAGTCATAGGCGTACCCAGGATTTTTTAGAGGGGGGTGTTCAGTGGCGTACCGTGGGTCAAGACATTGGGGGGGGGGGGCGCACCTCATGGCCGGAAGCAACATCAGAATTGCATAATTGTACAATTAAATGCGAGCGAGCGGAGCGAGCGAGCTTGAAAATTTTGATATTTTTCAGTCCCCAAACTGCCGTTTGTAGCTATGTATAATAATATATGTATATATATATATATATATATATATATATTTGCTTTGGAAATTAAGGGGGTTGCACCGGGTGCAACTGCTGGCAGTTGCTGGCAGTAACATCAGGAGAATGGCATAACGATTAAATGCGAGCGAGCGAAGCGAGCGAGCTTGAAAATTTTGACATTTTAAGTCCCCAAACTGCCGTTGGCAGCTATATTTTTTTGCTTTAGAAATTAAGGGGAGGGGGCGCACTGGGCGCAACTGCTGGTATTACTGACAGCAACATCAGGAGAATTGCATATGCGACCGAGCGAAGCGAGCGAGCTTGAAAATTTTGACATTTTACAGTCCCAAAACTGCCGTTTGTAGCTATATTTTTTCGCCTTAGAAATTAAGGGGAGGGGAAGCACCGGGCGCAACTGCTGGCAATTACTGACAGCAACATCAGGAGAATTGCATAACGATAAAATGCGAGCGAGCGAAGCGAGCGAGCTTAAAAATTTTGACATTTTACAGTCCCAAAACTGCCCTTTGTAGCTATATTTTTTCGCTTTGGAAATTAAGGGGAGGGGGCGCACCGGGCGCAACTGCTGGCAATTGCTGACAGCAACATCAGGAGAATTGCATAACGATTAAATGCGAGCGAACGAAGCGAGCGAGCTTGAAAATTTTGACATTTTACAGTCCTCAAACTGCCGTTTGTAGCTATATTTTTTCGCTTTAGAAATTAATGGGAGGGGCGCACCGGGCGCAACTGCTGGCAATTACTGACAGCAACATCAGGAGAATTGCATAACGATTAAATGCGACCGAGCGAAGCAAGCGAGCTTGAAAATTTTGATATTTTACAGTCCCAAAACTGCCGTTTGTAGCTATGTATAATAATATATGTATATATATATATATATATATATATTTGCTTTGGAAATTAAGGGGGTTGCACCGGGTGCAACTGCTGGCAGTTGCTGGCAGTAACATCAGGAGAATGGCATAACGATTAAATGCGAGCGAGCGAAGCGAGCGAGCTTGAAAATTTTGACATTAAGTCCCCAAACTGCCGTTGGCAGCTATATTTTTTCGCTTTAGAAATTAAGGGGAGGGGGCGCACCGGGCGCAACTGCTGGTAATTACTGACAGCAACATCAGGAGAATTGCATAACGATTAAATGCGAGCGAGCGAAGCGAACGAGCTTGAAAATTTTGACATTTTACAGTCCCAAAACTGCCGTTTGTAGCTATATTTTTTCGCCTTAGAAATTAAGGGGAGGGGGCGCACCGGGCGCAATTGCTGGCAATTTGACAGCAACATCAGGAGAATTGCATAACGATAAAATGCGAGCGAGCAAAGCGAGCGAGCTTGAAAATTTTGACATTTTACATTCCCAAAACTGCCGTTTGTAGCTATATTTTTTCGCTTTGGAAATTAAGGGGAGGGGGCGCACCGGGCGCAACTGCTGGCAATTACTGACAGCAACATCAGGAGAATTGCATAACGATTAAATGCGAGCGAGCGAAGCGAGCGAGCTTGAAAATTTTGACATTTTTACAGTCCCCAAACTGCCGTTTGTAGCTATATTTTTTCGCTTTGGAAATTCGGGGGGGGGGGGGGGCGCACCGGGCGCATCTGCTGGCAATTACTGGCAGTAACATCAGGAGAATGGAATATAACGGTTAAATGCGAGCGAGGGAAGCGAGCGAGCTTTAAAATTTTGACATTTTACCGTCCAAAAACTGTCGTTTGTGGCTACATGTATATGTATTTTTTTTCGCATTGGAGGGAGGGGGCGCCCGGTGCGCCCCCTGGATCCGCCACTGGTCGTCAAGGGTGTCGGTTTATGTTCATGATTGGGGGAGGTATGACCAGCGAGCTTGAAAATTTTGACATTTTACAGTCCCCAAACTGCCGTTTGTAGCTATGTATAATAATATATGTATATATATATATTTGCTTTGGAAATTAAGGGGGTTGCACCGGGTGCAACTGCTGGCAGTTGCTGGCAGTAACATCAGGAGAATGGCATAACGATTAAATGCGAGCGAGCGAAGCGAGCGAGCTTGAAAATTTTGACATTAAGTCCCCAAACTGCCGTTGGCAGCTATATTTTTTCGCTTTAGAAATTAAGGGGAGGGGGCGCACCGGGTGCAACTGCTGGCAGTTGCTGGCAGTAACATCAGGAGAATGGCATAACGATTAAATGCGAGCGAAAGTCCACTTGATATGCTTTTTCGAGCACTTAAAAGGTTTCTTTTTTTTGAGGGTGATATAAAATCTGATAAATTTAAGAGGGGTCTTTTGAGGGTGATTTAAATGTATAAATAGGCAACCCTAAATTTTGATATATTTTGGCGAGCGAGCGCAGCAAGCGAGCCGAAAATTTTTATATTTCAGCTTTATACATAACATGGAATTCTTGTCATTTTTGGTTATTAAATCTTCAAATTACAATTCTAATCATAGTGACGGCCTTATAGATAACGATTTGTTCCAACAGTGTCCAACTCCATCCCGGTAGGGACTTAAAAAAGTCCACATGATGTGCTTTTTCAAGTACTTATAGAAGGGGTCTTTTTGAGGGTGTTTTAAATGTAATAGATATTGAAGAATTTTGGCGAGCGAGTGCAGCGAGCGAGCCGAAAATTTTTGTATTTCAGCTTACAAAACATGGAATTCTTGTCATTTTTGGTTATTAAATCTTCGAATGACAATTCTAATCAAGATATAGTGACGGTCTTATAGATAACGATTTATACCAACAGTGTTCAACCCCAATCCCATCCCGGTAGGGACTTTAAAAAAGTCCACTTGATGTGCTTTTTCGAGCACTTAAAAGGTTTTTTTTTTTGAGGGTGATATAAAATCTGATAAATTTTGATAAATTTTGGCGAGCGAGCGCAGTGAGCGAGCCGACAATTTTTGTATTTCACCTTACAAAAATGGAATTCTTGTCATTTTTTGGTTATTAAATCTTACAATTCTAATCAAGATGGGATAGTGACGGCTTCATAGATAACGATTTATGCCAACAAACTAAGGACTTGGAAAAATACTCTAAATTACTACGAGTGAGTGACCCGAAATTTTTATATTTCCACGTCATCATTACGTTTTGTTCTTCTTTTTTTTTTGGATAAATTTTGGCGAGCGGGCGCTGCGAGCGAGCCGAAAATTTGTATATTTCAGCGTTACAAAACATGGAATTCATGTTTTGTTTTTATCTTGTTTGATTTGGTTTTCTGTTTGCGCGTCAGCTTCGCGCGCGGTGCAGTAACGTAGTATTAACATGTACTGTACACGAGTTCTTTCGTGCGTATTATATTTTGTAACTCCATAATGTATCATCATCCACACAAACATTAAAACAAGGAAGAGAGAGAGAAAAAAATGGACGCAAAAGAAAGGAAATGCGGAATTCAAAACGGAAATAAAAGCGGTAAAGACAGCTTTTGTTTCATTTGTCAACATCTAAGCATTGCTGAAGAGGGGTGTTGAATAGCTCAAACACCTCCCTCTTGCCCAAGGGGGGTGTTTGAACACCTTAAACACCACCCTTTTGGCAAAGGGGGGTGTTTGAACACCCAAAACACCCCCCCTCGGTACGCCCTTGCGTACAGTACCTACAGGTGTACCAATGGAAGCCTATAGATACAAATACACTGTACGCACAGTTCTCCATATATTAAAAAGAATTTGCCATATTTTCCAGGTAGAGCAGATCACCTGCCTCATGAAGGGCATTAAGGAACAAATGTTTTCTGAGTGTACATGCACAGTTTCATGTACTGGTGTAGTTGAACATGTACACTAGAATGTGTGCAGTGGTAGAGTTACAATGTGTTGAGGAAATGTGTACCTCACTCTACACATGGACATTCATCGCTCGTTTAATAATTAATTAATTCACCTGTTTCTGTCAAAAGCGTCACAAAAGCATTTTACACGTTCCATCCTGCATTGATCTTATCATCACCACTGACAACTAGCCTGAATAAAATCAAGACGGCACTTTGAGAAATCTAAAAACTACATGCGCACAAGATAGTAATTCTCTCAAATCAAGAAAAATGCATTTAAGTGTACAGTTGTATGTAGTGTACATTGAGAAATTATCGCTCAAATATTTTAAAGGACAAGTTCACCTTCATATACATGTGGATTGAGTGAATGCAACAATATTAGTAGAACACATCAGTGAAAATTTGGGAAAAATTGGACAATCCCTTCAAAAGTTATGACTTTTTAAAGTACACTGTATCTGCACAGTCACTGCTGGATGAGAAGACTATAGCAAAGTACAGTGTGTGATGTCACATGCATACAACTATATAAGGAAAATAAAAAGAGAATTTCACAAAACTTTACTTTTTGAATAAAGTACACATATTTGACTTGTTACTGACGTATGTTAAGGGTAATATTAGACCCCGTTTACAGTGCGAGGCTCGGCTGCGGCCGAGCCGCGACCGAGCCCGTCTTCATTTCAGTGTAAACGCGCAAAAGGCCAAATGCGGGGCCAAAATTGGTCGCGCATTTGGCCACGCTCTGGAGGTGGTCTCGGCTGTGGCCGAACCGTGGCCGAGCCCGGCCTTTTCTCAGTGTAAACGCATAATAGTAGACCAGCCAAACCTCAAAAAAGGCTCTAGATAAGGATTCGACGGCATTTTTTGTTAATGCTCCGTTCTCATACTGAAAGTCTTGCAAAAATACTAAGGAATAGCATACGGCCGGATGTCACGCGCGTTTTTGCCGAAAAATGTCATTTTTAGCACAAAATTCAGAAGCATGTCAAAAATCACGATTTTTATTTTTTGCTTGCATTCAATTGATATTTGAAAGATCATGAGTTTCAATTGTCCCTTTTAATGAAATTGCAATTTAAATGTGTTTCCTTAGCATTTTAAAAAATCATTTTGTACAGCCATATATGGGGCTCTCAAATGTTTGGGTGTTGTTTTCTCGAAATAATATTCACAGATTACTTAACGTTCTGCAAAGTTTGCTTTTCCAAGCTAATTAGATGATCTTCCAAAAGTACTTTAATGTTTTATAAAACTACAAGTGCTTCTTTAATTGAATGTGTCAATATTATTTCTAGTTTTCTTGAAGAAATCTTTACTTTTAATCAAAACTCTGAACTTGCAGGAACTCAGAAAATGCATTTTCCGAGCATTTTCCAGTAGCCCCGCGCAGCTTGTGTGCGCGCGAATACTTAATACGTGTGCGTACGTCTACCACACGCACTACCCCTACGATCTAGCTACATACAGGTAAAATCTCTCGCGCGAGAGCTGCATGTTTCGGTCGTTGAGTTGGAAACGTGGTGACTGGAAAAGGGACTATTTCCTTCGAATGTAAGTAACTTTAAGTAAATAAATACATAGTTCCTTATTGCACTGCATAACGGAACTTAAAAATCTGTTTTGATCTATTAGTTAGATATACAACTTTGATCTGAGACTTGGTTAATATCAAGGTTCAAGCGCTAGTACTACGTTAGGCCGATGTCTTTAATTACTGTATTTCGCACCGATCCCGTGGGCGCGGGCATGCCTACCAACCCCCGGGCCGCCACCCGACCGTGCCGGCGGTGTTTGTTAGTGGAACAGCGATTATTCCGTAAAGCACGTCTTGACACGGTGCGAAAAGAGGCCTAACAAACATTAGGTCTACGTCTAGATTTAGGTGTCTTGTTAGTTCGATCTAGGTTTGTAATTTATGGCCTCATCACATGCAGTTGGACTGAATCCTCGTCTACTGTTAGGTCTAATCTATCTAACGGTAATACACTCTCTCTAACTGTTAATACTAACGTTAGTGTTAGACATTCTAGCTAGTAGGGGTAGTGTTACTCTAACGACGAATGTTAGTGTTAGTGCTAGAATGTACGGCTACGCCTGTTATTATGCCAAAACAATTCAATCGGGCTAGGCCCTATGACACTAGTAGTATAATCACAATGAACTTAACACCTAACGTTAGCACATTTGCAGTTGTATAACGTGGACAGTACAGGTCCACTACTACTAACGTTACTGCGCTGGTTAGATGTATTTCTATTTGTAGGGCTAGAGCCAGGTCCAGGGCAAGGGGCTGTAGACTATACAGAAGATGTAGATGTAGATCTACCAACGTTTAGAGTCTAATAGTAATATACTAGACCTACAATATAAAATCTAGGGCCGGGGTCTGAAGCATAAATAGCTGGCGTCTGGAATTAGGATCTAGGTCTAACCTTAGTCAAGATCTGGGCCACTGATTCTACCTAACGTTAGAGGTTTCTAGTAATCTACTACTCATATCTAGGCAGTTTTGTTGTAAAGACCCAGCTTACTAGGCCTAGCTAGACCTAAGTTTAGGCATCTAGAGGTTCTAAAATCTATGCATAATAATTATAATATATATGTAGGCTAACTTTGATCAAAAAGTTCATGTTAGATCTAACATTAGAAGATCCTAACATTAGCTCTAACGTGAATTATCTAGGCTAATATTAGTCTCTAGAGCAGAGGTCTAAGGTTGATTCCACTCTTTCTGGTATTTGTAGACCTGTGGGTTCAGAAAAAGAGTCTAGGATTTAGGCCTAGGTGTTTTATATAAAAGCGAGTCTACAACCAAGTGATCTTGCCATTCGAATATGCCTGAAAGAGAGAGAGAGAGAGAGTGTGTTCAGTCCTGACTGCCAACCTCTCCTAATCTGTGAATCATTTACATGTACTCTTCTAGTTTACAAATAGATCTAGTCAAAGAGAAACTATTTAGAAATGTCTTTACTCATAAGTACCAAGTTCTTATGTTAATGTCTCAAAGAATAAAGGTTCATTTGAAAAAATGTAAATATTACATTTTTAATGGATCATTTATACCGACTCACTGAAACCTAAATATCTTCTTCTTTTTTAACTTTTTAAAAAGCTAAAAAAAAAAATATCATCTTAATGAAAGAGATATATTTTTAGTTATAATTGATTTGCATGGGAAACAAAGAAAATTATGTCAATGTCAAGATGCCTTTTCAAAACAATTAAATTTCAAATTGATTTTATTTTTTGTTCACTATTAGCTTATAATGCTCTGCTTTAAAGATGAAAAAAAAATTAAATGAGCCATGTCGATTTCTGTTTTCAGCTAGATGTACCAACAAGTGGACAGACTGAGTCTTGTCTTCAAACTTCACCAAAGAGAGAGACATATGCCTATTCTGACTTGCCAAAATCTAATTGTAAAGACTGAGCTCTTTCTACCTGCAACAAATTGCAGAACAACCAGAAGGTAAGAAACGGTAAATGTCTTAAATAGCGGTCTAATTTGAAATATCTTTTAAATACTAACTTACTAAGTGTTTGATTATCAAATGTATCACTTCAGTGCCCAGTTGAAAATAATGCCAAATCTAAATACATTGAGTATCAAATATTCCTATTCCATTTGAATAAATTGTAACAAGCATGTTTTCGCTTTGACAGTTGCATTACAATGCAGTGTACAAATACTTTGCAAACAAAGAGAGGAGAATAATCTTATACACGTGTATCTCCATTTATATAATAAGGGGAGCAAATCTATGATCGGATGTGTATTCTTGTTTTCTTGTAAATTCATTGCATGTTCTATTGTAGAGGATCATATGAAAGAACGGTATTTTATCTACTGAAGATGAGATCATATAAAAATCAAACATAAATGTAATCAAGTAAGATATATGTAATGAAATATTTCTCAACCATGTCAATTGGCACAAGTGTTTAATGTGTGCACAAATGAAAATACGTCTGTAGTCACAGATCAATTAACTTTCCATTGTTATTATGTTGCGTTAAGTATGACGTAAGGGTGATATGCTGTGATGTATTGTTCTTTATTTTTATCAAGGTGTCACCAACAAATGGACATGCTGAGTTTGAGATCACATCCACTAGAGTGAGGGGGAGATAGAAAGATGTCTTGACTGCGATGTGAATGCCCTTTCCAGCTCAGAAGTAAGTGTCATCGATTTGAAATTAGGAATATCATCTCATGAATACAAATCGATTTATGCAAGGAAATCATATCCTAATCCACATACAAATGAGAGCATGATACAATCAAATATTTGTGTACAGGAATTACAGGTGTCAAGATGACTTCCATCCTACATAATTCATTTTCAGTAAGATATGGCTTTAGAGCATCAAAGATGATAATAACAATTACATGATTAATGTATTACATGTAAGACAAATTAATGTTGACAGTGACCTGAAGATCCAAAATCTCATACTAAGGGATTCATGAGATCGTGATGATTAATTCTAATTCATGATGAATGTGTTTGTTTATGTTGCAGTATGATTATCCTGTTTCACTCATAAAAATGATAACTTATTTAAGTTTTTGTTAATTGTATTTTCGACCAGAATTAGCACAAAGTGGACAAAATGGACCCTGCAAACCACAGCCAACTACGGACAAGAGAGAGAGAGAGAAAAAAGAAAGAGAGAGATGTCCTGACTACCAACCTCTAATCTGTGCATCCTGCACTCTATTTCAAAAGGAAATGTGGGAGGTAAGCAATAATACATGTACATGTAAAATGTAAACCCCAAATATGTTGGAATATTTTGTCAAGCCTTTGACATCTTGACCAAATTTTTGACTGTCGATCGTTCATTGGGCAGAAAATTAACGCATGTTTTGCTAAATGAATGCAGTACTGCATATGCATGTAGTCAATCACTCCAACAACGAAGATTTACATGAATTAACGCTGATTATTATTATTTTTTTAGCCTCTGTCAAAGATGGTTGCAGGAGTTTTTGTGTTGTTGCAGTCATCATTCACACGCACATCTGTCCTATTCTCATCTTGCAATAACTTAACATTTACTCAGCAGATCATCTTCAACTTTGGTTTTATACAGAAGAGATGATTACCTGCTGAGCCTTGTACAAGTAGCATTTTAGTTATTGTTGTGATTTTGCTGCTGATTGTAAATTACAGGGAAACCCTGATTTTTATTGACTGTAGAGCATTGCTACCATGACATTATATTTACCTTCGGATGGCAAAGTTACCATAACCTCTAAGCAATTTGACTTTGATTAGTTATGAGGGTATTGATGTGAAAGGTCACAGGGACATTATATGCACGAAAGTGTTGAATGTATCCAGTTGCAGTATCAGGCAAGCACTACCTTGAAATTCTTCTGAATGGAATAAAAAGCTTAATGGAAAGAATTGGATATTTGGATCATGAAAGTTTCCTACATTTTATATTTCATCGTGTACTCACGGTTAAATTGCTACAATTAGGATCTACTGTATAAAATAATATACTTTACAGTTTCAAGGAAACACTACATATAGAGGAAATCAAGTAACCGTATGTCTTTATTAGCCTATATGTCACTGTGTCTTCACCAAAGATTAAAATGCCCATGTCACTTTCCTCATCAAGTAAAGACAGATACACCATTCTTTCTCTCTCTCTCTCTCTCTCTCTCCGTCTCTCTCCAGAAACAACCCTGCCAGGCTATCCGGTCCGCATCCAGATTCCGTATGAAGGATGTCATCAGAACCTGAACTTACATGTGGAATGCATCCATCTAAACTTCTCAAATATAATCACAATGTGCTTTCAGAACTATTATAGAAGTTGAATATATAAAAGACATGTGTATATATTAGACATTTCTACTAATCCAGATTAAATGCTTCTTTTCTAATCTTTTTTTTTCTTTTTTTTCCCTTAGTGATGAAGTAAAACAAGACCTGATATCAAAATGTGCACAACACTACTTGGCAAAGAGCATTTACAATATGATTTGATGTAGATCTACTTCCAATTTTGATGGCAGCATTGAAGGGATGAGGGATGGCCTACTTTTGGTTGAGATGGGGGCTGATATGGAGATTTTGTAAAATAATGAGAACCCTGTTACGAAATATTAAAGAGTAAACAATACCAAGAGGAATTCCAAATTTATTTGTTAAAAATTGGTTTTGAAAAGGCTGAGATGTACAAAAACAAAGAGGTCCTAATAAAGGTGGCACCCACTTCTAATTATTATCATTCTGTGTCACTTTTTAAAAAGATTTCTCGGCCGTTTCAAAACCAAGAACTTTAATCAAACAAACTTCAAATTACTCTAAGAATTTGATGCTCTTTCATATTTCATAAGTTGTTTTTATTTGCTTGCAAAAAGTTAAAGTCTGAATCTCCATCTCAACCAAAACTATACCATGCCTTTGAGACTCACAGTTACAAGCCGCATACTAGTAGTTCATGGAAATTGATCCTGTTATTTCCTTTGAAGCCCAAACGCCAACATTTTAATCCTGTCATATTGGAATGTCTTTTGTTTTTGTTTTTATGGGGGGGGGCAACAAAAGGGAAGTGAACTTTGCCTTTCTTCATCAGATGGAGGAAAATATGTGACATGTTAGTCAGAAAAAAAAAAACTGCACGTTGAAGTGCTTAAAAAGAGAAAATTTCACAAAGTAACAGTTGGTGAATCTGAAGGGAAATAGCATAGAGCATGTTTTTTCTTTTCTAGTTTAAGATATAAAAGAATAGTATGTAGCTTAAAGGAACGAACATAGGTAAAATGTTTCAATCCAAACGCCAAGTACAAGAAGTAGTGAAAAGAAAATGTACTGGTCAAGATGTATGTTTTGCCAGGTTTCCCTTCACATGTGCCATAATTGTCATGATGTTGGTAATACTGTAATATATGTTAGCTATTCAGGGCCCCAGCAATGTATTCTGGTACTTGGAATGAGGGAAAGTATTAGAGGGAAATACCGGTACCATGCATTTTGGAGAGGTGATTTTTTTTTTTCTTCATTGAGAGACGAGTATTCAGTACAGATACCTTATCACACTGGTCTGCAGAACACAAAAATAATATCAGACTAAAAGTAGATATTTAAAAATTTGGCAGTCACCATTCTAATTTAGTTGTACATTGACGAAAGTTCAATGCAACAGCGTACAGTCATAATTAGCTAGGATATGTAACCACAAATTTTTTTAAAGATAGAGATATTGAAATATTGCTTAAAGAGAACATTTTGTTTTTCTAACTGGTGTAACGTTTGTGATGCTGGACACATTATAGTATATGTCACATTAAAAACAAAAATTGAGGCTGTCAATGCAGTTAATGTAGTCAGCGCAATTTGTATTGTTTTTCAAACTCTTTTGATGTATATCACAGAGATTTGTTCATGAAAGACATTTTCACTGAGGACTCATTCTTTTCTAAAGCTTTTAATCATTTAAGAAGATTGCTTTCAGATGGATTTTTTTGTTTGTTTTTAGATGTCCACAAATGGAGACTGAGGTTCTTTACCTTTCAAAACGAAATACTGTTGAAGAGAAATAATTATATATATTTTGCAGGATTCAAGCATGTTCTTACTGTGTATGGTATTCTAATCAGCATTTTTGGTAACCAGCAACATAGATGTCAAGTGCTGCTATTCTAGTAAATGTACGCTAATGGCAAATCATTGCTTTAAAAAAGAGAAATTGCCTCGTTTACTGTTTACTGTATTTCATTCGTGAACGCTGTTTGAGACGGTGGTTGCGGGCGTGTGCACATTGTGTAGTACGTTTTGTTGGTTGACTGGGAATTTAGAGTGTTGGTGATAACTGAAATGATTTTTTTTTTAAACAAATTTGTGATAATATAGAAAAAAAATCGAATTGCAAACAAACAAGTTGTTACATGTCTGCTCCAAGGACATAGAACTTGGCCAAGGATTAATATAATCTGCAATATAGACTCGATGATATAACCGACTTAATGATGGGAAGGGGAAATAAAGCTGTTATTGCATTGTACGCATTTCACTTCTACTTCCTTTTCGCTTCTTATTTTCTCTTTTGAGGGTGATATTTGCCTTACTTTTTCACACAAATCCGGGATACATAATAACATTTTATGTCGCCGACTAAGTGTGCGTTCCAAACAACGTTCATGTCAACAATCAACCATCATAAAAGAAACATTTAGTATAAGTCTTCTGCGGGAGAATAAATCAAAATAAAATGCAAACACCTCGCCTTAGAACATTACAAAAGTAAAAGTGATTTCGTGCCTATCCCTTGCAGGGCTCCGTTTCAGGGCCTGAGAATGCAAACTATATAGCATTACGAATTCCAAAGCATTCTCGGGGGAAGGGGTGAGTATGCAGGATGGGAGATTTGGTATCGTAATTTTTCCCAGTAACATGTGATTTGTTATCACGGTTTCCATGACAACCATTTCCGAACATAGTAAACAATTTTATATAACTCTTAGGTTTCATTGTTAAACATAGATTAGTTAGATTGACACATTTTTCACACACACACAAAATGTTTCAACACTTTCGTACGTTTTACAATTATGAATATTTGAAATTTTCAGGGAGTGACCTAATGATGATCAGTTGCCATGGTAACAACACTACTGATTTTATTTTATTTTTTTTGGGGGGGGGGGTGGGGGGGTGGGGAAGAAGCACATTTCAGTCATATCAAGGTGCCACAAAGGGTTTTGCAGTCAGCTATCCAACCTGTCCATTGACTTCGCCAATTATGTAAGATAAATACCTACACGCACTGTACCATGTACAATATATATGGGCTTACGCTATACATTCGATTTTTCATTCAAAATGCGCGTCCGGTAAAAATACATCGTCCCATTTAGGATAACATAAAACGAGTTATCTTTCGCCTTATCTTGTAATTTCTTTGCTGCATAAGATATCAGAATATATATTATATTTCGGAATAATAAAAACTTTTGAATAGATTGATTTAGGTAGTTTAAAAAAACTTTGAAATATTGGTAGATTTTACAAAGTACAATTTTGAGTAAATCAAGTTTTTATGTTTCATTGCGCCATATATGTGCGTGTAAAAATTCTACATTCAAATGCATATTACTTATTAGTCAGGTTCTAAACTTGAAATGGAAGATAACACATTTCTAGTTTGAAAGGTACTTATCAACCATTACTTATTTCGGTAAAATAATAAAAATCGTGATTTTTTACATTCTTTCAAATTTTGTGCTAAAAAAGACATTTTTCGGCAAAAACGCGCTTGACATCCGGCCGTACGCTAAACTTGAGTATTTTTGCAAGACTTTCAGCTGGAAAACTTAGCATTAACAAATTTTGCCGTCCGAAGTAAAAAAAATCGTCTTGGCTGGCCTACTATAATGGGCCAAATGTGCGGCCAACTTTAGTCTGGCTTCCAAACCCTCTGCCCATACTATTTGCTATTCAGGATATTAACCCCCTCAATGTCGAAAACTAGTATAGTTTAAGGTGGTTTTGTCCTGCAAAGGACTTTTCCTTCGGCAAAGGCCTTTGCCGAACAGCGACTTCGTCGCCACGGAATCCAGTTGGCAAAGGGTCTGAAAACCAGACTATACCAAATTGCGTTTGTTTACAAGCAGAGCACCACTAGGACAAAATATTGAAAGGTTTGAATTAAAAGTGCGGCCGAGCCCGGCAGTGTAAACGGACAAAATTGCGGGGCTCGGCCCCGCAATTGAGGCTGGGCTCAGCCGCGGCTCGGCCCAGCCCCGCACTGTAAATGGGGTCTTACTCCCCCTTTCCTTCTGAAAGAGGGAAGATGAGTATACATTCTTTTGTTATGCGAGAAAAGTGAAAATATGTTAATTTTTTTTATTTTTTCTTTATATCAATGTACTCGTGTGACATCACAAGCTATTGTAGTTCACATGTTAATTTTTCTTCATTCTTTCTTTATATCGTTGTACACACGTGACATCACAAACTATAGTAGTCTTCTCATCCAGGAGTGACTGAAGAGAAACTTCAAGAATTCATAACTTTTGAACGGATTGTACGCTTTTCCCAAAATCTTCACTGATGTGTTATACTGTATTGCTGCATTCACTCAACCCACATGTCTACGAAGGTGAACTTGTCCTTTAAATAAGACTGTACTGGAAATGAGGGAAATGGTTCTTTTGTTAGTGACGATGCACAATTGCACAATCGCCATTATCCAAGCACCTGAATGTACTCAAACTTTAAAGAACAAGTCCACCTTCGTATACATGTGGATTGAGTGAATGCAGCAATATTAGTAGAACACATCAGTAAAAGTTTGGGGAAAATCGGACAATCCGTTCAAAGTTATGAATTTTTAAGGTATCTGCGTAGTCACTGCTGGATGAGAAGACTACTACATGATGTCGTGTATGATGCCATATGCGTATTAAAAGAAAATAAAAAGAGAATTTCACAAAACTTTACTTTTTGAATAAAGTGCACATATCTTTGACTCAGCTTCGACTTGTTACTGACATAGATATGTTAAGGGTAATATTATTCCCCCTGCCTTCTGAAAGAGAGAAGTCAAGCGTTCTTTTGTTATGCGAGCAAAGTGAAAATATGTTGAATTTTCTTTATTCCTTCTTTATATCGTTGTACTCATGTGACATCACAAGCTATAGTAGTCTTCTCATTCAGCCTTGAGTGAGGAGAAACTTCAAAAATTCATAACTTTTGAACAGATTGTCAGATTTTCCTCAAACTCTCAATGATGTGCTCTACTAATACTGCTGCATTCACTCAACCCACATGTCTATGAAGGTGAACTTGTCCTTGAAGATGCACATAATCAGGTGGCGGCAGTGATGATGGGATCAAAGAAAGACCCCGTTTACAGTGCGAGGCTCGGCCGTGGCTCGGCCGTGGCCGAGCCCACCTTCATTTCAGTGTAAACGTGCAAAAGGCCAAATGCGGGGCCAAAATTGGCCGTGCATTTGGCCACACTCTGGAGGTGGTCTCGGCTGCGTCTTGGCCGTGGCTGAGGCCGGCAGCCCGGCCTTTTGTCAGTGTAGGCAAACTAGGCCAAATGCGCGGCCAATTTTAGTCTGGCTTCCAAACCCTCTGTCCGTACTATTTCGCTATTCAGGATATTAACCCCCTCAATGTCGAAAACTAGTATAGTTTAAGGTGGTTTTGTCCTGCAAAGGATTTTTCCTTCAGGAAAGGTCTTTGCCCGAACGGTGACTTCGTTGCCATGGAATCCAGTTGGCAAAGGGTCTGAAAACCAGACTATAGCAAATTGCGTTTGTTTACAAGCGCGGCCGAGCCGGCTCAGCCCGCAATTGAGGCTGGGCTTGACCGCGGCTCGGCCCAGCCCCGCACTATAAACGGGGTCAAAGACCTTCGTTACAAGTCCATGTGTAGTAGGTCCATGCTCTAGGGAATATCTCCCTTCCACAAGCACAAGAAGGAAAATACTGTGTGTGTGTGTGTGTGTGTGTGTGTGTGTGTGTGTGTAAATAATGTGTGTGTAAATAATTTGTGTGTGTGTGTGTGTGTGTGTGTGTGTGTATGTGTACTTATCTAATGCACCACATGTTTTGGACTTAATACCAACATGGGTCTAATTAGACAACGGGTGCAGTCTAGACTGCCATCTGAACCCGAACTTTTTTTACTCTTGGTACTTGTGCCTTCAAACTGTGGTGCCCCCCCCCCCACCCCCAAACACACACATGTATACAGGCACAAAACAACATACTCTGAGACAAATAAACAAAATAAGCTCATAAAAACAAAACCAAGACTACAGGTGATCTTTGGACCATGCATTAAACATCAATGTTGCTCAAATGCATTTGGAAAATGTGGAAAACTATTCACCAGGAATGAGCTTTCCGCTAGCTGTCATACTGTAAAAGTGGTTTCTTTCGCGGTGGTTTTACATTTGTGCTTTTCGCGCTTTGAGGTTGAATCGCAAATTTAACATCACGTGAAAATGTTTTGAACTCATCGCTTGTACAATGCTATCATTACCGACCGCGACTTTAAACACACGCGAAAAAGTCCGCACCGATGGAAACCGCGAAAGTTTCTGTACGCGAAAGAAACCACTTTTACAGTAATACCATATTCAATGACCTGAGGATGACCTCCTGCTTCTTATATTGTTTTCTTCTTATCTATTAAAGGTACATAGTCCCAGTAGTGTAGAGGGCGCTGTTGATGATACTGCCGATCACTGTTAGCATTCATAGTGATACGAAGATTACCGAAGTTGAGCTGTCATCAAGAGTATTGAAAGTGCATAGGTGTTGCTATTAAGTACATAACGTTGCCTTCGTTGTCTTCTCTGCACATCACGCAGTCTGTAGTAATGCCAGGGTGCGTGCATTGATGTGCTTGTTATTATGACATCACAAAAGAAGTTTGCTATAGCTGTCATCCCCCTCAGCCGAATCATGAGCCGAACTGTGATCGGACCACTGCATTTGACTCAAACACCGGGATCATGCACCTTTAAAGCTCATCTCGGTTTCCACGTCAAGCATCATCTATGCATTATCAGTATAATTGAAATGTTTCAAAACTCAAGGCCCATTCACACACATGCAAAATTAACGGTTTTTAAATCTACATAAGGGAACTCTTGCGTTATCTGAGTTTGCACACTCAGTTCTGGGCTCTTGTTGCGTCCACTTGAATACATATGACCCTAAAGGGGTGCCATTTAACTTTGCATAGACTGCATCCTTGCGTAATCAAAAGCTCCTTTGCAACACGACGCAGGGAAAAAGGTGAATGGCCAATGCAGTCCTCTTCTTTACCATCTTTGTTGCAAATCTAAAGATCCCCATTTTGGCAACATGATGTGCAAACCAGTCATTCTTGTGTGTGGACACAAAACACTTTTTTAACTCTCTCGATACACATCAGAATGGACAATTAGTCTCATGACAGCTTAAAAAAAAAACCCAAAACGCTCTTATGATAATTTGCCTGCATGTGGAGCCTGCTAACAGCATGCAAAGAAACCACCAATATTTTTCTTCCAATGGAGCAACTCGCAAAACTTGATTTGCACACTCGGGTGCTCATGGTCACGTATAAAGTACATGTATAATGCACAGTAGCCTGGAGATTCCCTTCATTTGTTGTCAACTGATTTGTTTTTGCTATGTGTGAACAGTGGCAAACAGAATACATTTTTCGCAAATAGCAATAACTACTGAGTAGGCCCTACGTGATTAGAGCCCCTGTGCTTCTACACTGTATGATTTACAGCAACCTTCTCAGGGCCACCATTACAAAATCCCAATGAGCTTGCCTCACTCCCAAAGAGGCTTAAAACGCAGACCATTTGAACCTAAAAATGTATTTTCAAGTTCAGTCTGTTGATAACCTAAAAGAAAAAGGGAAGACAGACTTTAATCAGAACTAAAGAAAACCATCCAGTATGAAACGGGATATTTGCTGTATCACGAAATGTTAGCAGTGATGGCAAATGTCCAGTCAAGTACTTGTGCGAACCTTTTACAGCCATTTTCCTACTGGCTGAACAGTCTTTCCAGAGTTACAGAAAAATCTCATTGTGAGGGGAGACATAATCATCCATGGTTATTGCACTCATATGCTCCAACTTACACTGTTTGACAACCCAAATCTTACAATGCCTCGAATGTACAGATAAAATGTGAGCAATTTGTGGTTCATTTGCCTCAAAAACAGTTTTGAGTTTTCAGGAAGCAATTGGTTTTTAATGGCAATTTTTCAGCCCGTGACGTGATTGATGCATAGTGGCAAAAGGTATTTTCGTCCCATATTAATCGCCATGTTTTGATAATCACCCAACAATTCAGCACTCCATCTTTATGGGTGGATTGCATACAAAGTCCTGACTCAATTCCATATGGAAGGTTAAATTCATTTCCTTCTTGGAGGGAAATGGCATGCTGAAGTACACACTGCACAATCCAGGAAACAGCACACTACGAGTATATCAGGTCTCTCTAGTTTCTGCTACTACAAGTGTGTCTACTTGTGTGCATCTACAATTGTACATACGGTAACAAATGTACATGGGCGTTTTGGATTACTTTCACGCACAATTTAACATGGCATTTTTATGGTGGAAATTAGTTTTGAAGTTCTGTTTGCCTGCGGTGCGCATTGGCTGCTACCTCACTAGCGGTTTCACTTCCATTCACTTTTGTGGAAACGACATGTTTAAAACTTGCTCTTCAGAGTCTGGCAAAAGGGTACACTGTACATGACGGGCCAACTTTACATCATTTAAGTGTTCCTCAAGTCTCGAATACTGTGAAAGTGGAAATTTCTCACGGTGTTGAAATTTTCAGGCATTTTGCGCAACCAGAAACTAGCGCAAAAATGAAAGCACGCAAATATTCCTGCTTGCCATACAACATTACAGTAGTTCATGTCTTTGATTCCGCAGAATTAAAAACATGCGAAATTCTTCTTTTTTATACAGGGCCGAGCGCATTAAAAAAAAAAACTTTTACAGTAATCCGCTCTTACACCCTCCATGGACTACATGATTCCCAGACACCCAACAAAGCACAAGTAACTGGCCTTACTCAAAATATACATATGTACAATGGCATGTTAATAAAGTTTAAAAAAAAAAGAAGAAACATACATTGTACGGTACATGTAATGCATCCTATCTTCACATTAGCAGCCAGCAGTAAATGGTCCTATTGTCATCACAGAAAAGAATTTACTGTAAAACCAGAAATTTTTGCATCCATGGACAAAGTTTTGGTGATTTTCGCAAGAAGCCAAGATTCTTGATTTTAAAATGTACACATGTACTGTATAAAGTCTACACTGTACACCATCATCTCATGCATTGAACTCCAGGGGCCCGTTGCATAAAAGTTACTTTTATGGTAACTTTGCCATCCAATAGTAACTACCATGGCAACAATACTCAACAGCCAATCAAAATCAAGAATTCCATGGAAGTTACCATTGGATGGCAAAGCTACCATAATACATGTAAATAGTAACTTTTATGCAACGGGCCCCAGTGGTACATTATAAATTGTATCCATGCACAAGTCCGTATACTCACAGGGCAGTATGTCTTTGTATCTGTTTTTTCTCATGTTGATTTCAGACTCCCCTGCTGTTGTTGGGTAGACCTTGTCTGTCCGATAACGCTGCGAGATTTGCTTCAGGTGCTTTAAATAGATGGGAAAAAGAGAGAGAAATAAGCAAGAAAAAAAGGACATTTTTTACTACAGCGTAAACTTCAGAAACATTTTTTGAAATAAGCAAAATATGAAATACATTCGTTTCTTTCACATTTTCCTTCACTCAGTGACATTGACAAATACTCAGCAAAGGTTCAATCTCTTAAATACCGCATATACAGTAGTTGTACGCTTGTAACTGTCATCTTACAGCACATACATGTACAACTCTATAGAGTGATACATGTATTTTTATTATTAAGAGAACATTACAACTATTATTATCACAAAGCGGGATTTTTAAAAGAAAAAGAGAGAGAGAGAATGTGCTACACATTCATGTGGACATTTCATACAGAGAGGTATGAGAGATGCAATGTACAATATCGTATTTCACACCTCCCTGTCATAACCAAGCAGATACCGGTAGCATTATAATCCGGGAACGGAATGAGACCAAGAAATATTAATCTCACCTTTCTTTAGTCTTCTTTTATAGGACCTACTGTACAACAATTGCCGTCATTAGTGCTCACATTTTTTTTTTTTTTTTTAGTAAAGAGCTATTAAAAGATGAGTAACAGTATCATGTTTTAAATACCAAAATAGTGTGAGAGCTTTTTGAGATCTGTGAACATGATTTTAATTCATAAGCCTGTACGGAAAGCCTGCATTTGTACATAATGTAACCCCAACATTACACCACTCCTATTGAATACACAAGTACCAGTTGTTGTACTTCAATACTGAAAAGTTCAGTTTCTCACTTTGACCAATGAAATTACAAGATTGACTTTAATATTACACAGTAAATGCAGTGAATATGGGTCTGATCTTGCCTAAAACCCATACACAGACAGATGGAAAAATACAGGTATTTGTTCCTATGAAGCAATCACAACTTGGAATCAGTTCCAAAATCATTCTAAACAAGCACCCTTATGACAAGCCTTGCAGGTCTTTATTGGAGAATATAGGGCCTACATTGTATGTAGTGCAGGAGAAAATAATCATCTTTAAAAAAAGAACAAATACAATGTACAATGTACTTCAATGTACTTTATGTTCTTTAAGTTCAACTTATTTGTAGTATGACCAAATTACAAGTACATATACCCACCATTATTTTTTTTTTAATGTAATGTGTACAGGCAATAATTGTTTTTATCACTCTTCAGTAAACTGTAATACTACACATGTACACAAACAACTCAAGTGAAGTTAATAATCTCATATTATCTCAAAACACAGCAATGCGGTTATGTTGTAAGATTACCACTGTAACTCTGCATTATCATTGTGAAATATTTTTCTGTCCACACATATTATACACACATTACAGCATGATACAAGTTAATCCTGCAATCTTGAATTTGTGCGGAACCTCTAAAAAAGCCATTGACTGACAGTGCTGCCAGTACCCTACGTACATGTATACTGAAACAAAACCACAAACTAAAGATCAATGGAAAAAAATATATTCAAATACATGCTTTTCCAACAGAGCACTGTTGATTGGTTGTGACTTTTGTTACCCAACACTCGCAGCAGATATGAGTACGATTGGTCATGAAAGACAAGAACCTTGCAGGGCTTGTCAAGGGACCTGTTGCTCAATACTTGTAAGCTTGCCCCTCGACGGCTGATTGACTTCTTCTTGTGCGATATATTTCTGCTCCCTTCTCTATTACTTCTTTTGCAAGAGAAGTTAATAATGTTCGAACACATATATTTTTGTTGTTGTTGCTGCTGTTGTTGTTTCAGACCTGTACCCTCTCCCTGTCCAAACCAACAGCAGATGTGCCAAGCTGACCATTAAGTAAACATGGAAGTATGGGTCCCTGGGTAAAATTGAGGGAAATTCCCCAATTCAGTTTTACATCCTTTCACAAAGTCCTTCATTTTCGAGGAAGAGGAACAGAGAGGGGAGTGGGAGGTGAGGAGAGGGGGCTTTGGATAGCATCAACTTCACACATCTGCCAAGAAATGCAGATAAAGGAATACAGCTACCATACTACCAAATGGGAAAAAAAAAAAATGAAAAGAAGATCTTGTTAAATGCTGCTGTCACCTGAGGAGAACAACAACGTCTATTATTGTAACAGGGCATCTCTGCCTGATAATTTACCCATACCATGTTACACAAAATGCTATCTGAAAAGAAGACTGCACTAAACATGTACACTGTACACTGTCCGTAGGTGTAAAATTGTAAAACTTTGTAATGTCACAAGTGTGCATAACACTCTTCACAGTGGCTCTTGCCACCAAATATTCACAGTATTAAATGTACAATGTACAAAAATGTACATACGTACATTTGTACAGGTATCATGTGTATTTTCCATTTGGTTTCCCTTGACTGAAGGGGAAGTCCCAAATGTGGGGGGGGGGGCATTGAATACTCAGCATCATACATGATACTTAAGTATATAAAACATTTACAGGACAAGGAAATAAAATCACATTGTGTCCTTACATAAACAGAAGAAGAAGAAGAAAAAAAAAAGATAATCCTGCAAGGCATCTCACCTACTTTTGTACCATACATCTTTAATATAATGTATAATGTATAATGTATACATGTAATAAGGTATGTTTTGCACTGCATGACAAAAATATCATCCAAACATGTCATACAATGGGATATTCAAAAGTAGAATTACATAATATGTACAATGCTATAATGTTTACACAAGACAAATTCAAAACATTGAGGAAGTCAATAATTGTAATTTAAGTGTACACCATGCCTGATTGTTTCCTTAATTTGTTGGAAATGAAATAAAACAACTCAATGTTCACATTTTATATTGTAGTCACTACTCTAGGAAATTTTGTAATGCCCTCATTTCTGTGACCTAAAAATGTGAACACTGTATTGTAAAATCAACAAAATCACACACAATACAATACAGATCGATGTACAATCTTGTACGGTACAATGTACACTATACAGATGGTGGTTATTCTCATATAATCGCAGACATTCTTTTGATACAGGCAGGTGAGCAAGTAAGGTTTCAAAATTTATCCAGATACAATGTACATTTCACACAATAAATATTATTCACCTGTACAATGTATGTAGAACATTAAAAAAAAGGAAAATAACTTAACAAGACACAATGGACAGTATCTTGATCTATCTCTGAGCATATACAGTATCTTATTCTTAAAATGTTGTACAATGTAAATGTACGGTATAAGAACAGTTGACAAAATACACATAAATTGTGGCCAATTACACGAGTGTTTATGTCCAGTGCATTATATGACAAAATCCTTTTCTATGGTGCTTCCAAGCTCCTTTCACAGAGCCGGTTCCTCATGGTTTGTGAATTCGCAGCTTGCAGCGTGCAGCATGAATGCAGAATGCACTGTACTTGCACAGTGTACAATAGTTTTATGGGTAATTAACACCACAAAACTTTTATTTTCCCCTTCTCCAATATTTTTGGGCTGATTCAAGATCTATGGATTTAAGTTCTTAACAAGTTCTTAAGAAAATGTACTGCATATACAGTAGTAAAAGAATCCTTGACCTTGGAGATACGATGTACAATGTACACGTTTAATGTACATTTGTAGCGGACGACTCATGAAACAAACACCTGTAATACTCAGTACATTGAAGCCTGCTAAAGCTACATGTAAGCTTTTCAGTTTATCAGGGTTTGTCAGGAACTTTTCTTTTTCTCGAGAGCATGACCTGTTTGGCCACTAAATTTCTTATATCTGAAATTTTTGTGGGCCAAAAACAAGAGATGTGGTGGCCTGAAAGGACATCGTATGGCACCCACATCAAGGGTCAAATTTTGTATGGCAATGGCAATGGCATGCGCACACAGACATCTTATCCAGTCAATGGATTAGAAATTTGTGCGCATGCGTTGGCCGTCAATTCAGTGTGGCTCTCCCAGGTTTCTCCCGACCGAGTCACATTAAGTCATCAATTCGAACAGAAAGGGACCATTGACAGAACCAAACGTTGCACGAACCCTATCGTCAATACTTTAACTTTACTGGTAAGTCTTCAAATTGAATAAAATTTTCGATTTAAAGTTGATATTTGGGCACGATGATACCTATTCACGATCCTGAATACTACAGTCCGCAGCCCCATTACGCTATGCGTATGGGGCTGCTGGTCGCAGTTAGGGTGTCTTGTGTTAATACATGTACAGAGGAGAATGTCCATGAATATTTACCGTTTAATACAACTGTACTTGAACATGGAATCAATCCCCTACCAGCCCTCTACAGGCAAATAAATAGATAAATAAACAAATAAAAAATATAAATAATGATAATTAATAAAAGATAAAATGAAATAAAATTAAAGTACTTACTGTAAATTCCATTTCAAATGAATCTGCCCCATCCAGCGACGTGGAGAGACTGGTCATGTTGTCGTAGTTTTCTAAAAAGTTTTCTAAATTTTCCTTTAAAGCCATGGTTGCTAATTTCTTCCTTCCCCCGACAGTCTTGGATTAGGCTGCTGAGCCAAACACTCTGATCAGCTTTGCCAGCAGAGAGAGAGTAAATGCCTCTCTGGCAAATGTCTACAGCAAACAGTGCAGTGCAGACCTTCAGTGAACACACATGTTACGATGCCAGTAAAAATTACTGTATGTCTCCTGCTTCAATCCACACTGGTCAGTTGTACACTCCGAGAATTTTGGCTCCCTTCTTGTCACAGCTGTGCAACTGCAAGGTACAGGTATGTCGTGTCAAGTCCTATACCCATATAAACCTAATCTATGTGAAAAAGTTATGCGTTCAAAATAATATTGGAAATGAGAGACACAGTGTGAAAGGACACCATTGTCTATCATTATTTCTGCCTCATTACATAAATCTAACACCTTTTGACAGCAAACAAGAATGCTTTGTAATGCAAAGGTTGCTGCTCACAACACAGCGGCCGTGGACCTTGCCTTGTTGGTGGAAGTGGAAGGTCGGAAGTGGGATAAATAGGTAGGTTATAGTTCTAGTTATGTAAACTACACTGTAAATTTACATGTGTAGGTTGTGTGTAGTATGATTGACAGCAATGCAGTTTAATAAGTCAAAGATATTACTTTAATACAGGTACAGACTGTTCGCTATGCAGTGCGTTGAAGGGTTCCTTTGCACCCTGTTTTCCGACTGGCTTTCCTCCTTGCTGGCATCCACGACATTAGCCATCTAAACGAAAAATGCTCACAACACAGCAGCAGAGCAGAGGTAGCTAGAGGGGTCATCAACCATCCCTACCGTGTTGCTGATGTCATGTCCACGGCCAGTTCTCCCATATGGCACTCGCGAGTTTACGTACCAAAGCCCGCGGCTTCGAAGCTCGGCTCCAGCGAACAAGGAAGTGCTGGCGGCGAATGAACCGACTACGTGAAAAATTATCCTGAGTATTCTACAAGGGCACACGGGCTCTCTATAATCAACTTGAAATGAAACAATGATTATCAACAAGAGACAGAACACAAAGAGTTCTCTAAATCCACAGGATGAACAAGCAAACAATCGGATGCAGAGTATTGTTTCTGGCCTTTTTGCACGCAGTGTAACGCTGTGGTGATGTGTGGTGGTACAAATACAATGGTATGAACATGTTGCATGGATCATATCTGAATGGAGTGCAGTGCAGTACGTATTACAGTGGGTACGCATTGTATCAACTTGATGCTCACACACACACACACACACACACACACACACACACACACACACACAAACACACACTGCTGGGCCAATGGGAGGGGAGGGGTATGATTGTTAATGCACAAAAGAGGGCGCTGTGCTATAAAGAGTTTTCGATGATTGCGTGGTCTAAATTTTGTTGTAAACGAAGAATAAAATAAAAAATAAAAATGTAGGATACACTTCTCCCAAACTCCAGTAACGATACAATATAATACAATGCAATGAAACTGCCCATCTTCAACTGTTACCCGGACCTCGCACTAGGACACGCTACGGAGAACGCTCATTCGCGGTTATTGCACCCAAGCTTTGGAACAATACCCATTCATATACGACAAGCCCCATCAGTAGAATCATTTAAGGCACTTCTAAAAACCCATCTTTTTCCATATTGATTGCTTCCCTAAGTTAATGTGCTGAGTGTATTTCAATTATTGTATGTGTTTAATGACTGGTACACATTGATTTATGTCATGTTATTCTTACTTGTGTTTTGATATGTCTGTTTTCCCTCATTTTTAATTTCTCCTTTCGTCCTTTCCCTATACGCTTAGAAACATTGTATTAAGCGCATTACAAATATAATGTATTATTATTATTATTATTATTAATGAATGCAATACATTACCATACAATGCAATACAATACAATACAATACAATACAATACGATGCCAACGATTCAACACATTAGCCTATGATACGATACAACACAGTAAAAATAATACTATTCAGGCCCTGTACAAAAAAAAAAAAAAACATTTCCCACTTTTGATCCTTAATGGTTCAAATACTGTTATATCAGAGAGCATTGACATTGATGTGAGCAATAACTGAATAGTGTACACTTTTGATGGAGGCAATTTTAAAATGAAAGCATAATTCAGTTTCATTAAATTCAACATTAATTTTTCAGGTAGGTTTCAGATTTTGCTCGATTTTCAACCATCTGTACAAAACTTTAACTTTGCACAGGAGTTATTGATTTGTTTGGGAGTGTAGTTGACACCAAAACAATGGTCCTAGACAATGGCCAGGATTTGAATGCTCTGTAATGATCTATTCATGAGGAATTCCACTACCACAGCTAGATTTTATTCATTCTGAAATGTGGTGTTCAAGCACATGGAAACATGTGCTTACTTATTTCATGTTCATGCATTTCACCCTTTGCTATGAGTTCAGACTAGCAGTGCCTAGGATGACCCATCATGAAAGGATTCATGTGCCTTGGAGAAGAGCTCTGAACAGGTGGTATCCATGTCCATTGTTCAGGGTCATTGTAGTACACACTCACAATCACATCATTTGTTCCTGTGTAAATTTCAAGTTTTGTACAGAGGATTAAAATTTGACCAAAATCTGGAACCTAACTTTGAAATTAATAATGGATTTCATGCAACTGATTTAGTATAGGTTTTCATATTCAAATCACCTCCAACTAAAAATTGTACACTATTCATCTATTACTCATATCAATGAAAATTTTATCTGATATATAGTTTTCGAACTATCAAGGATCAATAGTGGGAAATGTTTTTGTAACACCCAGTATAATGAATGCCTGTATAGCGAACCTTGAAGCCGTCAGTGCGCCTACAGAATATTATTGCAGAAATAGGAAATTGAAAATACAACGCAGCATGATAAACGATGGCAGTTTAGTTTCAGAAAGCTTCGGTCCATTATGATTTTGAGTCCATGGACTCAAAATTTGAGACAAACATCATGTAAATAATGTATGGTAACACCAAAAGTTAACACAAAATCTAACCAATGCAGTGGCGGATCGAGGGGGCGCAACTGGCGCACGCCCCCCCCTTATTTTTCGTTTAGAACAAAAGAAATGAAAAGAAAAAAATGAAATGAAACCCGGAAGTGGCACCAGAAATATTAGTTGCCCCCCCCCCCTTTACAGAATTCCTGGATCCGCCCCTGCAAAGACGTGTATCATAATCTTTTGGAGTTGATAGTAGTGATGGTGACTTAGTAATAAAAAGGACTATTGTTACTAGACATACCAGAATAGAGATTGTTTACAGGACGATGGTGTGATGGAAGCAGGATAGTAATGGGGGAGAGGGTCATCATATTATTCAAGGGACTTAGGCATTGTGCAATATAACTGACTGGAAAATCGATATTTATGTCAAACGCTGCTATGGGATGTGCTTTCCGGAAATGATAAATTTGCTTAAAGGAAACCAAAATCCAAAGAGATACATCAATGTGAATTGAGTGAAAGCAGCAACATCAGAACACATCAGTGAAAGTTTGAGGAAAATCGAACGATAGATGCAAAAGTTATGGATTTTTAAAGTTTTGGTGTTGGAACAGCTGGATAAGGAGACTACTTGAGTTTATGATATCATGACTGTGTGGACAACAATCACAATGAAAATATAAAGAAAATTCAAAATGCTTTCACTTTTCTAGCACCATGAAAGGGCACTTTATTAACCGCTTTCAGAAAGCAGGAGGAATAATTATTGCTACCCTTAAAGGTAGGGGATACCTTTTACAGACCTCCCAAAATGCAGCAAAACATTAAATATGAACCTCAGGGGACTTGCTTAGGCCACTGCTTAGAAATTTGGAAGTCAACAGTTATCTAAAATTTGAATGATGCACAAAACTCAACTACTCAGTAGTTCTGTGTGTCAGCCACACTTAAGCCTTTTTGTTGCAGTCTTCTGTATTTGTTATCTATAAACACAAATCTAAAAGTACAAGAGCTGATGTAATAACATATAGAGTGTGTGGCAAGAATGTATATAGAACTGTTTGTAAGTGTTGATGAACTTCCTTCACAAAATATACATGATGGACACACATGCGGTGCATGGGTCTGCAAAGGTAGCCTAGTAATGTACTGGAATTTACGGTGAGCCCCGAAAACAATTCAATTCAAAATCTAACGGTCAAAAAAAATGTACTAAATGTTACCTTCCACTTTCAATACTTTATGGGAGTTTCTAAAATGATACTCTCTTCAACATACCACTGTATTTATACAACTCTTCATTTAAGGCATGCAAATGGGATTCCCTACCTTTAAAGGGGATGGCTAGTAACTGATCAGTGGGAATCAGTGGGAATGCCGGAGGATGATTGTTCCAATCCCTGTGGGATTCATTTAAGAGTACATTATTGTTGTGTGAAAATTATTTGCTCCAGAATGGTCTCATATTCAAGTAATGTGCAGTTTAATGTTTCCAGGTTAGCGTGCCTGGTCAGTGACGGGGCATTAAAGGCATAATTTACCATTTGCAGATGAAACAAAAACCCAGCATTAGTGCTGCAAAATGTTTCTAAAATGTGAGTTAGGGATAGAAACAACCACTGTAAAAATTTGAATCTGTATTATCGATGTCAAGTATTGTTGAATGCACAAAATGTGAACAATAGTTATAATAAAAATATTTCCAGACTAAACCGTCTACAGTTATGGTTTATTGAGAAAAATACTGATATCTCTTTATATTTTAGGCTTTATTTCAAAAATTTTATTTGGTAGTGTGTTTTGTGATACAACAGACCTACAAATATGCATCATATGTGATATCTTGAAAAATTTTTAAATCACTGCTCCCGAAGGTAAACTGGATCTTTAATCTGCACATTACTTGAATATGAGACCGTTCTGAAGCAAATAATTTTCACACAACAGTAGATGTATAATGTACTCTTAAATGAATCCCACAAGGATTGGAACAATAATCCCTCAGCATTCCCACTGATTCCCACTGATCGGTTACTAGCCATCCCCTTTAACACGTGTATCACTATCAAGTTGATGGAATGTGTAATTTTCATGAAAAAAGAAATGAATTTTGTGAACTTCCCTTTATTTCCTTATATTTTAGGAATATTCATGAGTTTATTTCAATTCTTATCAATAATATGCAATATCATTTAAGATACATGTGTAATTAATCTTATTTGTAATCTATCAAAGATTTTGATTAGGCCTATGTATCCTTTGTTTGTCTGCTTATGTTTTGTTTATCAGTAGTTTTATGTATCATGACAAAATGAAGTGCCTTTTTTTTTCTTCCAAAATTGGGTTTTTCACTTTCTGATATGTTTAAGGCATTCTTATCCTGTTTGCACCATAGCAATGTCACTGGCTTTTCTATTATGAAATAAATTATTATTGATAGGTCAAACGAAGGAATTGTACATATTATAATCATGTGTGAGAGGAACAGGTTTGGGCCATTTACTCCAAAACTCCCTATTTTCACGTGCTTCCTTTTGTCAAATTATAAGAGCAGTCACAATACAAGGTGAAATTTTATCAATTCCAGTTTGGAAGGACAAATGATTGAATGAATATGATTCTGAAGTAATATGGGTATAAAGAATATGGTAGCGAAAAAGAATAGCCTCACGCACAATTTGCCATTGTAACAAAACAAAAAGTAATAATATAGTCATGGCGATGGATGAGAGTGTTCCACTAAAAAGCAAGGCTTTTATATGTATAGCATTTAAGTCGTTCATCTGGTCACGGGTGGCCACTGAACTTACAAAAGACAGATTCAGGAGAGTATATGTTTACAGCTATTACGCACAACTTAAAAAAAATATTGGCCCCCATGCATCTTGTCCTTTAGCGTAAGTGCCTACACATGTAGACTAATACTTCATGGCTCACTTTCTAATCAGCGAACTGGCCCAGGTTTGCTTCCACCATGTTTGATTGATGTAATACGGGGTTTGTCCTTATTTTTGTTGATAGCCATAATAATAACTTTCCAAGTATTTTGAATATCATGTTTAAACAAATTTATCTGATTAGTGAAACCGCTTCTCATATCGTAATATTTGTGTGAGGACGTTTGTATATGAAGTGTATTTATCATGAGATTGCTGAGTACGTTTAATTTTTATCAGCATAATACAAATTATTTTTTCGATTGATTGATCGCAGTAAAGACTTAGATACCCATGGATGTCTAGGGGATCTTTTGTAATTTCTAGATTTCTTTTTTAACAACAGGAACATGCTTATCCATAATCGAAATTAAAGTACTCATAAAGAAATCATAAGCCTCATTTGTATTTTCGGTATTACATACAAAAGATCAATCCACATTACCGAGGTCATTTTGCAATCTCTATATATTTCCAGGTGTCACCTTCCGGAAAGTTGACACCGGGTCGTTTATGGTATTTTTTTTTTCTGAAGGGGTATGTGAGTGAAAATGGGGTAATGGTCTGATAAATCTGAAAGAATGATATCAGAGACCGGTAAGGGGTTAATAATATATTGCAAAATATATTATCAATAAGAGTTGCTAAGTGATTGGTTACTCGAGTTGGTATGGTTATAAGGGGTAAAAAAGATGTGGACATCATAATATCAAGAAAAGATTGCGCAGTATTCATTGTTTGAAACTTGGATAAATCTATATTGAAATATCCCATAATATAACAGTCTTTATTATGAAATATTTGATTATGGAATAAAAATTGCAAATAATCAAAAAAATCTTGGGTGTTAGAATTAGGTCTATACATTATAAATACAAGTATGTTTTTGGCATGGACGACCTTGATTTCAACACATAATGACTCAACGACTCCGTTCATACAAATTAAATCTTTGTGTATAACGTAATCAAGGTTTTGTTTAACGTATAAACCAACACCTCCGCCCATTCTATCGCGTCTACTATTTTCCATAAAATCATAGCCTGGAAGAGAATATGCGGAAGCAGAATCCTGAGTAATCCATGTTTCAGTGAGACCTATATAGAAAAAGATATATCATGAGTATTGTCCAGAAAACAACAAAAATTATCAAAATTCTTGTTCAAGCTCCTTATGTTCAAATGCAATAATGAAAAACAATCAGTGAGTCCGGTTAAAGATTTGAACTGATTCATCGTATAACACTTGGAACTTATTATTATCCTCATTAAATTCTACATCTGTTTCATAAAAATCGAAATCATAAACAGCAGGACACTCATCATTTTGGGGGTCAAATACTGGACCTTGATAAAATATGTCAAATAATTCGTCGTTATTTATATTTTAGTGAACTGAAAGCGAAGTTTTCAATTCGCTTCATCTAGAATATAGAGGATGAATGGTAAGACCGAACTCGAGTCTCAGCGAGAACCATGCAGAGTGTGTTCGAGTGCACAAGGCAATGACCCAAGGAACAGAAGAAAAGGGATAATGGAAGAATGCGAGCATCCCTGTGAAAAGAATGAAGTAGGAATAGTAGAAGGGGGATGGGGAAGCAAGACCATGTTTGTGCTTCCAGATGAGTGACTGACAATGCCATTAAACGCAAGCTTTGGCGCAGCATGGCAATACTCCTGAGTATATAGAAAGTCATGATAGTCACTATAATAAAGTTCAGATGCAGTGGGAATTCCCAACACAGTACAGATGCAGTGGGAATTCCCTAGACAATACGAATTCTTCCGAAATACGTACTTTACGTACAACAGCACTCCTTTGGTTCAATTGTCTAGAATTGTTATTTTCTGGTCCGAGCACTCTTGCAAAATAATAGAGAACGTACATAAGTTTTAATATATGTATATATATATATATATATATATATATATATACATATATATATACAATCACTGTATATATATACAGTTGACAGCGTAATTATTCGATTTCAATTTTATTTACTTTTTCATAAAACCGAATGAAAAAAATACATAAAATATAAAAAAATGAAATAATTCATGGTATCCCACTAGGAAGAATAATAAGATATTGCAAACATATAGAACATAATGGTCGGTCTTATGAAAGTTGGAATCTGAGAATAACTGCTAAGAAATATGATGGAATCTTCTCTTTCTCTCTGTCTCATATAATATATATATATATATATAATGTGGATATATATATATGTATATATATATATATATATATATATATATATATAGAAGAAAGAGTCTCAAGTACGCCATGGATCCAACGATTACAAATTTTTTTATTACAAAATTTTCGGTCTGCCTCAGACCTTACAACATTCGAAGTCCAACACATGGAAAATTCCAAGATGAACGTTATATGTATATATATATATATATATATATATATATATACATAGTGTCTGTGCCATAATATTGCTATGGTACAATATATTATTAACTTTAGATTCTAAAACAAGTACTGCTGCAGCAGCAGCTGATAGTATGTTTGTATACTATGCCTGTATACGATCACATAATGATATATCAATGGCAAAGTGTGCATTGTTCCTTTTTTCCGCTTAAAGACCATTTGCTCATATATTATATTGCGGTCAATGATCTGCCCTTCCCAACTGAATGAAAGTCAAATTGACACATATCCCGCTTTGTATCATTTTTTTTAGTGGAAATAAATAAACTATGAAATTGAATTGAATAGAGTTTGTATACATACATATACAACAGTGCACTCCCGTTGTAACGAACACAGTTATAACAAAATTTCGTTATAACGAAATAAAACTTCTGGTCCCAAAATTATTGCCATTAAAGTCTATGGTACAAAATTCGCTTATGACGAACGCGGTTATAGGAAATTTTTCGTTACAGTGTACATGTATAACTAAGTCTTTTCCGAGCGCCACTTTCAAAGAAAAACAAAAGAATCGTGCTCCTTTATAACGAAATACGGATCGCTTTCAAAAAAAAAGTTGGCGGAACAAATATTTATATAGCTAGCGTCTCTGCATGAGCGAACACTTCACATCACTGTGTGTTCGCTCCGTGTATCACGCACAGTTTCCGAGGGGAACTTGGGTTATTGTTATACAAAAATCTGAAATGAAACAAGGTTTCTTTCCGAAGGTTTATCACAAAACACAAGAGGTTCTGACAACCTAAAATGTCCGTTAGTTTGGAAATGAAGAAGGGCTTATTATTACGAATATTTTGGCGTTATTCCACAGGTTCGTTATTAAAGAGGTTCGTTAATCCGACAATGAAATACGGCTCTTATAACGACGGTTCGTTAGTCCGAAAATAGTGGAAATTCCAAACGTTCGATAATCGGAACATAAAAAAAAAATCGTTCATCTCAAAGTGAAAAAGGTAGGTCCCCTAACAAAACTTAGGAGTAACAACTTTATAATCATCTTTACAATGCTTAAGATTACCGAACCTTCGAAATAACTAACCCTTCCCATTTTTTTTTTTATCAACACATTAACTTTCTTCGGAATAACAAACTTTAATTCATTTTTGGAATACAAAACCTTCGGAACAACAAACCTTCGGAATAGAGAACCTTTCTCAGTTTTGATTTACAAACCCTTTGAATGACGAACATCATTTCATCTTCCGATCAACGAAAAATACATTTCTATCTAAATTATGAACTTTCGGAATAACGAATCTTCGAAAGAGCGAAGCTTCAGATGAACAAACTTTCGGAATCCGGGAATGACGAAACTTCGGATTAAGGAGTCTTCAAACAAAACCTTTGGAATAGTGAACTGTTACCGAATCCTAAACCATCATTTTGCTTTTCATTTTCATTACATTTGTCATTCTTATTATTTCTGTATGGTACAAAAAATCAACTAAATCACTTTCTGCAATATATACATGTTTCATAACAATTCATGGCTGGTTTTGCACATGAAAGGTAACGAGATCATTGTGATAGAGAAGGGAAACATAATAAAAGAAAACAAAAAGTCAAAGTACAGGAGGATCCCCAGTAAGCCGAGCTTAATATTAGGGCCTCATGCACAAAGAAATAAGTAAACAGTTTTAACAAATTATCGATTAACTTAACTACAATTTTCTATATCATGTGTGACAATACAAACAACTTTATGCTCTCTTTTAGATTTAATATTCAAACGAAATTAAAATAGGTACCATCCCATTTCACATAGCTTTCCAGTGTATGATGAGTGTTCAACAAACAGAATATGATATATACACTGTCCATCGTACGTGGTTTCCTTGGTTTTGTTTTTTATTGTATTCGGTTATAGCGAAATTTCTGTATAGCGTGAGTACACTGTATATATATATATATATATATATGTATATGTATAGTATATATATATATATATAATATATATATACATGTATATACATTATATATATATATATATATACATACATCTCCATTACATATAAGACAATAAGAATGATTTTTTTTGGTATAATTTGTATATTTTCAGCTTCTTTGCTGGTGGAGATAAAAAGATCAGAACGTATCTGAGCAGCTTTGCATCCTTGAGCTATATAACCTTAGGAGGACAAAGAAATAGAGGACCAAGAAATGGCATGCAGACGAGACTAGCAAGAGATATTTGTCAGTGCTATCCATCAACACTTGTGCTTACCAAAAGTGTGGGGGCAGTTTTTAGTTTTGGTGCCACTTCCTGGTTTTATCAGCTAACAGTTAAAAAAAGGCCTTCAGCGAAACTTCTGCTGCCACTTTCGGGTTTCTTCCCCATACAAGTAAAAGGGTCTTCAGCGCGCAACTTTCTAGTGCCACTTCAGGGGTGACTAAAATAAAGGGGGGGGGGCAAAGTGGTTACATCCTTTGTATTCCTACATATCTTAAGCAAAAATGCCCCCCCCCCCCCATTCCGCTGGCCCTGCTAGCAACAGCAATTGGAGCGGCATCGGCGGCAGAAGCAACTAATGGGTGTTTCCGAAGCCTCATGGAGGAAGTCCCTCAAATCCCTCATCTGTCTACCGTCCATGTCTATCTCACCATCTTCTCGAGTCGACAGTCCACCGCAAATGAGTTGCAGCGACGACTTTCTGTGGAGTGTCGGATAGGTGTTCTCATCCAGCAATCCCTGGCGCTCTCCCCACTCATCGACATTATACAGGATAAACCCAACTCTCTTCTTCCCTGCAAAGTACAATCATTAAAGATAAAGACACGAACCCTCTGAAATCATTTCCCTCTTTAGTCTGATGTCTTGCTTCGGTCGACAATGTAATAACGTACATGACTTTGAATTATTCAAGGCGGACTCAAATAGAATAGTGTATTTATAATTATAGTCGATCTGAAACGAAATATTGTTCACCATCAAATCTTAATTTCAACGGATATCACAGTCTATATTCTTGCCTATTTTTGCAAAATGTCACATTCTCAGTCAGCAGTGACCAAGTAAAATGAATGAACTATACAAGAATCACAGTGCTAAGCATGATTTACAAGATTTTGCTTAATATTGTATAGGGTGATGCGGATAAGTATACACTAGCTGAATAATCATGTATGCTGCCCTCTGGTGGTTGGACTGAATAGAAATTAGCTCATGGGCTCACACCCATAAATATTTCCCCATAGGGATGTGTGTTAAAAATCAAATTTCAAAAAATTCTGTAAAATAGCTGGGAGAAATGAGGTGTTTCAGCTTCACTAACCTGGATAAGTTAGATGTACCCTTTCATCCATCAAATTCTCAGGGTGGATAATTCAGTTCAAATTCTGTCCAGGGGTCCGAAAAGCCAGACTACGAGTTCTTGTCACTCAAAAACTCACCCATTTTCCGTACACGTACCCAATGAAATATAGTCCCCTCAAATTCCACCAGAAAAGCTTTCATCTTCTAACCAAAATTTTGTAGAGGAATTCTTTTGTAGTGCAATTTGTAGAGGAATTCATACTCAATATCTACAGCTATTCAGTTTTTTGCCAAACTACATCATTGATTTTTAATTAATTTTTTTTCTTCATCTATTTTGGTATCTTTGGTACGAATTTGTGAACGGGTCTGGGACATTCCATTGTATTTACGGGTGTGAGCCCTAATGTCAATGCACTTGCACTGACAAGATGGCAGCCTCCATGCAGAAACTTTCGGCGTGAAAATTGAGCTATTTTTTGGATTTTTGAGACATTTCTATGAAGTCTATTTGATAACTTCAGGGTGCATCCTCCGTTTAAAGGGACAGGAGTTACGTGATAACAACAATGGCAAGGAACAAAGGTAAAAAGTCATTAAGGTAAATAAATTAGAAGTACTTAAACTTAAATAAAGAAATTTTTTCTATCCATTTTCATGTAAATTGTGTTTTATATGTGAAAAATATATATATTTTTTAAATGTAGGTAGTGTATACTTATCCGCAGGTAGTGTATACTTATCCGCATCACCCTATAATTTTTTTCCTTTTTTTTGGGGGGGGGGGGAATACCTTCTCTTGTTGTTTAGTCTCAAGTGGCGAATAAAAGGTCTTCAGAGGTATGAAGCAATTACTGTGCAAATGTTGATAAAGCGGACTTTTAGGCATAGGAAAAATATAAGCAATTTGCGTCCCAGGAACATACCTAACTTGTATTTGGCTTTCCTCAGGAATTTGTCGTAAAGAGCGCCCTCTACGTCGGTAACAACTACACGCTGGTCCTCCAAAGAATGACAAAAAGCAGCACGACTTCTATGTCCTCGAAACTCTTCTTGCCTATCTTTTTGATGCTGAGGGCGTCGAGTTGACTGTATTTGACTTCACTCACAATCTCGGCCATGTCGATGCTAATCTTGCTTTTCAGTCCCTTGACTTCGCTTTCCTCCCCGCGGCTGCACAGGGAGAGAACCACTCTCTCGTCAGACTTGTGGTCCTGTATATTATGTCGTCGAGAAAGTTGGAAAGAAATAGTGAGAATAAATCGGAACGATGAGAGTATCAAATTGAATATAGACGCGAATGCGCGAGATACGAGATTTGTCGCTCTACGTACTTCACCTAATTATATTCAAAATGCTAAAATTAACTTTCAACTAAGGCGGTAAAGATTTAACCCTTTTGTGTGCCGTTGGTCAAATTTGCAGCAATCTTCAGACAAATCCGCCTATGGACAATAAACCAACCTGGTAATCGTAAGATTTACAATTCAATAAAAACATTTTATGTTATATTGAGCTGATTTTTCGGTTTATGTCATAAATGTGTTTGATAATAACAGAAAAGTCACTTCAGAGTCATTCGATATTTGTAATCTTCCATTAGGTAGTAGGAAGCCTACGATCCGCGTATATGAATTATATGATATTTTTACCCAGCATGCTCAGGGTCTCCCCTCCTCTCTCCTGTTTTCTCTTCTCTTTTGTTACCCCCCTCTTGTCTCTCCCTCTTCCATTCCCACTCCCCTTTTCATTTCTGTTTTCTTTTCCTTCATCTCTCTCCTCTCCCCCTCTCTCTATAAGCTGGAATCAGGTGGTATGGTCAATTTCATACCAACCATAAGAATATAAGCAGCTCTGTCTGACCTGCTTTATCTTGAGGAGCATGAGACCCAACTTCAGCTGCCGTAGAGTTGGAGCTGGGATTTGTTTTATATTGGAAACCACTATTATACTAATATTAACTGCCAATACACCAAAAGCAGCCACAACACCAAGGAAACTCTTATGTTCTTTGTCCATATTGACATGGCAACACCAGAGTTTCTCACTGTTGCTCGTCTTGGAGAAGTTCTTCTGAGAAATTGCTCTGTCTGGACGAGACTGTCGCCGAAGAGCTCGGGAGAGTTGGGCCCCAGGTTCCCTGCCATCGCCACCAGAGAGGCGCAGTCGAAAGTTGTCGGTTGAGTGGTCTTCAAAAACCCGATTTGTTGTTTATATTTGTCGCTCGTGTCCATCTTCTCTGAGGGCATATCGTGCACTATCACACCGATGTTGTTCTTGCCTTTAAGGAATGAAACAATCTGAAAACTGTTAATGCCGAGTAAACAAAATATGTATTAAAACCGGGAGACAATACGGTTTCGACTTGTTGATATGAATGCAAAATTCTGGCAAATAACATGGAGGGGAGTATCTAACAAGAGAATTTAACTATTCGTCAATATTTATAATTATGTACACTATCATCTATCTATTTATTAATTTATTTCGGTAAGTGTTGCGACTGCAGTGAACAATTTACGAACATGAAATGATCAGTCCGAGTTTCCTACACATATTCATCTATTTATTTTTCTTTTACCACATTAATACATCAAAAAAAATCCGACGACGAATAACAAGAATCGAGGCATAAAAGTTGACTTCAAAAGAAAGCCATGTTATTTCTTCTTCTTCTCTTATTTTTTTTTAAAGGACTCCCTCACCGAGGAAATGCGCAGTCTTTGGCAGAAATTTGTCGTAGAGGGCGTCTGTGACATTGGTGATGGCCATTCTCCTGTTCTGTATGGAGTGACACAGGATCACGGCATCCACTGGGCGATCTCGGAACGAAAAATCGCTCACATCGTTATAAGGCAGTTGGCAGAACTGGATGTCACTGGCGAGGTGGCCGAACTCTCGAGTGATATAGTCAATGAATCCTTGCACACTGCTCTGCAGGCTGGATGTGCAGACTAAAACCCTGGGCTTCCAGTCCATCTACAAAGTGACATTGACACGTCTAAAGTTGACCCCGATACCAAATAATTTTGCAACAGATATACAAAACCTCATAAAAGCTAACAAGGTGTCGTTGGTGGTGGTGAATCCCTTTACAAAATAGGCCTACACCTCATTTCGCTGGTAGACACGTTTTCTTTTGAAGTTACCACTGTTTATATTTTTATTCCCTCTTACTTAAATGATACATCTAATAGTAATGTTCCCTATTCTGTAATTCATATCATTGTGTGTGCGCTTTATCTAAATATTGTATATTACTTTGGGTTGACCTCTGATAGGGCCTATTAGTAAGTATGTGCGTGGTTGGAGGTGTATGTGTGCATGTGTTTGAGTGTGTGCACGTGGGTGAGTTAATGAGCGATACACGCGCGCTTGTATTGTATAGTAATTTGAGTTTGCTTAATGAAAGAATTTGAGGTATTCATCAATATCATAATGAGCTCCCTCGTGGAGACTTATTTAGCTCCTTTGTGGAGACATAGAGGCGATACGAGCTCCCTCGTGGAGACTTGGTATATAATAATATAATGCGTTTTGTGTGCGTACTCGTTTTATGTTCTGTTTCCCGAGGAATATGTCAAATTGTCTTGTTACATCATTACTATAGTTTTCACGACTCACGAGGGGACTGCATTCTACAAGCTTGGCATTTTAGCAGTCCCCTCCATTTCCGACCTTTTCTTTCTTATCATGATTCAGTCACATTTTTATCCACGTATTTCTTCAACTAGTATGTTTATTTATTCATGTAAACAAATGACGTGTATCTAAATTTCATTTGGAAATGTAAAAGTTACATTGTACTTAATTTGTTTATATGAAATTGTCATATTATATGCTTTGGCCGAAATGAAATAAAGATGAAATGAAATGAAATAATGTATATATATCCGTTGGGTATATATCCGTCGGGAATATATGGTTTGTTGAGGATCGAAAAGTGCTCAATGCTGTAAAGCAGAGCATATTAAACGTACCTGTGTTTTGGTGCCTTGTCTGCTACCGGCGGTTTCACGCTGTCGCGATCTTCAGGCAAACTGACAAAGTGGTGTGTTTCTGTGCTCATGTGGCGCGGTGGATCGGTTTGACGCATGGATGGTTTTTCTTTTCCGGTGTCTGCATGTGGATATAAGTTCGGACATTTTATTGAGAGCTTTTTTGTTTCTGATGATGATGGCCTTCTCATCGAGGCAGAGGTTGCACATGCCACTCCTTCTTCGAGTTAAGTTTGACTTTTTTCGGATGTCCCATGTCAGTGTGAAGTTTGCGCGTTTGTCTTTCAGGCTCTAGATGTATTTTGAGAGTTGGGTTTCGTTTTTGTATTTCTCGTTCTTGATGGATTTAACATGGTTCCTATATCTGTCCTTGAAGGTACCCCCCGCCAGTCCGTGGTAGCACTTTTCCTCATTGTCATGCTTGACGGTTGCTTTATACACAAGAGCCGTTTTCATGCATCTTCCTTTCAACGGGCATTGATCTTTTTGGCGGCAGTTGCATTTGGGTTTGGGATCGGTGTCATGTGACTTGGATTGTCCGATAATTCTTTGGTTGTGGGATTTTATGACTGCATCCATGTTTTTCATGCAGCTGTAGCTCACTTTTACCCTTATTGAATATTGGGTTCAGCTTGTGCCCTTTGGGAAAGTGTTTGTTGATGAGCTTCAGAAATCTACCCCCACATTTGTCTTAGTCGCTGCATTGTAAGGTGGGTTGAACCACGTGATATTCCTGCTCCTGTTTTTCCTTTTTCTTCTCTTTCCCTCTTCACTCGGTTTGGAGTACTTGATGTCTTTCTCGTAACCCCCTTTTTTTTCAGGGCTACAGTGGCGCTGCGTTGTGGAATATGTCTTCGTTTGAAGATAATGTCGATATGCGTTTTTCAACTGCTAAGGGTATTTGTGTTAGTGTAGAGGGCGGGTGGTTGGAGTCCCTATTGACGTAGAGGGGGGTGTCGTCTGGTTTCCTGTACGGTTGGAAGGTGCCAGTGTCTAGATTGAGTGTGACATCGAGGTAGTCCACTACCTTGAGGTTGGTTTGGACAGTGATGCGCAGACCGAGCTCATCAAAGACTTTAATGAGGTCTTTTCGCGCCCTATCGGCTCTACTCCCAGAGGCTCTCCTGAGCACTGCTAGCCCATCGTCTCGGTATAATCCTACGCTGTGTGTGTTCAGTTTTTTGTTCATGAGTGAGAGTGCATATAATCCAACTAGTTCGCATATATCGGCTCCGTCAAAAGCCCCCACAGAAACATCGAACTGTTTTTGTTCCTTTTGTTTTTCCCATGCTTTGTTGTTGTTGTCAAACAGGAGTGTCCTCCTCGCGTGCATTGTTTCTATCTCATCCTCTTCTACGGTGGTGAATTTCTTGGCCCAGTTCAGACAGGTTGACAACAGTTCGATTGAGATAGAGGGGTAGAAGTCCACTATGTCAAATACAATGAAGGTCAGGGACTCTTTGTCCGGGAGTTTGTTGAGCCCATCGGCTGTGTTGGTCTACTGGTTTGGGTTGATTTTGTCTCTTATTTGTTTGTTAATGCGATCGAGCATTATTTTACTAACGCGGCCTAATTCTGGCTTTGTGGGGTCAATCAGTCTGACCTGGGGCTTGTTGAAATTATCCTTGTGGTCTTTTAGCGTAACAAAGGCGGGTTTTTCCATCGTAACGTCCAACCTGTCACTGATGTGTAACTTTTTTGCAATTAGCTCAGATTCCTTCTCAATGTCTGCAATTACTTCTTTCTGTGCAACCTTGTATTTTCCGGTTATATTCTCATTCAGAAGTTTCTCATAACTCTTGGGGTTCATCAAATACACATTCCTAGTTTTATCAGCGTGGACAAACACTTTTTCCGATTTGTTTATGCGTTTCACGTCCTTGTGGAGTTTTCTTTGGAATTGGTTATTTACCTGCTTGAATTCCAAGTCGTCTCCAATGGCCAGCAGGTCATTTTCAAAGCCTATCATCTCTTCTATTTGGGGTGGTGAGCGTTTGGATTTGAATCCAAATTTCTCCCTGGTTTCAAATTGATCATTTTCACTTTCACTTTGGCCCGCGCAATCACTCGCTCCGAGGAAGAAATGAGCTGTCCATCTCATCCTCATACGAGCACAGAAACACTCCACTTTGTCAGTCTGCATGAAGATCGCGACAGCGTGAAACCGCCGGTAGCAGACAAGGCACCTCTGAAACCACAGGTACGCCTACTATGCTTTGCTTTACAACATTGAGCACTTTTCGATCCTCAACAAACCATAATATTCCCGACGGATATATACCGAACAGATATTTTCGCTCCCCTGTCCGGTCGAGCAGGTGAGGATTCACCTAGTGTTCTGTGTGGCTCAATGGATCGGTTTCATGTGGATTATTCCGGAAAAAACATACCGCGCCACATGAGCACAGAAACACACCACTATATATATATATATATATATATATATATATATATATATTTATATTATATATATAGTGCATGAGGCTGAATGCACTATATCAATATAAGCACCGACAAATTCTGAATTTGCCCCGAAGGCCAGTTATATTCAATGAGGCCGCAGGCCGAATTGAATATAATTGCCTGAGGGCAAATTCAGAATTTGGAGGTGCTTGGTACTTGTTATAGTGCAATAAGATGTCATGCACTATGTGATATATAAAATAGCATACATACCCAGGCAAGATAAGCCTAGATCATTTCTAACAGTTACACGTGTCTACACAAGCAATAATACCAGTTTCTTTGAACCTGTGTAGACAAAATCCTGAAGATCCAAATTCAACTATAGAGTCTAGGGTCTACGTGGTTATATCTAACGTTTTCTAGGCCCTACGATAGGTTAGGTCTAACACTAACAGGGGCCCTGGCCTAACGTTTTTATACTAGATCTACGTACACTGTACTGTACGTCACTTACGACGAATACGAGCCACAGAGCTAGTTAACACTTGATCCTACAATAGGTCTACTATGGATCTAACAGTAACACTAACAGTAACACGATAGACGCCCTACTTACTGCACTGTGGGTCCAGGACCAGGACTAGATGATGTTTTGTAGGATTAGGGATCTACTGGATTTAAACACAAGGCTCGTGCCAGGCCCCATTGCTGCACATGCAGATTTAGAGAGTGTGCTGTGAATGTCGTAGTAAAGTTCATAGCGTTATAGCGTGATCAAAGAGCGCTTAGCGTATACTGTATACACACCACACGCTGCCCATTTCCACGGCGCACTCTAGCTGCCGCGTAGAATGTACGGAGAAAGCGCACAAATCTTGGGTTGACTTGCTCAGTTATATCCGTCGGATTGATTCCTTTTTCAGAACAGTAGGAGTCCAAAATTCGTAGGGCGTATTTGATGGCATCCTTTGTGTCCTTATTGTCTAAGGTACTGTTCCTATATACATGTAGATCAATCTCTCTAAAAGTAGCGAACCTGTTCATTTCAGCTTCCATGTTTAAATCTACCGCTGAAAGTCTAGTCCCACACAGATAAGTTGCTGGCATAGCCAGCCTGCGAGAATTGAGAATAACGACAATATCGAGCAAAGCATATCGCGGTTGTGGCGCAATCGCGTTGATATGGTGCGGGATTCAAGTACTCGATGATTAAAATGAGGGAGCTAAAACCGATATCAAATCGATAGTGGGTTATCGTTTGCAATCGTTATATTTTGCGTGCACTATAACTTTTGTCATGCACTGCCGGCCTGTATCATAAGTATGTATGCTATTTTATATATATATATAATATGTATTAGATAATCTTGTTTATATCTCACTATCATTTATAATGTTTTTTTTTTATGTTAAGTGCTGTCAGGGGCAAATTATTTGTATAGCGTCCCATTTTCTCTCTTCTTTCTTCCTATAAAACAGCAACGTTTTCTTTTGAACTATTTGATAGGGGAACACCGTTTCACATCGACATACGTGTATAGATGAAGAAAACCCTTTTTTTTTAGATTGGTAAAGGTACTAATCTAGAAAAAAAATCGTAGTCTTTCTCTTCCTCCTCTTTTTCGTCCCTTTCTTCTTCTCTATGAGTTTCTCGTGGCAGATTACAGGTATGAAACTTGATGTGCATAGAACACATAGTGGAGTATGCTGGTCTATTTGTGTAGACTAGAGCCGATAGCAGTCCACCTTTCATGTAGTGCAGTATTAATGTCTTGCGGGAGGCTTGCCAGTTTCTCCGCCCTTTGGACTCTTTATTACGCCATGAAGTTAGCACACCTCGTTTAAAGGGATCGTATAGTTTTGATTGAGACCTAATTTCAGGTTTCTAACATTTTTTTCTTCCTTTTCTTTTTCTCCTCTTTGTATCTCGTGGCATATATTCTATACACTGAAACTTGATGTGCATAGGACACATAGTGGAGTATGCTGGTCTATTTGTCAATAGTTTTACTGGGCTCACACCTGTAAACAAAATGGAATGTCCCTGACCGCTTCGCGAAATTGTGCACAAGATACTAAAATAAACGAAGAAACAAAAGATTAGAACTCAGAAATGCAGTTTGGCAAACTGAAAAGCTTCAGAAATTGAGTATAGATTCCGCTGCAAACTGTACTTTGATTGGAAGATGAAAGCTTTTCTCATGGAATTTGAAGGGATTACATTTTAATGGGTACATGTACAGAAAACAGGTGATTTTTGAGTGAAAAGAAGTCGCAGTCTGGCTTTGCGGACCCTTGGACAGAGTTTGAGCAGAAGAACCCCCACCCCCTTGGAAATTTCATGGATGAAAGGGTACTACAATATCTCACTTATCCAGGTTAGTAAAAATGAAAACACCTCATTTCTCCGAGCTTTTTTACACAATTTTTTGAATTTTGAATTTTAACACACGTGTCTATATGGGGAAATATTTTCCCGTGCGAGCCCTATAGCCAATAGCAGTCCCCTTGTCACGTAGTGGTGTTAATGTCTTGGAAGCTTGCCAGTTTCTCCTCCCTTTGAACCCTTTATCACACGGGGGAGCTAGTGCAGCTCGTTTAAAGGGATCGTATAGTTTTGGTTGAGACATAACTTCAGGTTTCTAACCTATTTTGGTGAGAAATATCTTATGAAATATGTGAAAGCTATAGAGCATGTAATTCCAAGAGAGACTCAAAATCTATTGGAAGAAAATAGGTTTTGAAATGGCTGAGATATCCCAAACAGGACTATCCTGTATAATATAAAGGAGGGACCCACCTTATTATAGGATCGCTTTGTTTTAGTTTGTTTTGGGATGTCTCAGCCATTCCAAAACCGAATTTCGTCAAGTAAACTTTGAATTCGTCTTAAGTGCAATGGTTAAATGCGCTCTGCATTATTTTATAAGTGGTTTCTTTGTATCTCGCAAAAAGTTAAAAAACCCAATCCTCATCTCCACCAATACTCTATGATTCCTCTAAGTGGTGAACACAGTCGTGGCCAAGCCATATCAACCTGTTACTTCATGTTCCCTCAGTGTAAAGCAAAGGTTATGCTATTGAACGGTATAATAAAGTTTGTGTAGTAAATTGTGTACTACAGTGTCTTTTAGCATGAAGCGAGTCAGATTCATAAGCTTGGAATAATAATAGTGACTGGACTTTTAAAAAAGAAGATACGACTGCCAATCGCCAATTGGTAGTGGCCATCAGGAATTCACACGTTGCGTGGTTTGAACTTCTGATCTTGCATACCCTGTATGTGCTTTGAGTGCCTTAGTTATAACAGAAAAGCCCATGGCGCCGTACACACTGTTCAATGTCCAAAGTCCCTGACACAGTGAGGATCTAATACGTACAGTATAATGTCCTTGCACAGATATAACAATGTCATAATGCCTCACCTGCGTCGAAGAACGTTGTTTGTCAGCTTGCTGTGTCTTCACATCATCCTCCATGGTTCACCATCGGCTGGAGGTATTCCAGAGAGCATTCGATCGATTGAAGAAGCTAGCTTATTTATATTTCTGCGTATCCAGAGAGATAGGACAGAGACTGTGACGGGCGAGAGATTTAATGCGTCCAGCGTCTCATAAAGCTTGGCGATCTCTCTCTTTCTATTAAAGGACAAGTTCACCTTCATAAACATAACGATTGAGAGAATGCAACAATATTAGTAGAACACATCAGTGAAAGTTTGAGGAAAATTGGACAATCGATGCAAAAGTTATGAATTTTTGAAATTTTTGTTTTGGAACCGCTGGATGAGGAGACTACTACAGCTTGTGAGTCATATGCGTACAACAGTATAAAGAAAATATAAAGAAAATTCAACATATTTTCACTTTTTTCGCATAATAAAAGAGCACTTGACTTGCCTCTTTCTAAATGCAGGGGGAATAATATTACCCATAACATTTGTCGGTAACGAGTCGGGGGAATGTGTACTTTTTTCATAAGATGAAATTTTGTGAAATTCTCTTTATATTTTCCTTATATTGTTGTACGCATGTGACATCTAAGTTTTTCACACACTGCAGTAGTCTTTTCATCCAGCGGTTACTGCACAAAAACTTCAAAAATTCATAACTTTTGAACGGATTGTCCGATTTTCCTCAATTTTTCAATGATGTGTTCTACTAATATTGCTACATTCTCTCAATCCTTATGTTTATGAAGGTGGACTTGTCCTTTAATGGAACATTCATTGTGTGATGGCGATGTCTTCAATGTGTGTGCTTCTAGATGAGTGACTGACAACCCCATTAAACGCGACCTTCGACGCAGCATGGCAATACACCTGAGAAGAAGGTCATAAAAGTCACGATGATAAAGTTCAGCTGATGCACTGGGAATTTCCTACACAGTACGAATTCTTCGTAATAACTACTTTATGTACAATAAGACACTTTTGGTTCAATTAGAATTCTCCAAAGTTGTTACACTCCGGTCCGAACACTCCTGCAAAATGATAGAAAACGTATATAACTTTTTAATTCATATATACAGCTGTAGGTTGATTATATATATATATATATATATATATATATATATATATATATATATACATACAGTTGATAGCGTAATAATTCGATTTCATTTTCAATTCATTTTTTCATAATACTGGATGAAAAAATACATGAAATATAACAAAATGAAATAAGACATGATCATCCGCTAGGAAGAATACTAAATATTGCAAACATGATTTATAGAACATAGTGGTCGGTCTACGAAAATTGGAATCTCAGAATCATTGCTAAAGAAATATGATAGAACCTTCCTTCTTTCTCTGTCTCATATATATATATATATATATATATATATATATATATATGTATATATATATATATATACATATATATATCTTTATAATTATATAAGGTGAAGTGAGCTCGGCAAAAAGCAGAAAAAACAACCAATTTGCATACTTGAACAGAATAAGCCAGTTCGTAATTAGCTCATGTGCACGTTGGTACAAATGACCTTTCTATTTTCTTAGTTGGTTAGGTACTTCACTCATATTCAAAGCAACATAATACGGACCGGTAAGTTTGCCCGGCGTAACAATTTATGGAATTCGTGTTCAACAAAAATGATCTTGCATAGCGAGACCAGGTGACCAGAATGGTCCGTCACACAACCTTCGGGGGAGGCATCCATTTCTTTGTTTTGTATTGAATGCATTAAAACATGTTTATATTCGTATTGCCAAATACCAGGTTTGAAGTCAGGTGAATGTAATGGCAAGTATCATGTACAAGGATTGCATGAATAATCATTATATCACAGAACATGCTTATCTCCGTGAATTCAAAAACCACCATTCGTTTTGGTACCAATGACCTTTTTCTGCTCATGCGCAAAGTAGAACTACGAACTGGCTTATAAGGCTTAACTGCTGTTGTGTATACGTCCCAAGCCCTTGAAAAAGACTGGTAACTCGGTCGAAAGCTCGGGAGAATTTGAGGCTATTAGTGAACATTATACTGCAACGTCTGCGAGCAGTCATTCTTCCGTCGCACCTAAATATATATATATATATATATATATATATATATATATATATATATATATATATATATATATATAGTGTGTGTGTGTGTGTGCCATAACATTTTTGTTATAATATATCAACTTCGCATTCTAAAAACAATACTGTTAATTAGTATGCTTGTATGTATGCCTGTATGTATCGGCATCAGGTATATATCAATGGCATAGTGTACATTGTTCCTTTTTTCGCTAAGATACCATTCGTGCATATATTCCATATTGTGTTCAATGACCTGCCTTTCCCATCTACCTATGAAAGTCGCACTGACATTGTCATGTCTCGCTTAGCATCTTTTTTTAATGGAAATAAATAAACTATTGAATTGAATTAAGTTGATACATATATACATACATGAAAACATTATGCAGGGACATAATCACAAGACTTTCATGTTTATGCATTTGACATAACATACACAACGTACTTGTTCAAAATTCCAAATCCACCAAAAAATAAACACGCAATACGCTTTTCAGAACATAATTTAACACCCCACAAATTATCACATTTAATCGAACCATTCGTCCATGATTGTACAAAACAAAGTATTAAACAATTTATAAGAGAAAATCACGTGGATAAAATATAAAAACGGGATGCACAAAACTGCCATCACCATCATATCATAACTGAACTAGACTTTATTGTAATACCCTTCCATAATAGATGGTGCATGTTTAGCGGGGATTTAGTGTAAACGATTCCAGTTACGATACCTGGCAAAATGGTGCATGTATAAACTGGGGATAAGTTATCTATTCAATTGAAATTGATTTGGTAGCAAAACTGTGATACTGTTTCGATGAATCTATATAATAATATATCCAGTTATAATATATGACAGATAAACGTTATAAAACGATGCAGATACAGGAGGATACATCTGCACAACTGAAATTACAATACGTGTTAACAAAATCAAAGCATTTATCTGGGATAAATCAAAACAATTCCAGTTATAAATGTGGCAAGAAAGTGGTTTCAAAAAGTTGTATATATACGGGAAAAATCCGAGCGCCATGATTGTATCCTCTAATAATTTTTCCTCTCTATTTTTTTTTTCAGATTACTTGGATACACCTACAAAAACAAAAACAACAACAACAAAGATTTTGTCAGGAAAATCGTCGGTCTCTGCCAAAGTACCACTAAAGTATGGCTGTTGCCAAAATGAGAGAGAGAGAGACATCCAATACACCCCCGTGTATAGACTGAGAATAACTTGCATATTCCCAATTACCAATATTCCTTTGCACTGGGGGTTAGCTCCCTTCAGGTTCGGACCTGAAGCGAGCTAACCCAAGTATTAAAGGTCGAAAAATATTTAGTCCGAGCTAAAATTTTAGTGAAAATAAATACAAAGTATACGTATTCATTTTGACCCCCCCCCCAAAAAAAAAAAAAAAAAAAAAAATGTATACCATGGTAATGACACCGCACAGAAAGTGGTACGCAGGGCCGGCGAGCGTTTTCAAAAGTATGTGTGTGTGGGGGGGGGGGGGGGGAGGAGCCTTTCCGGGTTTCATGAGCGAACAAGCAAAAAAAAAAAGACATAAAAAACACACAAACACACAAACAAGCAAGTAGCAAAATACAAAATATGACATAAAGTTGGTCATGACAAGGAAGTATGTCAGCATAAGTTCATAAAAGACAATTCTCTATAATATGTGAAATACGAAGGAACCGCAAAAGCAAAGCTTGTGACCGCGTGTTTCAGGAAAAAAGTATCAATGTCAATTCGTTCTGCAATGGAAAGAGGACATAAAGTACTAATGACAAAACTATTGAAAGCTAAAATAGCAAGGTACAAAGAGCAGAAGTAAAACAAAGGAGAAAGAAAAGAAAAAAAGAGAGAAAAGAAAGTACTGATTAATTAAACAAAAATGATAATACGCAGGTATACGAGCATGACCTATACCTATACGATGAGTTTCATATCGAGGTCAAAGTATGAATACTAGTGTAGTGATTAGATGGGAGCATAAACACGATTAACCCTGATGAAACCGAAGATAAGGCAAATGTACACTTCAAATTGATCCGCCATGCGTTGAAAGAGAATAATGCTAAATAACAGGTTACATAATTCTTATCAGGCAAGTTATACTAATCAAGTAGCATTGATTTTAGTGTTTGTTTGAAAATAAACAGAGAAGAACATTTGACTAAATCTGCGGAAAGATCATTTCAGAATTTGGTTCCTATGAAAGCATTTGAAGAGTTTGTTCGCAAAAACCGATAAGTCCTTTTTTTAAAGATTTTGAAGTACGGTCTCTGTCATATAAAGTACAAAATAATACTTAATAAATGATATATTGGTCACTACATAATAAAGGTACATTTTTGAAGTTATGGTCAAAAGAAGCAAACATTTTCTTATTATTCTCTTTATTTTTCTTGACCTTTAATCGCAAATATCTCCATTTGGCGAATATGGACTTTTCGGTTTTCGCGAACAAACTCTTCATTTGCTTTTTTAGCAAAGAGTATACGAGTACATGGAAGGTGAAATGAATATCTTGGTCTTGTGGGGTATAAGTGCATAGTTTTTCTGAAACATATGGATACTATGTCGGGCAAGTCGTTGGCTGATTAGTGCCTATATAAGTTGTATAAAAACAAATAAGCAACCCTTCAGGATTTGTTTTCATAGAAGAAATAATTCGTGTGAGAATAAAAACCAGCTTTTAGGCTGACTGAACGAATAGCTGTTTTTGTTTTTGACAATTTTCTCAATGTGTGATTTTGCATATATCCCCCAGGCAAGTAACCTCAGATAGGGTAAAATAAGCGTAGAAAATATTTCTTTTTTTTTTTTCAAAATACATTTAGAAAAAAAATGTTTGAGATTATTTCGAATTCCAGTATTTCTTGAAAGCATCTTTAATAGATATCAAAATAGTATATGTGATGTTTTCATAATAAATCATGGTCAATATAAAAACCTAAAAATGTAAACGATTCAAATTGAAAGACACAATCATTATTCATTTTTATATCACCTGACAAATGAGTGACAGAATTACTGAATAACATATTAGTTTGCATATTTGCATAAAAGTTCTAGGAATTGTGAGTGATATAATTTATATGCGCAGTAATGATTCATTCTTATAGGTGTAAACTCAGAGCTATAGTACATTTTATAAGAATGATTGTGTTAAAGAGAAAACAAACTCCCTACCTTATTTTCAAGAGCAAGTGATGGTATACTCTTGGTACACCAGCTGAGAACACATTTCTCAAAACATGTAAGGTCATACCGAACGGTGTGAAAAACAACAACAACAACAACAACAACACCAACATACGATGCAATTGTTACACAGCCTCTGCATGCAGGAAGACTTGGCTTAATAATATATTCTTCCTTTGCATTAACCCTAACTAGGCCGGGCTATTAAGGTAGATGAAAGGGGGGGGGGGGGGGGGGGTAGGGAGGGGCAGTTCTCAGACGTCGAATCCATTCATGATCGCGACGAAAATCAACACACACAATTGCCTATATGACGTAAAAGACTTCAAAGTTGATTTAAATATATATATATATATATATACATATTTCATGCTATTATTAAATTTTTCAAATGCTTGAAAATAATTATGTTAATGATTAATCTGAATTTATAAAACCACACAAAATTATGAAATGCTTTTATGAAATAAGCATGTGAGCACAATTCACATTGACATTGTACAAGAAATCACGTTTTTGAGAGATTTTTTGGTCTAATATGCATGTACAGATATTTTACGCGTAACATCGGAACTGCGTGCCCGCAAATTTGGTATCAAAAGATGCGGGAGACTAGAAAGGAAAAAAAAGGTTGTGGAACATTGCGGCGATAAGCTTTTGCGATGACGATACATCGCGTGGAATACGGGTGGAGGGGGGAGCCCCCAACGAAAGAAGCGGAAATAGAGAAATAGATAAAAGGCCTTACAATGTAATTGATAAAATGTGTTGACATTGCATGGTCGCCCGGGTATGGCCGTCTTTATTTTTGCAGTCTATAAAAAATGGCAGGGATAAAAATGAATATCTAATCATAAAAGGTATTCGAACATAGTTAACATCAACTGACAATGTAGAAATAAAAGTCCATTACCAAGGAGCTTGCTCCTTGTCATTACAAGCAAGTTCAGTGATGGTTTGGACAATCAAAATGTGGTAGACTAATATATGAACCTCTTCGACGTGTTCTCCGTCATACCAGAATGTTAATTCATACTTCAATTTAAAGATAATGTATTATCCACGTTGTTTTCCCAGCGGCAGCGGCAGCAGCAACAGCAGCAGCAGTAGAAGCAGCAGCACCGGCCCATCACGCGCCTAGCAAGAAAGAGACGCAATCGTTCCATTGGGACTGCCGATGATGCCGCCTGCAAGCTGCTGCACAAATTTTGGCGCTCCTCTTGGGGCACCTCTGGTGGTGAAGTCGAACACCGTCCGGAGAACACGACAGCCGACACTGTCCTCCACGCCGTTGGCTGCATGATCCTGAAATTTCTACGACGTGTTGCAAGAACGTCTGCCTCAAGTTCTCTCTCTGTGAAGTCATAAGCAAGAAGAATTATCTTTTTCCTGCCTAAGAGAGCAAAAGAAGCAAGAAAAAACAATAAATTATTCAAACATTAGTAAAGCCTACTAATTAGAATTTGCTATTCAAGTACACCAAAAGTGGTCGTCCTATGAATGTAGACTGGTAAGTTGGAAACGAAATAAGAATATTCAAGTCAAGTTATCATAATTTTTCGATTATCATAGTTACCGTTTGGTGTCGAGATAAGAATATCAAGTTAAGTTATCATTCGTCATCTATATCATTCTTACCGTCTGGTATCAAAATAAGTATATCAACTTAAGTTATTATTCGTTATATCCCAGTTACCGTTATGTAATACGTAATGGTTTAGTAACTCGAGAAAACAATAGATCCACAATTGCTGGCGGCAGACTGTGAAAATTACAATACGCTTTTAATTCAAATTTGGTGCAGAATCTGAGAACAAAATATCACTGAAGGGGGTATCTCACCGGGCTTGAAACTAGTTCGCGACTAGTTCGCGACTCCAGATTTTGCTAGTTGCAGAGACGTGACGACGTCTCCGCGACGTCTCCGAGACGTCTCCTGAAATTACAGAGTCTCCGATTAGTCTCAAGAAATTTTAACATGTTCGATTTTTCGCGAAGTCTCCGCGACGTCTCCGAGACGTCTCCGAGACGTCGCGGAGACTAATCATTTCCGCGACTGCTAAAGCTAGTATCTAACCAACAGAACGTCTCCGCGACGTCTCCAACTTATCAGTCGCAGCAGTCGCGGAGACGTCTCCAACATAAAAATGTCTTGCGGTCTCACCAAGGAGACGTATCTGGGACGAGTTATGGCAAGTGTCAAAAAATTTCAAATATGAGGGAGCCGTTGCAGGATCATCTGACTTGATCTAGGCAGGATGTCAGCACGCAGATGGGTCACGTGGTTTCTAAAGCTGAGACGTCCTGAGACGTCGCGGAGACGTTGCGGAGACATCGCAGAGACATCGCGAAGACGTCTCAGCAGTCGCGGATATGATTAGTCTCCTCGACATCTCCGCAACTGATGGAGACGTCTCGGAGACGTCACGGAGACTTCGCGAAAAATCGAACATGTTTAAATTTCTTGCGACTAATCGGAGACTCTGTAATTTTCAGGAGACGTTTCGGAGACGTCGCGGAGACGTCTCTGCAACTAGCAAAATCTGGAGTCGCGAACTAGTAGCGAACTAGTTTCAAGCCCGGTGAGATACCCCCTTGAGACATCTCCGTGATGTCTCCGCGACGTCTCAGAGACGTCTCAGAGACGTCGCCGAGACCTGCTGGAGACCAGAAAAACTGGTGAGAGGTCTATTTTACGCTGTCTGACCTACTTTAGAAACCACGTGACCCATCTGCGTGCTGACATCCTACCTAAATCAAGTCAGGTGATCCTGCAACGGCTCCCTCATATTTGAAATTTTTTGACACCCGCCATAACTCGTCCCAGAGACATCTCCTTGGTGAGACCGCAAGACATTTTTATGTTGGAAACATCTCCGCGACTGCTGCGACTGATAAGTTGGAGACGTTTCCGTTGGTGAGTTACTAGGGAGCTTTAGATTTTGACGCGCGGACGCTTGAGACGACGAGTGCGCTGGACGTTCTCCTCTCCCGTGCGTCGCGTTGAAAAGTAGCTCTAGATTACGCTGGGACGCAACGTATAAAAAATAGAATGGCGCCCCCATATGATCGGTGCATAAAGTAGTTCTCTACGTTGCAAACTGTGCGGACGTAAAAATAACACAGTACGCGTAGTAAAAAACTCAGGCGACGCAAGCTAAAAATAGATCGACTTGACGCGCGCTTCTGCGCACGCTCAGAGCATGTTTTCTTCCTTTGAACGTCCGCGCGTCTAAAATCTAAAGCTCCCTACTAGCTTTAGCAAACAGAACGCTTGTTCCTCCATATTCTCCTGAACAATAACTGAAATGGATACTGAATATCAAGCGCATTTTTTCTGACACAGAAAAAAGTGCAAACAAAGGAGAAATTACAAATTGTGTGAAACATTACATGTATTACATTATTGCAAGAAGATACGAATCCAAGACATGTACCGAGTTTACGGCAGGCCCGTGTCAAGAAATTATCGTAGAGGGCGTTGTCGACATCTGAAATGGAGAGACCACGGTTGCGGATAGAATGGCAAAGAAGGAGTACATCAACATCCCGTAGTTCGACTTTAGACAGGTCATTATTGTATGGAAGACCTTTGAAGTCGACTCTTTTCACACAGTCGATGCCCTTTAACTCTTGTATCAGGCCTGCCAGTCCTTCAGCATCTCCCATGGCGCAAACTCTGACCTCTACTCCCTTCCTTTTTTTACTCTGCAAAGTGGATTTTCAATTCAATTCAATTCAAAATTATTTTATTTCCATATTAAGTAATACAAAGTAATATAAGTAACGTTTACATGAGTACATAATATTTAAAGGAGCTTTGAATCACCAAACAAACCAAATCACCAAAGTTTCAACAAACATGAATACAATTATTATAATGATATCAACTCTGGTTTGGATAGATAAACAGGTAAACAATACAATCTTTAAGCAGTTCGTAATTAGCTTGTGCACGTTGGTACAAAATTGAATGAGATTTCTTTCTTTTTTTCTCAGATGGTTAGGCACTTCACTCGTTTTCATAGCGGCATAATAATGCATAAGCTTGCCCGACGTAACAATTTATGAAATTCATGTTCAAACAAAGAATGAGCTTGCGTTTAGAACAGGTGATCAGAATACTCTATCAGTTGACAATTTAGCAGGCATCCATTTCATTGTTTTGTATTGAATGCAATAACAGCCTATTTCCTTTTATATTGCGAAATACCATTCTTGCTGTCAGGTGATGTGCTGGCAAGCACCATTTAGATAAGGATCACATGAATGATCATAGCATCACTGATGCTTATCTCAGTGAATTTACAAACCAAAATGCCTGTCGGTACAAATGACCATTTTCTGCTCATGTGGAATTACGAACTGGTCCATTTATAACTCTACATGGAAAAGAGGAATTCACAAGAAAAGCATAGCTTGTAAAATTTGTGAAGTACTCTAGAAGGTGAGGGCATCTCAATATCCGTCAAGGACTCCATGTATACAATTTTGATATCCTGATGTCAGGCGAAATAATCAGAAAATAATAACAACAACAAAAACGGACTGTGACAAATACAAGAACAAAAGCAGGGCCGGAATAGACAGAAAATAAAACTATAAAGATAGGCATGACAAAGAAAGGGAGTTAAACAAAACAAGACAATGTCTACATTCAGTTATTCAGATTTCTTTGGAGACAAAAGATATACTTTATGACAGTGTTAATGCTCCGGGTACGTTGTTACTATCATCTGTTTATAATTGTTACTCTTATCATCTTACATACCAGAAATAAGTTTACAATTATCATGTCCCAATTATTATCAATGAAGGTCAATCTGTAGTGGTCCCATGAGCATAATTTATCATTCTGAAATTTTCTTATGAGAGAACGTACCTCAGCATTGTGAAAAATGGTAAACACAACAAGATGACTGATTAATGGCATATTTAGCGCGTTCGATAGAATTCATTTCCGTATCCGATAATCTGCGACGCTTTTACAATTTATTGAAGGAACAGGTAACAAGGATGAAATACGCACAAGTCAATTTGAAGTAGGCCTACGGCCATTGATCATATTTGCTAATATACATTTGTGAATACATTATGATTATTGACAATAGATCACATGTACAAAAAATTATAAATCACTCGTAATTGTTACAATGCACATGCACTCTTAAAAAAAAATCCGGGTCCGAACTGACCCGGAACCGGGTCCGTTGGGGTTCACACTCCCTTTCGGATCAGAAATGACTTGGAATTTGGTCATGAAGACCCGGAATGGGGTCACCCTGACCCAATTCATGACTCTGAATGCGGTCATAGTCTGACCTCATTCCTTGTCATTTCTGACCCCGAACGGGGTATGACCCCAACGGACCCTTTCCGGGTCAGTTCTGACCCTGATGTTTTAAAGGGATGGTACAGTATTGGTGGAGATGAGAATTGGGCTTTCAACTTTTTGCAAGATACCAAGAAAACTTTATGATATAGTACAGAGCATACCATTTTAAGAGGAATTCAACGTTTATTTGATGAAAATCGGGTTTGGAATGACTGAAACATCCAAAAACAAAGTAAAATAAAGCAATCGTAATAAAGTGTGGGTCCCACACTTTATTAGAATCGCTCTTTTTGGATGTCTCAGCCATTTCAAAACAATTTTTCATCAAATAAACATTGAATTCCTCATAGAATTACATGCACTTTCATATTTCACAAGAGGTTTTTCATTATCTGATTATCTCGAAAGAAAGCTGAAATTAGGTCTCAACCAAAACTATACGATCCCTTTAAGAGTGTGTAATTATCTTTGGAAAAGCACACCTTATTTTGTACCTATGTAAAGGAAAATATTTATGTATTGTTGGATATTTGTCTCGTAACATATCTTATCATGCCGTCTCTACAGGTCTCATGTTTTAAATTTTGAAACAAAGAAGAAGTTGTATTAATGTATCAACTTACTCGAGTAACAGCTTGACCCAATCTCATGTACCACACACACCCATACAATAACTGATTCTGTGCTGTTACGTTACTTCCTTCACATCACATTGCACTTGTAATCAAAATTATCATTGGCCTTTGAACACAGAGCAGATGATCACTAACAACCATTACACGTATTTCGAAAGTGTATTCATTTACAAAGGAGGAATCGTTTCAGTGAATACATGGAAAGGTGAAAGTTTACTTACTGTATGTGGTCGCTCTCCAAGTCTAATGTAGCCTCGTCTCTCACCCATTCTAATCCAATAATATTGACGCATGAGTTTTTACAAACAGTATCAATAAATATACAATCTTAGGCTTCTGTCCGCTCCTCTGTTTGTATAATAAGCCATAGTAATATGCAACAAAAGCGACGATTAGACTTTTATACACACCAATACCGTGGGCCTAAAGCCTATCCCATTACACTGCAGGCTCGATCGAGGACTCCGCAGTGTTTTCCTTCCGTTTGCTGTTTAAGTGACCTCATAGAGACTGGGTTTTCCCCGTCCCGAACTCGGATCACGCAATTCGACAATTCGTCCATTATTTCAACGTTCTCAGGTAAGAGTGTTTCAGCCAGAGTGTATACTTGATTTCACGTCACAGCTCGACTAGCATCCAAACATTGTTGCAGGTCAATTTTCAGTGAGAGGGTCTGTTGTAATTCTATTGGTCCACATTGTAACAATCAAGGTATCAGTCAATGATGTGGCATGTTCATTTTGCTTTTTTTCGGAGTTCACTGTCAAATCTGAACCTATTTTAGTACTCTATAACTACATGATGTGCTAGATTCGCCGCAATCATTTTTTTTTTTGGCAAATACCATTTGGAAATACGTAAGTCTCCTCATCTGTATTTGAACTGCAATCAATCGCGTTGTAGATACTAGGTGTTTCAAAAAACATTTCCCACTTTTGATCATAAATATTTCAAAAACTTTTCATTCGATAAAACTGTCATTGATATGAGTAATATCTGGATAGTGTACAATTTGGTTGAAGGTAATTTGCACGTGAAATCATAAATCAGTTTCATTAAATCTAAGATTGATTTTGAAGTAAGGTTTCAGATTTTGGTCAAATTTTAACCCTCTGTACAAAAATTGAACTTCGCACAGGAACCAATGATGTGTATGTGAGTGTGTGCTGACAATGGCCCTGAACAATGGACATGCCTGAACCACCTGTTGACTAGGCGTCAGTCTGGCGCTCCCTGGCACATGAATACTTAATCAATAATTCATGTGGATTGCCCTGGGCACTGCTAGTCTGAATTCATGCACGGTAGAGTGCTTGCAAACACCACATTTCATTCCAGCTGGCAATCATTTTCAAATTTTGCTTCTGACATATCACTAAATTTGGGACATAAATAAGCATGAATGATCTAAAGTTCCTCATTTTAATACAACTGTCTACTAATTAAATAGTCTGACAAATTTTTCACTTTTTCGATAAAAAGAGATCATTTTTGGTAAAGAGTTCAGCAGCATTTATCATTGGGGCGATTTGTTTCAGAGTACATTTATTTAAGGCTCCATATACACAAGTGTATATATATACTCTAATTGATTTTCTTTACTTCCCGTCACCACGTTTACGATACAACAGAAGGTATTCATTGTAATTTTGTTTTTCAGAAGTAGGGAGAGCACTGACGCGACTCTACGACAGTATCGACAGGCGTTTGACTTTACACAGATACTGCCAGAGGCTGAATAAAGACTAGCTGTGATAGTGGAATTTCTCATGAATGAATAATGAAGCATTCAAACCCTGGCCATTGTTCAGGACCATTGTCAGGGTGTTAACCACACACTCCCATACACACCCATTGACCCCTGTGCAAAGTGAAATTTTGTACAGAGGGTTGAAAATAGAGCAAAGTCTGGAACCTAACTGTGAAATTAATCATGGATTTCATGAAACTTATTTATGCTTTCATATTTAAACCACCTTCAACCAAATTGTACACTATTCAGCTATCACTCATATCAATGGCAGTGTTATCTGATATATAGTTTTTGAATTATTAAGAATCAAAAGTGGGAAATGTTTTTTGAAACACCTAGTACTACAATATCTGTTATGAATCAAGCCACAGTTGGATTTTTTTAAACGTTCCATCGCGCCCCTCCCCCTCAAAAAAGAAGAATAGGAAATAAATTTAAAAAAACCCCTTTGTACCCATAGAAAGCAGAATGATCAGGATTTTTTATTCTTTTATGAAGATTTCCCCCGATATTATATATATATTATATATATATATATATGTATTATATATATTCTATATATATGTATATATATATAATATATAATACATATATATATATATATCATATATATATATATATATATATATATATATATATATCATATATATATATATATATATATTATATATATATATATATATATATATATATATATATATATATATATAAACGATACACGTAACTTTCTTTGACCTCCAAGATGCTTTTGGATCAGTTGAGCATAACCTCATTCATCATGTGTTAGAGATGTACGGGTTTCCGGAACACTTCAGGCATTATGTTCAGATTTTATACTAGCAACTCAATGGAGTAGTTAAAACTCTCCATTGGTCTTCTGACAGTTTCCCCTTCAACAGAGGTGTATTCCAAGGATACGGATTTGAACGGAACACGATTCATCTGCGTTCCATTCGCTGACGACTTCAGTCTTATAACGGGTAATAAAAGAACCCTCCAGCGTCTCATGAATGAAATATCTGGCTTGGTAAAGTCTATGAAACTCTCCATCAAGCCATCCAAATGTCGCACTATTTCGATCTGTGGCGGAAACCCTGCTGATATCACTTTTTCACTTGACCAACATGCTGTTGAAACAGTTCGAAATAAGCCGGAAAAATATCTCGGTTCTCTTATAACGTTTAACATGCAATCTGCGGATGCTTATATTTTCATATTGGAGAAACTACTTCATATTATTACAAATATCAATAGTTGTTCTGTTCGTGATGAATACAAATTGGCGGTATTTTCCAGATACAGCTTATCATCTCTTCGATACTTACTGTCTGTCCACGATCTTACCAACACTCAGCAGGACGTTCTGGACAAGACTGCAATTTCTCAAATTAAGAAATGGATGAAAATTCCGTCTCACGGAGCATCAACCGCTTTTTTTATTTAGCCCCGATGGACTCGGCTTTAGATTTAATACCCTCTCAACTTTACAAAGAATCTCATGTTCTCGGACATGTTTCTTCACGTAATCGTGGTGATGATAAGGTCCAAGCGGCTCTGGATGCGAAAGTTTCTCGCGAAGGGCAATGGTCGAAAAAATGTCCAATTGCAATGCTAAATCATGTGAAAAGTATTGTTCTGATGTGGCTGTATCTGGTTGGGAAAACGTAAAAAATGCTGTGAAACAAACCTTACATACTGAAGTTAATGCATTTTGGTGGGAAAAGGAAGCTCCCCTTGTCATGCAAGGTTTGATTTGATTTGATTTGATTTGATTTTATTGGTTCCTGCATTATATCATTGCTCATGCAGATACATACACATATATCATATATATTGATGGTACCATACATACAAATGGATATACATAAACATTAATTGCTAACAAGGCAAGTTTCTTCATTACCTTTAGAATGTACAGCAATACAGTTTCTTCATTGCCTTTACAATGTACAACAGAACATAATTATCAGTGATGCAATGAATAACGCAGAAGGGCTACAGCTTAAGCATTGCTTGATTTGCATGCAGCCCTCGTACATGATACATAACATATAGGTGGTCTTTTTAAAGCTGTTGCAATCAGAGAATTCGGATTTGACATGGCGTTCAGTTATGTTCTCCTTTCCAAAAAGCTTCCTCAGTTTTATCACAAGAGCGTCCATCAACTGCCTACCTTCAGGTGATAATCTTCGTAGATGGGGAAAAAAATAGCTCCCGTTGTTATTTGTGTGGTAATCATGAAACGCTTTTCCACATATTGAACAATTGTAAAAGAGCGTTGGAACAAGAGCGATATAACTACAGACATGACAGCATTTTGAACTATGTGAAGAATGTTATCAGTGATAACATTTCTTGTACTGGAAATTTGGATTTGTATGCAGATTTAGATGGTCATCACGTGAACGGTGGCACCATACCCCCTGATGTTGTGGTTACAGCAGAACGCCCCGATATTGTGATAGTGAACAAGAAAGATAAGCAAATTGTAATTGAAGAGTTGACAGTTCCATTTGAGCCCAATATCACAGATGTAAATAAAAGAAAAGAAGAAAAATATGCGCCCCTTCAAGCTGACATTGAATCCCATGGTTACAAGTATAATCTCATTTGCTTCGCAATTGGCTCCCGAGGACTAGTTACGAAAGAAAACAAAAAGAAAATCTGTTTCATACTAAGATTCGCAGATAAACAAGCAAAAATGAAACCCTACATCCAGGCCCTGTCTAAAATATCCATTGTTTCCTCTTATGCCATCTATAATGCACGTAAAGAACCCACGTGGAATGTCAAAGCTTAACTTACACTGTAAAAATGAAAACAAGTATTTGGGGTTCGGTTTACCATGAGTATATAATGTATGGCGGTTGATGATTTTAGACAGGATGTTTGTTTATTTATTTATATCATCAGTATTTTCTTTTAGAGTTAAGATTTTATGTTTAGGTTTATATAAGAAAAATGTGAGATTTATTTTGTGTTAGCATATGATATTACATAGGATTTTATGTTATATGATTTGGTATGTTGATTAATTGTTATTTCTATTGAGAAAGTTAAAGTGGAGTTTATGGAGAAATTAAGAAGGTGAAAAACGAATTAATGGTAATGGAGTCAATGAAAGGTATAAGAAAGGTAGGAGGGGAAGGTAGAGAGAGAGAGAGAGAGAGAAGAGAGAGAGAGGGGGGGGCGGAGGGGGAGAGAGAACAAGGTTAATGAGAACGATTTATGTAGTAAAACGGAAAGAGATAAAAATAGTAGAATGAGAAGAAGTTGTATTATTATGATAGAAAGGTATGTTTTGAAATCAAATACATGTATTGCATATTTTAATTTGTTGGTGTATAAATGTATTTTTGGTCAATTTGTTTGTGAGTATGTAACTGTACTTGTTGAGTGCGTTTTTTTACAATGTAAGATGTATTTACATGTTTTTCTGTATCGTCCTTTGTCTTTGCCTTGTGCCTACTGTTCAGTCCAGGATACAACCTAGGTCTTTCATGTCACATTGTTTATTGATATAATAAAGAATGTTGAACAACAAATGATATGTATGAAAATAATATGTATGATAATAATTTTATAATCGTCATACATGGCATGAAATGAATAGACTGTAATGCTTTATAAGCTTTCAACAACTTTTAATGATGTTGCACGAAATGTTTAGCACGTCAAGCATCTTCTTCAGAGTTTCGAACACAGACAGACAGACAGACAGACCTCACATACACACACGTGTCTCATCCATTCTAATCCAATAACATTACACTCTTAAAAAGAAAAGGGTAAATCAGCGTTTTGATAGGGGCGAGGAGTGACCGCGTTTTAAAAATGTTGTAGTCACCCCTTTTCTTGATGTATCTAGCACATCTAGCATTAATGTTTCAGTTTCAATTTCAGTAAGCTTTATTTCTCCACTTGTACATAACAGAAGATAAGCATGACAATATCGAACATAATATTATTATTCACAAGTCATGAAAATATAAACAAACTGTCGCAATTCAAATATATAATCATGTGAAATTATATATTAATATCATTTCAGACCTTTAATTGTACAGGTGGAGGAGACCGTTATCAATAGGCAAAACGCTTGAATTGGACAATGGCCTCTGAACATGATATGCCTTGTCACAATTTTTTATTTTATAAAGGAATGAACGGAACGATTATACACAGGAAGAACAAATATTGTAAATCGTTAAAGTATTTTAAATGTCATTTGACCAAAAAGGACAACACAAGGTGGAATGTATAAAGACGAAAGAAGAACAGAACAAAACAAAACAAAACAAAGCCGAGAATAAGGTACCCGAATAGGAAGAGTAGAGGAAAGAGAGAAGAGAAGAAAAGCGATGAGATAGTGTTCAGGAGTTGGGAATAATTAAACAAAAGCGTAATTTCTAATTCGAGTGGCACATTGCGAGAAGAACATTTTTATAAGTTGATTTAAAACATTGTAAAGAAGAACTGCGTTTAAGGTCATCATTCAATGAGTTCCATACATCTGGACCATGATGTCTTACGGAACTTTGAGCTATTATACAATGAGTTCAGGGTTTTCCAAATGATAATCTGTTGCATGACGGGTAGGATATGAATGAATACTATAATATGAAATAAACATATCTTTAAACAAATCAGGGAGCTGATTGTTAGTATATTTATACATAATTATTGCTGTTTGCCATGTATGTATATCATAAATCATAAAACAAAGATTCAGTGTGTGCCAATTAGTGTGAACTGGCAATAAGTCTTACAGCACGTGTTTGAATGAACAATATCGACTTTATTTTGTTAACACCGCAATTCCCCCACAAAATATTACAGCAGCTGATATGGGGTTCATGAGTGCATTATAAAGAATTTGAAGGGTATGTTTGGTAAGATATTCTCTTACTTTCCAGAGGATCCCGATATTTTTTTATATTGTTGAATAAACTCGGTGTATATGATCGGACCATGTTAGGTGTGAATCAACTGTTGGATTCAGCTGGATAAAAGGGTGAATACAAAATTTTAAAAACGCTGTCACTCCTCGCCCCTTTTAATGTTGATTTACCCCTTTCTTTTTTAAGAGTGTACCAATAGCAATATAGAACAGTATAATAAGCTTCAACTCCTGTTCTCTAACTTCTTAAATTTAGATGGCGGACAAGTCCAAAATTAGATTGAAAATCTCAATATGATTGTTAGATTTAGAAGTCAAACTAATTTTGAAGTCTAATTTTGGATTTGTCCCTGACCACAATGTCATACATTCTATAGAATCTAGGGAATTTAGAGAGTTGAATCGTTGTAAACATATAGGACGTTATCCAGTATATCTTTTAGAAATACGCGAACATGAGATTCTTACACCAATACCGTGGATCACATTATCCTACAATGGGCACGAATGATGATTCTGTGAGTAGTGTTTTCCTTGCGTTTATGGTGCAATATGCGACCTCACAGTGACCGGGTACTCCCCGTCCTTATCAATAGATCACGCAGTTTGACAATTCGTCCATGATTTCAACATGTTCAATGTTCTCAACTGTCGAGTGCGAGTGTTTTAGCCCGTGTTACTTGATTTTAAGCCACAGCTCGACTCACATCCAAACATTTTTACTGGAAATTTTTCAGTTAAAGGGTCCATCACAATTCTATCGGTCCACTTTGTAGCAATTCAAGTATGATATGGCTTTTTTTTGCAGTCAAATCTGGACCCATTCTATAACTTCACGATGTACTTTATCGTAAACATTTGTTAGCAAAATACCATTCTGGAAATAAGTATTTTGAACTGCCATCAATCGCGTTGTACTTACTGCAATCTCAGTTATGGATCAGGCCACAGTTTAATTGTTTAAAATGTTAAATTGCACCCACCTCCCAATAAAAGAAATAAAAAACATTAAAACAAACCGAAAAAAGTAATGTCGCTCTCTTGCGATTTCTCATATTATTCCTAACAATACGATTCGACGAAAACGTCACACGTTAGAGCAAGAATTAAAATCTGACGCATTACAAAAAAATTTGAAAAACCAGACATAAAAATGTAGCAATCATGATTGAAAAATGGGTAAACTTCCAACTTGATTATCTCGAAATGTCATTCTTGCCCGAAAATTGCATATCATCATACGACGATTCGAATACTGCCGACGTTATGTGACATTAAACATTTTCAACCAAATCGATATAGCACCTTAAATGGTTAGACATCTATAAATGAATTCACTCCTCACAATATCAAAGTCACTGTAATTTGTAATTCTGCAAGAACAGTAAAACCCAATCATATAAAATTATGTGAATTGATGGATGGCACAAATCGAAGTACAAATAGTAGAACACAAATTCGAGCTTAAGAGAACATCGGATAATCCGTGTAAAAGTTACCCATGCATTCGAATGAGAAGACTATAACAATATCACTATCACAGCCTGGAGGCATATTTCATTGTAAAGTACAGTATCATTACATGTAAAGCGAGCTGCACTTCTAATTTATTGCATGTCTGCATGAGCCGACGCTTTCTATGAATATGAATAAATGCAGTTACAGAATGAAGTGATCGAATAAAGCTCTGCACACATTATGGAATCTCTTTGTGTGACACGACAGAAAAAAATCCTAAAAAGCGATAAAAATAGTTTTTGATAAATGACATCCATATTATAACAAAATGTTATAGTGTTCTCAAATGACATTTCAAACGTTCTTGCATTCATCCATACGCACACACAAACTACATGTATGAAGTGACTTATGTTTATCCCTTAAATGACTGTGTTATGTTTCGAGCAACGCGATAGGAGATACACTGCTTAGTACCAGTATGTACTTAGTACCTTGCAGACTGATACTTTCATACAGTTAAGATATTATATTATGCTATCTTCAGTACATTCGTGAACGAAATTGTCACCTTTCCTAACACAAGAAACATGTTTACCGTTTACATATAGACAAACCGGCAAGATGGAAAGCGACCACAACCCTGGATAAACAAACACACAAAATTGAATTACTGGCTCGCAAATAGGGTGCCAAAAGAGTCTTGCCTTTACAATATTGCACAACATTTTTGTGGCTGAGTTGCTTTCTGCAAGCTGCTGCAGAGTTTGTTATGTTGATCCTCCGGCAACTCCGGCGGGGAGGAAGCGCATTGTCCGGCAAACACCACGGCAGATGATTTCTCGCACGCCGTCGGCTGCTGGATCCGAAAAGCGTACAGTATGCTTGCAAGAACGTTGGCTTGAAGATCATTTTCTCTCTCATATTTGAATATCAATACCAGCCAAACGTGCAATTATGGTACATCACAACACATGTATACTATAATTATGTCACAGATGTTGAAATTGTAGAAACTAAAGCTATAGTGAGTATACCATCTATACATGTAGACAGGTAGATGTTTGATTACATTGCTAAAACAAATTGTAAGTGATGAAGAAAATAAATCAAATCAAATAAATCAGGTAACGCCTGAATACAAGGAATCACTTTTTGCAACATAAAAAAACATGCACATTCATACATCTAACACACACACACACACACACACACACACACAAAACAAAACAGGTCACTTTTTGAAACTTAACGAAGTTATTTGCTACGCGAGATCCTCTCCATCCCCGATTCTCACCAAAGTGTTATCTTGGGCAACTTTTTTTTTCCTTCAACTCATGAAAAGCTTTGTCGCGCACTTTTTCAATACATTGAAATCATATGCCTCTAAATTTCATTTAAATTTATTCAAAACCAGTCGCTTTTGTTAGTCACTATTTCAAGTATAGTCGATATTGTACCGAATCAACCAAAAGATTGATAACCATGCTCAGTATATATAGTCGTTTAAATATTGTTTGGTGGTAAGTAGCAATAAACTACAATGTATTTCAGTTCACTGTAACATTTTAAAGGTCGCAGCTCTACAGCATTAATGTCGATATGATTTTTTTTCAGAGACATGCCTATTTATCATCCATTGACGGAGACCTTGATAATCCGTGCTTATTCTGGGATCAATTGAACTACATTGTTATTTAAGGAAGACAGTTATGATTCGGTTGATTGCCGCTGTTGTGACGTGTAATTCTCGAATTTCCTAATGAAGCAAAATCAGCAGGGGCCATCTTTTTTAATATTCCAGCTCATCAAAAAGTTGAAAAAAATTCGGGACGATGTAGTATTTTCCCGGTATCATTCGTCTGAATAGACGAGTATAAGTGCCTGACTGTTAGGCTTGCACCTCACTATTCGGTCGGGGGAAGATATTTGTCTTCAGGGTAAGATGTAGAAATATACTGCAAAGTATACTAGTATCGTCAGTCTAACATGGACATACCTAGTTTGAGACAAGCTCTTCTGAGTAAATAATCATACAGAGCCTGTGGGACATCAGTGATAGACAGCCGCCGATTGTTGATGGAATGACAGAGAATGAACACTTTCACGTCATAGAACTCGACCTGATCCATGTCGGAGACGTTATAGGGTATCTCTCTGAAGTTGACACTCTTTACAACATCATCCATGCTTTGAAGAAAATCTGAGACCTGCCACACGTTCTGAGCCGCCTGTAGAGCCAACAGTGACTGTCACTCTATTCATATTCTTGTTCTCCTAATCCTCTTTATTTTTCCAGCAGAAAACTGTCGTGTCTGCTGGACAGAAGTGTATAATTGAAATACTGGTAAAAGGGAACTGTGAATTCATGAATACAGTTTGGTGCTCTTGACTGCGTGAACTTTCAAAGCTCCACACTTGTTCATCGCCAGGAAATGAACAGTCAATTTCGTATAGATTCGACAGGGGGTGGAATATACTCCTATATATAACTCAATTATAAATATGTATTGATTATTTCAGTCAAATCGCAACGTCGGCAAATGGTATACAAGTTTAAATAGCATGTTGTGAAACACAGAACATGTATTTCATACCTACAGGTATTATTTTGATCAACTTTCTTGTTGTCTAGTAGGCAAAGTCTACACTGAATACAAAGGTTGTTTCAGATTATCCACTTTTCCCCTAATTGCATTAATTCTGCGTATAGTGTAATGAAAATCATCCGATAGACCTAATTTGAATTTCAATGTTTTAGAAAAGTTTGTCAGCTTGCATTGTGGATTCGATAAAATCTTGAACCTTTAACTGCATGCCAGCCTTTGTTTTATAAACAAAATGATACAAATTATACCACGTTTAATACACACTTTTCAAACTGCATGCATCTCGATCTACTCGTCCAACATTACTTTGTGTGTAATTAGAGCACAAGAAAGGATAAATCGGACATCATGGTAAATTCTAAACAAGTGTTTCATTCTTAGCTTTCCAAATAAATGTTATATTTTAATAAAACAAATGCAAGTACGCACGCATAGATACTAATTCATGTATGAATGTACATTTCTAGTGCTTTTATCCCTGTACCACTAACAAGGTGTTAAAGGGTTGGTATAGATATGAGATCCAACAATATACCAACTAAAGTTTTTTTAATCTTCCATTTGAACTTAAGAGAGATTAAGGATAATTCAAAGAAGTTAGATAGAATATAGAACATAGATACTTTATTACACCGATCTAATCTACCACAATCACTCAATAATTGATTCTGTTCTCATTCTCAGCAATTATAATTCAGCATTTTAACACAATGCTGCTAACAATCAAAACAACCACTATTTCTAAACTATTCATTCACAAAGGATGAAACGTTGCAATGTCCGAGTAAATGAATAGAGGAAAAAGGTACTTACCTTAATATGTCGTTCTTCAAGTCTAAAAATCGCCTATCTCATTCATTCTGATCCAATTACATTATCGATAGCAATAGAACAGTACATTAAGCTTCAACTCCTGGAACCATTGTATACATACGACGTTGTAGTACCCAGTATTTTCCTTTCCTTTGCTGTACGATAATTGTGTGATCTCACAATGACTGGGGTGTCCCATCCTTTTCAACAGCTCACGCAGTTTGACTATTCGTCCATAATTTCAATGTTCTCAAGTTTCAACTGTTGTTTAAGCTAGTGTTCGATTTCACGTCACAGCTCATACAAACATTGTTACAGGACATTTTTTTTCCACATTGTAACAATTGATGTGTCTGTCAACGATATGGCATGCTCATTCCTTTTTTTTTTTTCGGAGTTTGCTGTCAAATCTGGACCTTTCCTCTTCCGGTACTCTATAACTTCTTCTTCTTCTTCTTCTTCTTCTTCTTCTTCTTCCTTTTCTTTTTCCTTTGCACTACAGTCCACCAATGAGGTGTATCGTCATACTTTAGAGTGATGTGCAGTGTGCTGTGCAATTACTCCATAAAAAAAAACTAACTACGTGCGAGTAAAAACCATGCATCCTTCTAACGGAGCTGAATCTTTTGCACCTCCTCTTTAAATCGGTTTGTGGAGGTGCAACTGGTCGAGCTTGGCAGCGAGTTCCTTAGTCGTAGGGCTCTCGCTCCTTTTCCGGGCTCCCATAGAAACCTGTGTTAAATGCAGCATATTCCATAAATCATAAAAAATCAATCGAATCGTAGATTTTTTTTTTTAATTGAAGCAGATGAAGGGAAATTTTCTCTGCTTTCAAGCAAACAACATATTTTGGAATGTTTTCCAGCTCTAAAAAAATAGTTAAGAGCTTCTATACGAGACTAGTCATCAAGTCACTCTCAAAAACGATAAAAATAGCAAATTACCTCATATTATATCAATAAAAAATTCATTCAAAATACAAAAACTCTGATTCATTCAATTTCTTCATAGCCTGCAGAAGCTCCTGTCCTCAAGCAATGTTAAACACCAAAAAAGGTGACAATTTTCCACTAGACTGATTTTTAATGATTTTTTTTTGTAAAAAATAACATTACCTCATCTTTGTACTGCCGTCCCTGTAGGCAATGCGCGAGTTGAATATGGAACAGGGGAAGAACGATGTCCGGAAAGCCTGTGTTCGGGCAAAAGGAATATGGAACTTGTGCCCATTCATGTCCACGATCTGAGTGAACATCTGTATGGTGACTGGTATAAGGTAGCTGCTCATGGGTATGTCTACTATGAAGTGGATGGTACGGTGAATCATGATAACCTTCACAATGTACTTTATACCGTCGACCGTAATCATTTCTTTGAAAATACCATTTGGGAAAGAAGATATTTTTCTAATCAAAATTGATTAGATTCAATTCAAAATATCCTATCAAATTCTGATGAGGAAATCCCAGTCAAATTACAAATAGGAATCAAATCAAATTTAATGAGATTGTTCTGATCAAATGGCTGCAATGATTGGGATCCTAATCACTCTCTGTGCATCACATCAAACATTCCTGCATACATAAAAAGAGACTAATAATTTACACCAAACACTCTTTTTCCACGTTTTAAGGAAAATTGTTTATTTCTTCTTCTTTTTCTTTTTAAAGTACATACAGACTCACGGATATTGAAAGAAAAAGCAAATAAATAAGGCAATTTACAATATTGCGAGAGTGATTGACAGTCCAGTCAAATATTACGTGAACTTTGAATAACAGTATAAAATACAAGGGAATTATTAGATTGGTGACAGAGTTTTGTGACACCGAATCCTTCTGGATAACTTGCATTCTCCTCTTTCCTCGCATCATGTTGCAAAGGTGGCTTATAGATTTTGGGAAGACACAATGAACCATTCTTACCATCGTGAAAAGAAATAAGAGGATGCAGTACGGACAGAAAACTGCTATCTCGTGCATCCACGTAACAACATTTTCGCCAAGAGTCTGCATGACAGGGCTCGAATCGCCAATCCAAAGCTTCCTTTTAGAACTTGACAAGACAGTGTAGATGTTTAAAGAGCATAAGATGAATTTACATAACCTTCCTTGGAGCTGAAATTTCTTCATACACGTACAATATCTATGAATTTATGCAAGGTGATTTGAAATATTATAGTGATTAATGATTAATAAGATAAATAGCTAAATGTGTACAGACTGAAAAAAGCTTTAGATATCTAGAATACTAATCATGAGTGCACTAAAAAGTTAGAAAGAGGCTAGCATCAATGTTAAAAAAAAAATCAATTTTGACACCAGATTGTGTATCATGGGTAAAGCACAATGAATTATGACATGTCGTGTCTTAATGTCCTAATACATTGTTTATGAATTTATTTTATTCATGACTAGTGAACAATGTGTATATATATATATATATATATATATATATATTGATATTGGTATTGATATTATATATACACACAACGCTTAATAGTACAAGCTGTTTCGTTCAGTGTTGCCCGCTGTATGTGCAATGTTCTAGCATTTTCAATGCAGTATTGCATGTTTACAGGTTAATAAATTGCATAAATATGCACAATTTTGTTAATAACGGTATTATTACTCTGGAAACATGCACAAATATGATGGGATTTTGGTTTTCGATTGTTTTTTTTTTTAATCTATGTTGTTTTGTCTTTTTAAGGTCAGAATAAGTATGAATACGCACATGTACATAGATGCTCTTTAGCTGGATCGATGCCGGAAAAAAAAAAACCCAACCCAATTAGGGTCTATTTCATATGAAATTTCAACCAAAATTACATAAACGACTGGAATCAAGTTTCGTGCGTAACAAAATTCAAGTGGAATAAAGGCATAGTTTACCATTTGCAGAAGAAACAAAAACCCAGCATTAGTGCTTTAAAATACTTCTAAAATGTGAGATAGGGATAGAAACAACCCCTGTGAAAATTTGAATCAGTAAAGTTATATTAAAAATGTTTCCAGACTAAACAGTCTACAGTTACGTTGTATTCAGAAAAAATACTGACATTTCCTTATATTTTAGGCTTTATTGCAAAAATTTTAAATGGAAGGGTGTTTTTTTTTTCGGTACAACACACCTATACCCATATACATGAAAGGCGATATCTTGAACATTTTTCAAAACACTGCTCCCAAAGGTAAACTAGACCTTTAAGTTTCAACTTACAGATCGTTACTACAGTCTCACATGCAATAACAACAGCAAATCCCTACGGCGAAAATACTTTAGTCAGAGAATTTAAACCCATTTAATCAAAAATTGTTTTGTCACCATCAAAAGTGGTCATAAAATCATGAACTGAGATATGGCTGATTATCAACAATACACTATCCCATGTATTTATAACGACTTGGATATAGTTTGTGACACACATGTGGAAATATGCATTTGGATATGTGCCTGCATATTTGTATCTTATTTTATGTGCATAACATGTGTGTGCGCATGTGTTTGGTTATACATGTGTATGTTATACATGCTTGTTTATGATTGTATGTATGTATGTTATATTATAACAAATAAAGACAGTATAAACTGACCAGAAAGAATATAAATTATTAGTGGAAAAGTGAGCAAAGAAAATGGGATTCCATCGGGATTCGAACCCGAGACCACCGTATTGCTAGACCGGTGCTCTACCGACTGAGCTATAGAAAGCCCTAGTACAGTGTTCGTCCCAGAAACCCTTAATTCTCAATGCTCGGGTGGTCAGAAGCTATAGCAGTGTGTTTGTGTGTAACACACACGCACACACTTGAACCTGGCATAAACCCGAAGGATAATTCAACTTGGGATTAAATGCGAGGGATCACCGAAGTGATGCAGCTTTTTGAGTTTGTAACAAATAAAGACAGAATAAACTGACCAGAAAGAATATAAATTATTAGTGGAAAAGTGAGCAAAGAAAATGGGATTCCATCGGGATTCGAACCCGAGACCTCGGGTTCGAATCCCGATGGAATCCCATTTTCTTTGCTCACTTTTCCACTAATATGTTATATTATGTATGATTGACGCATATAAACACTCCTATCAGTTTTGTTATTTTCTGCTGTTTCTGCCTCTATCATTATCGTTATTATTTTCACTATTGTCTTGATCATTATCATTTTTTTGTATACCATATCTATATCATGTTCTGTATCCATCATCATTATTTTGTCCGATTTCTTTGATCCTCAGTCTTGATAAAGGGCAGGGCCCGAAAGCTTGACAATAAAATTTAAACTGTGAGGATTTAAGCTACGTCTATCGTCTCACCCTTACTCTCACCTACACACTACTACAAAGCATAACTTTGTACTTTTTTTTTGGTCAGTATGCATTCTTTTGTTTATCTGTATCATTTATCTTTTGCAAAGCAGAATGTTTATATTAATGATGTAATTCTAGATTTATCATGCGTTAAGTTTTTTTTGAAAAAAATAAAAATAAATGAATTGAATTGAATTGATTTGAATCGAATACTAGCATGACTAGTAAATGCAATTTTTTTTTTCTAACTGAAATGGAAGTGACTGACATAAAATGACACACCGGCAGTGAAGCGGCTCTAGGTCACCTATGGAAGTTTGCCAGTTCGTTCTTTTTCCTGCATTCTTTACTCTATTTTACTCAGAACTCTAAACCTATGACTTCATGATCTTAAACGAGGTTAATGGGACATTGATCGCCGGCGGTCATCCGACCCGGAGTACATCCTGCTTTGGGGTCAAATTTTCGCTTTTGAGATTTTTTTTGTAGTTGCAATAGTGGACATTCCGTTACACATACTGTGAAATATTTATTTCATTATTTTATGTAATTTTTGTGTGATAACCACATTTATAGAGTCTGGTCATTTCATACATTTCATTTCCCCACAGGCGGGCGTGATAAAAACAGTGATACGCCGTCCTCTCCTATCATACAACGTTTCGGTGATCGCAAATACTGTGCGTGGAATCAGCAAAACTGTGGTATGGTATAAATGACATCGGTCTTTGCAAACCGAAAAAAAAATATACATGTCGCTCTCTTGCAATTTCTCGCATTTTTTCTAACAATACAAGAGTGAGAGTTTGAATTAAGATCTCGCATGACAAAAAAGATTAGAAATGCCCAACATAAAAGTGTGGCAATCATGATTGAAAAATGGGTGAACTTCAAACGCGATTATCTCGAAATGTCATTCTTACGCGAAAATGTCATGCTGATACGACGGTTCGGATAACCGCCGACGTTATGTGATATTGAACATTTCCAACCAAATCGATACAGCACGTATGTTGAATGACCAGAATCTATAAATGAATTCACTCCTCACAATATCACAGTCATTGTAATTCTTAGTTCTGACAGAACAGTGAAACCAAAATGAGGATTGATGGAATGTACAAATAGTAGAACACAAACGCGAAGTTAAAAGAAAATCGGACAATCCGTTTTAAAGTTAGGCGTTCCTTAAATTTCGGTGCCGTTCGGATGAGAAGACTACAACAATATTACTATCACAGCCTGGAGACATACATGTAAGGCGAGCTGCACTTATAACTCATTAAACGTATGGCTGTATGAGCCGACGCTTTAAATGAACATGAATAAAATGCAGTTACAGAATGACTTGAATGAAGGTACATGTATCTCTTTACACGTTATCAAACTTCTTTGTATAATACGGCAGAAAAAAATCCTTTACAAATAATTAAATAGTTTTTACAAATGCAAACCATATCATATTAAATGTTATAGTGTTCTCAAATGACATTTCAAAAGTTCTTGCATATACAGGCACAAACTAAGAAGTGTGTGACTCATGTTCATCCCTTGTCCGTGTCATGTTTCGAGCCACGCAATTAGGCAATACGCTGATTAGTACCAGTATACTTATAGTACCATGCAGACTGAATACTTTCATACAGTTCGTGCTATTATCAGTACATTCGTGAACGAAAATTGTCACCTTTCCTAACACAAGAAACATGTTTACCGTTTACATAAGACAAACCGGCAAGATGGAAAGCAACCACCTCCCTGGATAAACAAACACACTAAATGTAATTGATGGCTCGCAAAACATGGTACCAAAAAAGTCTTGCCTTTACAATATTGCACAACATTTTTGTGTTGCTTTCTGCAAGCTGCTGCAGAGTTTGTTTTGTTGATCCTCCGGCAACTCTGGTGGGGAGGAAGCGCATTGTCCGGCAAACACCACAGCGGATGATTTTCGGCACGCCGTCGGCTGCTGGATCCGAAAAGCATTCAGTCTGATTTCAAGATCGTTGGGTTGAAGTTCATCTAAGTCGTACGCAATAATGATGACATTTTTCTTACCTGACAAAGAAGATCATGATGGAGAATGATGTAAGGAACATATCAATATCCCTATACCTGATTTGTTAGTCACGGCGCTTTACAGATAACTTTATACACAGCCAGTGGCGTATCTGGGGGGGGGGGGGGGGACAAGGGGGGCACGTGCCCCGGGCGCCACTCGTTGGGGGCGCCAAAAACGAAAAAAAAAAAAAACGAAGAAGAAGAAGAAAAAAAGAAAAAAAAATGGGAAGAAAAGGAAGAAGAGGAAGACGAAGAGAAAACCCTCGCCCGGACGGGGGGGGGGGGGGGGGAGAAAACCAAATCAAACAAGATAAAAACAAAACATGAAGATGATGCGGACATGCAAAATGTTACACTGAGCAGCGGCTGCAATTTCTTTCGTTCTGAAGCGATCGTCGATTGGATCAAAGGAGGACGCCAACGGTTTCGAACATGGGGGGGGGGGCGCGAAAAAATATCAAACAAGATAAGAACAAAACGTAATGATGACGCGCAAATATACAAATTTCGGCTCACTCACTCGTACTAATTTAGAGTATTTTTTCAAGTCCTCTGTTGGTATAAATCGTTATCTATTAAGGCCGTCACTATATCATGATTATAATTTTAAGATTTAATAAGCAAAACAATGACAAGAATTCCATGTTTTGTAAGCTAAATACGAAATTTTCGGCTCGCTCGCCAAAATTTATCAAAAAAGAAAGAAAGATAAGAACAAAATGTGATGATGACGCGGAAATATACAAATTTCGGCTCACTCGCGCGTACTAAGATGGAGTATTTTTTCAAGTCCTCAGTTTGTTCGTATAAATCGTATCTATAAGGCCGTCACTATATCTTAATTAGAATTGTAAGATTTAATAAACAAAAAATGACAAGAATTGCATGTTTTGTAAGCTGAACTACAAAAATTTTTCGGCTCGCTCGCCCAAATTTATCAAAAAAACAAGAAGATAAGAAGATAAGAACAAAACGTGATGATGACGCGGAAATATACAAATTTCGGCTCACTCGCGCGTACTAATTGTTGGAGTATTTTAGTTTGTTGGTATAAATCGTTATCTATAAGGTTGTCATTATATCTAGATTAGAATTGTAAGATTTAGTAAGCAAAAAATGACAAGGATTCCATGTTTTGTAAGCTGAAATACAAAAATTTTCGGCTCGCTCGCTGCGCTCGCTCGCCAAAATTTATCACACTTTATTACATTTAAATCACTCTCAAAAGACCCCTTTTAAGTGCTTGAAAAAACATATATTATGAAAAAGCATGAAGTCCCTACCGGGATGGGGTTGGGGTTGAACACTTTTCAGAAATTAGGGGCGTAGATTTCCGCGCTTGCCCCGGGCGCTGTTTTCTCTAGATACGCCACTGTACACAGCCTACGTATACCATGGTAATTAAAGAGACCATTGTCAGATCCCCTTGTTCCACTAGACCTTCCTTATAAGGAGATCCGATGTTGATCGGCATCTCACAGATTACCAGTAGTAATTCGATTTTTCTGGAGGAGGCTAGCGAGAAAAGACACAGTACACCAACTTAGAGTTGGTATTTCTCTACCTCAGTCTAGATTTCGAGCACCGAGTGTCCGTATAAAAGCTCAGGCTAAGGCCCTGTCACCCCTTTGCGGGTAAACTACGCGGGCTTGTTGCGATTTTCCAGCACGCAGGGGAATTTTCTGCGGGCGTACAAAGATGTTGGTGAATTGCGCACTTGCGTCTTACCTCCTAGACGCGTGCTACTTACCTGCTACTTGCGTGTATTTCGAGTGACCTGCGCGAGAGCTTCGAAACCGAGCCGTTTTCAGTTACGAGCGACATGCGGGGACTGCGAAGTACCTGCGTGAGAGTTACCTACTGATGTTCTGCGTGTACCTATATGGGAGCAAACCCCCGCGACTCTCCCGGAACGAGTTTTGAGCATCCTTAAGTCCTTGCCACATCCGTGTCTGGGGAAGCCTTGCCGGTTGACTTGCGGGGAAATATTTTTGCTACCCTGACCTCCCAGCAGTTGGCCCGCACCTGACAGTACCTATCTCGCAGAGAGATCTTGCACGTAGTTGCCCAGAGGTGCGCACGCAAGTCCGATTTACCCGCAGCCAAGTTTTGAGTATGACCAAAACTTTTTTTCCGGGTGAGCCGCAAGGATTGCCCGCAGAGGTCCACTCAGAACACCAGTTAGAGACCCGTAGTTTCCGCAAGTCACAGGCAGTTGACCCGCTTGAAGTACGTAAGTTGCCCACGGATCTATGCTTTTGCGACAGAAGTGAGTGTCATCTGGGGGCATTCTACGAGCATAATACGGGTGTTTTACTGGCAAGGAACGGTGCCGAAACTGCCAATATCCGTGTAGCTGGTCAATTCTGCCGGCGCGCACGTGGAGCGAGCTATACGAGCAAATTGCGTGCAAGCTGACGGTCAGTTACTATACCTTTCTACTGGTTATTTGAGAGTCGGCTGCGGCCAAGATAATAAAGGCTGTGTCACACCTTTCCGGGCAAGCTACGCGGGCTTGTGGCGAGGAGGTAGTTTCCAGCACGTAGAAGATTTTGCGCGAGCGAACAAGAATGTTTGCAATTTTCGCACTTTTTTCATACCTACTAAACGCGTGCTACGCGTGCTACGGCTCATTCCGGGGATCTGCGGGTAGTAAAAATTGTTCTTCATAAGTCGCACGCAAGGCTTGCCCGGAAAGGTGTGACACGGCCTTAACTTTATGTGGGACTTCTACCATATCAAATTCCTTCAGAGGGATTCCTTGTGTGACAGGGCTTAAACTTGCCTGCGGGTAAATAGGACTTAAGGCCGTGTCACACTAGCCTTGCGTGCGACTTGCAAAGAATAATTTTGACTACCCGGAGGTCCCCGTAGACGATCCGCACATGACAGTAGACCTACCTCTCAAAAGTAGTCGCGCGGAGGTGCGCACGCATATTTTTTTTTTTTACCCGCAACCGTGTTTAGGCCCTGTCACACCTTTCCGGGCAAGCTACTCGGGCTTGTTACGTGTAGGGATTTTCTAGCATACCGTACATTCCTGAGGACGGAAAAGGATTTGTGCGAGTCAGCGCATGTGTCTCACTTGCTGGACGCGTTATACTTGCGAGTATACTGTGTGACCTTTGTACCAGTCGGGTGGGGGCTGACAACTCAGTGAAGGAATTCCTCTAATGGAATGGCTGAAATCTCACAGAATTTCATTATCTTGGCTGCATACGGGACTGCGAAGTACCTGCGTGGGAATTGCCTGGGAAGTACTGCCGCTAAGGGTCTCCTACTGGCGTTCTGCGTGGACCTCTACGGGCATTCCCGCGACTCACCCGGAAAAAGTTTTGGTCATGCTCAAAACTTGGCTGCGGTTAAATCGGACTTGCGTGAGCACCTCCGGGCAACTACGCGCTAGAAACTGTCAGGTGCGGACCAACTGCGGAGAGCTCCGGGGAGTAAATTTGTTACCCCGCAAGTCAAGCCGCAGAAGTTCCCCCGTACGGTATGACAAGGCATGAATGAAAATTGCAAACATTCTTGTTCGCCCGCTGAAAATCTTCTACGTGCTGGAAACTACCTCCTCGCCACAAGCCCGCGTTATGGTGTGACACGGCCTTAAAACTTGCCTGCGGGTAAATAGGACTTACACACGTCCACAACTCAGGGTGACACGTGCTAGGAGTTGTCATATTGTGCAGGTCATCTGCGGGGACCTGCAGGTAGCAAGAAAAAAATTGTTCTTCGCAAGGCGCACGCAAGGCATGCAAGGCTTGCCCGGAAAGGTGTGACAGGCCTGGGCCTTCTTCCCGTTGATTCGATGTTGACATGGCATCATTATTTTCAATGCAATCTCTCTCATATACCAGCCAAACGTGCAATTTTGGTAATTCATACCACATGTATACTGTAATTGCCAGATCTAGTGTACATGTTTTGAAAATTGTTAAAATTGTAAAAATTAGCTTAATTGAGTATCATTATGTATAATCAATGTTTGATTATAATTATTGCTAAAGGAAGAATTGTGAATACATTATACCATACAGAAAATAAATAAATCAAATCAAATTAGATCAATTTGTCTATACCTGAATAAAAGGAATTGTTTTTGCAACACTAAAAAATGATCTTGCTCATCAATACATGTATACCTCTAATCCAAAAATCAGGCCAGATTTTGAAACCTAACGAAGTTGTTTGCTATACGGTGAGATTCTTCCCACCCCGGATTCTCACTAAAGGGTTATAGTAGCTAACTTTTTTTTTCTTCCACTTGTACAAACTCTGAGTACACATTTACAAAACAATGCCATTATAATGCATCAAAATTTCATTTTAATTCGTTCAAAACTAGTCGCCATTGTAAGTCACTATTTCAAGTATAATAGTCGATATTGCAGGGGATCAACCAAACAATCGATAACCATGCCGAGTCTACGTAGTCTTTAAAACATTGTTTGAATGGTGGTATAGGTATACACATGCAGTATACGCTTTAGATTTTTCAAGCTCGCCATAACACACACGAAACTTTCACCACTCACATTCTCCCCGAGAGTTTAGTAGCGCGATGTCTTGGCTTGTATTTTGCATATTATACGTTTACAACATTCAGAGACTGAGAAAATTATGCGTTACATTAATCATTCTGGTCAGTATTCTAAAATCCAGGAAAGACAACACATTTTTACACTTTAGTCACTTGGCACCAATCATCTAGTTAGCAGAAAAGTGGGTTTGGTCAGTTTTTTTCTCTCTCAAGAGACATTCCTATTCAGCTTCTATTGACGTAATTCTCATAATCTGTACTTAGGATCAATCGAACAATCAACGTAATTTAAGGAAGAGAGTTGTGATTTAGTTGACTATCGCTTTCAGCGTTTGATTATCGAAATTCCTGATGACATGGATGAAGCAAAATCAAAACTGTCCATTTTCTTATTATTAAAACTTGTCATAAATTTGACAAAATCCCGCAAATTAGGCATTTTTTTTTTCCTGGTATCACCAGTCCGAATTGACAAGTAAGTGCTTGACTGTTAGGCTTGCACTGCACTTTTTGGTCTGGAGAAGATACTTGTGTTCAGGGTAAGAAGTAGACAGTAGAAATATTCTGCAAAGTACCATCAAATTCTAACATATTACATACCTAGCTTTCGACAAGCTCTCTGGAGTAAATTATCATAGAGAGCATCTTGGACATCAGTGATAGACAGCCGCCTGTTGGTGATGGAATGACAGAGAATAAACACTTCCATGTCATCGAACTCGACCTGATCCATGTCTCTCACGTTATAGGGTATCTCTCTGAAGTTGACACTCTTTACAACATCATCCATGCTTCGTAATAATTCTATGAGGCCTGCTAAACGTTCTGAGCCGCCTGTGGTGCCAACGGTGACTGTCACTCTCCTCCTTTTTTTCTTCTTCTTCTGAACAGAAGTACAGAATCGAAACACGAGTAAAAGGGAACTGTGTGATTCATTATATTTGGTGCATTTCATCGTGTGAACTTTCAAAGCTCTTGTTATGCGCCACGAAATAAGCAGTCGTATTATAATCGACAGGGTGGCATATAATGTTTATACGTCAATAATTCAACCTTAACCATGAAAAATAATCATTTTGGTGAAAATCATAATGGCAGCTCAGGCAATGAGTAAAGGTAAACAGCATGTTTGATGTCGTGAAACACAGTACAGTTTATTTCATACCTCTAGACATTGTTTTGATTAACTCATTAACAGACAACTAATGAACTGATTAACTCGTGGGCCTCGTATGCCGATAGTCGAACTCATTGGCTATATTTGCCTATATAGTGTCGAGCTCATGGGCTGTATGACTCGAGGGCTGTATGACTCATGGACCCTTTTTCAATGTCAAACTCATGGGCCATGATATGACTCGCGGATGCCGGTCTCTTGGGATGACCCCGCCTTGTAGAGCTGAATCTACGGCTCGTATAGTATGCACAATTTTGAGTGTTTCATTTCTAATCTTTATCCTAACATTTCGACTAAAGAAACTGGCTATTTGTGTTAACACCTTTGCAGACTGGTATAGATGTTGTGCTCCAGTTTTGTACTTATTTCGTGATGTGGGAGTCTCTCTAAATTCCCTCTGACTTATTTTTTCTTCCTGATTAGGGCAATATTGAGCAATATAGGATGACGTCATTGCCTCCGGCTTCTGAATGAAATGAGAAGCTTAGTGGATGTATTACCTTGGTTAGACAAGCTCTATCGCTGGTTTCAGCCATGTTTGGCAAGCTAGTATCATCACTCTCCATGTCCATACTTTTCACATGCCCCGACGAACTTTGATTGTTCATTAAACTTCAGCGGTGCCACTGTTTGAACGTACAATGAGGAATATATTATGCTAAAAAATATGAATGAATGCGTGATAACAAGATGAAGTGAGCAAGTGAGTAAGAAATACGGAAGCCATGTTTGTCAAGAAAATGCCAACGTAATACCAATTTATTCGTTATCATTTCTAATTCTTCGGACATTACAATAACATATAGATTGAACTGCTAGTCATAAGGGGAATGTATCCCAAAATGTGCATATGGCTTCAATGGATATACAGTGCGTATTAAAAAAAAACCGCAACAAGATTTGATTTCAAATTTGTGAAGATTGTGTTAACTTTACACCAAAGTGAGGAGTAGCATGTTAAAACCACATAAATCTCCTCTTTCCAATGATATCTTATTTATTCAAAGAGGGTAATGGATGGCTGAGTAATCATTCTTTTTGGACAATGGGTCAAATTGGACTTGGGACCAAGTTTAGACACTGCAAGAATCAATACACCTTATTAGAAATTAACTTAGGAAATGGAATAATGAAATTAATAATCGCAACTTACCATTGTCTTCTTTCGGATATCTCTTTTTAACATTACATCCAATGCCCCTCAACATGACCACCATTCCTTTCCACACAGAGATTAACATTTTTTTTATTTTTTTTTTAAACAGAGATTAGCTTTTTTCTCCATCTCACACACGCACAGCCCTGCGAATCATTGGGGCTTGGTGGCGTAGAGCGTCAAACTCATCAGTGATTCTTTGTCTCAGGGTTGCAATGTCAGGTGGAGGGGTCAGCAATGGACCCTTTGCTCTTGAGATAACTCCAAAGAAAAAAGTCACAACAAGTCAGATCCGGAGATCGTGGTGGCCACTCCACATCATGATACAAGGCAATCACCCAATTTCCAAATACCTCAGCCAATCTGTTTCTTACTGCAACTAGTCGATGGGGTGGTGCGCCATCCTGTGCCCACCATAGGCGTCTCAACACACCCCTTTGTTGAACAGGAAATTTTGCATTAATTTAGGAATCACATGTTTATTTAAAATTTGTAAGTATCCATTTCCGTTCATGTTATTTTCAAAGAAGAAGGGCCCTAGGAGCAAACCGTTTCCACAAAGTCCAGCCCAGACATTCAAAAAAAAAAAAGGAGAATTGAAAAGGATTAATGCCGGTCTTACTAACTGAAACTTGGTCCCAAGTCCAATTTGACCCATTGCCCAAAAAGAGTGATTACTCAGCCATCCATGACCGTGTAAGAATAAATAAGATATCCTTGGAAAGAGTAGATATGTGGCTTTAAGATGTTGCTACTCACTTTGGTGTAAAGTTAACACAATCCTCACAAATTTGAAGTTAAATCTTATTGCGTTTTTTATACGCACTGTAGAAATACTCAGGAAAGCACAACAATGAAGTCCTGAAAATTTGGAAAATCCGTTCAAAATGTGAATATTGAAATTTTTGGTACAATTCATTTGCCGTCATTCTGCCCCATGGGAAATAAAAGGCAGTATCTGCAAAGTAATAAATACCGCCTGCAAACACTTTTTGTTCGGGGGGGGGGGGGGACACAATTGTTTCAAAGCTTCAAATGCTCACTAGCAATACCCTCGGATGAACAGGTCTACAGCTGAGCTGATTGCGTAAACCTATGATAATACACTATGAACACGAGGAAAGTAGAAATGGAATAAAAAATGGAAATATGGATGTGGACTTTACAAGAAATTTTGAGGTGTGGCCATTCCATATACCGTTGACAGGGGATAAATGAAAGTGGAAGTAAGGTTGACAGGAAAGAAATGCATTCAATACAATTAAGATAAACGGAGTTAATGAATCTTTGAAATGAAGATGAAATTATAATCCAATATATAGCATAACAGTGGAAAGATGCGTAGAAGTGCGTAGAAACACACGTGATTGAATTCGAAAGTTCAAAGTGCGCAGTTGTGTTCCTATAAATGAAATTGAAATCGTTCTTTGGGACGAAATTGAACGTCTATCCGGCTGGAGTGCAATTGAATGCCAACTTTGAGTAGTTTAATTCAATTAATTTCCCTCTAAATTCAATGAAATTAGATCCGAAAAAAATGACATGAAACGAAATTGAATCCTCAAAGAATTAAAATGAACGGTGAGAGTAGAGCAGTTGCAAAAATCGTTTGAATTTGAATGCCTTTTTATTGATTTGAATAAATATCTAATGAAATTGAGTGGGAAAACATACATTGCCCTGAGAAGGAATGTGTGCTTTTCACTTTAAAGTGAAATGTTGTAGATTTTTTTTTGTCATTTTCGTTATATCGTTGTAGTATTTGGACGGCAAGTACTACTCTAACCTTTCCATTCATCGATGATAGCACTAATATTTAACCAAAACTGTAAAAAGTCATAGCTATTAAACTGCTTATCCACACATCCTGAAACTTCACTGATGTGTCGTAGCAATTGGTTTCCGTATTCATTGAATACAATGAGTGTATGTTTGGTTATTTCTCTCCAAAATTCAAAAAAAAAAGAAAAAGAAAAAGATAAGAAAGCTTTGGACTACTGATGTCTGGTGGCAACAATCAGTATAACTGTACAGTATGACATAGGTTTCTCGATGGGCAAAATCACGCAGAAGAATCGGCCAATTAAAGGTTCTCTGCAATACAAATGCTCGTTGATTTGTGTTGATTTATAATACCCTCAACATCACCTTTGCAATGAAACGAATATCTATAAACATTCCTTATATTTGTAACTATTTTTTCTTTTATTTTTCTTCAGTGTGTTCTTCTGTGTTCTGTCTTCTGTGTGTGTGTGTTCTTCAGTGTGTGTGTGTGTGTGTGTGTGTGTGTGTGCTTTGCATTTTTTTCACCGAGTTTAATGAGGTTCACTAAGATTGGCAGGTCTGTTGTATGAAAACCTTCGAGAGATCGCGATGATGATAATCAGATATCCTAATTTCGATTATCAGTGGAAAACAACGCAATATACCTGTAGGCTTATAACGTAATGACATGATTTCAATCTAAGGTTGGTGTTTTCTGCAAGGGAAAGAACACTAACCTGCCTCTTGTCTCTTAGATTGTAGATTGAATTATCACTATGTTAACATACCAATAGTCCAGACCCCAGTGCGAATACAAGTTTACAAGTTTAAATGACTTTCCACTTCGCGTAAAAAAAAGGAATGAAATCAATGTACTACTTCATCATTACGAGCAAAATAAAGCAGTCATTGACATATCTAATGTATACATACATATTGAATTGTGTGACTGAGGATAAGAGAATAGGGAAGGAATGGGGAATGGATCCCAGAGCAGTGTCATTTAAAACCCACGACCTCTTGCACTCAGACCTTTGTACCCGCTGTGTATCGCGTCCTTTGACATCATTTACGCACCCCGCACACACTTTCGTGTGCACGCACACTGCACACCCTGGGTTGGTCCATTATCTTGGGAGGGGTGTCTCCATACCAATTTTGTCCCAATATGCATGTGTAATTACTAGATTTATGTCGTGTCCACGAAGATATATACATCGTACGCATTCATTCCAATTCGAATGAATAAAGTAGAAAATCCAATTTCTAAAACGAATTGGTATGCTCGAAACGAGCTCACCAGCAATGACTTCTCAATTTTATTGCTGAAATTTCAAATCCACCGTACATTAATGTGTTCATATTAACATTTTTGATCGCTCAAAAACAAAATTGAGTAATCGAAAGCGAAATTGGTTTCCTATTAACACTTTTGAAGGAGCAAACCGAAATCACTTACCCTAAAGCGGAATTGATTGCTGTTTGTGTTGAATTGAATGACCAATAAACACCATTCTACGAATTTGATTGGCAGAGTTTGAAATTGACCGGGAAATCCTGTTTTATAAAAACATGGGCAGATGAAGTGAGCAAGTCACCAGAAAAAAAAAAGATGCATAACATCGCTACCAACCAGAAGATTAACGTTAACATCACCGACTGTTTACACCATTCCTTTTCTTGAAATATTGTGTAAAGTACATGTGGGAGCAAAAAGACTGGATGGATTGATTACAGGGGGTTTATGAAACAGTAGCTACAACGAGATTATTTCGCAAATTGGTTCAATAAAGACATGCTCAATGCACTCATTAAAGGCAAAAAGATCAAAACAGGGTGTAAATCTGTATTCATTATACATATTCATATAAACAACGGCGAACCAGGAATTCCATAAAGGGGAGACACCCTTGCAAAATTAAAGGGGGCGCACGGACCCACACCCATGTCTTTTTTATTTCTTTTGTTTTTAACCAAACTGCATAAAGGCTAGCACCTCCTTCTCTCTGGTGTGACCACAGTTCACCCCCCCCCCCTACAAACACACACACACACACACCTACGCACGAACACACACAAATAATAGTAATGTAATGGGAATAACCAATTATCATTATCCTGCATTCTGGTTTCTTGCACCCAATGGCAAAACAAAAATTCAAATTCGTCGTAAAATGAATTTTGCAGATTCTGATTTTGGTTGCTGGTTCTAAACGTATAACAATTGGCATCACGCAGTGTTTGATTGTTACATGTCATGAATGTACAGGTGGTATCAGAATGTATGCTCAGATTACAGATACATACAGAAGAGAATAAAAATGCACATACAATATATACATATATTTCAGTAACTCAACTCAGTTGTTACAAGGAAATTTAAAGGAAATGAAAAAAAATCAAATTTCCGAAGACTACAGATTTTGGAAAACTCATTTACTCATGATTTAACAAAACGAGAAATTTAAAGACAATGACAATGTGTATTGTACAGAATCACAAGATGATACTTATCAATACAGCACCAGTGCTACATTGTGTATGATCAAATTTACATTACACAGCTAGTGAATGAATTTACATGTACATGTAGGCCTAGTTGATAAAAGCTGTTTTGAGTCACTTTCATCAGTTTCTTTTCTGTCCTGCCGTTTGTAGTTGGTATTTTAACGATGATACAATGACATTTGACCACATATCCATCAGAAGTATCAGGAGGCCTATACAAAACGTTAACAATACATGTAAAACGTCTTGATACTACTTGTGCGAAGTGTATGCATAATCTCTGCGTGATATTGCCCAATGAATTATTACCATTGTGTACAACGACCGACATGATACGACATACATTGGCTGCACATAACTGTGATGTACGCAACGTACATAGTTATGAAGTCGGACTGGTGATTTCCTGCTTGCGCTATACAGTAGATACCTATACTTGTACTTATCACCAACTTACACGGGATAGAATGGATCTGTTTCTACCTACACAACAGTGTGTCTGATTCAAATCACAGTGCACTTACCTTTACTTTCTCCGATTTTGATATAACTTCTTTATTGATGGGTATGTAGAAAACTTCAAGGTACTTTCACATTACATCTTGTCAACACGATTGTTAAGTGGTCACGCTTTCAATCAGCTGTAATGCTACAGAAACTATACCAGCAATGTGGAGAATTCCAAAACTGCACACATCGGCTCTCGCAAATCCCTGGTCGCAAAAATAGGCCTATCATTCCGGTTTCTATTACAATCGATTGATGCGTTGGAGACCGAATTTCCGTCCTTCCTTGTTTTCCTCCTAAAAAGATCATTTATATATACACATATTTATATATATAAACACACACACGCACACACACACACGCACACAAACACACACACACACACACACACACACACACACACATATATATATATATATATATATATATATACAGAAAAAAAGGGTAATCCAACTCTGGAGAGCTACAATTTTATAACTATCAGCTATGAAAAGCGCAATGTTAGATGTAAAGAAAGGGAAACTCTTCCTCTTTCCACTGATACCTAATTATGTTTTTACGAACGTCATGCACTGAGCACATGAACTTTAAATACAACAATGTCAAATTACACTTTTTCCAAGTTTGCGCGTAATTGTGAAGGAACAATGCATGCCTCACTGCATGAATGAGATTTGTCAATGAAAGTTGTCAAATCATCAGGCCAGCCTGTACTAATGCAGGAGTGTATTAAGGGTTTGTGTTTAGATTTCTCCTAATATTTTATAGTCCATAAACTTTAACGTGGCAACCTGTCAGATAGCTTGGTCACTCTCACAGAGGTCAATCCACAGAGTCCATTTTTCTCTGATCATATTCCACACACAGCTCGCAGCAACAAATCATGTCTTGAATATGAAGAGAGAAAGATGGGTAATGGTTGAGCCTTTACGGGAAGGACCAAGTTATCGACAACGTGGCAATGTTGAAGGTTACAGATGAACCATAAAAGGTTAGAAGAAAACGGAATTTATTGTGTTATAGGATGATGGTGATGATGATGATGATGATGATGATGATGATGAAAATTATGATAATGATTATGATGATATTCTTATTTACAAGAAAATACGTATTCAAGATATGGAACTACATGTATAAGGGTACATTTTGATACAGTGATATAACATAACACAGTCTTGTCAAATTCAATGAGTGGTATAAATTGTATTTGTCAAAAAAGCAGAGCTGAAAAGCGCGAGAAATTTATGATCTGTATTTAGTATTTGAGGGATTTGAGGGGTGTGTCTGGGTGGGGACAGGACAGGGGGAGGTTATGCATTTTATATTTTTATCATGTTTTCTTCAGCTTACTTGGACACGCCCACACACACACACACACACAGACACACACACACACAAAAAACAACTTTCCGAACCAAGATTCTGTTAATGGCATCACATTAGTCACTGCTAAAGCCCCATCTCTTTCAAAGCTCGTCACCCCCCTGGTCTCCACAAAATGTACAACATGTGCAAAACTTCCGTAGCGGGAGCCTATTAAAGATGTCAGAGCGCATCACAATACCCAACCCTCACGAGCTCATTGAAAGCGGCATTATTTTGCAGCCCTTGGGTGGTAGCAACGCCTAAAATTCAAGGCATATACAGTGACGCACAGTGAAGAAACCCAGAGCACTATACCATGCAGTAGTGTCAGAGGTGAACAGTTTTCCTAATCCAATGTGATTCATGAATTAAAGCAACAGCCTGCGTTTATATTGCATAATTACATTACTGTTTGATTTGGTTTCGAAGCCACTGCAGGCTGTTCCCTTGCGATCATTTCTCCTAAAATACTTTACAACTGCATGATGTACCTCACAGAATGTTTAATTATTAAATATCATTCTGGAAATAGTATGTACGTCAATTCAACAGTATGTGAACGGCAATTAGTCGCGCTGAGGTTATTGCAATCTCTGTTATGAATCAAGCCACAGTTTAATCGTTATAAACATTGAATCCCCACCAAAAAAGAAATTATCAAAACGATATGGTCATGTATATATATATTTTTTTTTTCAAAACATCTTTGATATTTTATGCGGGGTGAATCTTTCTAGCATCCAGGCATATTCTCAATTATATATATATATATATATATATATATATATATATATCTTAATATATATATATATATATATATATATATATATATATATAATATGATACATATATAGAGAGAGATTATATATATATAATATATATATAACATATAATATATATATATAAATATATATAACATATAATATATATATATATATATATATATATATATATATATATATAATGGCCTAATTTATTATATCTTTCTTAGACTTTTTATGTTCTAGAATAAATAAAACAACATTTCTGAAAGTTGGTTACAAACATTATTATCACAACACATTGATAGCTCTTTGCAATACTACCCCCTTCAAAACTTTTAATCAACCAAAAGGACCACTTTCGAATTGTAAGAAGCAGTACACAACCGTTTGTCAGGATGTGACATATTTTGTATTTGTCACGTAATAATTTGTCTCATTGTACTACTGTTTATTAGTTAGCTCATGTAAGAAATTGATGTTATCGCAATGGTTACAAAAGAAGTGCAGCTTTAAACACAAAAGCTTGCATCAAAATAACCATATAAGGAGATGTTGCGATGCACAATCAAAGTAAAAGAGAGTGATTTCGAATTAAATGTTTTGGGGATGAGTAAACCCTACATGACGTCAAAATACGAGGAAAGGGTATCCCTGGTAGTATGCCTCATACTATCTGGTATGTGGACGTCATTCACGACGTCAAACACAAGTTTCTAGCTAGGTCAAAACAGGACCACTTCAAAGAATTTTGGTTTCCGTGGACAGGAAGTGATGACGTCAAGCAGAGGCTTGACCAATGCAAAATGAGATACTCAGGAAAGTTTTGACAGACAGAAAACGCCAACCAATAAGAAAAGGGGGCAGGACTTCTATGAAAACTTTCTAGGAAGTCACTTGACTTCATTTAATTAATTTTACATGGAGACCTATGGTCCAACAAATGTATAAATATGCAGTGTTTGGACATAAAATTCAGATGCCACATTATTTGCGGAACACTCAGGACCAGGCTACGGTACTTCGAGATTGCGAAGTTAGAGAGTAGCAGAGTGTTATTTGGAATCAGTGTGATTCAGGGATTGTTGCATTTCGGCTTGGACAGCCTGACCGTCCAGCAGAGAATCTAGGAGGATTCGAGTGTAAACACCAACAACTGTTGTAAGTACACGATCATTTAATTGAAGTTGTTTATGCCATGTAAGTTCCTATGTAATTCCCGATATTGCATTGTATGTGTGATGTTTGTATGTCAAACCGAATTTTAATTGCATTGTGAAAGAAATAGAGAATTAGAACAACGCTTAGATTTTAATGGGCTGATTAATCACCCCTATTCAACATTGAAAGATAACGATCCATGGTGAAACATTATTATGGAAATTATGTGTGGCTAATCAATGTTAATATGATGGAATATATAATTATATGTTTTGTTTAAGTTATATGAATAGAATCAGGAATAACCAAAGACCATAAATTATAAGGGAGGTATCATGTTATTAAATTAACAGGGTGTTTAGGGTTCCAGGGAGAGAGCCACCGTTTAGGGTTCCAGAGAGGACCAGAAGAAAGGGGAGACGACCCGCTACTTCAGGCAGGGCATCGTCGACAACCTAGAGCAACCAAGCACGGGAGCTTCTAGAATAAACCAACGAGCAGAGCAACCAAGCTCAAGATCAAGTGGAATTGGATATCTGTATTCAAGTTTGTACTATGTTATTATTGTAAACGACCATAATTTGAGACGAGTATAATAAATCTTATTGCTTGTTACATTATAAGAACACTGTGTGATTGGCTACTTATTTCGAGGCACTATGGTTGCACAAGTCGAAAGAGTTGAATGAGTGAATGGTCTGCTAACAATCTGCTGCATTTAGAGAAAGTCAACCTTTGACTATAGAAAAGATCCCAGTCGCAGGGAGGACTTTCGTTCCCCATATTCAGAGGAAAGTCCCCTGTGACACCGTTAACCTAAAACGATGGGGTATAGCGCATGAAGACTCTTGCAACCTGTGCAAAGAGAGAGCCACCACTACACATTATTCTCGCGGGATATGGCCCCACGAGTCTCGGACAGGGTAGCCTTTTGTCAAAGCCCTCTCGCTGTATGGTGAAGAGAGCCCAGCTGAGTGGGGTTGCGCGAGGGCCTTTTGAGATCTGCTTCGCATCCTTTTGTTAGCCCTTTGAATTACCGACTTTTGCTCCCCGATTTCGGGAGCAAAAGTCGACCAATCAGCGTGTCTGTCTGCTCGAACCCGATTTGAATGGAGCGAATGCACGCCGCAAACCTCACGGAACTGTACACACACAGAGTGTGTAGAGTTCTGTGGCAGACCTCTGCGGGTGGTCAGTGATGCATGCGAACAGGCATGACAACACCAAGACTGAGGATTCGGGGAGCGCGCCATTCCATTGGTTGACCGGAACCCGTTATAATGAGTATTCAGAAGAGTTCACGTGTCATGAATAATAATGTGTGAAGCAGATCTCAAAAGGCCCTCGCGCTGGCGCGCTCGGCTGGGGTCGCTTCGCTCGCCCATTACAACGAGAGGGCCTTGACAAAAGGCTACGGACAGGGAAGAAAACGGTCAAGCGGTGGTCACGGACGCCGGACGTGTCCACCTCTAGCTCCGAACTTGGAATCTCTGTTATTTGGATAATTTTGATATTTTGATATTTTGGACTCACTTTGCATGTTTTTGGGCCATAGTTGAGGCATATGGAATATACGTCTTTCTAGAAGCACGCCGTCGAACAGTTTTAAGGTAAGCAAACATCCGGAATTTCGCACTTCGCACCAATATAGATATAACTCAACTTTCCCGCCAATTGGCGTCTTGTGAAACCATGGCGGTGGCTGCCGCCTCACGAGAATACGATAGAGCTGTAGACCCCAAAGGGGCTTTTGACCCCAAGGGGCAGACAGCGACAATAGCTATGATAAAGTTCATGAAGAAGATTACAGAGTTGTTTCAGGCAGGCGTAAGAAACGAAAGTACAGAGAAGGCTCAAGTACGGTGGAAGAGATAAGCACCAAAAAGGACTCTATGTCAAATTCCACAGATTCCGAAACGGACTATGACAATTACGAAAACGTCTTTCGTACGCCAAAAGCAAATCCTCCAGATCTGAAAGTGTTTATCACCCCCATCGAGCGTTCCAAATCTCTTCGCAACATAAGTTTACTGGTAATTGCCAAATCAATCCAAAACGTGTCAGGAAGCCCGCCAGAATTCATGAAAAGTATGAACGCAGGAATCTTAGTTAAATGCCGCAACGAAAAACAACTCAGACAAATTTCCGATATTCAGCAAATCGGTGTAGTAAGACAGGTTGAACTCCGTGCTTGGCGCTCGGTTTGGTTGTATGGATGGCGATTATATCTGCCACCGGAAGTATATAATATATAAGGTTGGCGATAATATATCTGCCACCAGGAATATATGTTGTATACGGTCGGCGATAATATATCTGCCACCGGAAATATACAAGCCAATACCGGTGCCGCGGTACATGTTTACTGGTGCGTAGCCCCGTCCGTCGCCGCGCATACATTGTAGTAATGCATGGCCATACTGCCGCGTACTCCGGTAATCGGCGTATGTGCCAACACAGGCTGACGGACAGCACAACCCCCAACAAACGTGCACGCACGCACCAGCCGCACGCACGGAAAGTTCACCTGGAGGGCAAAATAGAGACCAACAGACAGACGGACCCAGGACAGGACAGAGAACGGCTCAGGACCTCCCTTGACCTCGACTGTCCCTCGTCCCCGTCCACTGACATTACTGCAAGTATTCACTACCTTGTACCTGCACTTGGCAATTGGAGCAGCTGCTCAGAAACGGTAAGTTATAGACGCTGAGCATATTTGCCATTTGTGTCTTATATTGTAGCATTAATTAGGGCATAATAGTAATTATTCTGATAGCGTTTGTTCCCTAACACCCTCGCCACCTCAACTAGGGAGAAACGCTACAATGGCGACGAGGATGTTCTTTTTTTGAACCCGGGAGGGAATTATCTTAGACATTTTGAATTTGCCGCCAATTTACATGGGCGGCAAGGATATTTGTTCTTTTTCTTTTCTTTTCTGAAAACCCTAAGAAACTGTAAGGTAGCTTAAGGGATGTTAGTATTTTGGAGTATTTTTCAAGTAATTTATACCGACTCTTAACGAGTTTGTTTTTCAAACATTTGAGGCTTTTTTCTAAACAATTTAGTTGTATTATTTTTTCCGGTTAGGAACAAATACCGGCGCTTACTGCTGCCGGTTGTCTTTAATTCGTAACATTTTGTGGTAAAGTCTGGTCTTGCCAACCCATTACGTATGGATGTGGCAGACCCGAAAGTCACAACAGAAACAGGAAAAAATTCTCTTTTTGGTTTACGGAGAAAGGAAATTGTTAAATTTAGGTAAATTAAGTTTAGTTTTATGTTAGTTAAGTGGTGATTTTGGGATTTTTTCGTAACATTTGAGTTCACGTGCGGATGCCGCTATTGTTTGGAAGCGCGCCGTTTAGACCAGGTGACCTAAGATTCGCGCCGTTTTTCGATCCCGCGGTCAAGTTCCTTTTGTTTAGCTCCCCTTGAGCATCCACCTGTTGGTTTGGGGAGCTAAACAAAACCCCAATTCCGCACAGCACCGGTGATCCAGACACGAATGTAAGTAGCAATGTGAGTTATTTTGTATTTTGTTTTCTTATACTTTCTCCGTATTACGTTTTGTGCATATTCGTCAATCTTGATAGTTGGTGCGTCGTCCTGCTGCACTTAACGTGTTCCAAGATTTCTTATTTTTTCTAGTTTTTTCCTTTCTTTCTCTCTTTTCGCTGAAGTGGCGTACTATAAGTAATGTGATACATTCGTTAGCCTGATTTGTAGTAACACAGATTCATGCTCATTTTCTGTTCGTTTTTCTCGCTGCACCTTACGTGCAGGCTTATACACTAGACCGATTGATTTTAGCGTAGTCACGGTCGCACCGTTTAGTGTCGAGCGCTCGCTTTGTATTTCTTTGTTTTCTTTTTTTCCGCTCAGTAACGCACTGGGGTAGGAAGTAATACGAACATTTCGACTACCCAATTCGTTGCTTATATGGTACGCCGTACACCTTTGTTTTTTCTATTTCGCTTTGCTTTCTTGTTGAAGTAAAGCTGGTAAGATTGATTTGTATGTGATGTATAGCAGTAGTTTTTTTTTTCTCCTGAGTAGCGTTTAATTCTTTGTGAATTATCGTATTTTTTTTTTTGACAGCTCGTTGTTGATTTATATAGTCACTTGTGATTTCTTTTTTTTTTGTTGTTGTCTTTCTCGCTACTCATGTAAAACTAGAAGGGTTAGATTTTCCCTTTCTGTTTATATACCATCGTATAGTGTGAGAATCGGCAGCATATTCAACGCTTGCCGTACTTACATGTTTATATGCGTTTTTCGTTTTCCGATTCGGATAGATTTTTTTTTTTCTCTCTTTCTCGGATAGTTGGATTTTCGCGGTTGCTTGCGCCGTTCGGAATGACCGCGGTAAATAGATCGCGTTGAAACCAGGCAATCGCGGCATCCTTATATGTTTCGTTTCTCGCATTTGTATTGCATCCTTATATACTTTATACGTTTGCATGTTTGCATTTGTACATTGTTGTATCTTTGTTTGGCGCGTTTGATGATTGATTTTTGATTGCTTTGAATCGCTGGTGACACATACATTATATTCTTTCATGCAATCTTCTTTCATGCTTTTCTTGACGCTTATACATGTATTTTCTTGATGCAATTCCTATTTCTCTAATGTTATATGCTTTTTGCATGCTTTGCTGAGAGTATGATTACATGTTGTACACGCAATTTCTGTTTGTTGTTGCGACTGTTTGTTGCGAGAATTGTTTGAAAATAATTTATGTGTTTGTTGATTTCATAAAGTGATTTTTGCATGCGCATTTGTTAACGTTCCACCACATTTTGGACGTCCTAAAGTGATTATAATTTCACTATAAGGGATGATCCAAATATTGGAGGATATATATTGATTGCTTTATCGTATACCTGTATTTGTCTTGCTTTGCTTCTTTCTCCAGTTTCTCCTTTTCTTTTCCAAGTACTAGTATATCACCTTTGACTTTTCGTGGACTTTGGAAAACTTTTTCTGCATCGTTCACGTAAATTCAGCCCCTTGCTGGTAACATCGCGCGTTCGTATTTGCGTGGTATTTTTTTTTCTCCTTCGTTTTTTGTTTCTTTACCGCATAATTGCTTCCGCATTAAGAAACTGGAAAGCAAAGCGTTGAATTTGTATTTTATTTTCTTCTTTTCTCTTAATTTCTTGTGATCAGTTTGGATTTAGCGTGCCTAACCTGACTTTTCCGTATCACGTATTACATCCACGTGGTCAGTCCGGCGCCTTTCTAATAAGAGGCTGCCAGACATCGGGATAGCGGGTAAATGTGCTGCCGAACTGATGCATTTTTTGTTAGTGTTTGTTCGCTATTAGGCGGGTGTGTATATTTGGTCACTGGATCAAAATACGTAATTGCATTTCAAACATAATTATATAATACGTTTATTATTATTACTTTGTCGTAATATATTGTGATTTTCCGCGATTTGTGGTGCGTCTTCGCAGTTTTATAGGCGGCCAATTGGGCAAGCAGATAGGAACTGCAGCCCTAAGTGAACTGTTTGATTTTTTTTTTTGTTTACTATTTGGCGCATAGGTGATCGGTATATACTAGGGTCACTTGACCTATATATATATTACCGGCCTCTTATTTTGGTGGCAAATAGATATATTTGTTGTCAGAATATTCGATACCGTGCATAGATTTTTTTTCCTTTTTCCTTATGTTAGTAATTGTTGGTAATTAAGGTGGTATACCGGGCGATTATTGCCGTTATTCTACCGCTCTGATCAAGAGTATACGGCATAGTTGCGCTTCATTTGACCGGTATTCACTGAGTATTATACTCAGTTGTTATTTATTGGGTACTGTCGACTGTTTGGATATCGGGATATTGCATTTTTTTCTCTTTTTTTATTTTCTGCACAAGTATACCGCACAGTGTAATAATGTCGAAGATTCGTATTAATTTTTGCACGGAAGATGAATTGACGCTGGTGCCAGGGATTGGAAATGCTTTGGCCCAGCGTATCTTGGACTTGAGAGAGGCGCAGGGGGACCTTTCCCCCACTTTGCTCTCCTCTATGTCCTATTTGAGGAACATTCCAAATTTGATGGATTATTTTGATTTCTCTCCATCCAGTCCCGGCAAGCGGGACCTTAGGTCACCAAAGCATGCTGCGGCCGATGGGTGCGATCAGAATAATCCAATGCCCTATCCCTTTGATTATTTTCCACCACGTACAACCCAAAGTGAGACCCAACTCAGAGCCCCTGCAGAGAGGCGATCTCCCACTAGGGAGAACCCTGAGTCGCTAAGCCGGGGATGCGGCACCTCTCCGCCCAGGTCGTTAGGGAGGGATGGGTGTGCGGCACCTCCCGGCGTGGCAGGGAAGCAAGGTGAGTACCATGCAGCTCAAATGTATGGGAAAGGAAGCCATGGTACTCAAACCATGGATTACAATTTTGATCATAGGGTGCAAGATGATCACAGACGTGACCGGTACCCGTCCCCTGGACTAACCCAGAGGACGCGTTACCGGGATTGGGAGGCTATGGAAAGGCGCGAGCCTCAGTCTGTGAACCCCAGGGAGGAATATGGGAGGACAGCTCCTCCTTATGAACCTCCCTCCTACAGAGATAGGTATGCCCCCAGACACTACTTCCATGAGCGAGAGGCGAGAAGTACCGAATTTGTGGCACCTCCACCGGTTGCCAGGGTTCGGTCTTCTCCTGCCTTTCCATCCCGAGACTATCGGGAGTATGAGAGGTCACCAAGAGCAAGATATCCAGATGACTTTGGTAGGTCCACAGCTCCTACGCGGCCGTTGATTCCGAAGTCCATCACATTCGACGGCAAGGGAAGTTGGCAAGCTTTTATGGCAAAGTTCAATACCTTCGCCGATGACTGTGGATGGAATAGCCGGCAGAGGCAGCGTCAACTATGCTGGTCCTTGGAGGGAGGGGCTAGTGAATTCTATGCCCTCCTCATCGAAAGGGAACCGGACATAAGCTACTGGGACCTGACCAAACGTCTGGAAAAGAGGTTTGCCCGTAGAGATCTGCCAGAAGTGTCACAAATGCACTTCACTTACGCCAGACAAAACCCAGAGGAAACTTCTGTGGAATGGGCTGACCGCTTGATGACTCTCGCGACTTATGCCTTCCCAGACTTGCCTGAAAGCCACATTCAGAAGCAAGTAGTCCTCAGATTTTGTCAGGGCTCGCTGGACCGGGAGGCCGGTCAGTACGCAATGAACTCCAGGCCTAGGTCTTTGGATGAGGCACTTGACTTTGTGAGGTGGTACAAGCACACTCACTGTGCAATATATGGTAAGCCGTCTAAGGAAGTAAAGCAGCTTTCAATGACGGAAGGGCCTGGCCGGGACTTTGAAATCCGGCAGGTTTCACCAGCAACCACCAGTCAGCGTCCTCAACCTTCAGACCATGTGGAAAGGTTGGAGAAACGGGTAAGTACCCTGGAAGGAAAGGTAGACTCCATCTATGAGGCAGTCAACCTTATCCAAGGTGCCGTCCAGGGAATTCAATTATCCCTCAAAGATCTCACGAGGGCAACTTCAGCCTATCCTCGTCAGTCCCCTAACCGACTCGCTTCGCCCGGTAGGACCATTCAGTGCTACAACTGTGGCAAAACTGGGCACTTCAAGCGAGACTGTCTAGAAAAAAAGACAGAAAAGTCAGTTTCGTTTGTGGACGAGGATCAGGGAAACGGTCGCGGATCGGTGGATCAGACCCAGACCCGGTCCGAGTAAATCTGGGTCAAGGGTTGCCGGAAGTCGAATCCGGCACCAATGTCAAACCTCTGGAGGAACCTTCGAGTTTGCAGACACAACTTGAAGAGTCCAGAGAAGATGAGACAGCCTTCACTCCTTCATTTCTGGCGTCTGTGGTGAGTGAAAGATCAGCTGGGGAGAGTGGTGGCGCCATGAAGGACACGGTAGGCGAGGACACACCTCTGCCTCCGTCGAAAGCATGGCTGCTACCACCATGGCCATCAGCTGGGGAGAGTGGTGGCGCCACGAAGGACACGGCAGGCGCGGACGCACCCCAGCCTCCGTCGAAACCATGGCTGCTACCACCATGGCCATCAGCTGGGGGGAGTGGTGGCGCCACGAAGGGCACGGCAGGTGAGGATGCACCTCTGCCTCCGTCAAAACCATGGCTGCAACCACCATGGCCATCAGCTGGAGGGAGTGGTGGCGCCACAAAGGACACGGTAGGCGAGGACGCACCTCTGCCTTCGTCAAAACCGTGGCTGCAACCACCATGGCCATCAGCTGGAGGGAGTGGTGGCGCCACGAAGGACACGGTAGGCGAGGACGCACCTCTGCCTTCGTCGAAATCATGGCGGCTACCACCGTGGCCCCCTCCTACTGACAAGGTAGAGCTAGACCCAGACTGCCAGAAGAGGGACATGTCACCCGCTGACGAGGTAATTGTCTGCCGACTGAAATCCAACTCGATGCTGGGCGTGGATGTGAAGGTCGGTGACAGAGCACTGAGAGCAGTTGTGGACACAGCTGCAGAGGTAACTATCATGTCAGATAGGGTGTACGACACATTGTCCCCCAAACCAGCAGTGCTGAGGTATGTAACCCTCAACACTGCGGGAAGGAACATGAAAATGACGGGTATGATAGTCGGACCGGTAGAGTTGTCATTGGGCAATGTCAATTTCAGTGAAGTTGTATACATTGCACCAATTGACGACGATATGTTACTGGGGGTAGACATCCTCAGAAAACATAAAGCTAACATCAACATACCGGAATCCATACTGTCTATCCAAGGCGAAGACATCCCTATAGACTCGGGGCAACCCACAGTATCAACGACCACGGTTCTTGTATCAGAAACTGTGGTAATCCCCCCAAGATCCATTAAGAGGGTGAAGTGCCGAATGAGTCACCCCCTCAATCAGTTCCTGGTACAGCCAAGCAGGGATTTAGTTGGGTTCATCCCCCGATCACTCCACGAAACTGAGGCAGACATGGAAATCTTTGCCCTAAACCCGACAGGTAATAATATCCGCTGGAAACGGGACGAGATCATAGGGGAGGCAATGGAAGTCTCCATTGTCCATCCTGTGGAAGCGGATACCTCTCGGGAGGGCAAGAAAGTACAATTAGTTGATTTCCCCACTAGTAATCAACTGCCTGCCCAGTTAATGGACCTATGGGCAGAGTCAAGCGAACATCTAAACCCAGAACAGCAAGAAATGCTGCGGGAGTTGCTCATAGAATTTGAGGGAGTCTTCGCAAAGGACGAATTCGATCTAGGCGATTTCAAAGAAATAACGCATCAGATCGATACTGGGGAGGCGAAGCCAATCAAACAAAAGATGAGGCGAACCCCCAAGAACTTTGTGCAGGAAGAAAAAGCACATTTGAACAAAATGCTCTCAGCCGGGGTGATTCAAGAAGACCACACTCAAGCAGTGGTAAACTGGCCAGTACCGACCAACACAAAAGAAATTGAACAACTTCGATGTCAGAGTGGGCTTCAGCTCCGGTGCTGGTGAGGAAGAGAGACGGGGGTGTTCGGTGGTGTATTGACTACCGTCGTCTTAACACTGTGACAAAGAAAGATGTCTACCCTCTGCCATGCATCGAAGAGTGCCTTGATACGCTTGCGGGCAACACATGGTTCTCGAAGCTGGATGCCAACTCGGCATACTACCAGGTCAAGATCAAGAAAGAAGACCGGGAAAAAACAGCTTTTACCACAAGGTATGGTCTGTTTGAGTTTGTTCGCATGGGCTTTGGTCTGTGCAACGCCCCGGCAACTTTCTCGAGGGTGATGAACCTCGTTCTCAGAGGACTAAATTGGGACATCGCCCTCGCCTTCCTTGATGACGTGGTAGTGCTGGGAACTTCGTTCAATGACCACATGAGCAACCTGAGGAAAGTGCTTGAACGCTTCCGGGATTACAAACTAAAGCTGAAACCCAAGAAGTGTGCACTATTCCAAAATCGAGTGGAATTCCTTGGCAGGGAAGTAGACAGCTCAGGTCTACACTTGAAAGAAGACCACACTCAAGCAGTGGTAAACTGGCCAGTACCGACCAACACAAAAGAAATTGAACAATTTCTCGGTCTGGTCAACTACCACAGAGTCTTCCTCAAGGACTATGCTAAGACGGTGGGTCCCCTGTATGAATTGACAGGTAAGCACGATTTCCACTGGGAGGCGAAGCACCAAGCAGCGTTTGACAATGTTAAACAGCTGATGACTTCTGCCCCAGTCTTAGCACTACCCAATGACAAGGACCACTTTGTGCTCGATACTGATGCGTCTGCCACAGCAATCGGTGCTGAACTACTGCAGCTCCAAGAGGGACAAGAGAGGGTTATCGCGTATGCCAGCCTGTCTCTGTCACCAGAGTAGCGTAGATACTGCGTCACTCGACGCGAGCTTCTAGCAGTGGTCAGGTTTACACGCCAGTATCGACACTATCTTCTCGGCAAGCCATTCACGGTGAGAACCGACCATGGAAGCCTGATATGGTTGCTCAATTTCAAAGACCCACAAGGCCAGTTGGCAAGATGGCTGGAGGAGTTGGCCCAGTACGACATGAAAATCCAGCATCGGCCGGGGAAAAAACACCAGAATGCAGACGCACTCTCGCGAATCCCAACAAGTGAGTTCATGTGCGAAGAATACCACCTCGGTATGCATCCTGATGACCTCCCGTGCCGAGGCTGCTCTTATTGTCGTAAGGCCCACCAAAACTGGTCAAGCTTTGCCAACGAAGTGGATGATGTAATTCCACTAGCCTACAAATCAAAACAGGTCTCAGATGTCACGGTCTCCAGTGTAGCACCTGCCAAACTCCATGTAACACACATGGATATCACTGCCAACAGTGGGGACATTGCTACCCCCATAAATGGCGTGACACAAGGATGCAAGCCTGTGAGTACCGAGCCTGCACCGGTTCCTGAAGACACTCTTGCCTTGAGTGGGGTAACCTCCTCCGGCAGGGTGATGAACAGGAGACCGATGCAGAACTAAAGAGAAATCCAAGTAACAGCCAGCCGGGAAGCGTAGCATGAGAGGGTTTCCCTGCCATTCTCTAGCTCGCCATGGCTGATATATCCCATTTCTGCAGATCCCGGCTGCAGATTCCGTATGAATGTCTGTCCTGGCTCTCTGTTTCCCTCCATTGGATTCCCGTCCGGCCGCAAAGTCTATGTGTCTGTTTAAAGAGTGATGTAGTTTTGCTGGAATGGCCGATAATCGGTATTCTGCCAGGATTGCCGCTAATCGGCATTCCGGCAAATTGCAGCTCCACAGGCAGACAATATTGAGGAAAATTGTTTTTCTATCCAGATTGTCACCATGCAGGTGACAATCTATAGGACCGGGGGAGTGTAGTAAGACAGGTTGAACTCCGTGCTCGGCGCTCGGTTTGGTTGTATGGATGGCGATTATATCTGCCACCAGGAATATATGTTGTATACGGTCGGCGATAATATATCTGCCACCGGAAATATACAAGCCAATACCGGTGCCGCGGTACATGTTTACTGGTGCGTAGCCCCGTCCGTCGCCGCGCATACATTGTAGTAATGCATGGCCATACTGCCGCGTACTCCGGTAATCGGCGTATGTGCCAACACAGGCTGACGGACAGCACAACCCCCAACAAACGTGCACGCACGCACCAGCCGCACGCACGGAAAGTTCACCTGGAGGGCAAAATAGAGACCAACAGACAGACGGACCCAGGACAGGACAGAGAACGGCTCAGGACCTCCCTTGACCTCGACTGTCCCTCGTCCCCGTCCACTGACATTACTGCAAGTATTCACTACCTTGTACCTGCACTTGGCAATTGGAGCAGCTGCTCAGAAACGGTAAGTTATAGACGCTGAGCATATTTGCCATTTGTGTCTTATATTGTAGCATTAATTAGGGCATAATAGTAATTATTCTGATAGCGTTTGTTCCCTAACACCCTCGCCACCTCAACTAGGGAGAAACGTTACATCGGTAATGTCCCGGTCAAAACACAAAAGCATCAGAGCGCCAAAGGAGTTCTCTCAGGGGTACCCATAGGAATGGGAGAGGAAGAGATCAAGTCAGAACTAAAAAGACAAAAAGTGATTAATGTAAAGAGAATAACTAGAAAAACCTACAACCAGGAAAAGAAAGATACTTTCTACACCCCAACACGCAGTGTCATTTTAACATTTGACTCAAAACAAATCCCTGAAGAGGTAATTCTCTGCTTTCAATCATTTAATGTAAAACAGTGGATTCCACCTGTTGTAAGATGCTTTAAGTGTCAGCGTCACGGTCATACGGCAGCCAACTGCCGTTCAAAGACCCGATGTGTCAGATGTGGGGAATCTCACTCTTTTGAAGAATGTCCCAGAAAAGAAAATCCCAAATGTGTTAACTGTGGCGACGACCACCCAGCGGCTTACAATGGATGTAAGATGATAAAGAGAGCGAAAGAAATACAAAAGCTAAAGACGGTACATAGTTTGTCATACGCCGAGGCCGCAAGAACGTATCGGGCAAAAGAAGAACAAACAAAAGAAAAGACACAGAAAACTCCTCTTCCCAATCGAGTGAGCTACGCCTCAGCGGCAACCATGGCAACCAATAGCGGCAATCTGCCGGTAGCCGGTGCCGAAGGGTTGGCAAGAACAAAACCACAGAAACAAACGGCGCCACGCATTCTCCCATCTCTCCCTTCCAGTACTGTAAGCCAAGCTGTTGAAACTATCAGCAATCTGATGGTGGGAACAGACAGAAAAACAGATACAAATAAGGGTAATGTAGTGGAAAGCCAAACGTCGAACTCAACTACTGACAAAACTGAACAAAAAGGAAATCCACCTGGAAGTAACTTTCTTGTGAATGCTTCAAACGAGGAAATAATTTCCTTTGTGGTCAAAATTGTTCTAATTTTCGTAAGTGAACAAACGGAACCAGAGATACTCGCACTCATTCGTTCTCTTGTGGAACAGGTATTGATCGAAAGATCAAAATGCAGCAGTTAAACAGAAACCTTTTCATGACTGCGCTGGTCATTCTCCAGTGGAACGCCCAAGGGATGAATGCTCATGGAGGGGAATTGATTAGATATATAAATTCTGAACATGTAGGAGTAATTCATTTGATATGTATACAAGAATCTTGGTTTCCGGAAAATACTGAGTTAAAATATTCCCCAATACACCACACTGTCAAGAAACAGAAAAAATGGACAACGTTGTGGAGGGGTAACTATATACGTTCATGACTCAGTAAGTTTTGAGAAGGTTCGAATTTACGAAGAAATAGAGATGCAACTGATTGATATATATTTGGACGATTATGTGTTGTCGGTAGTGAATTATTATAATCCTTGCAAGAAATTGAATGATGATCCTCTGAATATGTTACTTTCGAAGGTGAGAGATGTATCGAAAGTATTGATAGTCGGTGATTTTAATTCTCATAATGTATTATGGGGTAGTTTACGAACAGATCTCAACGGTAAATTACTTGAAAAGTTTATGATGTGTAATAACTTAGTTGTTTTAAATGATGGTTCTGGAACAAGACTGGATAGTCACACCGGCAAGACATCTTGTTTAGATCTGTCTATCACATCGGCAACCCTGGCCGGTAAATGCATGTGGCAAGTGTTAACAGAATCACTTGGAAGTGATCATTATGTAGTATGCACTCAGTTATACATTAGCGCAAATCCTTTTCATTTACGTGAAATCAACACAGGAGGCGAAAACCAATCTTTCAGAAAGATCAACTGGAAGAAATTTGCCTCCTTATGTAATGATCAGTTAACTGTTGATTGTGTTGACAAATTCGAGAAAGACGCCTCTTCAACAACGTTGTTTGAAGAATTTATGGTACGCTTAACCAAAATATTAGGAATATCAAGCTACCGCCCAAAAGACACAAAGCGCAACCCTGTCCCATGGTGGACGAAGGATTGTACGGACAAAATAAAACAGAGAAACAAAATACAGAGAAAGTTAAGGAGACAATGGTCAAAGGCTTTGCAAAACGAATTCATACAAAGGAAAGCAGAAGCCCAGAGGACCATCCGTAAAGCCAAACACGACTACTGGCAGTCCTTCAGTGCGAAACTAAACCGCTTCTCCTCAGTTTCAAAGGTATGGCAAACAATAAAGAGGCTAAACGGAATACCTGTGAAACAAAAAAAAAAAACATGCCTGCTTTACACTCCGAAGAGGACATTATCATCAACGATAAATGCAAAGCACATGTTTTAGGAAAATATTTCGGTAGTGTAGGCGGGAAAGAGGAAAATGATGAGAATTATAAGGATATATGTGAAGTTTGGGGATCGGTGAGGACAGATTCTGACAGCAGTCGTGAATTAGTTTATAATGAACCTTTTCAGTTCCGGGAATTAGAGAGAGCACTTAGTTCAAGAAAAGGCACAACGCCTGGATTGGATGGAATAGGATATGAGGTTTATTGCAAAATGCCCATACATTCTAAAGAACTTTTACTATTAATTTACAATCGAATTTGGGAAACTGGTCTTATACCACAAGCATGCAAACACTCAATTTTGATCCCAATCCTGAAAGCAAATAAACCCCCCACAGAATTGAGTTCTTACCGACCAATTACATCATTACCCTGTTTTATGAAATTATGGAAATTATGGTTAAAGAGAGGATAAACTTCTTGGTGGAAAAGAATGATTCATTATCTCCGATACAGAGTGGATTCCGTAAAGGCAGAAGCTGTGTGGATAATATAATTCACCTGGAAAATGAAATACAGAAAAATTTGAAAGTGAGTATTAAAACAGTCGCAGTATTTATTGATCTAGTTAAAGCATATGATAGACTGTGGCCCGAAGCCGTCCTGGTCAAACTGTGGAAGGCAAACATTCGAGGGAATTTGCTACATTTTATAGCAAACATGCTGTCAAAGCGCACCTTGCAGGTGCGTGTGGGCAATGCACTATCTGAAACAATGGAGATGGTTAACGGATTACCCCAAGGAAGCCCTTTGAGCCCCATTCTGTTCAACCTGATGCTCAGGGATATTCCAGTTGGGCCTAACCCCAAAGTCCTATTATACGCCGACGATTGCGTAATATGGCAATCAGGTAACGACATCACCGAGGTTGTGTTATGCTTACAAGGATACTTGAATATACTTAACGAGTGGTTCAAAAGATGGGGCATGCTCATCTCATCCCCCAAAACAGTGCCAATACTGTTTTCAAGATCCAACAAAGAAGAGCATATTTTACTCTATCTAGACAAACAACCACTTATTCAGAGAAAAGAACACCGATATCTCGGAGTTATTTTAGACAAGAGGTTAACGTGGAAATCTCATATACAAGACTTAGCATGTAGAAGTAAAAAGAAAATAAATATACTTAAATGTTTGGCATATGCAAAATGGAGTGGTGGAATAAAGGATTTGATAACAGTATATAAATCCCTTATTCTTTCTTTATTGGATTATGCATGTGAAGCATATGACTCGGCATCTGATTTTGTCAAAAATATACTCAATTCAGTTCAATATCAGGCTCTGACAATATGTTTGGGTAGCAAAGTCGGAACCTCCCTGAGAACTCTCCAAACAGAGTCAGGAGAGATGCCCTTAGATATGCGGAGAAAATTGCTGAGTGCAAGGTATATCAAGAGAATTGAAACAACTCCCGACCACCCCTTGCTGGAAGATGTAGGGGACTGTTGGCAATATAGATTATATGATAACAAAACTTGTTCAAGTAACTCCTTTGGAAACAGGATAAAGCAGATGAAAGAGGAAGTCTACCTCGATATGCCTGTTGAGCCGGTAACTCCTTTAACTATCCCACTTTGGCATATCCCAAAAGTGAATGTCTCAACTGAGTTAAGGGGATTAATATCGAAGTCAGATAATGCATTGTTTCAAAATCAAATGAGTTTAGAAATTACACAAAAGAAGTGGAGTCACTACTTGCATGTATACACGGACGGATCCAGAAGTCAAACAGGCATAGGGGGAGCTGCTTTTTTCGCACCCTATTACAAATACAGTGAATCGAAAAGACTGCAGGATTTCACGTCATCATATAGGTCGGAACTTGCTGCAATTTTTATGGCATTAACCTGGTTGAGACAACTTAGTAATGTGTATACAGGAGTAGTAATTTTTACTGACAGTTTAAGTGCTCTCCGGGCCCTTGAAACATGTAAATTCGAAGATGCTTTTGTGAAAGAAATACACGTTCTTTCGATGCACCTGCTGTTCAGGGGTATGATAGTACACTTTGAATGGGTGCCCGGCCACTGTGGCATCACGGGCAATGAGACAGTAGATAAAGCGGCAAAAACAGCCCTACAAGAGAAACATATCGGAATCAATAATGGACTCAATAAGATGGAAGTTACATGTGTTTTGAGTAGTTATTTTAATAAGAAGTGGCAAAAAAGATGGGAAGAAACACAGTCCCCTTTAAAAGAAGTACAGAAGTATGTAAGTGGAAAATATGAATGCAGATTAAAAAACAGGAAAGAACAAATACTTATTCATCAAGTCCGTATGGGTAATATTGGACTGAATTATGATAAGTGGAAAGTAAATTTGCATGAAACAGGCAACTGCCCCTATTGCCCCGAAAAGGAAAATTTAAGTCATTTTTTATATGATTGTCCGAAATATTTGATAGAGAGAGCCATGTTGATCGCAGACATTGGAGGCAAAGATCAACGGGATATCAGAAAAGTATTATCCACAAAAAATGTTGATCATTTGAGGGCATTAATCTCATATGTGAAGAGAACAAGAAGGTTTTCTAAAAGACTTATATAAGTCTTCTAGAGTTATACAGATAATTATCTTTTGTGTTTTATTTAATTTAGATTTGCACACTGCACAACCGGATATTTGCTTATTACATAATGAAAAAAATGAATTATTGTAAATTATATGTTTATTTAATGGAAAGTATATATGAAATAATATTATAATTTTGATGTTTATATATCGCATTCGGGAGTCTGCTTGTGCACCATAATTATATGCGTTGGGCAGAGGGTCCTGAGTGCGGCAAATGAGGGATCTAGGTCTGTGTGCGCGACCGAGAAGCCTGCTCAATGTAACGAGCCGGGCTGATCAGAGTTTGCCATCAGCATGCACCAGAACTTATTTGTCCCAACCGTATAACAGCAGACACATAGCGCGCATAAAAATGATAGTAAAAAGTTATAATTTTTTATTGATTTATTATATGTAAAATAATTATATTATAAAGATAAAGGCGTAAATATTCATATTTGAATGACGCGCCTCAAATACAAAAACAACAACAACAACAACAACAAACACTTGGCGGCATAATCGAGTTCGGCGCGTTATCGCCGAGGCATGCAGCAATCAAATTGGACAATGCAACACCAAACCTATACAAGCCAAACGATGTCATGTGAATTTTGTGAAGGAAGGTGAACAAAGCAAGACAAAATCACAGAGGGCCTTTTCTTCGTGCTTAGATGAGGCAAACGATTGGAAAATCTTGGCGGATCTAGACAAGAAACTTGTCTTCCCTCAAATTGTTTTCGTCACCAGCCTACGCCACAGAACTCTTACACATAGAAGAATCACTCGCCACCCGTTTTGTCGCCGTCGCTCGACTCATTGTCACGTGACGTCCGCCATTTTGCTTAGCGGAACTTTTTTGCGTGCAAATCCCAGCAGACGCTATCCACATACAGTGACTGCATGTTGTACCGTGTTTTTCTGACCCTGAACGAGGCATTAAAATGCCGTATTGTGCGGCTGTAAACTGCACAAATCACTTGACAAAAGGATTTGGAAACAGGTAATTTTGACACCAAGCCATGATGAGAATAACAAGTAATTAATTCCCCAAGTAACGTTAGAATTAGGCGGATCGGTCGTATGTTGGCTTTCTTGTGAGCGCAGTAGCAAAGGTAGTCCCAGACACTGGATTTTGTGTTTGCCGTCGACATATGTGTTTACCACCCACTACCAAAATATGCAAAATAAAAAAGATCAAGTAGGCCTAATTTAGGCCCTGGGGCTATACACTCTGTACGTTGTGTGTTGGGGCAAGCAGCTTTGTACATGAAAAAAAAAGTACTATCTATTTATGTAAATTTGAGCTTAGGTGTAAACTTTACACGTAGATTTATTCTTGTCTAGGTCTAGCTAGAGTCACAGTACCAGTGGTGGGTCAGTGTCAGTGACAACACTACAGTCGTTTAGTAGATACTAGATTGTCTAGACTGAATGTGTACTCTAGCATTAAAGTAGAGTAATAGTAGTAGTAGTAGTAGTACGAACAGTTGTAGGGTAGACTGAAGTTCCAATGATATTGATAATACTGAATAAATGTAACTATTCTAGTATATTACTCAAACTACTTACTTTATACTAGGTAATGTCAGTGTCACGTCAGTACTGAGTCTGTAGATTCTAGTTTCTGCCCAATTTCTGGTAACCTTTATCTGTTTATTTTTACTTCTGTCTGAATTAGCTAGACCTGACTGATGCGTAACTCACTAACTGTTATTGCGCTGACATGTAAGTCTCTTCTTACAACAAAGTTAGGGGTGATATTGGATATAAACTGTCAGCTGCCGGTGCCTTGTTATTAATCTTACCAGGAGCTTTCCATGGACCATGTCCATGCATGCAATCATCATCATGCTTGCCATAGTTGTATTGTAGGTACACATGTTTTATGATTATGAATATGAGGTCTATACAAATCTGATATGGTAATAATTTTCACATGACTGTATCGTATGTTCTCTGTGTGGAAAATCCTAGATTTCCAAGAAGGGGTGTTGCTCTTCGCTAAAGATGGATTGTGAACATGAGAAAAGACCACTGGACTCCCAAACCATACTCTACCTTGTGTTCTGACCACTTTGAAGAGAAGTACTTCGATCGCACCGGCCAGATAACAAGGCTGCGGGCAGATGCTGTACCAACTTTATTCAACTTTCCACAACATCTCATGAGGGTACATGCAGAAGAACAAATTGTAATTTTGCATGTTAGGTGTTTAAAATTTGAGTTTTAGTTTTGAAATCCGTCCGACCAGGAGCAGACATATACCCTTGTGTGTATGTCTGCTTCAGAAACGGATTTTAATCTACCATCACATCGCATCCTGGTCGCTGATGAAGAATGCGATGACTAACCTGTTTGGTGTCTTGTTTCTAAATAATGCGCTTTCCTCGCCAGGATAAAGCGTTTTGAGGTCTATTGCCATTTTAGGTTATCACATTCACATCTGTTCTTTCAAACCATATTGCAGGATTTTATTTAAAATGGTGCTTAACCTAACAAGAGCAAGTGCAATTTTGCACTACATGTGTATATGAATGTATTGCCTTTGTTATTGCCAAGAATGCCTTTCATATTCTTGCCAGACAGTGTCCATTATTCATGGATTTATTTTTATGTTGTTGCCACATTGCCAATTTAATGCATGTTCATGAAACATTGCTTTCGCAATATGCAATATTTGTCATACATGTATTTGCGAGACTTGTCTTGCCTACATATTGTTGCCACATTCAAATTTCGTACTATACCATAGTATGTTTTCACACTCATAAGGATTTCATTTTGAATTGCGCTTGAAGCGAACAAGTGCAAGTGAAATCATGGATTATACAGTATTGCCTTTGATATTTTTTTTATTATTCTTGCCAGTGTCCATTATTCATGGTTTTATTTTGCTGCCATATGCTAAGTGATTGTTCATGCATTTGCTTTCATGATATACAAGACATGTAGTTGTCATATTTGCGACACTTGTTTTGCCTACATGTACATACTTTGAGATACAGTGTAGTATGTTTTCACACTCTTTAGATTTCACTTTGAATTTCGTTTGAAGCAAACGGGTGCGTGTGAAATCTTGCATTATACAGATGTTCATGTATTGCCTTTAGTTGATATTGTTATGCCAAGAATGCATTTGATATTCTTGCCCGACAGTGTTCATTATTTATGGATTTTATGTTGTTGCTATATTGCATGATAGTTGATTATACAGGCATTTGCTTTCGTGATATACAACATTTGTTGTATATATCTGTGATACTTGTTTTGCTTACATGTTGTTACCAAATTATGTTTTCATACTACACAGTGTATGGGATAGTTTTTGTTAAACTCATTACTAAGGATTTAATTTTGAATCATGCTGAGCTAACAAGTACAAGTGAAATCTTACATTTACAAATGTATTGCCTTTAATACTGTTGACAGGAATGCCTTTGGTGTTCTTTTCAGTGTCCATAATTCGTAGATTTATATTGCCATAGTGCATGCGGATCAACACAATATGTTTTCATACTATGCCATAGTGCGTTTTTACACTCGTTAGGATTTTCTTTTTGAATCACGCTTGAAGCTATCAAGGGCAAGTGAAATTGTGCACTATATTGATGTATTGCCTTAGATAATCTTGCCAGACAGTGTTCATTATTCATGAATTTCATGTTGTTGCCCTATTGCATGTCCATTATAGATGTATACATTTGTATATGCATTTGCTTTTGTGATTACAATAGTTGTCACAAATTTGCGACACTGGTGGTCTTGCCTATCATTTGCATTATGTTCCTGACGCATGTACTGCCTGTGATTATAGCCGCCGTATTAGGTATGATAATGGTACATGTACTTCAAGCAAATGGTATATCACTGTACTGTGGTTGATTCTCAGCAATCAACTTTGACCTTGATAAATGTCAAATAAATTGTAAAAAATCAGGAAAATTAACTCTGTCCAACTTAACTTCCTGTTTTTTTTGTGGGAAGACAATCTTGAAAGGAGTTCATGCTTGTAATGTGTGTGTGTGTGAGTGTGTGAATACATATATATATATATATATATATATATACATATAATATATATATATCTATATATATATATATATATATATATATATATACATAGATAATTATATATATATATATATATATATATATATATATATATATATTGATTGAGTACCGGGTAGTCTACTTGTTGGTGCAGCAATATCATGATATCGAAAGTAAAACAGGAACCAAGTTCATGTTGATCACCAACAATTTATTTACAGCACACAAATATTGAGCGATTCGCTCTTTCTCAAGTGTTGTTGCAAATCGCTCAAAAATTGGTGTGGTGAAATAAATTGTCGGTGATTAGCATGAACTCGATTTCTGTTTTATTTCATGTATACAGATATACAGTGTATAAATGCCTATAGGCCTATTGCTTCCTATACCAAAATGTGCAATAGTGATAACTACATTGTACTACACACTACTAATGATAATGATAACAGCAGGAATATAGATAATTAAGGTGATGTTGTCTTCCAAATTTCTAATATGTTGAACGAGTATATGTCAGATGGGGAAGATTGTATTACATGATCATATCCACAAATCATTGATTTTTACAACTGGACTGACTGGAAATTTAATTTGACCTGTTTAATGGGAGAAAAATCAAAAGCACGAACACACATCTTCTTACAATATCATTGGAGGGGAAAAAATGCAAGACATAGGGTTGAGAGGGGTATCAGAAAAATGGCAGGACACAGACAAGGACAGGCGCGCGTCTTAGATTATTTTATACCAAAGCAGATCACGTCTCCGAAGTCAAATACATCTATCCGAAAGGGGAAAAAACACCTGTTTCAATACAGACAACTTTCAGGGAAGAGTGTGAAATAAATATGAGTACATGAATCTGTGGTCAACGCTGGATTGAGAAGTACCAGTTTGACAGTTTACAAGTTCAAGTAAATATCAAGGGCTATGAGCGGCTGTCATACTGTCCGATCAGTGAGTTGACCGTATCGTACTCGCGAGGAGCTGCTGAGGTTCCGCTAAGCAACATGGCGGCGTGTGCACTGAGGCGTCACATCCGTTGCGCGCGGTGGCGACACCGAGCTCAGCGGGTTGTGAATGGGTGTGATTCTTCTATGTGTAAGAGTTCTGTGGCCTACGCCCGAATATCGTGATATGGTCGGAGGAAAAAGGGCAGGTGTTTGTCATTGAACTGACTGTCCCAGATGAAGCAGGCATGCAAAGAGCTCGCGAAAAAAAACGTGACAAATACGAATACCTCGTTTTGGAGATTCAATAACGGAGATGGAAGGTAGACCTTTGGACTATAGAGGTCGACTGCCGTGGATTCTCCAATGGGTCTTTAGCTTACGTCCTACGACGTCTAGGTTGTGGAACGAGGACTACAAGGAAAGTAGAAGGAGAAGCATGCAGCCGTGCTGAGAGGGCCTCGTTTCACTTGTGGTTGATGAGAAATGAGACTCAGTGGTCCACGCCTACCGATATGACGTCATAATACCTACTTAGAGACAATAACCATGGTGCCCAACAACGCGAGTACAACTGTGGCAACGCGCGTACAACTCTTGCAACGCGCGCGCATGGTTTCATCCAAAGATAGTAGAGATAACAAGATACGAAGGCGCGCGATAACAATGGACACAAAATGGCTACCCTACATGACGATACAAAATAGAGCTAAGTACAAACTCAGTACACCTTCTTCTTCTTCTTCAATTAAGTCTGCCTCCTTCAATAGACTGAAGATTCTTGCAGACTGGTGCTATTTACATTATAATACAATTTATTTACAGATATTTACAAGCACATAGAAAATTTGACGAAAATACTAGCCACTGTGATCAACAGTTAGACGGTTTCGAAATGATCCCACAGATGGCGCTGAAACAATTTCTGACGACAGGGAATTCCAGTTCCTTACAGTTCTTGGGAAGAACGAATGGCGATGCGATTCAGTTCTCGAATATGGTACCTGGTAGGAGTGTGGTTGCGAGGCTCTCGTTAACTGAGTAGCCTGTTTGATGATATAGTCCTGTGCTGAAAGAGGAGTGAGATTATTGTGTATTTTGTACATCATAATTAGCCTGTCATTTTCTCTGCGCTGTTCCAGAGTGGTCCAATTAAGTTCTTGTAGCATTTTGGTGACACTCGAGGTGTTATGGTAGCGATTTAAAGTGAATCGCGCAGCTCTTCTCTGGACCATTTCCACTTGGTGGATTAGGTTCTTGGTAGATGGGTCCCAAACTGTGGAAGCATACTCAACAATTGGTCGAACCAACGTTTTGTAAGCTGTGGCTTTAACATCAGATTTTATGCGAAAATTGCGTTTTAGAAATGCAAGCACGTTATTGGCTTTATTGACAGTATTGTTAATGTGTTGGGTCCACTTCAAATCACCTTGGAACATCATTCATTTCCAAAGACAGTGGTATTTTTGTTATCTTAAAAAGATTTAAAAATTATAGTCGTAGCTTTTTTTTTTCGATTAAGGGAATTATTTTGAAGAACGGGATTTTAAAGTAATAAGGATTATTTCGTGGAGGTAAAAATTTGGCAACAACATGATCTCACAATCAAAGACGTTTGATAAACAACAACATCTTCAAAGACAGTGCGTCTCAGGCAAAGACGCCCATCACCTGGGACGCGCTGTCCCTGAAGCCGCTGCTGTTGTTTATCAAGTGTCAAGACAGCGCGTCTCAGGTGACGTGCGTAATACGCATGAGGACCGCGCGCTGTCCATTTGTTTTGTACAGGATTAGCGCGCACTTTCGTGTCTTATTAGTTAAGCGTCTTTGGTTTCATCACCTACTCGGATCATTTGAAATGCAGGTTAGTTGAAAAATCCGTTCGGCCAGGAGCAAACGTATTTTGTACGTTTGCTTCAGAAACGGATTTAATTTTACATCTTTTTCGCACCCTGGCCGCTGACGAAGAGTGCGACTACCTGCTTGTACAATTATGACTTGCGAGCTCCTCCGGCAGGAAGGAGTTTCCTGAATTTGCCGTTTTGGTTTTTCATACATAATGGCCTAATTTATTATATCTTTCTTAGACTTTTTATGTTCTAGAATGAAAAAACAACATTTCTGAAAGTTGGTTACAAACATTATTATCACAACACATTGATAGCTCTTTGCAATACTACCCCCTTCAAAACTTTTAATCAACCAAAAGGACCACTTTCGAATTGTAAGAAGCAGTACACAATGTTATCATGACACTCTGCAATATGCATCTTTATTCTCCAAAGCGGGGGGGGGGGGGGGGGGGGGTCAAAAAGTTTTTGCTAGTTAGTTGCACAGTTTATTCTCTTTACATTGCTCTTACATTGCTCAGCTTTTCATCAGTTGACTAACATCTTTGAATTACAAATTATGACATCAGATGTGACCCGAGAGATATCATGTTGCTTAAATGTGAGGCACCACGTATTCTTTTGACCATCACATTTGATAGGAATTCGGGCAAAGTAAAAAAAAAAAAAAGAATCAAATATCCTTGCAATGTTTTGACTGTATTATTTACAACTGGGCATCCAATTGAAGTTTGCTCCTTTTTTCTGTGTACCGAAGCAAAAGTGGATTCCGCTTGATATATTGTTCTAATCCTAATTTGATACCGTTGTGACTAGGGCAACTAATTGACAAATTGTTCTTCATACACGAAAATAAACATCGATCCATGAATGCGTATAGAAATTGTCACTTCTAATTCAAATCATGCAGTTGCAATGAAAACAATTCGAATTACGCAAGAATCATTTATTTGAATGAATATGAATGATCACTGACTTTTGGGCGGAAGCTCGGTAGGCCCTATATAGTCTTATGACACCTGATTATAGCAATCGGGAAGTCATGGGAATAAGAATCCCACCCGAGTATACTAATGACCATAATCTTCATCATGACCATTAGTCTAAGCACTGAATAATCGATATTCATCTGCGTCGATGCATGAGATGCAGTCCCAATTCATCTATCTATCTAATTCATCCTTCGTCTACTTTTGATTTTACACATTTATCTATACTGTATACTGGCTCAAATTACTAGAATTCCCTGAATCATGATGTACAAAAAGTGTCCTTTATTATTAATTTTAAAATGAGATTGAAATTTTCTCTATTGCAAGTTTATGATTCTGCAGAATTTAAGTTGCTTGTTGTTATATATACTTTTACCCTCTCGATGAATCTGCATTGCCGCCTATATTATTACCACTTTTGCTCAAATACACTTATAGGGCTAGGATTTGACTCTATATTAGTCTATTTCCGCAATAATTTCTCTATTTTCCTTTTTCTTTTAACGCGGCACAATATTTTTTTTCGACCTATAATCCATTACGATCGCTGTCTGTGTTCATTCCTGTCTGTTCTTTTGTCTTGTTAAAGGGGATGGCTAGTAACTGATCAGTGGCTTGTTCCAATCTTTGTGGAATTCATTTAAGAGTACATTATATATCTATTGTAGTGTGAAAATTATCTGCTTCAGAATGGACTCATATTCAAGTAATGTGCAGTTTAATCGCCCGTCACTGTACAGGCATGCTAACCTGGAAACATTAACTGCACATTACTTGAATAACGAGACCATTCTGAAGCAAATAATTTTCACACAACAATAGATACATAATGTACTCTTAAATGAATCCCACAAGATTATTGGAACAATCATCCCCCAGCATTCCCACTGATCAGTTACTAGCCATCCCCTTTAAGTTAATCTTGTCTCATTTTGTCTTGTCATCAGTCTTTCCTCTAGTAGTCTGGTTGGTGTTCCAGTTTCATTTCATGTTCATTGTGTGTGTGCGTGTGTGTGTGTGTGTGTGTGTGTGTGTGTGTGTGTGTGTGTGTAAGTGTGTGTGTGTGTGTGTGCTTCTCTGTCTTTTTAGTGGGCTTCCACACCCTTGTTTATTTTCCATGTTTTGCCTTATTGTCTACTGATGTTCTTCTCTAGAGATGTCCAGATTCTATACTTTTCTGCAAACTTTGTCTTTCCAGTACGTCCCTCCATTTTTCCAACATCGCATGTTGTATACTTCAGTTTGATCACTTCAGTATACCCGGTGATATAACAGAAATGGGAACCATCACTAGCTATTGGGCGGAAGCTCGGTGTATACAATATAGTTCAACGCCTGTCTGGCAGTCAGGTTTTTGGTTCGAATCCCAACAAGAGTATCTATGTAGCCATTGTTGTTGTTGTTGTCGGTTTTTGTCATGGCTATTATTCTAAGCACTGCATAACTGGTGTTTATATACGTCGATGAAGGGTAATTTGTCAATCATTGGCAATCCGCTAAGTTAATTCTAAAGATTACGTCGTTTCTTTGAATCTATCTAAGTTTAAATCTATTCAATTCAATTCGATTCAAACTCTACTTGAAATCGAATACCATACCAATACGGTCTTTTCGTGATGGGTCTCTGTTTCTTTCTCTCTCTCTTATACCAAACTGTCTTTTTCTTTATTCACAACTTTCAAAAATCATTACGTACAACAAAATGAACTCAATATAATTAATGGGAAAGGACCTATTGAACATTATAGGTCTTATCTGAAGATTACAATGCTTCAAGTAGGCCTAATTCTATTTTGCTTAAGATTACCTGAGATAAAAGTTTAAGTTTTTAGATATCGCCTTGTGTATCGAATCTAATGTTCAAGTAATATGATGGCATTGCATATCATTTCATGAAATGTATCAGTTTGCACCGCCAACGATTTTCACAAATTTAATGAATAAGCCGTTCCTCTGAAACAGAGCTACATAATGACGGGATTTTGATTTTGAAAAGTTTTATACGAAATTTTCGATTGGTTGGTCTTTAAAAGGACAAAATGAAATATAAACACGCATTAGGGCCGGTATCATGTAATATCTTATGAAAGTTTTATCAAACGACTGAATACAAGACAGTGATCTGACTTATACAGGAACACGTACACTAGCCTCGCATGCAATAACATTATCGTCGATATCCCTTTAAGGAGATACAATTTATACTATCAATTCATAATTATGGTCATCTTAATGATTACTCGACGGGTTATCTCTCTCTCTCTCTCTCTCTCTCTCTTCGTAGTTACACAATATGATTATGTATCTATCTTTGGATGTTGTGTAAAGGTATATGTAAGTATATAAAATGCGTATAGAAAAGGTAATCCAACTCTGGAGGTCTACGAGTAGTTAAAAGTACGGGCTTAATTCCTCACCCACTCATGAACTCGCGTTACTGCCAATCATGCCTTTGAATAAACCTCGCTATTTTCTAGCTAAATTTAGCGTCTCAATGAGCCACACAGGTCGTCTCATTCAAAATGATAACGGACTATGGTAATCATACCGTCCGTTTATGGCAAGCCGAATTCTCGCTGGTTTCGGTATCTCTGGGAGTGCAAGGTTTTACAATAATGGTCCTAAAATCATAAATTAAAGACATTGGTGTTATTTTGTAAGAAAAGGGTGGTCTTTCCAATAGTATACAAAATTATGACATATTCGTAACAATATTGTTGAAATTAAAGATCTAATGTATTCCGGGGGTTTTCTGGGCCACTCTATATAGCTCATTATATTACATTATAATCAAAACGAGGATGTCTACTCAATCTGAATCCACAGAAATCACTTGTCTGTTCCAACGTCACAATAACATTACAGAAGCTCGTATATGGGATGAGCAAATAGGATGATGTACTTGCATTGAGGTGGCCATAAAAAGAGGTCACTCATAAAAGTTGTAAATTGATGCCTTTTACAGCATTTTGTTTTATTTCATGTCATGCGGGACCCTACTTGTATTACTTTACAGTCACATGAATGATGTCAATAAGGCATTGCTTGACAACAAACATGATAACACAAATCGATATTGCACGTAAAAATGGTCAAAAACTTGTTAATGAGTTAAAAGAATTTCAATTTTACTCACGTAATATTCGTCATATTCATTTTATTCATAGATCAAAATCCCCCTCGACCACCACTCCATCTGATATGCACATTACAATGATTAATGCAAAATTACTGTTAAATCTTGATGTGACAGTGTAAGCTTTCGTATTTGTATACAGTGGCTATTTTACTATGTCAAGATAAAGAAGATTGCGACACAAACAGTTTCCTGTAACATCTCAATACCCTGAGACATAGCCACTTCAGTTAGGCCTATTGCTTGTCGATCTGCACGAACAAACTCTGCATACATAATGCACTTATATGTGTAATACGTGAATAGATTTGTTATGAATGAATGAAAGAATACATGAATGAATGAATGAACGCATAAATGAATAGATGAATGGCTGAATGAATCAATGAAGAAATGCATGAAGAAATACATAAAATGGTCAAATCTCCCTATATTTAGAAATATATAAGACACAAAGAAAAATTAAGCGTTACAAAACAATGCTTGGTGAGAAATAAAAATAATCATAGGTTAGTCTTTGTAAACTGAAATCTCAAGCACTCTTGAATAAGCTAGTTAGAAATTATAGTTCTTGGTACAATGGTACGAGTGACCTTTCTTTTTCTCAGTCGGTTAGGAGCACTTCATTCGTTTTCAGAGCGACATATTGCATAAGTTCTACGTAACAATTTATGGGATTCATCAATCTTGTTCAAACAAAGAATGAACTTGCGTAGCAACAAGATGACCAGAATGATCCGTCAATTAACGCCTGTGAAAGTATCCATTTAACTATTTGGAATTAAATGTATTAACACTCTTTTTTTTATTGATATTGCCAAATACCAAATTTTGCTGTCAGGTGGATGTGCTGGCAAGCAACAGTAGAGGATCGCGTGATAAATCATTACATCACAGATGCTTATCCCAGTGAATTTAAAAACCCACATGCCTGTTGGTGACATTTTTTCTGCTCATGCGCAAAGTGGAACTGCGAACTGGCTTATTCATTGACAGTCACATACTATGGAGTGTTACCGTATATTCATTAATTGTATACTCTCAAAAAAAAAATGGAGAGAAAATATTCACTCTCGTAGGAGGGAATATAAAAAAGAGTGAATTTAGAGTGAAATTAGAGTAAATTTTGAGCGAAAATGACCATTTTCACTCGTTTTAGAGTGACCTCAGAGATCATTCCAAAATCTTCGAGTGAAGGTCACTCCAAAATGAGTGAAAATGAACATTTTCACTCCAAATTCACTCCAATTTCACTCTTAATTCACTCTTTTTTGTATTCATAACCTTCAAGAGTGAATATTTTCACTCGATTTTTTTTTAGAGAGTAGGGTTTTCGAGCAACACGACGTAAAGAGTACCAAACAATCCTAGGATGATTTACAACTGGTCTATTCCCGGTGGGTGGATGCTGCTAAAGATTGTTTGCGATAAACCAGACTATGTCGTCTCTGGTATCCAATGCACGTCAATCAAGCATTAGATATCGAACCCATCGTTAATCATGATCAGAGATGGAATCAGATCTTGTCTAACAAAATACCCCACACACGTCTTGATTATACACTGAATAGTATAACAAAGGATAAACTCCATAAGTTTACATGTTTAACGCACATCGCTACATTATTATGGTAAGCATGTGCACAAATAGCAGATAGGTATCATACATTAAATCTTGGATGTACAGAATACAGAAAGACATGTGCATAGGTGCAAAGAAAATGTTCCAGAAAGACGACAAACAGTCATTGGGGGATCGGACAGTGTAATAACGCACCGAGAATAATTCAATCATTACAATGGCATGATTTACCTCGGAGGCAAACGATATCAAACACATTCATTCTCGACGGACAAAAAAAGAAAGTCTGTTTAGGCTCTATACGGGAATGGATATTGCAGGGGTGGTGGTTTTCCTTAAAAGGCCTATATATAAAGTCAACCGTGATTCCACTTTGATCTTGTCAATAGGGCATGTTTATAATCACATGGTTTACAGCCAAATTGCCTGGTCCCAGGATAGATGTAAAACATGCATCGTAGCTGCATTGTTGGTATTGAGTAAAATTTGCCCGTGTTTAAGATTTGGATGAAAGAACGTCCCTATCTGTCTCCAAACACCAGGGTATGTATCCAGCTCGTCAGACCGCAGTGTGCGGTTGAAGAGACCGGGCCAACTGGACAAGCAAGGGAGAAAATTGAAATCACAAAGAGTGTAAAAGCCCGGTCACAAAGCGCTTTGCAGCTTAATCACGGCCAAAACACGTCAAAAATTGGTCTCCCGTGAAGCAGACGATGTTGTTCGCGTTGATGTCGAGTTTAAGACGAGCTACGGTCGATTTATAGACGTGGCAGGACGCGGGGAAAAATTGGAACGGCGTCGGACGCGCTAAAAAGTTTTGAACTGCTCAAAATTTTATTCCGCGGACAAACACGGGCGGCACACGTGGTAAAGACGTGTAAAGCACGTGAAACACACGTGATAATCCGTGTTCCGGCAGTGATTAAAACTTGGGGAGACGCGCTGAGATGTGGGGTTAGACACGAAAGTTTAGCGGTCTGTCACGGGCAGAGCACGGTCATCTATGACGCGTGTTACGCGTTGGTATCACGGGAAATAGCGTGTGTTTAGCGGCTTATCACTGACAAATGGATTTTTCCGCGTACATACACGTGGCTGGACGTGGTTAGCCGTGCTTAGGCATTGCTTCAGCAGTGGAACAGCTGCCAACGGCCATACCCCGTACAAAGCACGGCCAAACCAAAATTGACCAAAAAATTACCACTTACGACCACGTCCACCAGATTTTCATAACTTGGTTTGTACGTGATTTAGACGCGGAGTGCTGTGTGACCGGGGCTTAAGTGACGACAATCTGCCATGCGCACGACGTGTTAAGGTATCGTGCAATCGGAAGTCTTGATGTTTAATTACAGTAAAATACAGAAACAAGAACAAGGACTACAACCGCTTTTTCGCGGACTTGATGCTTGCAAACTGCTGCGTAATTTCTCCAGCATCACATCTGGCAGCCCCGGCGGGGAGGTCGCACACTGTCCGGCAAACACTATAGCAGATGATTTCTCGCACGCTGTCGGCTGCTGGATCCGAACAGCATTCAGTTTGCTTGCAAGGACGTTGGGTTGAAGATCATTATCTTTGAAGTCGTACCCCACAATGATCACATTTTTCTTACCTGACAAAGAAGATGGTAATAGAGAATGATATAAGGAACATCCGTATACATGATTTTATTAGTCACGATGCTATAGATGACTACATACATACTCTGTCACCGTGTGTACCATTCACAATCATTATTAGAGGGAATATTTTCGGCGCCCCTTATTCCATTCCCGTCCAGGTCTTACTATACTATCTGCCATAAGGAGATCTGACATTGATCTGTAACTTTTCTGGCAGGGGCTCGCAAGAATTTTCTTGTCGGGATGGCAAGTATATCCGCTCATTTTGATCTTGTCATGGCATCACATTTCCAATGCATATACTTCTCTCGCATAATTGATTGTATATGCAAGCTGAACGTGAGTCTGTGCCTTAAAAAAATAAAGGTAAATAATTTTGATTGTCGTGGGATACTCGACGACAAAACAATATATTCCCAACGACCACATTGAATTGACAAATTTCATGTGAATTATGAAAAAAGTGTGATGTAAATGCCGCGATCGAACGAGTACAGAAACGAGCCCTACGCATAATACTTGACAATCAATATGAAACATATAGTCAGGCACTGGACATTGCTGTGATTTCACCACGTTGTATCTTCGTCGTGAAGAACTGTGTAGGAAATTTGCAAAGCAGTTGTTTGATAATTTTCGGGACTGGTTACCAGCGAATCGAGGCTCCAGACGCCAGCTTAGAAATAGCCAAAACCTGACTGAAGTTAAATGTCGAACCGAACGTTATAAGAAAAGTGCAATCCCATATATTTCAAGCCTACTCAATGAACATATAAATGAATGTGTGTAAAACAGCGTATGAGGGTGGTTAATTACATTGTAGTCTTTGAATTAAGAATAGTATTTTGATTAAGGTTTGGTATAAGGAAATGATATGTATTGTTTGAAATACATGTCTATGTGTATGTGTACAGTCTGTATATACTGTTTATGTTTTAAGTAATATATGTGTACTATATACTGTTAATGAGGTAAAACTTTCAAGCTATTCAACTATACTGTGCAAATCTTGACCATAACCACTTTATATTTCCCACTCGCTAACAATTGATATTCAACCCTCGTACTTGATTTTCTAATTGCGTTGTTACTGTTTTCAGATTTATGTCATACTTGTTATTTAAGTTTCATTCAATTGTTTTCTTGAAGTTATATACAACGAGATATAATCTTTATTTTGGTGTAGCATTTCTTTCTTAACTTTTTTCTTTCTATTTCAGTAGTGCGATTACATGCCCAGTATTAAGTTTCAATTGTTTTACTTATTCTTTGAATTTGCTCTTGGATTTCTGTGATTTGTTTATGATTTTAAACCTATGTAAATGAGTAGTTATGCAATCCGTACCAGTTAGTACTATTTTTTTCTCACAACTTATGACATTTGAAATTCCGAATCAGTTTTCCCACCCATTCCACATTTTAAAATATTTTTAATTACTATTTACAAATTATATCTGTTTTATTCACTGAATTATTATCCTTTGATTTCGATGCGTTTTTACTGTTCTTAGATTTATTTCATATTTGTTATTCAAATCTCACTCAATTGTTTTTTCTTGAAGTTATATATAACGTGATATAATCCGTTTTGGTGTAGTATTTCTCTTGATTTTTTTTTTCATTTCAATATTGCGATTGCATGCTTAGTATTAATTTTCAGTTGTTTTATTTATTCTTTGAATCTGCTCTTGAATCTCTGTCATTTGTTTTATGGTTTTAACCCTATGTAAACGAGTATTTATGCAATCCGTTCCAGTTCATACCATGTTATTATTTTTTCTCACAACTCATGACAGTGAAAATTCTGAATCAGCTTTCCCACCCATTTCCATATTCCAAAATATTTCTTAAAACTCTTTACAAATTGTACCTGTTTTATCCATTGAATTATTATCCTTTGATTTTCGACGCAATTAATACATGCCTTATCTTTAGTTTTCCTTGACATATCACTTGCCACGAATTCTAGTTTTCTTAAGTTGTCATAGATCCATCTAAGCATTTTGTACAAGTCTCCAGTTTCTTATTCATTCGTTTACTACGTACTTTACTTTTATTTTATTTCCAAACACTCCACTTTTATATTTAAACATATTTTGATTTGTTCATTGTTATATTTGATTGCCTTTAAGACCTTTCTATTATCCGTTGTCTGTTTTTCCTCTCATTTCACTGTATGTGTTCCACCGGCATGTTTGTATAAACGTTGGTTTTATTTGTACGTGTCCATTTTAAATTGTATCTTGTATTCATTGTATGTGGACCCCATGGAAGAACAGCGTTGTCATGTTGGCAACGCTGAATATGGACAATCCACCCGTATTTATTGTTTTTATACAGAAATAAATACCATACCATACCAATGTCTTAAGTAATATTCTTTAAAGTTATGTTTGTACAGTATATGCAGTCTCTTAATTGATTTTTGAGGAAGTACTGGTGTGGAAATTAGTATGTGGCAATTGTTAATCATGTTATATGTATCGCAGATAGTTTTGCATATTTTGGATTTTATAATGAGTTTATCAATTCATTTGATTTTGAAATGAGTAGAAGAATATACAGTGTAGCATATCAGAGTATATTTCTTATTCTATTTGCAATTTTTTTGCGATTTTTATGTGTTATTCATTTCTATGACTGGTGTATTTTTGATACATTTTAAATGAGTTGGATTTTTTTAATATCTCATAATGAAAATCACAGAAATGTGTTATTTATTACATTCTTGTGCTAATGTTTTCTCTGTAAAGTTGTGAAAAAAATTTAAGGCAAAATCTACGGAGGTTAGTCTCAAGATTTTTTGGTCCCTCTTTACGTTCGTCTTTTTCGCCTTGTTTACAATGCAAAAAAATATTTCAGTAATTGTTGCAATATCAACATTTTTTTTAAACTTGGTTCATCATTATGTTCTCAGATCAGGATTGCTGTGTTTATTCTGTTTTTATTTCGTAGTGACGCACTCATATCATTTAAGATTACAGGTATGATAAAATTTTGCAATATGAATTCATTAGATGTTATATTTGAAACAGAGTATTTGGAAAGAATAATCCATGCTTATATGTTGTGTTTTAATTGATGAAATTATGTTATTCTTATGTCATTTTACTATGTATACACAATTATCGCAATTCAGCTACTCAGCTGCGAAGATGATTGAATAAACCATGAATTGAATTGAATTGAAAAAAAAAGTTTTCCGTTTGAAGTGTTCCCTTTTGCCATAATAACTTATATGTCTTTGCAATGTCAATTCACTGTTTGTGACTAGTGCAAAAGGTATCATGCATAAAAATGTAAATAGGCCTACTTATACGAATACATATTTCGTTTGCAAAATACATTTTTTGAATGCCAGATTTTCACTATTGTGTCATTATTTGCATTTTCTTCTTTCTACAACTTGTACAAAATTCTGTTGCACACATCTACAAAACAATGTCAGCATAATTATGCTCTGAATTTCATTTGAATTCATTAAAAACAAGTCGCTATTGCAAATAAGTCTCGATTACAACAGATCAACAAATCGTTCGACAATCTTGCTGAGTCTGTCATTAGTTATTCAAACATTGCCTGAGAGTATAATAAATATTTATAGGTTATTTAGCTTAACATTTTAAGCTCGTCATAAAACATACATATATCATTACTCATATAGTTTAGTTTAAAAAGAAAGATTTCGTAGTTTCTTTTCTTCATAAAAATATTGATTCCAAAATAATAAAAAGGTAATTAGAGCAATCATAATGGTCAGTATTCTAATATATATATATATATATATATATATATATATATATAAATGCAGGAAATAAATCACGTTTTCACTATTGAGACACTTTGAAAAAGATATCAAATCAGCATGAGAGTGTGTTTAATCTATAAAAAACAACCTTTTTTAGTATAAAGGGCCTACCAACAGAGAATGAAAAGGCGTAAGCCATGCTTGTTAAACATAAGAGGGATTAATGGTATAATAAATCGTGACTCGTTTGACTAGCCGTTGAGTCGTCACTCGTGTTTGATTCTAGAAATTCCTGCTGAAGCAGGGGTAGAATAGTCATTTTTTCACACTTTCATCATGGAATTGAAACTTTTCTGGATATGAGGTCTTTTGTTGTTTCCTGGTATCATTTGCGTCTGATATCAGACTATAAGTGCTGGACTACTATTGCGCTACATAAAAAATTCGGTATGGAGAGAGAAACTTTTGTTTCAGCGTAAGATCTAGACTGGGAAAAAACACACAATAATATTTTTGCAACCTGTCGACAGACTCTCACGTATGCATACCTAGCTTTTGACAAGCTCTCAGGAGCAACTTATCATAGAGAGCATCTGAGACATCAGTGATAGACAGCCTTCTGTTGGTGATGGAATGACAGAGAATGAAGACGTCCACGTCATCAAACTCGAAGTGATCCATGTCTCTCACGTTATAAGGTATCTCTCTGAAGTTGACACTGTTTACCACATCATCCATGCTTCGTAATGATGCTATGAGACCTGCCACACGTTCTGAGCCGCCTGTGGTACCAACGGTGACTGACACACTCCTCGTTTTCTTCTTTTTCTTCTTCTCCTGTTCCCCTTGTTTCTTTCCATCAGAAAGCTGCTGCGTCTGCTGGACAGAAGTACAGTTATAATTGGAATACGGGTAAAAACAGAACTGCGATTGGTGGATACAATTTGATGCGCTTGACTGGAACTTTCAAAGCTCTTCAGCGTAGTTAAGTCATGTAAGTGCCTGGAAATGAAAATTGGTATTTTACTCTCCTATAATCTAATTTATATAGGGCGCGGCATGCTTGGAGAATGTAACAATAAACATAAATAAATAGTGTGGGGTTTTTCTTTGGTCAAATCGCGACTGAGGCAAAATGTGTAAGCATGCTTATGAACAGCATGTGGTAAAACAAAGTATTTCACACCCGTTTTTGATTAACGCACTTGCTGGCTGCTCAGCAATGTCTACACTGAATGCAATACAGTAGCATCCTTGCGGATATCAATCCACTCTTTCCACAATTACAGTATTTTTATCTTTAGGATAATGAAAATTATCCTCTAGGCCTATTATACAAATTTCAATCTTTATGTGATGTGTTGGGAAGAGTTTTCATTTCTTATTCCGGATTTGATGAACTCATGAGCCCTTAACTTGCATGTCAGTCTTTGTGTCATAAACAAAGTAGTAACAATCATACAATCCGATGACACTTTTTAAAATCCAGTTTAAGATCGCTTGTTGATGTGTTCTTCCGTTAGATTAGTCTTCAAATGGAGTGTTATTGATTTTTAAAAAATGCCAGTTTCATGCATACATGCACGTATACTAATATACGTATGTATGTATGTATGTATGTATGTATACGTATACTCCTGGTGATTTTATCCCGCTACCTTAAACAAGCTGCAGTGATCGTGGACCTACGTAGGTCCATGGCTATAGGTTGAGCAACACGATACAATGGATGTAATACCTTGGTAAGAGCAGTTGTTTCAGTGTTCCTAGCTATGTCTGATGAGCTAGTATCACTTTCCATGTCGTTAGTTTTCACAGCGGGCAATGACATTTGATTGTTGATTCCACTTCAACGGCGCCACTGTTTGAACGTACAATGAGGTAGACATTGTAATACAAAAACAACAATAACATATGACTGAATTTGCAATAACAAAATAAAGTGAGCAAAATAACATATAGAGAATGACGTGATTGTCAGGAAATTACTGATGCTATATCTATAGTGTGGCACAAATTAATTCATATCTTTCCTGTAGTCTATATGGGACATTACAGTAACGAATTTGTGGAACTGCAAGTTTTCACGGGGATCATACCCGGTGCCCCAGTATATGCAGTGATATGTGCATACACGTATTTAGCTTCAGTGGATATATAGAAATGCCAGCAGAACGCCAGGGTAAGGTCCGAAGATATAAATTTTGAAATTGTTTGTTCAGTCAAGTGCCGTCTTGGGTGGCGAGGGAGAAGAGTTCCTGGTGTCAGGACCACGAAAAAGCACAAAATATATACTGAGAATATCCCTTATGTTTATTTTTTTTCTGTATAATGAAAGAGATTTTGACTCGACTCCCACAGCAGACAGAGGATGGTATTTCCTTTTACATATTGTGTCAGTAACAATAAGTGGTAACCCAAGTATGTATATGCCAATCACGCAGGGAGGTGGCCATAGTGTACCTGTAAATTTTGTGTCCGTCATGGCTAATACTATAAGACACTGAATAATCGGTGCTTATTACGTCCATAAAAGGCAATTTGTCAATCGGTTGCAACGAGTAAGGGTTGTAAAAATATTTACTTTTGAATGAACAGTGATTCTTTAATTCATTTTGCATTAATTTTCTTTACATCTATTTTGTTTATATCATGCTTTGTTGAAGTCTTCTCATCCCACAGTGTATTAATCTAAAACTTGTACAAATCAAAACTTTTTGTACGGTTTGTTCATACCTCTTTGATACTTTCACTGATGTTTCGTATAAATATTTCTGTATTCCCTGAATGTCCATGTGTGCTGTTGGAAAACTCCCTTTCCAAAATACCTTGTGTATTAGGACGTATATACAGGTAAGCATGACAAAATCAAGCAGAAAACTCTACCAAAACGAGTTAGAAAAATGTGATACGTACGTGTTTAGGTAGGTGGAAGTGCATGTGTTTGCTCAATTTCGAACTATAATGTAGGAATTTCAGAGGTTCCCATTGCCAAAGATTGGCAATTTGGTTACATAAAGACCCGCGAGAGATGACAGATAATGACATCGTTCTGATTTTCAAATCTCCTTCATAATTATGTCGCTACACACAGCAAATATTAATTGACATAATGATCATGAACTTAATTTGGTGCATTTCGGCGCACTTGGAACACTAACCTGCATGGATCCAGTGCAATATATTGTAGTATCACTATCTATGTCACATGCTCATTGTCCAGTGTGAGCGCAATGTTTTATTCATTCTTTTGTTGTTGAATATGTCTGCTGTGTACAAGATGTTAGCACTATGAGAAAATGTGGCGACTACGTCGATGCCGTAGACGTGTACCGCGGACTGTGCCAACTGTTGTATCTTATTTCGTCTCAATGTTAGTTTACTAGCGGTGCGACATGACACACACAGGGCACATTGTGCACGTACGCAATGTAAATCACATAGTCAAATCACATAGTCAGTATGATGATCACCTGTCACTTGTGCAACGTGTACTTGGACTTGACATAGGAACGAATAGCTCCGCTATACTGGATCCCATTCGATAGACTTTGTACACTTTTGAGATTGACGTATATTTCCCTAATTTATCAAAGAGTGTGCAGCAGATCTTTCACTTAACAAAAGCTCCCTCATATGCAGAGGCGTCGATGGGGATGATGGGGGAGGATGGTTCCCCCATAAAAGTGGGACAAACAAAAGCGAAAAATATAGCTACAAACGGCAGTTTTTGGAGGGTAAGATGTCAAAATTTTAAAGCTCGCTCGCTCCGCTCGCTCGCATTTAATCGCTATGCCATTCTCCTGATGTTGCTGCCAGTAATTGCCAGCAGTTTTCGCCCGGTGCGCCCCCCTTAATTTCCAAAGCGAAAAAATACAGCCACAAACGACAGTTTTTGGGGCTGTAAAATGTCAAAAATTTCAAGCTCACTCGCTTCGCTCGCTCGCATTTAATCGTTATGCAATTCTCCTGATGTTGCTGCCAGTAATTGCCAGCAGTTTTCGCCCGGTGCGCCCCCCTTAATTTCCAAAGCGAAAAAATACAGCCACAAAGGAAAGTTTTTGGGAGTGTAAAATGTCAAAAATTTCAAGCTCACTCGCTTCGCTCGCTCGCATTTAATCGTTATGCCATTCTCCTGATGTTGCATGCTGCCAGTAATTGCCAGCAGTGTGCCCGATGCGCCCCCCTTGATTTCCAAAGCGAAAATATAGCTACAAACGAAAGTTTTTGGACTGTAAAATGTCAAAATTTTCAAGCTCGCTCGCTTTTAACTGTTATGCCATTCTCCTGATGTTGGTGCCAGTAACTGCCAGCAGTTGCACCCGGTGCGCCCCCCTTGATTTCCGAAGCGAATAAATACAGCCACAAACGGCAGTTTTTGGACTGTAAAATGTCAAAATTTTCAAGCTCGCTCGCATTTAATCGCTATGCCATTCTCCTGATGTTGCTGCCAGTGATTGACAGCAGTTGCGCCCGGTGCGGCCCCCTTAATTTCCAAAGCGAAAAAGTATAGCTACAAACGGGAGTTTTTAGACTGTAAAATGTCGAAATTTTCAAGCTCGCTCGCATTTAATCGCCATGCCATTCTCCTGATGTTGCTGCCAGTGATTGACAGCAGTTGCGCCCGTTGCGCCCCCCTTAATTTCCAAAGCGAAGAATATACAGTTGTAGCTACAAACGACAGTTTTTGGACTGTAAAATGTCAACATTTTCAATGCAAAAAGATTTCACCGTGGGAGGGGGAAACCCCAGTACCGCACCCTCCCCCTCGCTTGCTTCGCTCCCTCACATTACCGCTCCCCCTGAGATCAAATCCTGTCTACGCCGGTGATAGGCCCCACTATTTAGTAAGCCTTCACAGTGATGTCGCACAGGCGCACAGTGGGCCAGAGAGATACCAAAGTGCGCCAAAAGTCACTTTGGGCACTTGGGATTTTTAAATTTTTGACATGCGCTCTTGAGAGGTAATGCTTTGAAGAATATATCATTAAAATATTTGAATCAAGTATGTACATTAAAGGGGTATATTTCCCACCTGAAGTAGCAAAATACAATATTTTAAGAGTTTCAAAGCAAATTGTAACCTCTTTGATAAATAAGTAATTTCAACATGTAGTTTTTGAGATATCAACCTGTAATTTCTACCACATATTTCTCAGAGTTCATTTTACGTTATGAATGCCATAAAAATGCAAAGAAACTTAATGTTCATGAATATTTTACGCTAAATATCCTGGAAAAGAGACTAATTATTTGTCTTTTTAATATACCCTAATGAAAAGTTTAGATTGCCACGGATTTCCAACTAAATTCTATTACCACCACATTCCCTGATGTCTCAGCTTTAAGCTGATACCAGATTTGGCTGCCACCTTTTGCCACTTTTTGTGTTAGAGCCGATTTTCCGCGACACATTACGCCTATTTTGGACCTTGCAGCCGCTTAGGAATGCTGTTATATCATACGGGGCCGCATGAGGGCGGCATTTTTTTTATTTATTTATTTATTTTTTTCTCGCACGTTAAAGGCACAGAAACATGAATAACACTGAATAAGAGGCAAACAGAGTTATAAAATACATGTATAGGGCTAGTCCGGCACCTAAAAGACCCCTCCTCCGAAGATAAAAGAGTACATAATTGCACATAGCCAAGGCCATATAGCCATATTGTCTATAATTGTCATAGCCACTACTGTAAACATAGCTATTCCCACTGCGATACGGTTGGACACCTAAATACATGTACTTCGATCCCACTCTTGACATACAGTATGCAGATAGAACGTTAAACACCAAAACACAGAGATTTTATTCTCATCGGCTACTCGTTGGAAGCAAAGTCTGTTGCTTTCCGGCCGCTCAGCAAAGTGTATAGGATCGCAGTTTGTGAATCCGATTGCAGGTCAATGTCAGACATTGCTCGCGTGATCCTCATCGGACGATCTTGCCTCATCGGATCATGCCTGACATGTCTGACATTGACCTGATAGGCGACCAATACAAGTCGGATTCATCAGACTGTGATCCCATACACTTTATGGGTTGTCGGAAGCAAAAAAAAAAAACTTTGCTTCCGACGACTGATGAGAAAAAAAAAATCACTGTGGAACGTGGATGAATTTATAATTTCATATGATAGTGATTTCGATAAATTTTTCATTATAAAAAAAAAAATCTTATTATTTTAGCTTTTCCAAGTAAACTTTCATACACGGCAGACTCATTCTTAGCTGCTAAGTCATAACCTTTCATTTTCCTGATTACTGACTTCACAATTTGTTATCTTTCCATTAAAATTAGACAAAATGTTTTTTTGCGCTTGTATGAATTGATATGGCATAGGCCTAAGGTTATATATGAAATAGAGAGATAAGAACTATATCGGAGATTGATTTTATATCGCGCATTTATGTCCTGCTATAGAATAAAGTGAATAAATTCACCCAAACGTACAGCGTACATCATAAACTTATATTCTAACTAGTTTACACGGACAACAGTATCATTTTGCAGTACGTGTGTAACATGGAACTTTCAGCATAAATTCGATTCTTTTAACGAAACCCGAATGTTTATACACTTTCTATGACAATAAGCATCGTGTATTCAATGGTAGTAGATAAGCAGTGTCAGTGAAGGTGAAAAGATAAATTAATCTTTAAAGAAAAAAAAATAACAGCCGAAGATTTGCATTGCTTTATTCGTCATTTACAGGCAGATTTTTGGTAGCCAATGAAAAAACAGCATCACAGTGACGTCATATGAGTTTGAAATTATGTTCAATCAATTCTACGCCCCCAATTACCCTTAGACACAAAATTTGGGTAAAAAGAAACCACGGAATATAATTTTGGCGCACTTTGAGCTCATTCTGGCCCACTGTGAGGCGTAGCAAGAGCTGAAATACCACGATTTAATCATTCAATAATATATTGTGAATATTTCATTTTCTTATTGTTTTTTTAAAGAAAAAAACAACAACCAAAATTTCACTAAAAGTGTGCACCAGGGGGGCATTTCATGAAGCATTTTGTCCGACAAAGTTGTCGGACAAATTTGCTCTTAGCCAAACAGATGCAAGGATTTTGATAGCTTGTAACAGTTTGTCAGAAAAATATCCGACCAAAACGATTCATGAAATACCCCCCAGATCGCTGAATTTCAGGTCTGAAAATGCAAAATCTTCTTCCCCCCTCCCCCCCCCCCCCCCCAAGGGCTGCGCCGGTCCGGTTATGGGCTTGTAATCGTGGTGATGGTGACTATCGCCGATCATCCCCCCCCCCCCCCCCCCCCACTCCTCAGTACGGATTTACGCCGTTGAGTGAGTCACTCTGGTAGCATTATACCATCAGCTGCAAGGTGGTCATTATTGTCTCAGAGTATAATACTATACAGCTGTATATACACGTTTAAGAGCAACATTTGGAGCTTAAAACTGCACATATTCGGCCTTAAGAGGGCTCTCGAATATTAGTCCCTATATAATTTTTTCATCTTTCCTTCTGTAACATTAATGTTGGGGCATGTGTGTAACTTTTGTAATTTATTGTAAGCCTAAACATTCATATCCACATGCACACACAAACTTTGAATGTAATCATTAATATATATATATATATATATATATATATATATATATATATATACATTATGTATGTTCATATATGCGTGTGTGTGTGGTGTGTGTGTGTGTGTGTGTGTGTGTGTGTGTGTGTGTGTGTTACGTGAGTGACCCTCACATATTGTATTTATTATATTGGCTTGTAGATGTACACGTATCTATTTTCTCTTTTGTCGCTTGGAATAACAAGTGTATAACTATGAGAGTGTGAGGGTAAATTCATACTTACGCAATATTCTGCAATACCATTGGTAACGGATTTCATTACTAAATGACTATAAAATATGCACTTTAACCCCACCCCGTCCTACTTCCTATTAAGTATTCCAAAATGCTACAACAATTCTTAATAATCATAAATTTTCTCATCATCAATTTGATATATCCTCCCCCCACATGGACCCTTTTGCACGTACCGCTAGTTTTAGGTTAAGAAGTAAATACAGATAACAAATTTCTTTCATAGTTGTCACGCTTTCCAAACTCTGCTTTTTGTGCAAATCCTGTAACCCCACCAAACGTGAGATAACATCGCAAAACACAATTTAGATTGCTAACTGGTTTTGCAAAGCATTTTGTTTTCTAGAATGATTTATCGCGGTGTCAAAATATACCCTTACACTCTCATATCTTGAATGTAAATTTATTTTGCAAAATTTGTGTTCATGAAAAAGTTGCGAAAAAATAAATAGAATGAAATGAAATTATATAATACTTGAATAAGCTGAAATGAAGAACGAATTGAAATAAAATATATGCGCTAGACATAAAAAATTGATTTTGTGAAATAGTAGCTAACAGAACTGTAACTGTATGTATGTAAATGTATAAGTATGTTCTCTCAGTCTTGCCTGATTATTTAAGGATTATTTTTCTTCTCGTGCCATGAAACATTCTTTCAATACTAGAAATAAACAATGTTACATTTCACCATTTTTTCGTCTGAAAATCAGTTAGTCCAACTCAATAAAGTACAAAGGGGTTAAATTGTGGAATTTGTTAAGCACGAAACTGAAAACTGTTAATACATTGAATCTTTTTATGACTCAATATATGCAGCTTTTTCTCTATCTGTACAATTAATGTATATTATATGAATGATGAAAATTTTGCAATTCCCATACAAACCTTTGATAATTATCCTACATGTTTGCTTTGTCTTTTATTGTATTGTGGTTCAGTCGCTGTTTTGTTTCGTGTTTCTATCACAATGAATTGTTTATTTTGTCACGACCTCTAAATTTAAGTTCTGTTTTAAGTACATTTTGATATATGTATATATATATATATATATATATATATATATATATACATGTATATATATTTCATTCAAAACTGTGATTTTAAAGTATTATTGTAGAGGAAATATCCATTTCCAATCCCTAGGTTTTTGCATGATTTCCTCCTTTGACTCACACATTTATGTAAATATTATTGAATGGGATTTTATGAAATGAATAAATTGAATTGAATTGAAATGAATTGAATTAACTATATAAAAGGCAGCAATCAGTCTTAATATAAAGTAGAACCCTGATGTAGGCAGTGAGGTGTGTCCATCAGATGTAAACATTACTCGTTATTAGACGACACCATTTTTTTTTTATCTCTTACCGTGGATGGCATGGTGGCAAGTAAAATGCAATCGATAGAAGCAAAAAATGTCACCGGGAGAAATGTTACCGGAAAATAAAAGTGAATTTCTTGACAATTAAAGTAATAACATTACGAACTGTAATGCGCTATAACACAGACAAAATATGCATTGTACAATGTTCGCAGACGTATAAGCCTTTACGCAAAGACCAGCAGTTTATCATCATTGTCACGGACCGGTGGTTGTAAACACAATATTAATTTTTGTTCACGTGATTTTCTGCTAAGTAGCTTTGGTGGCAAAGAAACACTGACTTGCTGCTGCATGAAATGTGTTAATAACTATATATCTTTTTATCTTTTTTTATCTACATAAATTCGTTTCTCTTGCACTCCTCATTATAACAAGCATAAAGTGGTTAATATTGTCTGCTATTGCCCTATTGTCGACCCGTACAGAGTGCACATTCTTCTAGGCGGTCTATGTTTATGTAATTATATTATATATATATATATATATATATATATATATATACATATATATATATATATATATATATGTGTGTGTGTGTGTGTGTGTGTGTGTATACTGACAAGTTTTTTTCTAATACCCCATCCATCAAATCAGAAATATCTTCGATATTACTGTCTCACCGATATCACAATCATGACCAGTGACAGAGGACACACAGAAAATGAGTCACTGAAATCGTGACGGCTCTAAGTATCAAAAGAAAGTTTTTCAGTTAGAACCAAAATGACCCAGAAAATTCCAAAGTGCATGTGCCTTTTAATCTACACAATACCACGTAGTGAGAATGGATGAAAGTATTGTAACACACTATATTACATTGTATCATGATACATTTCATAAAAAACAGTGAAAGGATAACGTTTCTATACACTCAGAGGGTAGAACATATTTAACTGTATTTTTTTTCCTTTATTTCAAATCTTATGAAGGTTCCACAAATACATAGCGGTTTACTTCACAAAAAGCAGAGGGTTTTTCGTTGTACGATTTTATATCTAGATTCTCGAATAAAACTACAATATATATTTTCTCAAGATATTCTAAAAGTCATAATGTATTAAGATGCAATATAAACTGTCAGTTAACTGACAGTTGGCATCGTACTAAAGAATAATACTTGCATATAATTACGATAATATCTCTTTTTATATACTCAAAGACATATAGGGCATACTGTTGAACTAAAGGTATAACGATAATAGTATTATTATCGTTATGTATTAGTAAGATCGTAATAATATTATTATATAGTACATGAACAAACGTACTGATACGTCGATTTTGAAAATCATCAATTTCAAACTTATTTGCAGTCATTATGATAGATATTCAATGTTTCGGTGTTACATTCATGAGTTGCAACACGTTTCGGACATCACATTTTGGCGGAATGGCAATATACACATGCATGCATACAGTTACACACAAGTATATATTATATACATGGAAGCCTTCCTTAACATTTGTTATCATGGATAATAACCAAAATATACACAAACACACAGGTACAGCTATACCATAGGAACAAGATTATAGAAGAATAGTCATAAAGGCATTTTCCCCATGTCCAGAGAGCCAGTTTCAGAAGAAAATCAAATATAACTGAGCTGTATCAACTACTTTGTCAGTTCAATGCTGCTCATCGCGATGAAGCAATTCATCCACTCTTTGCACATTATAATACCTGTTATATTATGTGAAAGACATTAGAACCATCATTAGCACAAGCCATACCTGACAGAGAAATACAAATAAATTATCAACAGAGATACAAATAACTATTACGTCACTGTGGTAAATGTATAACCAACATGATCAGTGTACAACAGCACTCCTTTTGTTCAATTGTCTAGAATTGAGTATATGAATATAAGAACGACCCAAGTCCAATTTTTGGCCAAATTTAGTTTGACATGGGAAATTGTAGCTTATGCATGGACTCATCTTGTGTGTAAATGATAAATCCCGGAAGTGCCTGAAATGAATGAGTTAAATCTTATATTAATGTAAGAATGAAGGACTTGGGTCATTCTTACATTCATATAATAGCGCCCTCTCTCATCCTTCTCCCATCTCTATAGCAGAATATCATGTATATGAATCAAAGAACGACCCAAGTCCATATGATTCAAAGAACGACCCAAGTCCACCACACAAAATGGCCTCTCCATAATTAATGTAAATGTTAATTGTCATAATAATATATGTTTAATTTGTATATACAATGTTGCCTTCCCATCACAGTTAAATAGAATATTATTGGACAAATAAAAAAGATATGAAGTTTTTTTTAGTTAACTGGAAATGTTCTTCCATGGACTTGGGTCGTTCTTATATTCATACACTCAATTGTAATTTCTGGTCCGAGCACTCTTGCAAAATAGTAGAAAACGTACATAAGCTTAAATATATAATTATGTATATATACATACATATATATATATATATATATATATATATATATACAGTGGACAGCGTAATTATTCGATTTCAATTTTATTTTACTTTTACATAATACCGAATGAAAAAAATACATCAAATACAACAAAATGAAATAATTCATGGTATCCCACTAGGAAGAATAATAAGATATTGCAATCATATAGAACATAATGGTCGATCTTATGAAAGTTGGAATCTGAGAATAACTGCTAAGAAATATGATGGAATTTTCTCTTTCTCTCTGTCTCATATGATATAATATTATATGTATATGTATATGTATATGTATATGTATATGTATACGTATATGTAAATGTATATGTATATGTATATGTATATGTATATGAATATGTGTATGTCTGTGCCATAATATTGCTATGGTACAATATATTATTAACATTCACATTCTAAAACAAGTACTGCTGATAGTATGTTTGTATACTATGCCTGGTTGTATCACCATCACGTAATGATAATTATATCAATGGCAAAGTGTGCATTGTTCCTTTTTTCCGCTTAAAGACCATTTGCTCATATATTATATTGCGTTCAATGATCTGCCCTTCCCAACTGAATGAAAGTCAAATTGACACATGCGTCCCGCTTTGTATCATTTTTTAGTGGAAATGAATAAACTATGGAATTGAATTGAATTGAGTTTGTATACATACATATACAGCAGTGCACTCCCGTTGTAACGAACACGGTTATAACGAAATTTCGTTATAACGAAATAAAACTTCTGGTCCCAAAATTACTGCCATTAAAGTCTATATATGTACAAAATTCGCTTATGACGAACGCGGTTATAGCAAATTTTTCGTTACAGTGTATAACTAAGTCTTTTCCGAGCGCCACTTTTAAAGAAAAACAAAAGAATTGCGCTCCTTTATAACGAAATGCGGATCGCTTTCAAAAAAAAGTTGGCGGTACAAATATTTATATAGTTAGCGTCTCTGCATGAGCGAACGCTTCACATCACTGTGTGTTCGCTTCGTGTATCACGCACAGTTTCCGAGGGGAACTTGGGTTATTGTTATACAATAATCTGAAATGAAACAAGGTTTGTTTCCGAAGGTTTATCACAAAACACAAGAGGTTCTGACAACCCAAAATGGCCGTTAATTTGGAAATGAAGAAGGGCTTATTATTACGAATATTTTGGCATTATTCCACAGGTTCGTTATTAATGAGGTTCGTTAATCCGACAATGAAATACGGCTCTTATAACGACGGTTCGTTAGTCCAAAAATAATGGAAATTCCAAACGTTCGATAATCTGAACATTAAAAAAAATTCGTTCATCTAAAAGTGAAAAAGGTAGGTCCCCTAGCAAAACTTAGGAGTAACAACCTTATAATCATCTTAACAATGCTTAAGATTACCGAACCTTCGAAATAACTAACCCTTCCCATTTTTTTTTATCAACACATTAACCTTCTTCGGAATAACAAACTTTAATTCATTTTCGAAATACAAAACCTTCGGAACAACAAACCTTCGGAATAGAGAACCTTTCTCAGTTCTGATTTACAAACCCTTCGAATGACGAACATCATTTCATCTTCCGATCAACGAAAAATATATTTCTATCTAAATTATGAACTTTCGGAATAACGAATCTTCGAAAGAGCGAAGCTTCAGATGAACAAACTTTCGGAATCCGGGAATGACGAAACTTCGGATTAAGGAGTCTTCGAACAAACTTAAGTAAGAAACGAACCTTTGGAATAGTGAACTGTAACCGAATCCTAAACCATCATTTTCCTTTTCATTTTCATTACATTTGTCATTCTTATTATTTCTGTATGGTACAAATAATCAACTAAATCACTTTCTGAAATATATACATCTTTAATAACAATTCATGGCTGGTTTTGCACATGAAAGGTAACAAAATCATTGTGATAGAGAACGGAACATAATAAAAGAAAACAAAAAGTCAAAGTACAGGAGGATCCCCAGTAAGCCGAGCTTAAAACTGGGGCCTCATGCACAAAGAAATAAGTAAACAGTTTTAACAAATTATCGACTAACTTAACTCCAATTTTCTATATCATGTGTGACAATACAAACAACTTTATGCTCTCTTTTAATAGGCGTAATATTCAAACGAAATTACGGGTACCATCCCATTTCACATAGCTTTCCAGTGTATGATGAGTGTTCAACAAACAGAATATGATATATACACTGTCCATCGTACGTGGTTTCCTTGGTTTTGAGTACACTGTATATATATATATATATATATATATATATATATATATATATATATGTATATGTATAATATATATATATATATATATGTATATATATGTATATATATATATATGTATATATATATATGTAATATACGTTTCCATTACATATAAGACAATAAGAATGATTTTTTTTTTTTGGTATACTTTGTATATTTTCACCTTCTTTGCTGGTGGAGATAAAAAGATCAGAACGTATCTGAGCAGCTTTGCATCCTTGAGCTATATAACCTTAGGAGGATAAAGAAATAGAGGACCAAGAAATGGCATGCAGACGAGACTAGCAAGAGATATCTATCAGTGCTACCCATCAACACTTGTGCTTACCAAAAGTGTGGGGGCAGTTTATAGTTTTGGTGTCACTTCCTGGTTTTATTAGCTAACAGGTAAAAAAGGCCTTCAGCGAAACTGCTGCTACTTCCGGGTTTCTTCCCCTAACAAGTAAAAGGGTCTTCAGCTCAACTTTCTAGTGCCACTTCAGGGGTGACTAAAGAAGGGGCAATGTTGTTACATCCTTTGTATTCCTATATTATCTTGTGTAAAAATGCCCCCCTCCCCTCGTTCCGCTGGCCCTGCTAGCAACAGCAATTGGAGCGGCATCGGCGGCAGAAGCACCTAATGGGTGTTTCCGAAGCCTCACGGAGGAAGTCCCTCAAATCCGTTATCTGTCTATCGTCCATGTCTATCTCACCATCTTCTCGAGTCGACAGTCCACCGCATATGAGTTGGAGCGACGACTTTCTGTAGAGTGTCGGATAGGTTTTCTCATCCAGCAATCCCTGGCGCTCTCTCCACTTATCGACATTATACAGGATAAACCCAACTCTCTTCTTCCCTGCAAAGTACAATCATTAAAGATGAAGACACGAACCCTCTGAAATCATTTCCCTCTTTAATCTGATGTCTTGCTTCGGTCGACAATGTAATAACGTACATGACTTTGAATGATTCAAGGCGGACTAAAATAGAATAGTGTATTTATAATTGTAGTCGATCTGAAACGATATATTGTTCACCATAAAATTTTAATTTCAACGGATATCACAGTCTATATTCTTGCCTATTTTTGCAAAATGTCACATTCTCAGTCAACAGTTACCAAGTGAAATGAATGAACTATACAAGTATCACAGTGCTTTCAGGCATGATTTACAAGATTTTGCTTAATATTGTTTACGGTGATGCGGATAAGTATACACTAGCTGAATAATCATGTATGCTGCCCTCTAGTGGTTGGACTGAATAGAAATTAGCTAATGTCAATGCACTTGCACTGACAAGATGGCTGCCTCCATGCAGAAACTTTCGGCGTGAAAATTGAGCTTTTTTTTTGATTTTTGAGACATTTTTGTAAAGTCTACTTGATAACTTCAGGGTGCATCCTCCGTTTAAAGGGACAGGAGTCACGTGATAACAACAATGGCAAGGAGCAAAGGTAAAAAGTCATTAAGGTAAATAAATAAAAGAACATTTTCGCTTTCCATTTTCATGTAAATTGTGTTTCATATGTGAAAAATAATATTTTTTTTTAATGTAGGTAGTGTATACTTATCAGCAGGTATTGTATACTTATAGCATCACCCTATAATTTTTTTCCTTTTTTTGGGGGGGGGGGGGGGTACCTTCTCTTGTTGTTTAGTCTCAAGTGGTGAATAAAAGGTCTTCAAAGGTATGAGGCAATTACTGTGCAAATGTTGATAAAGCGTACTTTAAGGCATAGGAAAAATTTGCGTCCCAGGAACATACCTAACTTGTATTTGGCCTTCCTCAGCAATTTGTCGTAAAGAGCGCCCTCTACGTCGGTAACAACCACACGCTGGTCCTCCAAAGAATGACAATGCAGCATGACTTCGATGTCCTCGAAACTCTTCTTGCCTATCTTTTCGATGTTGAGGGCGTCGAGTTGACAGTGTTTGACTTCTCTCACAATGTCGGCCATGTCGATGCTAACCTTGCTTTTCAGTGCCCTGACTTCGCTTTCCTCCCCGCGGCTGCACAGGGAGAGAACCACTCTCTCGTCAGGCTTGTGGACCTGTATATTATGTCGTCGAGAAAGTTGGAAAGAAATAGGATAAATCGGAACAATTAGAGTATCAAATTGATTATCGAAGCGAATGCGCGAGATTCGAGATTTGTCGCTCTATACGTATTACAGCTAATCATATTTAAAATGCTAAAATTAACTTTCAACTAAGGGGGTAAAGATCTAACCCTTTTGTGTGCCGTTGGTCAAATTTGCAGCAATTTTCAGACAAAGCCGCCTATGGACAATGAACCAACATGTTAATCGTATAAGATATGCAATTGAATAAAAACATGTTGTGTTATATTGAGCTGATTTTTCGGTTTATGTGATAAATGTGTTTCATAATAACAGAAAAGTCATTTCAGAGTCACTTCGATATTTGTAATCATGTACATCGTGTGAATGGGCGCTGTGGTGCTGCTGCCAACTAGCTCTGAAATAACGCGCTATATCAGTGATTTTGAGGGTGCACTGCTGTGTGATATTTCAACAGGACCTTTTTCAAAGGGCAGTCCAACAACTGGATCATTTCTGCAATGGAAGATGTGATAATTTTGGTGGAAATTTGAAGATGATTTTTTGGACTCTTGTGACTATAAACCTATGCCTTGTACACTGCTTCTTATTGCATGGCCAACATTCAACTCTTGACCATTGTGTTTGTGCGTTCACTGATGACAACAAAGGAGTGGGCTGTGCAACCAACCCTGGACATTGTTACCTGGAATTGAGCTGTATAGAAATAACAAAGGCAACTATGCCTTTACAATACAGCACTGCTGAGCTGATGTCTATGAGACACTCATGTGGTACATCCTCCATTCCACCTAGTGTGTTTAATACATTAAAAGATATGGGGATCCTGCATTTACGAAGTCGACGAGGTGGTCGCCATATTCAGCGTTATTCCCTGTTTTGCCCATCAGTCAAGACTTCCTGCAAGTTGCTTGAGTCTTCACCTTCATCAAGAGTTAGGAATTCCTTATCAGCCAGGGCTAATTTTTGCTTGACGAATGCCCAGTCTGTAAGAAACAAAACTACAGAATTCAGTGAGTTTGTTATAGATCACAAGTTGGACATTGTTGCAATATGTGAAACATGGTTAAGGCATGATGATCAAGTGGTCATTGGTGATATAACACCTCCAGGGTATAGTCTCAAACATGTTTCTCGATCGTCATCAAAAAGAGGTGGTGGAGTGGCTCTATTGTACAAAACAGGTTTTGATGTAAGATTCACTGATCTTGGATTTACTCCAAATTCGTTTGAGTTTCTGTCAGCTGAGTTTATCAGTTCAACCGTGTCACTGTCTCTAATCATCCTGTATCGCCCTCAACAGAAATCGACGGGGTGCTCTTTCAGTGATTTCCTTGATGAATTCACCTCATTGATTGATATTGCTTTTATGAACCCAAAGCCTCTCATTGTAGTTGGAGACTTTAATGTTCATGTCGATGATCCGGATGATGCAAGTGCAAAGGCTTTCATGAACCTTCTATCTAGCAGTTGTCTACAGCAGCATGTCACAGGTGCTACTCAGAAGAAAGGTCACACACTTGATCTGGTTATTACTCGCGAAGCAGGTCCACCTGTCCTTGGTAACCTGAGCATCATTGATGGCATATCAGATCACTCTGCTGTACTTGGTAAAGTCCATCTTCACCGCCCCCCAACTCAGACCAAAGTGGTGAAATCACGTAATATTTCTGCCATCGAGATTCCATCATTTTGCGAGGATGTGAAATCTACCTTAGACTCTAACCACAATATAGATGGAGATCTGTGCATTGAAGTTGAAAGCTTCAACAATGTTCTTGCTGAAGTACTTGACAAGCATGCGCCTATGAAGGAGCGAACTGTGAAACTGCGCCCTCAATCTCCATGGTTTGATGAAAAAATCAGAGAAGGAAAGCAACTACGTCGTCAGCTGGAGAAGAAATGGAGAAAATCAGGTCTTCTTATTGATCGGCAAGCATACTGTCAACAGAAGCAGACAGTAATTCGTGATATTAGACTTGCAAAATCACATTACTACAATGATCTATTCATTGAGCATGCCAAAGACCAACGACAGATTTTCCATTTAACCAACAAACTTCTCAACCAGAGGAAGAATTCATCTTTTCCAAGGTGTGAATCTCAGCAGGGTTTGGCTCAGCTTTTCTGCGAATTCTTCACAGACAAGATCAAGAAAATTCGAGAGGAATTTGGAATGGCTGATGACTTTTATCTTCGTCAGCAAGACACCCCTGCAGCATGTCGTTTCCCAGGTTTTGATGAAGTATCAGAGCAAGAGGTACTTCAGATTCTTTCAAAATCCCCAGGAAAGTGTTGTGATTTAGACCCAGTTCCTGCATCATTGATGAAGAAGTGCGCCACTGCAGTAGTTCCAGCTATGACATCTATCATCAATAACTCTCTGAAATTGGGTGAGGTTCCTCCTGTGCTAAAGGTTGCTAAGATCTGCCCTGTGCTGAAGAAGGCAAATTTGGATTCAAATGTGATGAGCAATTTCCGTCCTGTGTCAAACCTCTGTTTTCTGAGCAAAACCTTAGAGAGAGTAGTATCCAAGCAGCTCACAACATTCTTACAAGAAAACAGCTTATATGATGATTTCCAGTCGGCTTATCGTGCTCACCACAGTGTGGAGACTGCTGTACTTAGAATTCAGAATGATCTCCTTCAAGCTATGAATGTTGGGAAAATATATCTCCTGGTCCTTTTGGACATGTCTGCAGCCTTTGATACTGTAGATCACGGAGTTCTTCTTACTCGCTTGGAAAGCCTCTTTGGTGTAACTGAAATTGCGCTTCACTGGTTCCGTTCTTATCTCACTCAGAGAACACACTTTGTGAGCATGGATGGTGCTAGCTCTGACAGATTGCCTTTGCAATATGGACTTCCTCAAGGATCTGTCCTGGGCCCAGTGCTCTTCTGCATGTACTGCTTGCCACTTGGAGATATCATCAAGAGTCATGGCCTTAGTTATCATTGCTACGCTGATGATATCCAGATATATTTATCAGTGAATCCTGTCCATTCTGAAGTAATCCAAGCAATACAGCGTATTGAGACTTGTGTTGATGAGTTGCATAAGTGGAGGATTTCAAACTTTCTGAAGCTTAATGAAGGGAAGACGGAGTTTATGATCATTGGGTCTAAGCATCAAAGACCAAAAGTAAACGTCACTGGGATCAGAGTGGGTGGAGATATCATCCCTCCTTCAGATACTGCCAGGAATCTTGGAATCATTTTTTACTCTAATCTTTCCATGGAAAGCCACATCTTGGCTGTATCCAGAGCAGCTTTCTTAGCTCTCAGAAACATTGGCTTGATCCGCAAGTACATCAATAACCATGTTGCAGAACTTCTGGTGCATGCATACATCACATCGACGCTGGACATGGGAAATTCTGTATTGTATTATCTGAATAAATCACAAATACACAGACTTCAGCGCCTGCAGAATAGCGCAGCTAGAGTTGTCACCATGTCCAGGAAGAGTACAAGCATCAACTCTCTTCTGAAAAAGCTACATTGGCTATGTGTTGAACAGAGGATTGAGTATAAGATTAGTTTGGTTGTGTACAAGGCACTGAATGGCAGTTCTCCATCATATATATGTGATCTACTAGAGCCATATGTCCTAGCAAGAGAAAATCTACGTTCTGCAGACAAGTACCTGCTGGTGGAACACAGAGCACAAAACTCTTGGGGAGCTCGTTCATTCCGCGTGGCTGCTGCAAAGATATGGAATGGCCTTCCACAGTCTATCCACAGAGCTCTTACCACAGAATCTTTTAAAACAGCCCTCAAGTCTCATCTCTTCAAATTGAAAAACTAGCCAATGTGTAAGAATGTATGTTTACACATTTGGAGACAATTACTACCTGGAACTATTTCTTTTTGTTTTAACTGTCATATCACAAGCGGTGCACCCATGAAATTTAAGCTGAATTATGTATTTATTTTGGAGCAAGCGCCATGAGCGCCTGACTTGGCGGATACCGGCGCTATACAAGACTTCATCATCATCATCTTCCATTAGGTAGTAGGAAGCCTACGATCCGCGTATATGAATTATGATCATGATATTCTTACCCAGCATGCTCAGGGTCTCTCCTCCTCTCTCCTTTTGTTACCCCCATCTTGTCTCTCCATCCCCCTTCCCACTTTTCATTTCTGTTTTCTTCTCCCTCATCTCTCTCCTCTGCCCCTCTCTCTACGCTGGAATCAGGTGGTATGGTCAATTTCACACCAACCACAATAATAATAAGCAGCTCTGTCTGACCTGCTTTGAAAAGCATGAGACCCAACTTCAACTGCCCTAGAGTTGGAGTTGGGATTTGTTTTACATTGGAAACCGCTATTATACTAATATTAACTGGCAATACACCAAAAGCAGCCACAACACCAAGGAGGACTCTTTTGTTCTTGGTCCATATTGACATAGCAACGCCTGAGTTTCTCACTGTTGCTCGTCTTGGAGAAGTTCTTCTGAGAAATTGTTCTATCTGGATGAGACTGTCGCCAAAGAGCTCGGCGTTGGGCCCCAGGTTCCCTGCCATCGCCACCAGAGAGGCGCAGTCGAAAGTTGTCGGTTGAGTGGTCTTCAAGACCCCGATTTCGTGTTTATATTTGTCGCTCGTGTCCATCTTCTCTGAGGGCTTATCGTGCACTATCACACCGATGTTGTTCTTGCCTTTAAGGAATGAAACAATCTGAAAACTGTTAATGCCAAGTAAACAAAATATGTATTAAAACCGGGAGACAATACGGTTTCGACTTGTTGATATGAATGCAACATTCTGGCAAATAACATGGAGGGGAGTATCTAACAAGAGAATTAACTATTCGTCAATATTTATAATTATGTACACTATAATACACTATAAAGTGTTGCGACTGCAGTGAACAATCTACGAACATGAAATGATCAGTCCGAGTTTCCTACACATATTCATCTATTTATTTTTCTTTTACCACATTAATACATTTAAAAAAATCCGACGACGAATAACAAGAATCGAGGCATAAAAGTTGACTTCAAAAGAAAGCCATGTTATTTCTTCTCCTTCTCTTATTTTTTTTTTTTTAAGGAGGACTCCCTCACCGAGGAAATGCGCAGTCTTTGGCAGAAATTTGTCGTAGAGGGCGCTTGTGACATTGGTGATGGTCATTCTCCTGTTGTGTATGGAGTGACACAGGATCACGGCATCCACTGGGAGATCTCGGAACGAAAAATCGCTCACATCGTTGTAAGGCAGTTCACAGAACTGAATGTCACTGGCGAGGTGGCCGAACTCTCGAGTGATACAGTCAATGAAACCTTGGACACTGCTCTGCTGACCGGATGTGCAGACTAAAACCCTGGGCTTCCGGTCCATCTACAAAGTGAGATTGACACGTCTAAAATTGACCCTACCAAATAATTTTGCAACAGAAATACAAAACCTCATAAAAGCTAACAAGGTGTCGTTGGTGGTGGTGAATCCATTTACAAAATAGGCCTACACCTCATTTCGCTGCTAGACACGTTTCCTTTTGATGTAAACACTGTTTATATTTTTATTCCCTCTTACTCTCGAAATAATGATACAGCTAAATGTTCCCTATTCTGTAATTCATATCATTGTGTGTGCGCTTTATTTAAATATTGTATATTACTTTGGGTTGACCTCCGCTAGGGCCTATTAGTATTAGTAAGTGTTTGCGTGGTTGGAGGTGTATGTGTGTATGTGTTTGGGGTGAGTCAATGTGCGGTACACGCGCGCGTGTATTGTATAGTAATTTGAGTTTGCTTGATGAAAGAATTTGAGGTATTCATCAATATGAGCTCCCTCGTGGAAACGTCATTAGCTCCTTTGTGGAGACCCTTGTGGAGACGATACGAGCTCCCTCGTGGAGACGATACGAATTCCCTCGTGGAGACTATATATCATATATATATATATATATACACTCAACAAAAACAAGTAAGTTCCCCCTTAGCATTTTTGGATATATCTCAAAAAGCCTTTAACCGATTTTCATAATTCAAAAGGAAATGGATGGGGAATTTTATTACTCATAACATGAGTGGCAAATCATTGCCACCAGATATCATTATTGGTGTGGAAAAATTCATTTTAGGTCAAAATGCATGGAAACAGAAGTTGCACTTTAGTGATTTGCAATGACTTTTACACAAATAAACAATGATTCATGATTCTGAGCATTTAAGCATGGCTTATTGCATATTTCTCTATCTCTTTCTTTTCATGAGCATATAGTGAAGTATTTGATAATTGATATGTCCACCATCCGCTTCAACGACCAGCCGGCATCTCTTCCTCATGCTGTCAACTAAAGTTTGTACATTGCGCTGCTCAATGTTGGGCCATGCTCTCTTCAAGATGTGCTGAAATTCTTGCAGTGAAGTGTCATCTTTCACCTTCTTACTCGCTTTTCGCTTAATGATATCCCAAAGATTCTCTACTGGATTACAGTCAGGGGATCTCGCAGGCCACTCCATACGTTCGATGCCATTTCCCCCAACAAACTGATCTACAACTTGAGCGCTTGATGCAAAATGGCCATAGGCACATTAATGTGAACAACCCCAATTGGAATTACAAATCACATGGCTTCTACCATTTTCATATTGAAAAGGCCTATTGTTTAAAAAGTATGCATAACATCTGTTTGATAGGGAAGCACATTGTACCTGAAGAAATTCCTGAGAATTACACAATCTAAAAAGGTCATTTGCTAACTTACATAGGAAATGTATACAATATGCTTCATATAGCCTGAAGTGCAACTTTTTCCCCCATGAATTTTGACATAAAATGCGTGTTTTTTTTTACACCAATAATGATATCTGGTGGCAATGATATTCCATTCATGTTATGAGCTATGAAATTCCCTATCCATTCCCGTTCGAATTATGGAAATCCGTAAATACTTTTTTAGATATTTCCAAAAATGTTAGGGGGGAACTTACTTTTTTTGCTGAGTGTGTGTATATGTATATATATATATATATATATATATATATATATATATATATATATTAATATTCTTGTTTATATCTCTCTAAGATTTATAATGTTTGTTTTATATTAAGTTCTGTCTGGGGCAAATTATTTGTATAGGGCCCCATTTTCTCTCTTCTTTCTTTCTATAAAACAACAACAACAACGTTTTCTTTTGAATCATTCGATAAGGGGTACACGGTTTTACATCGACATACGTGTAGATGAAGAAAACACTTTGAATTTTTAGATTGGTAAAAGTACCAACCTAAAAAAAAAAAAAAAATCGTAGTCTTTCTCTTCCTCCTCTTTTTCGTCTTTTTCTTCTTCCCTATGAGTTTCTCGTGGCAGATTAATTACATATACTGGTATGAAACTTGATGTGCATAGAACACATAGTGGAGTATGCTGGTCTATTTGTGTAGACTAGAGCCGATAGCAGTCCACCTTTCATGTAGTGCAGTGTTAATGTCTTGGAGGCTTGCCAGTTTCTCCGCCCTTTGGACCCTTTATTACGCCATGAAGTTAGCGCACTTCGTTTAAAGGGATCGTATAGTTTTGATTGAGACCTAATTTCAGGTTTCTAACATTTTTGTTCTTCCTATTCTTTTTCTCCTCTTTGTATCTCGTGGCATATATTCTATTACATGTACACTGTACTGCTATGAAACTTGATGTGCATAGGACACATAGTGGAGTATGCTGGTCTATTTGTCAATAGTTTTGCTGGGCTCACACCTGTAAATAAAATGGAATGTCCCTGACCGCTTCGCGAAATTGTGCACAAGATACTAAAATAAATGAAGAAACAAAAAATTAGAACTCAGAAATGCAGTTTGGCAAACTGAAAAGCTTCAGAAATTGAGTAGGCCCTATAAATTCCGCTGCAAACTGTACTTTGATTGGAAGATGAAAGCTTTTCTCATGAAATTTGAAGGGATTACATCTTAATGGGTGCATGTACAGAAAATAGGTGATTTTTGAGTGAAAAGAACTCGCAGTCTGGCTTTGCGGACCCTTGGACAGAGTTTGAGTAGAAGAACCCCCCACCCCCTTGGAAATTTCATGGATGAAAGGGTACTACAATATCTCACTTATCCAGGTTAGTAAAGATGAAAATACCTCATTTCTCTCAGCTTTTTTACACAATTTTTTGAATTTTGAATTCTAACACACGTCTCTACATGGGGAAATATTTTCCCGTGCGAGCCCTATAGCCGATAGCAGTCCCCTTGTCACGTAGTGGTGTTAATGTCTTGGAAGCTTGCCAGTTTCTCCTCCCTTTGAACCCTTTATCACACGGGGAGCTAGTGCAGCTCGTTTAAAGGGATCGTATAGTTTTGGTTGAGACCTAACTTCAGGTTTCTAACCTATTTTGGTGAGAAATATCTTATGAAATATGTGAAAGCTACTGTAGAGCATGTAATTCCAAGAGAGACTCAAAATCTATTTGAAGAAAATAGGTTTTGAAATGGCTGAGATATCCCAAACAGGACTATCCTGTATAATATAAAGGAGGGACCCACCTTATTATAGGATCGCTTTGTTTTAATTTGTTTTGGGATGTCTCAGCCATTCCAAAACCGAATTTCGTCAAGTAAACTTTGAATTCGTCTTAAGTGTAATGGTTAAATGCGCTCTGCATTATTTTATAAGTGGTTTCTTTGTATCTCGCAAAAAGTTAAAAAACCCAATCCTCATCTCCACCAATACTCTATGATTCCTCTAAGTGGTGAACACAGTCGTGGCCAAGCCATATCAACCTGTTACTTCATGTTCCCTCAGTGTAAAGCAAAGGTTATGCTATTGAACGGTATAATAAAGTTTGTGTAGTACATTGTATACCACAGTGTCTTTAAGCATAAAGCGAGTCAGATTCATAAGCTTGGAAATAATAATAGTGACTGGACTTTTAAAAAAGAAGATACGACTGCCAATCGCCAATTGGTAATGGCCATCATCAGGAATTCACACGTTGCGTGATTTGAACTTCTGATCTTGCATACCCTGTATGTGCTTTGAGTGCCTTAGTAACAGAAAAGCCCATGGCGCCGTACACACTGTTCAATGTCCAAAGTACCTGACACAGTGAGGATCTTATACGTACAGTATAATGTCCTTGCACAGATACAACAATGTCATAATGTCTCACCTGCGTCGAAGAACCTTGTTTATCAGTTTGCTCCGTCTTCACATCATCCGCCATGGTTCACCCTAAGCTGGAGGTTTTCCAGAGAGCATTCGATCGATTGAAGAAGCTAGCTTATTCAAACTTTTGCGTATCCAGAGAGATAGGACAGAGACTGTGACCGGCGAGAGATTGAATGCGACCAGCGTCTCATAAAGCTTGGCGATCTCTCTCTTTCTCTCAATGTGTGTGCTTCCAGATGAGTGACTGACAACCCCATTAAACGCGAGCTTCGACGCAGCATGGCAATACACCTGAGAAGAAGGTCATAAAAGTCACGATGATAAAGTTCAGCTGATGCACTGGGAATTCCCTACACAGTACGAATTCTTCGTAATAACTACTTTATGTAACAAATTCTTCGTAATAACTACTTTATGTACAATAAGACACTTTTGGATCAATTACAATTCTCCAAAGTTGTTACACTCCGGTTCGAACACTCCTGCAAAATGATAGAAAACGTATATAACCTTTTAATTCATATATGCAGCTGTAGGTCGATACTAATACATATACATACATACAGTTGATAGCGTAATTACTCGATGTCATTTTCAATTCATTTTTTCATAATGAAAAAAATACATCAAATGTAACAAAATGAAATAAGACATGATCTCCCGCTAGGAAGAATACTAAATATTGAAACATAATTTATAGAACATAGTGGTCGGTCTACGAAAATTGGAATCAGAGAATGATTGCTAAAGAAATATGATAGAACCTTCCCTCTTTCTCTGTCTCTTATATATATATATATATATATATATATATATATATATATATATATATATATAATTATATAAGGTGAAGTGAGCTCGGCAAAAAGCAGAAAAAGCATACTTGAACAGAATAAGGCTTAACTGCTGTTGTGTATACGTCCCAAGCCCTGGAAAAAGACCGGTACTCGGTCGAAAGCTCTGGAGAATTTAAGACTATTAGTGAACATTATACTGCAATGTCTGCGAGCAGTCATTCCTCCGTCGCACCTATATATATATATATATATATATATATATATATATATATATATATATATATATATACATAGATATAGATATATATATAGTGTCTGTGCCATAACATTTTTGTTATAGTATATCAACTTTGCATTCTAAAAACAATACTGTTGATTAGTATGCTTGTATGTATGCCTGTATGTATCGGCATCAGGTATATATCCCTGGCATGGTGTGCATTGCTCCTTTTTTCGCTAAGATACCATTCGTGCATATATTACATATTATGTTCAATGACCTGCCTTTCCCATCTACCTATGAAAGTCGCACTGGCATTGTCATGTCTCGCTTAGCATTTTTTTTAATGGAAATAAATAAACTATTGAATTGAATTAAGTTGATATATATATATACATATGTATATAGATTATATATATATATATATATATATATATATACGCTGTATATATATATATATATATACATATACATGAAAACGTTATGCAGGGACACAATCACAAGACTTTCATGTTTATGCATTTGACATAAAACATAAAAACGGGATACAAAAGACTGCCATCACCATCATATAACTGAACTAGACTTTATTGTAATACCCTTCCATAATAGATGGTGCACGTTTAGCGGGGATTTAGTGTAGACAATTCCAGTTACGATACCTGGCAAGTATGTGCTTCCAAAATGGTGCATGTATAAACTGGGGATAAGTTATCTATTCATTTTCAGTTCAGTTCAGTTCAAATTTATTCATATTTCCATTTTCTCAATGATGACATTACAAAATTATTGACAACAAAACAAGAGTACAAAATATATACAATCACGTCTTTTGATTGTAGAAGAAAAAGAAAAAGAAAATATACTTGACAGAAATGTACATGGTCACATCGTATGAAAATGTCACTAGTAAGTATAAGAAATGTGATGGGGCCTACATAAAAGCTTTAAAGCTTGCAAAACTGTAGGTTCCCGAGTTCATAGGCATATAATTTTACACGGAGAACGGATATGTTTGTCTTGACCAAGTAACGAACATTTGATTTGGTAGCAAAACTGTTATACTGTTTCGATAAAGCTATATAATATATCCAATTACAAAATATGATAGATAAACATTATAAAACGATGCAGATACAGGAGGATAAATCTGCACAACTAAAATTACAATACGTGTTAACAAAATCAAAGCATTTATCTGGGATAAATCAAAACAATTAACATTATAAATGTGGCAAGTAAGTGGTTTCAAAAAGTTGTATATACACAGGAAAAATCAACACAATTCCAAGCGCCATGATTGTATCCTCTCATAATTTTTCCTCTATATTTTTTCAGATTACTTGGATACACCTATAAAAAAAAACAACAACAGCAACAAAGATTTCGTCAGGAAAATCGTCTGTCTCTGCTAAAGTACCACTAATGTATGACTGTTGCCAAAATGAGAGAGAGACATCCAAATACACCCCCATGTATAGGCTGAGAATAACTTGCATGTTTCCCAATTACCAATATACCCCTCTTACACTGGGGGTCAGCCCCCTTCAGGTTCGGACCTGAAGCGAGCTAACCCAAGTATTAAAGGTCAAAAAAATATTTAGTCGGTGCTAAAATTTTGGTGAAAATAAATACAAAGTATACGTATTCATTTTGACCACAAAAAAAAGTGTATACCATGGTAATGACACCGCACAGAAAGTGGTACGCAGGGCCGGCGAAGCGTTTTCAAAAGTATGTGTGTGTGGGGGGGGGGGGGGGGAGGGAGGAACCCTTTCGGGTTTCATGAGCGAACAAGCAAAAAAAAAAACCAAGCAAACACACAAACAAAAAGCAAGCAATTCGCAAAATACAAAATGTGCTATAAAGTTGGTCATGACAAGGAAGTGTGTCAGCATAAGTTCATAAAAGATAATTCTCTATAAACACGAAGGAACCGCAAAAGCAAAGCTTGTGATTGCGTGTTCCAGGAAAAAAAAAGTATTGATGTCAATTCGTTTTGCAATGGAAATTGGACACAAAGTACTAATGATAAAACTATTGAAAGCTATAATAGCAAGGTACAAAGAGCTGAAGTAAAAGCAAGGAGAAAGAAAAGGGAAGAAAAGAGAGAAAAGAAAGTTCTGATTAATTAAACAAAAATGAAAATACGCAGCATGACCTATACCTATACGATGAGTTGATATCGAGGTCAAAGTGTAGTGATTAGATTGTTGTTGTTGTTCATTTTCCATCTGTGAAGATGGCTGGATAGCCCATATTCAGCTACACTAAGCTGGTCTTCCATGGGGTCCAGTTGGATGTGGACCATGGGGTGGGACCACTTCACCGGGTTAGACACCCTGCTCTTTGCGATGAATGAATGAAGCGGGAACTTTTACGTGCATGAGCTGAGACTCTCTCATACACGGGACCTCCATTTTATGTCCTATCCGAGGGACAGAGTGTTTTGCCTCTTGCTAGAGGGGACGGTATGTTTACACACAACATTGCTCAGTCCAGACTCGGGTTCGAACCCCTGAGCCAACTCACCGCCCTGCATGAAATATGTTAATGACTAATCTTAATTGATAAAACCACACGATAAAATCACACTTTTATGAAATAAGCATGTGAGCACAATTCGCATTGACATTGTACAAAAATTCACCTTTTTGAACGATTTTTGGTCTGATATGCATGTACAGATATTTTATGCGTAACTTCGGAACCGCGTGCCCGCAAATTTGGTGTCAAAAGATGCGGGAGACTCGAAAGAAAAAAACAGTCGTGGTACATAGCGGCGATAAGTTTTTCCGATGACGTTACATCTTGTGGAATGCGGGGGGGGGGGGGTGCTCCGAAGAAAAAATAAATAAAAAGCCGTACAGAGCACTTGATAAAATGTGTTGACATTGCATGGCCGTCTTTGTTTGTGCTGTCTATAAAAAAATGGCAGGAATTATAATGACAATCTAATCATAAGAGGGTTGCATTCGAACGTAGTTAACATCAACTGACGATGTAGAAATAACAGTCCATTACCGAGGCATATAGGCTATAATGATGAACCTCTCCGACTTGCTCTCCGTGATACCAGAACGTCACATCATACTTCAATTAAAGGTAATGCATCCGCGTTGTTTTCGCAGCGGCAGCAGCAGCAACAGAAGCAGCAGTAGCAGCAGCAGCACCGGCCCATCACGCGCCTAGTGAAAAAGAGACGCAATTGTTCCATGGGGACTGCTGAGGATGCCGCCTGCAAGCTGCTGCACAAATTTTGGCGCTCCTCTTGGGGCATCACTGGCGGTGAGGACGCGCACTGTCCGGCGAACACGACAGCGGACACCGTCCTGCACGCCGTCGGCTGCCTGGTCGTGAACGCACTATGACGTTCAGCACGATTGCCGGCCTCAAGTCCACTCTGTGTGAAGTCATATGCAAGAAGAATTATCCTTTTCTTGCCTAAGAAAGTAAAAGAAGCAAGAAAAATATGTTTTAGTATTATTGCACTTACATCAGAATTCGCTGTTCCAGTAGTCTGAAAGTGGTCGTTCAATGAATGTAGACTTGTAAAATTGGATTGAAATAAGAAGATCACGTCAAGTTATCATTCGATTATCATAGTTAACTAGGTTACTTGGTGTCGAAATAAGAAAATCTAGTTATCACTCGTTATCTGTTTCACCTTTATGTAATACGTAATGGTTTGGTTACTCAAGAAAACAATAGATTTTGCTGGGGGCACACTGTGAAAATTACAACACGCTTGTAATTCAAATTTGGTGGAGAATCTGAGAACAAAATGTTCCCTAGCAAATAGAACGCTTGTTCCTATTCTTCCGAGCAATTCTTGAATGAATATTGAATATCAGGCGCAGGTTTCTGCGACAGAAAAAAAAGTGCAAACAAATGCGAAATTACAAACTATATGAAATGTTACATGAATTACATTAAAGTGAAAACATAGTTCTGGTAAGGGTTTGAGAACCCGTCTTACACCATTTCATAATTATATGCTTGCAGTATATCGAAAGAGTTTACCAAGAAACTTATCTGGCTGACGTGATTTGCCGGGATGATGAGTTGTTTCGGAATACGTGTATTTTGTTTGAGATAAAAAATAAAAGTTGGTATACCGACTTTTATTCCGGAAGGATCCAGGTTAACTCGGTCTCAGGGACAACCCAGCCCTATTTCAGACAATTTATACACAGTTCGTGATTGCCATATTCTGTGTTATGTTGTATATAGGCTCACGTTCATTTTGTCCCAAAGAGGTTCTTTGGTGCGATCGTGTAAGTTCTGTGATGCGAACATTTTTCACATTTTCGTGGTTACCCAACGAATATCTTGTTATTACATTGTTATTCCATAGGCCCTGTATTTCTTAGGCATACGTATAGATTTTGAAGCGAAATTTGACAATTTTGCAGACGTACGAGAACTATGTTTTGTCTTTAATTAAAAAAAAAAAAAAACGAATCCAATACCGAGTTTAAGAGACGCCCGCCTCAAGAAATTCTCGTAGAGGGCGTTGTCGACATCTGAAATGGAGAGACCACGGTTTCGGATAGAATGGCAGAGAAGGAGTACATCAACATCACATAGTTTGACTTTAGACAGATCATTATTGTATGGCAGGCCTTTGAAGTCGACTCTTTTCACACAGTCCATCATGTCCTCTAACTCTTGTATTAGGCCTGTCAGCCCTTCAGCATCTCCCATGTGACCTTTACTCCCCTCTTTCTTCTTCTACTTCTCTGCGAAGAGGGATTCTTTGGAGAGAAAAGATCGACTTTATGACAGTGTTAATGTTCCGGGTACGTTGTAACTATCACCTGTAGGCCTATATTATTTTCAGTCTTATCATCTTACATACCAGAAATAAGTTTACAATAATCATTGTCTTAATTATTATCAATGAAGGTCAATCTGCAGAGGTCCCTTGAGCATAATTATCATTCTGAAATGTTCTTATGAGAGAACGTACCTCAGCATTGTGAAAAATGGTAAACACAACAAGATGACTTGTTAATGGCTTATTTAACGCGTTCGACATAATTTTTTTTCCGTGTCCGATAATCTGTGACGCTTATACAAAGAATTTATCGAAGGAACAGTAACAAAGTTGAAATCGCACAAGTCAATTTGAAGTATGACAATTACAATTGCTAATATACATTTGTGAATATACACAATTATGATTATTGACAATAGATCACGTGTATATAGAATTACAAATCGCTTTTAATTGTTACAATGCACATACACTCTAAAAATATCCGGGTCCGAACTGACCCGGAACCGGGTCCGTTGGGGGTCACACTCCCTTTCGGGTCACACTCCCTTTTGGGTCAGAAATGACTTGGAATTTGGTCATGAAGACCCGGAATGGGGTCACCCTGACCCAATTCATGAATCTGAATGCAGTCATAGTCTGACCTCATTGTCCTTGTCATTTCTGACCCGGAACGGGGTATGACCCAAACGAACCCTTTCCGGTCAGTTCTGACCCTGATATCTTATTGTGTAAAGGAAAATATTTATGTATTGTTGGATATTTGTCTCGTAACATATCTTATAATGCCGTCTCTACAGGTCTCATGTTTTAAATTTTGAAACAAAGAAGAAGTTTTATTAATGTATCAACTTACCCGAGTAATAGCTTGACTCACTCTCATGTACCACACGCACCCAAAGACCGATTCGGGTTCGTTGAGGGCAGCAGACAATTTGTGGCACTGGGCGCAGCCATGAGCTCATTTTGAGGTGTCTTAGCCGACCCCCCCCCCCCCCTCCCCCACCCCCGGGCATCATGTTTATCACGCACTAAGCAAGCGTTCGCGCACTCAGTGCGAGACGCCTATTGGCTAAAACAACCATGCATCAGTTTTTCATTCCGCGCGCGGAAGGGGGTGGGGGAGAGGGGGGGGGGGGGGGGTCGGCTAAGACACCGCGTTAATGGCGCTGCCCATGCCAAAAATACACATAGCGCGTCACAGAATCGGTCTATACAATAACTGATTCTGTGTTGTTACGTTACTTCCTTCTCAAATAACTGATTCTGTGTTGTTACGTTACTTCCTTCTCAAATAACTGATTCTGTGTTCTTACGTTACTTCCTTCTCATCACATTGCACTTGTAATCAAAAATTATCATTGGCCTTTGAACACAGAGCAGATGATCACTAACAACCATTACACGTATTTCGAAAGTGTATTCATTTACAAAGGAATCGTTTCAGTGAATACATGGAAAGGTGAAAGTTTACTTACTGTATGTGGTCGCTCTCCAAGTCTAATGTAGCCTCGTCTCTCACCCATTCTAATCCAATAATATTGACGCATGAGTTTTTACAAACAGTATCAATAAATATACAATCTTAGGCTTCTGTCCGCTCCTCTGTTTGTATGATAAGCCATAGTAATATGCAACAAAAGCGACGATTAGACTTTTATACACACCAATACCGTGGGCCTAAAGCCTATCCCATCACACTGCAGGCTCGATCGAGGACTCCGCAGTGTTTTCCTTCCGTTTGCTGTATAAGTGACCTCACAGAGACTGGGTTTTCCCCGTCCCGAACTGGGATCACGCAATTCGACAATTCGTCCATTATTTCAACGTTCTCAGGTAAGAGTGTTTCAGCCAGAGTGTATACTTGATTTCACGTCACAGCTCGACTAGCATCCAAACATTGTTACAGGACAATTTTCAGTGAGAGGGTCTGTTGTAATTCTATTGGTCCACATTGTAACAATTAAGGTATCAGTCAATGATATGGCATGTTCATTTTGCTTTTTTTCGGAGTTCACTGTCAAATCTGAACCTATTTAGTACTCTATAACTACACGATGTGCTAGATTCGCCGCAATCATTTTTTGGCAAATACCATTTTGGAAATACGTAAGTCTCCTCATCTGTATTTGAACTGCAATCAATCTCGTTGTAGATACTGCAATATCTGTTATGAATCAGGCCACAGTTGGATTTTTTTAAACGCTCCACCGCGCCCCTCCCCCTCAAAAAAAAAGAAGAATAGGAAATAAATTTAAAAAAAAATCCCTTTGTACCCATAGAAAGCAGAATGATCAGGATTTTTAATTCTTCTATGAAGATTTCCCCCGATATTATATATATATATTATATATATATATTATATATATATATATAATATAATATATATATATATATATATATATATATATATGTATTATATATTATATATATATAAATTATATATATATTATATATATATATATATGTATTATACATATTATATATATATATATATATATATATATATATATATATATACATATAAACGATACACGTAACTTTCTTTGACCTCGAAGATGCTTTTGGATCAGTTGAGCATAACCTCATTCATCATGAGTTAGAGATGTACGGGTTTCCGGAACACTTCAGGCATTATGTTCAGATTTTATACTTGCAACTCAATGGAGTAGTTAAAACTCTCCATTGGTCTTCTGACAGTTTCCCCTTCAACAGAGGTGTATTCCAAGGATACGGATTTGAACGGAACACGATTCATCTGCGTTCCATTCGCTGACGACTTCAGTCTTATAACGGGTAATAAAAGAACCCACCAGCGTCTCATGAATGAAATATCTGGCTTGGTAAAGTCTATGAAACTCTCCATCAAGCCATCCAAATGTCGCACTATTTCGATCTGTGGCGGAAACCCTGCTGATATCACTTTTTCATTTGACCAACAGTTCGAAATAAAAAACAGTTCGAAATAAGCCGGAAAAATATCTCGGTTCTCTTATAACGTTTAACATGCAATCTGCGGATGCTTATATTTTCATATTGGAGAAACTACTTCATATTATTACAAATATCAATAGTTGTTCTGTTCGTGATGAATACAAATTGACGGTATTTACCAGATACAGCTTACCATCTCTTCGATACTTACTGTCTGTCCACGATCTTATCAACACTCAGCAGGACGTTTTGGACAAGACTGCAATTTCTCAAATTAAGAAATGGATGAAAATTCCGTCTCACGGAGCATCAACCGCTTTTTTCATTTAGCCCCGATGGACTCGGCTTTAGATTTAATACCCTCTCAACTTTACAAAGAATCTCATGTTCTCGGACATGTTTCTTCACGTAGGCCTAATCGTGGTGATGATAAGGTCCAAGCGGCTCTGGATGCGAAAGTTTCTCGCAAAGGGCAATGGTCGAAAAAATGTCCAATTGCAATGCTAAATCATGTGAAAAGTATTGTTCTGATGTGGCTGTATCTGGTTGGGAAAACGTAAAAAATGCTGTGAAACAAACCTTACATACTGAAGTTAATGCATTTTGGTGGGAAAAGGAAGCTCCCCTTGTCATGCAAGGTGGTCTTTTTAAAGCTGTTGCAATCAGAGAATTCGGATTTGACATGGCGTTCAGTTATGTTCTCCTTTCCAAAAAGCTTCCTCAGTTTTATCACAAGAGCGTCCATCAACTGCCTACCTTCAGGTGATAATCTTCGTAGATGGGGAAAAAAATAGCTTCCGTTGTTATTTGTGTGGTAATCATGAAACGCGTTTCCACATATTGAACAATTGTAACAGAGCGTTGGAACAAGAGCGATATAACTACAGACATGACAGCATTTTGAACTATGTGAAGAATGTTATCAGTGATAACATTTCTTGTACTGGAAATTTGGATTTGTATGCAGATTTAGATGGTCATCGGTGGCACCATACCCCCTGATGTTGTGGTTACAGCAGAACGCCCCGATATTGTGATAGTGAACAAGAAAGATAGGCAAGTTGTAATTGAAGAGTTGACAGTTCCATTTGAGCTCAATATCACAGATGTAGATAAAAGAAAAGAAGAAAAATATGCGCCCCTTCAAGCTGACATTGAATCCCATGGTTATAAGTATGATCTCATTTGCTTCGCAATTGGCTCCCGAGGAATAGTTACGAAAGAAAACAAAAAGAAAATCTGTTCCATACTAAGATTCGCAGATAAACAAGCAAAAATGAAACCCTACATCCAGGCCCTGTCTAAAATATCCATTGTTTCCTCTTATGCCATCTATAATGCACGTAAAGAACCCACCTGGAATGTTAAAGCTTTACTTACACTGTGAAAATGAAAACAAGTATTTGGGGTTCGGTTTACCATGAGTATATAATGTATGGCGGTTGATGATTTTGGACAGGATGTTTGTTTATTTATTTATATCATCAGTATTTTCTTTTAGAGTTAAGATTTTATGTTTAGGTTTATATAAGAAAAATGTGAGATTTATTTTGTGTTAGCATATGATATTACATAGGATTTTATGTTATATGATTTGGTATGTTGATTAATTGTTATTTCTATTGAGAAAGTTAAAGTGGAGTTTATGGAGAAATTAAGAAGGTGAAAAACGAATTAATGGTAATGGAGTCAATGAAAGGTATAAGAAAGGTAGGAGGGGAAGGTAGAGAGAGAGAGAGAGAGAGAGAAGAGAGAGAGAGAGGGGGAGGGGGAGAGAGAGAAAGGTTAATGAGAACGATTTATGTAGTAAAACGGAAAGAGATAAAAATAGTAGAATGAGAAGAAGTTGTATTATTATGATAGAAAGGTATGTTTTGAAATCAAATACATGTATTGCATATTTTAATTTGTTGGTGTATAAATGCATTTTTGGTCAATTTGTTTGTGAGTATGTAACTGTACTTGTTGAGTGTGTTTTTTTACAATGTAAGATGTATTTACATGTTTTTCTGTATCGTCCTTTGTCTTTGCCTTGTGCCTACTGTTCAGTCCAGGATACAACCTAGGTCTTTCATGTCACATTGTTTATTGATATAATAAAGAATGTTGAACAACAAATGATATGTATGAAAATAATGTGTATGATAATAATTTTATAATCGTCATACATGGCATGAAATGAATAGACTGTAATGCTTTATAAGCTTTCAACAACTTTTAATGATGTTGCACGAAATGTTTAGCACGTCAAGCATCTTCTTCAGAGTTTCGAACACAGACAGACAGACAGACAGACCTCACATACACACACGTGTCTCATCCATTCTAATCCAATAACATTACACTCTTAAAAAGAAAAGGGTAAATCAGCGTTTTAATAGGGGCGAGGAGTGACCGCGTTTTAAAAATGTTGTAGTCACCCCTTTTCTTGATGTATCTAGCACATCTAGCATTAATGTTTCAGTTTCAATTTCAGTAAGCTTTATTTCTCCACTTGTACATAACAGAAGATAAGCATGACAATATCGAACATAATATTATTATTCACAAGTCATGAAAATATAAACAAACTGTCGCAATTCAAATATATAATCATGTGAAATTATATATCAATATCATTTCAGACCTTTAAGTGTACAGGTGGAGGAGACCGTTATCAATAGGCAAAACGCTTGAATTGGACAACGGCCTCTGAACATGATATGCCTTGTCACAATTTTTTATTTTATAAAGGAATGAACGGAACGATTATACACAGGAAGAACAAATGATGTAAATCTTTAAAGTATTTTAAATGTCATTTGACCAAAAAGGACAACACAAGGTGGAATGTATAAAGACGAAAGAAGAACAGAACAAAACAAAACAAAACAAAGCCGAGAATAAGGTACCCGAATAGGAAGAGTAGAGGAAAGAGAGAAGAGAAGAAAAGCGATGAGATAGTGTTCAGGAGTTGGGAATAATAAAACAAAAGCGTAATTTCTAATTCGAGTGGTACATTGCGAGAAGAACATTTTTATAAGTTGATTTAAAACATTGTAGAGAAGAACCGCGTTTAAGGTCATCATTCAATGAGTTCCACACATCTGGACCATGATGTCTTACATAATTTTGAGCTACAATGAGTTTAGGGTTTTCCAAATGATAATCTGTTGCATGACGGGTAGGATATGAATGGATACTATAATTTGAAATAAACATATCTTTAAACAAATCAGGGAGCTGATTGTTAGTATATTTATACATAATTATTGCTGTTTGCCATGTATGTATATCATAAATCATAAAACAAAGATTCAGTGTGTGCCAAGTAGTGTGAACTGGTAATAAGTCTTACAGCACGTGTTTGGATGAACAATATCGACTTTATTTTGTTAACACCGCAATTCCCCCACAAAATATTACAGCAGCTGATATGGGGTAATATGAGTGCATTATAAAGAATTTGAAGGGTATGTTTGGTGAGATATTCTCTTACTTTCCAGAGGATCCCGATATTTTTTATATTGTTGAATAAACTCGGTGTATATGATCGGACCATGTTAGGTGTGAATCAACTGTTGGATTCAGCTGGATAAAAGGGTGAATACAAAATTTTAAAAACGCTGTCACTCCTCGCCCCTTTTAATGTTGATTTACCCCTTTCTTTTTTAAGAGTGTACCAATAGCAATATAGAACAGTATAATAAGCTTCAACTCCTTTTCTCTAACTTCTTAAATTTAGATGGCGGACAAATCCAAAATTAGATTGAAAATCTCAATATGATTGTTAGATTTAGAAGTCAAACTAATTTTGAAGTCTAATTTTGGATTTGTCCCTGACCACAATGTCATACATTCTATAGAATCTAGGGAATTTAGAGAGTTGAATCGTTGTAAACATATAGGACGTTATCCAGTATATCTTTTAAACATACGCGAACATGAGATTCTTACACCAATACCGTGGATCACATTATCCTACAATGGGCACAATGGGGATTCTGTGAGTAGTGTTTTCCTTGCGTTTATGGTGCAATATGCGACCTCACAGTGACCGGGTACTCCCCGTCCTTAACAATAGATCACGCAGTTTGACAATTCGTCCATGATTTCAACATGTTCAATGTTCTCAACTGTCGAGTGCGAGTGTTTTAGCCCGTGTTACTTGATTTTAAGCCACAGCTCGACTCACATCCAAACATTTTTACTGGAAATTTTTCAGTTAAAGGGTCCATCACAATTCTATCGGTCCACTTTGTAGCAATTCAAGTATGATATGGCTTTTTTTTTTTGAAGTCAAATCTGGACCCATTCTATAACTTCACGATGTACTTTATCGTAAACATTTGTTAGCAAAATACCATTCTGGAAATAAGTATTTTGAACTGCAATCAATCGCGTTGTACTTACTGCAATCTCAGTTATGGATCAAGCCACAGTTTAATTGTTTAAAATGTTAAATTGCACCCACCTCCCAATAAAAGAAATAAAAAACATTAAAACAAACCGAAAAAAAGTAAATGTCGCTCTCTTGCGATTTCTCATATTATTCCAAACAATACGATGCGACGAAAACGTCACACGTTAGAGCAAGAATTAAAATCTGACGCATTACAAAAAAAAAAAATTGGAAAAGCCAGACATAAAAATGTAGCAATCATGATTGAAAAATGGTTAAACTTCCAACTTGATTATCTCGAAATATCATTCTTGCCCGAAAATTGCATATCATCATACGACGATTCGAATTATACTGCCGACGTTATGTGACATTAAACATTTTCAACCAAATCGATATAGCACCTTAAATGGTTAGACATCTATACATGAATTCACTCCTCACAATATCAAAGTCACTGTAATTTGTAATTCTGCAAGAACAGTAAAACCCAATCATAAAATTATGTGAATTGATGGATGGCACAAATCGAAGTACAAATAGTAGAACATAAATTCGAGCTTAAGAGAACATCGGATAATCCGTGTAAAAGTTACCCATGCATTCGAATGAGAAGACTATAACAATATCACTATCACAGCCTGGAGGCATATTTCATCGTAAAATACAGTATCATTACATGTAAAGAGAGCAGCACTTCTAATTTATTGCATGTCTGCATGAGCCGACGCTTTCTATGAACATGAATAAATGCAGTTACAGAATGAAGTGATCGAATAAAGCTCTGCACACATTATGGAATCTCTTTGTGTGACACGACAGAAAAAAAATCCTAAAAAGCGATAAAAATAGTTTTTGATAAATGACATCCATATTATAACAAAATGTTATAGTGTTCTCAAATGACAACCATATTATAACAAAATGTTATAGTGTTCTAAAATGACAACCATATTATAACAAAATGTTATAGTGTTCTCAAATGACATTTCAAACGTTCTTGCATTCATCCATACACAGACACAAACTATGAAGTGACTTATGTTTATCCTTTAAATGACTGTGTTATGTTTCGAGCAACGCGATAGGTGATACACTGCTTAGTACCAGTATGTACTTAGTACCATGCAGACTGATACTTTCATACAGTTAAGATATTATATTATGCTATCTTCAGTACATTCGTGAACGAAATTGTCACCTTTCCTAACACAAGAAACATGTTTACCGTTTACATAAGACAAACCGGCAAGATGGAAAGCGACCACAACCCTGGATAAACAAACACACAAAATTGAATTACTGGCTCGCAAATAGGGTGCCAAAAGAGTCTTGCCTTTACAATATTGCACAACATTTTTGTGGCTGAGTTGCTTTCTGCAAGCTGCTACAGAGTTTGTTATGTTGATCCTCCGGCAACTCCGGCGGGGAGGAAGCGCATTGTCCGGCAAACACCACGGCTGATGATTTCTCGCACGCCATCGGCTGCTGGATCCGAAAAGCGTTCAGTATGCTTGCAAGAACGTTGGTTTGAAGATCATTATCTTTGAAGTCGTACGCAATAATGATGACATATTTCTCACCTGACAAAGAAGATCATAATCGAAAATGATGTAAGGAACATATCAATATCCCTTTACTTGCCTTTCTTAGTCATGTGGTGTTACAGATGACTACAGTCTACGTGCAGCACGGTAATGAGGGGATATTTTCAGCTCCCGTTTTATAGGCCTTAGATACTACAAGGAGATCTGACATTGATCTGCATCTCACAAATTATTAGTATAAGCTAATTTTTCTTCAGCAAACTAGCAAGAGAACACGCAATAAGCAAACTTCGAGTTGGTGTGTCTCTACCTCAAGATACAGATTTTCACGCTTTCGAGCATCGAGTGTCGGTGTAAAGGTTCAGGTTTACCTTCCCGTTATTTCGCTTTTGACATGAATCACAGTTTCTCTCTCATATTTTAATATCAATACCAGCCAAACGTGCAATTATGGTACATCACAACACATGTATACTATAATTATGTCACAGATGTTGAAATTGTAGAAACTAAAACTATAGTGAGTACCATCTATACATGTAGATGTTTGATTACATTGCTAAAACAAATTGTAAGTGATGAAGAAAATAAATCAAATCAAATAAATCAGGTAACGCCTAAATACAAGGAATCACTTTTTGCAACATAAAAAAACATGCACATTCACACATCTAAGCAAACACACACACACACACACACACACACACAAACAGGCCACATTTTGAAACTTAACGAAGCTATTTGCTACGCGAGATCCTCTCCATCTTCGATTCTCACCAAAGTGTTATCTCGGGCAACTTTTTTTTTTTCATTCAACTCATGAAAAGCTTTGTCGCGCACTTTTTCAATACATTGAAATCGTATGCCTCTAAATTTCATTTAAATTGATTCAAAACCAGTCGCTTTTGTTAGTCACTATTTCAAGTATAGTCGATATTGTACCGGATCAACCAAAAGATTGATAACCATGCTCAGTATATATAGTCGTTTAAATATTGTTTGGTGGTAAGAAGCAATAAGCTATTTCAGTTCACTGTAACATTTTAAAGGTCGCAGCTCTACAGCATTAATGTCGATATGATTTTCAGAGACATGCTTATTTATCATCTATTGACGGAGACCTTGATAATCCGTGCTTATTCTGGGATCAGTTGAACTACATTGTTATTTAAGGAAGACAGTTATGATTCGGTTGATTGCCGCTGTTGTGACGTGTAATTCTCGAATTTCCTAATGAAGCAAAATCAGCAAGGGCCATTTTTTTTTAATATTCCAGCTCATCAAAAAGTTCAATAAAAATTCGGGACGATGTAGTATTTTCCCGATATCATTCGTCTGAATAGACGAGTATAAGTGCCTGACTGTTAGGCTTGCACCTCACTATTCGGTCTGGGGAAGATATTTGTTTTCAGGGTAAGCTGTAGAAATATACTGCAATGTATACTAGTATTGTCAGTCTAACATGTGCATACCTAGTTTGAGACAAGCTCTTCTGAGTAAATAATCATAGAGAGCTTGTGGGACATCAGTGATAGACAGCCGCCGATTGTTGATGGAATGACAGAGAATGAACACTTTCACGTCATCGAACTCGACCTGATCCATGTCGGAGACGTTATAGGGTATCTCTCTGAAGTTGACACTCTTTACAACATCGTCCATGCTTTAACCCTATAAAGCCCAAGGGGGGGCACATTGTGCCCCCCCTACCAGATTTTCGTTTGCCACTCCTTCGTCCTTGATCCGATTTCAACCAAATTTGGTGACTTTTCCTAAAATCTTATTGCGAACATTTTGATATATAATTTAGCTATATTTGATGTTGCTGGTTGCCATGGCAACCATAAACTGACAACCATGTCAGTGAGATTTTGCATCTTTTTTCTGTTCCCATTTCATTTAACAGCATTACAGTGTATGAAATGGGTGTTTCTTGGCTGAAATTTGTTGAAGAAGCAACATTTGAAGTAATTATGGTCCTGGAAAGTTTTTCTTATTATTTCCTTTGTTTTTATGTGACAGAGGCATAAAACAATAGATATAATAGAGATAATTGAAAACAATAATATTTTCTACAGAGAGCCCCTATATTTTGAGTTATTTTGATTCCTTCACCCAAGTTATACCTCTAATATCATTAGTTTATCATATTATCAATTTGCAATCTCAAAATTCCACTATTATGCAAATATGAAATGTCATAACTATACATGTACCCATCCCAAACATTTCATCTCAGGTCTCATAATGTATCAATATGTTGATATGAATAGCGCCCCCATGTGGTGACCTTGAGAAATTTCAAACATAACAAATAATAAAATTCCACTTGCTTATCATTTGTGGCAAATATGAAAATGATTGGTCTATAATATGACATATATAATGGGGATAAAGAAATTATTCCGAAAAATCATGTTTTTAGCATATTTCCTATGTATTTCTTTATATTTTTGTAAATAGCGCCCTCCATGGGTGACCTTGTGAAAATTCAAATGTGCGGTCATGTAGAGTATGAGTTACTCTACCCACGTGCCAAATATGACGATGATACATCAAATACTAAAAAAGTTATATAGGGGGGCACAATGTGCCCCCCCCTTGGGCCTGCGAGGGGTCAAAATAGCTTGGGCTTAATAGGGTTAAAGTAAATCTATGAGACCTGCCACACGTTCAGAGCCGCCTGTAGTGCCAACAGTGACTGTCACTCTATTCATATTCTTGTTTTCCTAATCCTGTTTATTTTTCCAGCAGAAAACTGTTGTGTCTGCTGGACAGAAGTGTATAATTGAAATACTGGTAAAAGGGAACTGTGAATTCATGAATACAGTTTGGTGCTCTTGACTGCGTAAACTTTCAAAGCTCCACACTTGTTCATCGCCAGGAAATGAACAGTCAATTTCGTATAGATTCGACAGGGGGTGGAATATACTCCTATATATAACTCAATGGTTTCAGTCATACCTTTTGGGATGGTCTTCTCAAGTTGACATTGCCGGTAATTTGTCAAACCCCACTGTGTTAGAGTTTGGACTTCCCCAGGGATCAATAGTAGGACCCATAGGATACTCAATTTATACTCTTCCAGTTGGCGAGATAGCCCAACATTATGATGTTAATTATCATTTTTATGCTGATGATATACAGTTATATATTTCTTATGACCCGAAGACTCCAGGAGCTTCTTTTAATGCCATCACTAAACTTGAAATGTGTATTTTAGATATTAAGAAATGGATGGTAGCAAATAAGTTGAAACTGAATGATTCGAAGACTGAGTTTTTTGTAGCAGCTTCAGCCCACAATCTGCGCGGTCTTTCAAACATTCAGCTCAATGTTGGTTGCACACTAATTAGCCCCTCAGAAACAATAAGAAATCTTGGTGTTATTTTTGATTGTCGAATGTCAATGTCTCAACATATTTCTCAAATTTGTAGTACTGTTACGTTTTATTTAAGAAATATTGCTAGGATTAGGAGATTTATTGATCAATCTGCATGTCATAACGCAGTGCGTTCTTTAGTTCTATCCCGTATAGATTATTGTAACGGGCTTCTCTCTTCCATTCCTTCAACTCAACTGGATCGTGTGCAGCGACTTCAAAATTGGGCAGCCCGATTAGTGTTTCAGGTTTCTAGGGACTACCCATCTCAGCCACTTCTGAAGTCGTTGCACTGGCTTCCTTTGAAGCAACGGATAATTTTCAAATTAGTTTTGTTTGTTTATAAAATCCTTAACGATCAAGCTCCGAAATATTTAGACGCCTGTTTGACTTTATATACACCTACTAGAAATTTGAGGTCATCTAGTGATCCGCTTCGTCTCACATACTCTGTTACTCGCACCTTAGCCGGTGATAGGACATTTACTGTGTCTGCTTCAAAGCACTGGAACAATTTACCACTTACCGTTAGACAGTCTTCATCAGTCAGTGTGTTCAAAAAAGCCTTGAAAACACATCTTTTCAGTAGCAACTAGTTCGTAGCTGTATATATAACATTTATCCAATTATACATACTGTCGTACATGTTTTGAATTGATTGTAAGCGCTTTGGGCCTTGTGGGAAAAGCGCACTATAAATAATAGTAATAATAATAATAATAATAATAATTATAAATATGTATTGGTTATTTCAGTCAATTCGCAGCGTCGGCAAATGGTATGCAAGTTTAAATAGCATGTTATGAAACACAGAACATGTATTTCATACCTATATACAGGTACTGTTTTGATCAACTTTCTTGTTGTCTAGTAGGCAATGTTTACACTGAATACAAGTGTTGTTTCAGATTATCCACTTTTTCCCTAATTACATTAATTCTGCGTATAGTGTAATGAAAAATCATCCTTTAGACCTAATTTGACTTTCAATATTTTAGAAAAGTTTGTCAGCTTGCATTCTGGATTCGATAAAATCTTGAACCTTTAACTGCATGCCAGCCCTTTTTTTTATAAACAAAATGATACAAATTATACCACGTTTATGATACACACTTTTCAAACTGCATGTATCTCGATCTACTCGTCCAACATTACTTTGTGTGTAATTACAGCACAACAAAGGATAAATCAGACATCATGTTAAATTCTAAACAAGTGTTTCATTCTAAGCTTTCCAAATAAATGTTATATTTTAATAAAACAAATGCAAGTACGCACGCATTGATACTAATTCATGTATGAATGTACATTTCTAGTGCTTTTATCCCTGTACCACTAACAAGGTGTTACAGGGTTGGTATAGATATGAGATCCAACAATATACCAACTAAAGTTTTTTGAATCTTCCATTTGAGTTTAAGAGAGATTAAGGATAATTCCAAGAAGTTGGATAGAATATAGAACATAGATACTTTATTACACCGATCTAATCTACCACAAGCACTCAATAATTGATTCTGTTCTCATTCTCAGCAATTATAATTCAGCATTTTAACACAGAGCTGCTAACAATCAAAACAACCACTACTTCTAAACCATTCAATTACAAAGGATGAAACGTTGCAATGTCCGAGTAAATTAATAGAGGAAACGTTACTTACCTTAATATGTCGTTCTTCAAGTCTAAGAATCGCCTATCTCATTCATGCTGATCCAATAACATTATCGATAGCAATAGAACAATACATTAAGCTTCAACTTCTGGAACCATTGTATACATACGACGTTGTAGTACCAGTATAATTACGTTGTAATCACACGCCAACATAATCTTCTTTTTTTTGATGCACCAATACCGTGAGCCACGATGGGCAAGACAGGATTCTGTGCCCAGTATTTTCCTTTCCTTTGCTGTACAATAATTGTGTGAGCTCACAATGACTGGGGTTTCCCATCACTTTTCAACAGCTCACGCAGTTTGACTATTCGTCCATGATTTCAATGTTCTCAAGTTTCAACTGTTGTTTAAGCTAGTGTTCGATTTCACGTCACAGCTCATGCAAACATTGTTACAAGACATTTTTTCCACATTGTAACAATTGATGTGTCTGTCAACGATATAGCATGCTCATTCCTTTTTTTTTTTCAGAGTTTGCTGTCAAATCTGGACCTTTCCTCTTCCGGTACTCTATCCGAACTTCTTCTTCTTCGTCTTCTTCTTCTTCTTTTTCTTCTTCCTCTGCACTACAGTCCACCAATGAGATGTATCGTCGTAGTTAGAGTGATGTGCAGTGTGCTGTGCAATTACTCCATAAAAAAAACTAACTACGTGCGAGTAAAAACCATGCATCCTTCTAAAGGAGCTGAATCTTTTGCACCTCCTCTTTAAATCGGTTTGTGGAGGTGCAAATGGTCGAGCTTGGCAGCGAGTTCCATAGTCGTAGGGCTCTCGCTCCTTTTCCGGGCTCCCATAGAAACCAGTGTTAAATGCAGCATATTCCATAAATCATAAAAAATCAATCGAATCGTAGATTTTTTTTTAATTGAAGCAGATGAAGGGAAATTTTCTCTGCTTTCAAGCAAACAACATATTTTGGGATGTTTTCCAGCTCTAAAAAAAATAGTTAAGAGCCTCTATACGAGACTAGTCATCAAGTCACTCTCAAAAATGATAAAAATAGCAAATTACCTCATATTATATCAATAAAGAATTCATTCAAAATACAAAAACTCTGATTCATTCAACTTCTTCATAGCCTGCAGAACCTCCTGTCCTCAAGCAATGTCAAACACCACAAAAGGAGACAATTTTCCACTAGACTGATTTTTAATGATTTTTTTAAAAAAATAACATTACCTCATCTTTGTACTGCCTTCCCTGTAGGCAATGCGCGAGTTGAATTAGGAGCGTAAGGCCTCGTATGGAACCGGGGAAGAACGATGTCCGGAAAGGCTGTGTTCGGGCAAAAGGAATATGGAACTTGTGCCCATTCATGTCCACGATCTGAGTGAACATCTGTATGGTGACTAGTATAAGGTAGCTGCTCATGGGTATGTCTACTATGAAGTGGATGGTACGGTGAATCATGATAACCTTCACAATGTACTTTATACCGTCGACCGTAATCATTTCTTTGAAAATACCATTTGGGAAAGAAGATATTTTTCTAATCAAAATTGATTAGATTCAATTCAAAATATCCTATCAAATTCTGATGAGGAAATCCCAGTCAAATTACAAATAGGAATCAAATCAAATTTAATGAGATTGTTCTGATCAAATGGCTGCAATGATTGGGATCCTAATCACTCTCTGTGCATCACATCAAACATTCCTGCATACATAAAAAGAGACTAATAATTTACACCAAACACTCTTTTTCCACGTTTTAAGGAAAATTGTTTATTTCTTCTTCTTTTTCTTTTTAAAGTACATACAGACTCACGGATATTGAAAGAAAAAGCAAATAAATAAGGCAATTTACAATATTGCGAGAGTGATTGACAGTCCAGTCAAATATTACGTGAACTTTGAATAACAGTATAAAATACAAGGGAATTATTAGATTGGTGACAGAGTTTTGTGACACCGAATCCTTCTGGATAACTTGCATTCTCCTCTTTCCTCGCATCATGTTGCAAAGGTGGCTTATAGATTTTGGGAAGACACAATGAACCATTCTTACCATCGTGAAAAGAAATAAGAGGATGCAGTACGGACAGAAAACTGCTATCTCGTGCATGCACGTAACAACATTTTCGCCAAGAGTCTGCATGACAGGGCTCGAATCGCCAATCCAAAGCTTCCTTTTAGAACTTGACAAGACAGTGTAGATGTTTAAAGAGCATAAGATGAATTTACATAACCTTCCTTGGAGCTGAAATTTCTTCATACACGTACAATATCTATGAATTTATGCAAGGTGATTTGAAATATTATAGTGATTAATGATTAATAAGATAAATAGCTAAATGTGTACAGACTGAAAAAAGCTTTAGATATCTAGAATACTAATCATGAGTGCACTAAAAAGTTAGAAAGAGGCTAGCATCAATGTTTAAAAAAAAAATCAATTTTGACACCAGATTGTGTATCATGGGTAAAGCACAAAGAATTATGACATGTCGTGTCTTAATGTCCTAATACATTGTTTATGAATTTATTTTATTCATGACTAGTGAACAATGTATATATATATATATATATATATATATATATATATATATATATTGATATTGGTATTGATATTATATATACACACAACGCTTAATAGTACAAGCTGTTTCGTTCAGTGTTGCCCGCTGTATGTGCAATGTTCTAGCATTTTCAATGCAGTATTGCATGTTTACAGGTTAATAAATTGCATAAATATGCACAATTTTGTTAATAACGGTATTATTACTCTCGAAACATGCACAAATATGATGGGATTTTGGTTTTCGATTGTTTTTTTTTTAAATCTATGTTGTTTTGTCTTTTTAAGGTCAGAATAAGTATGAATACGCACATGTACATAGATGCTCTTTAGCTGGATCGATGCCGGAAAAAAAAAACCCAACCCAATTAGGGTCTATTTCATATGAAATTTCAACCAAAATTACATAAACGACTGGAATCAAGTTTCGTGCGTAACAAAATTCAAGTGGAATAAAGGCATAGTTTACCATTTGCAGAAGAAACAAAAACCCAGCATTAGTGCTTTAAAATACTTCTAAAATGTGAGATAGGGATAGAAACAACCCCTGTGAAAATTTGAATCAGTAAAGTTATACACTGTATTAGAAATGTTTCCAGACTAAACAGTCTACAGTTACGTTGTATTCAGAAAAAATACTGACATTTCCTTATATTTTAGGCTTTATTGCAAAAATTTTAAAAGGAAGGGTGTTTTTTTTCGGTACAACACACCTATACCCATATACATGAAAGGCGATATCTTGAACATTTTTCAAAACACTGCTCCCAAAGGTAAACTAGACCTTTAAGTTTCAACTTGCAGATCTTTACTACAGTCTCACATGCAATAACAACAGCAAATCCCTACGGCGAAAATACTTTAGTCAGATAATTTAAACCCATTTAATCAAAAATTGTTTTGTCACCATCAAAAGTGGTCATAAAATCATGAACTGAGATATGGCTGATTATCAACAATACACTATCCCATGTATTTATAACGACTTGGATATAGTTTGTGACACACATGTGGAAATATGCATTTGGATATGTGCCTGCATATTTGTATCTTATTTTATGTGCATAACATGTGTGTGCGCATGTGTTTGGTTATACATGTGTATGTTATACATGCTTGTTTATGATTGTATGTATGTATGTATGTTATATTATGTATGATTGACGCATAATACACTCCTATCAGTTTTGTTATTTTCTGCTGTTTCTGCCTCTATCATTATCGTTATTATTTTCACTATTGTCTTGATCATTATTTTTTTTTGTATACCATATCTATATCATGTTCTGTATCCATCATCATTATTTTGTCCGATTTCTTTGATCCTCAGTCTTGATAAAGGGCAGGGCCCGAAAGCTTGACAATAAAATTCAAACTGTGAGGATTTAAGCTACGTCTATCGTCTCACCCTTACTCTCACCTATACACTATATACAAAGCATAACTTTGTACTTTTTTTTTGGTCAGTATGCATTCTTTTGTTTATCTGTATCATTTATCTTTTGCAAAGTAGAATGTTTATATTTATGATGTAATTCTAGATTTATCATGCGTTAAGTTTTTTTTTGAAAAAAAAGAATAAAAATAAATAAATTGAATTGAATTGATTTGAATCGAATACTAGCATGACTAGTAAATGCATTTTTTTTTCTAACTGAAATGGAAGTGACTGACATAAAATGACACACCGGCAGTGAAGCGGCTCTAGGTCACCTATGGAAGTTTGCCAGTTCGTTCTTTTTCCTGCATTCTTTACTCTATTTTACTCAGAACTCTAAACCTATGACTTCATGATCTTAAACGAGGTTAATGGGACATTGATCGTCGGCGGTCATCCGACCCGGAGTACATCCTGCTTTGGGGTCAAATTTTCGCTTTTGAGATTTTTTAGTAGTTGCAATAGTGGACATTCCGTTACACATACTGTGAAATATTTATTTCATTATTTTATGTAATTTTTGTGTGATAACCACATTTATAGAGTCTGGTCATTTCATACATTTCATTTCCCCACAGGCGGGCGTGATAAAAACAGTGATACGCCGTCCTCTCCTATCATACAACGTTTCGGTGATCGCAAATACTGTGCGTGGAATCAGCAAAACTGTCGTATGGTATAAATGACATCGGTCTTTGCAAACCGAAAAAAAAATATACATGTCGCTCTCTTGCAATTTCTCGCATTTTTTCTAACAATACAAGAGTGAGAGTTTGAATTAAGATCTCGCATGACAAAAAAGATTAGAAATGCCCAACATAAAAGTGTGGCAATCATGATTGAAAAAAGGGTAAACTTCAAACGCGATTATCTCGAAATGTCATTCTTCATACGCGAAAATTTCATGCTGATACGACGGCTCGGATAACCGCCGACGCTTTGTGACATTGAACATTTCCAACCAAATCGATATAGCACGTATGTTGAATGACCATAAATCAATAAATGAATTCACTCCTCACAATATGACAGTCATTGTAATTCCTAATTCTGAAAGAACAGTGAAACCCAAATGAGGATTGATGGAATGTTCAAAATAATAGTAGAACACAAACGCAAAGTTAAACGAAAATCGGACAATGCATTTTAAAGTTACACGTTCCTTAAATTTCGGTGCCGTTCGAATAAGAAGACTACCAACTGACTACTACAATATTACTGGAGACATACATGTAAGGCGACCTGCACTTCTAACTCATTAAATATATGTCTGTAAGAGCCGACGCTTTATATGAACATGAATAGAATGCAGTTACAGAATGAAATGAATGAATGTGTCTCTTCACATGTTATCAAACTTTTTTTTTTTTGGTATAATGCGACGGGAAAAATCCTTTATAAATAATAAGATAGTTTTTACAAAATGAAAATCATATCATAAATGTAATAGTGTTCTCAAATGACATTTCAAATGTTCCTGCATGTCCATGTCATATTTCGAGCCACGCAATCAGGTAATACACTGATTAGTACCAGTATGTACTAAGTACCATGCAGACTGAATACTTTCATACAGTTTCTGCTATCACCAGTACATTCGTGAACAAAATTGTCACCTTTCATAACACAAGAAACATGTTTACCGTTTACATAAGACAAACCGGCAAGATGGAAAGCGACCACAACCCTGGATAAACAAACACACAAAATTGAATTACTGGCTCGCAAATAGGGTGCCAAAAGAGTCTTGCCTTTACAATATTGCACAACATTTTTGTGGCGGAGTTGCTTTCTGCAAGCTGCTGCAGAGTTTGCTATGTTGATCCTCCGGCAAATCCGGCGGGGAGGAAGCGCATTGTCCGGCAAACACCACGGCAGATGATTTCTTGCACGCCGTCGGCTGCTGGATCCGAAAAGCGTCCAGTTTGCTTATAAGAACATTGGGTTGAAGATCATTATCTTTGAAGTCGTACGCAATAATGATGACATTTTGCCTACCTGACAAAGAAGATCATAATGGAGAATGATGTAAGGAGCTTACCAATATTTCTATCCCTGATTTGTTAGTCGCGGTGCTTTACAGATAACTATACACAGCCTACGTATACTATATATGGTAATTAAAGGGACTGTATATTGTCAGCTCCCCTTGTTCCACTAGACCTTTAAACACTGCAAGGAGATCCGATGTTGATCGGCATCTCACAGAAACTAGTAGTAAGCTGATTTTTTTCTGGAGGAGGCTAGCGAGAGAATACACAGTGCACCAACTTAGAGTAGGTATTTCTCTATACCTCGGTCTAAATTTTGCACGCTTTCGATCACCGAGTGTCCATATAAAGGCTCTTGCTAAAGCCCTGTTAAGGCCGTGTCACACCTTTCTGGGCAAACTACGCCGCGGGCTTGTGGCGAGGAGGTAGTTTCCAGCACGTAGATTTTCCGCGGGCGACCAAGAATGTTTGCAATTTTCAAATTTTGTTTCTTACCTACTAGACGCGTGCTACTTAGCTTCTACTTGAGTGAGAACTTTGAAACCGATCCGTTTTCTGTTACGAGCGACTTATGGGCACTGAGAAGTACCTGCGTTGGAGTTGCCTGCGAGGTGCTGCCGGTAAGGGTCTCCTACTGGTGTTCTGCGTTTACCTTTGCGAGCGAAACCCCACGACTCACTCGGAACAAGTTTTGAGCATGCTCAAGGCCTTGCCATACCGTATCTTGGGAAGTTTTGCGGCTTGACTTACGGGGAAACAAATTTTCTACCCGGAGCTCTCCGCAGTTGGTCCGCACCTGACAGTATCTAGCGCTTATCTCGCCTGTAGTTGCCCGGAGGTGCTCACGCAAGTACGATTTAACCGCAGCCAAGTTTTGAGCACGACAAAAACTTTTTCCGGGTGAGTCGCGGGGATGCCCGGAGAGGTCCACGCAGAACGCCAGTAGGAGGCCCTTAGCGGCAGCACTTCGCAGGCAACTCCCACGCAGGTACTTCGCAGTCCCCGTATGCAGCCAAGATAATGACATTCCGTGGGACTTCTGCGATTCCTTCACAGGAATTCCTTAATTGCATTGTCAGCCCCCAGGCGAGTGGTACAAAGGTCACACAGTTTACCCGCAAGTAGAATTTAAGTAGAACGCGTCCAGCAAGTAAAACACATGCACTGACTCGCCCAAATCCTTGTTCGCCCTCAGAAATTTCCAGAATGCTGGAAAATCGCTACACGCAACAAGCCTGCATAGCTTGCCCGGAAAGGTTCGACAGGGCCTAAACATGGTTGCGGGTAAAAAGATTTGCGTGCACACCTCCGGGTGACTACGGGTGAGATACGTGCTACGTACTGCCATGTGCGGCTCATTCCGGGGACCTCCGGGTAGTAAAAAATGTTCTTTGCAAGTCGCACGCAAGGCTTGCCCGGAAAGGCGTGACACGGCCTTAACACCTTTCCAGGTAAGTTAAGCGGGCTTGTTGCGAGAAGGGATTTTCCAGCACGCAGGGGAATTTTCTGCGGATGGCAAGGATGTTGGCGAGTTTCGCACTTGCGTCTTACCTGCTAGACGCGTGCTTATGCGGGTTGACTTGCGGGGAATATTTTTGCTATCCGGACCTCCCAGCAGTTGGCTCACACCTGACAGTAAATAGCTCGTTTCTATAGTCCGTATAATGCCCGGAGGTGCGCACGCAAGTCCGATTTACCAAGTTTTGAGCATGACCAAGATTTTTTTTTTTTTTTTTCGGGTGAGTCGCGGTGATTGCCCGCAGAGAACCACGCAGATCACCAGTAGGAGGGGCCGTAATTTCCGTTAGTCACAGGTAGTTGACCCGCTTGTAGTACGTAAGTTGCCCGCGGATCTATGCTTATGCCACAGAAGTGAGTGTCATCTGCGGGCATTCTACGAGCATAATGCGGGTGTTTTTTGCTGGCAAAGAACGTTGTTGAAACTGCCATATCCGTGTGGCTAGTCAGTTTTGATAGTAATTTGAGAGTCGGCTGCGGCCAAGATAATGACATTCTGATGGACTGCTACCATATTAAATCCCTTCAGAGGGATTCTTTCACCTATGTGTCAGCCCTCACACGCAGAGCTCATGGAGTGAACGTAAGTTGAATGTAAGTAGCGCAGCTCCAGCAGGTAAGATGCATGCGAAACTCGCCCAAATCCTTGTCCGGCCTGCCGGAAATCCCCACATGCAACGCAAGCCCGGAAAGGTGTTCATAGAACTTGCGTGAGCAGCTCCGGGTGACTACGAGTGAGATACGTGCTAGTTAATGTCATATGCGGGTCATTTGCGGGGACCTCCGAGTAGCAAAAATTGCTCTTCGCAAGGCGCATCCAAGGCTTGCCCGGAAAGGTGTGACAGGGCCTTCTTCCCGTTAATTCGATGTTGACATGATATCATAGTTTCAATGCAATCTCTATCTCATCTGATTAAGATATACCTGCCAAACGTGCAATTATGGTACTTCATACCACATGTATACTGTAATTCACAGATGTACGTGTTATGAAAATTGTTAAAATTGTGATACAATTAACACACATAAACTTTCACAACTCATATTTTCCCCGAGAGTTTAAATGGTACGATTTCTAGGCTTGTATTTTGTATATTTTACGTTCACAATATTCAAAGTCTGAGAAAATTATGTTATTACATCAATCATTTCGGTCAGTATTCTAAAAACCAGGAAAAGCAACAAATTTTTACACTTTAGTCACTCGGCACCAATCATCTAGTCAGCATAAAAGTGGTGGGTTTGATTTTTTTTTTCTCCACAGAGACATTTAGTTTCCATTGAATTTCCTTGATAGTCCTTGATAATCCATGCTTGTTCTAGAATCAATTGAATAAATATTGATTGTGATTTAAGGCAGACAGTTATGACTTGGTTGACTGTCACTGTTGAGTTGTTTGATTCTCGGGATTCCTAACGAAGCAAAATCAGAAGGGTCCATTTTTTAAATATTCAAACTTATCATGAAATTAACAAAAGTCAGGAAATCAAATATTTTTTTCCCTGGTATCATTCGTCTGAGTAGACAAGTAAGTGCAGTGGCGGATTCAGAGGGGGGCGCCCGGGCGCGCGCCTCCTCTTTATTTTTTTATTTTTTTGTTTAAGCAAAAGAAATAAAAAGAAACAATGGGGGTGCGCCCCCTTTAATTTTGTAAAGGCACCCCCCCCCCCTCTACTAAATTCCTGGATCCGCCCCTGTAAGTGCTTGATTGCATTGCACTGCACTATTCGGTCTTGAAAATACAGTACTCTCCGCATAATCGGGTAGGCTCGGGCAGAGCGTTTCTTACCCGATTAAGCGGAGTACCCGATTAAGAGAAGAATACGTTTCATTCACAATTGACACACACAATGTGTATGTACATGCATTGTACAGTGCACCAAACACCTACACTTCATACTTACGGAAAATGCGTGCTTGCACGGCACACTATACATACCTTACACTTGCTCGTTCACGAGCACTGATTTACAGTCTTTTTATGGACAATGTCTTCAGAAAACTTTGTCGTTTGACTATAGACTCCTCGCTAACACGCAGGCGCTTTCCGAAATAAACACGACTCTTACGTGCACTAGTCACGCAGAACGGCGGGTTGCTTTTCGAGAAGTGACTGGGGGAAAAGTAAAAATATGGAGCTGGTGCATGGCCTGATTTTCGTTGCAAACTTCTCGTATTTTGAATGTTATTGCGGAGCAAGGGAGAAGCGCAAACTGTGTGTTCAACTCCTGTCTGTTTATGCAGCTGTGAGTTCCAGCTATATACAATAATGTGTAATGTTCGTTTACGTGCGGCAAGTCGGTGCTGGTACTTGTGTTTTCATGTTTAATCACTCCCCAAATGATCGGTCTTCTCTGCAAATTAAGCAGAGAATGCGATTAGCCGTGTAAAATTTGACATTCATGATTTCTGAAGTGTTATATCTGCGATAAAATGTGGGTAGAAATTAGATAAGAAAATCGTTTACCCGTTTATGCGGAGAAGCAACCCGATTATCAGGTAATTTTAATGTGCATTGGAACTGTTTTTGACATTACTACCCAATTAAACGGAGTACCCGTTTAAACGATACCCGATTACGCGGAGAGTACTGTATACCTGTTTTTAGGGTAAGATGAGGACAGTAGAAACATACCATGTATACTGCAAAGTATCGTCATATTCTATTAACTTGTACATACCTAGCTTCCGATAAGCTCTATGGAGTAATTGATCATAGAGAGCATCTGTGATATCAGTGATAGGCAGCCGCCTGTTGTTGATGGAATGACAGAGAATAAACACTTCCATGTCATCGAAGCTGACCTGATCCATATCTCTCACGTTATAGGGTATCTCTCTGAAGTTGACACTCTTTACCACATCATCCATGCTTCGTAATAATGCTATGAGACCTGCCACACGTTCTGAGCCGCCTGTAGTACCAACGGTGACTGTCACTCTCCTCCTTTTCTTCTTCTTCTGGACAGAAGTATATAATCGAAACACAAGCAAAAGGGAACTGTGTGATTCATTTTGGTGCATTTCATCGTGTGAACTTTCAAAGCTCTTGTTATGCGCCATGAAATAAGCATTTAATTGCGTTTGTAATCGATAGGGGTAGCATAATTATATACTTCAATTATTCAACCATAACCATGGAATAATTATTTCGGTGAAAATCATAATGTCAGCTCAGGCAATGATTAGAAGTATATAAACAGCATGTCGTGAAACAGTAGTTCATACTTCTAGATAGTGTGTTGATTAACTCATTAACAGATAACTAATTAACTGATTAACTCGTGGGCCTCGTATACCTACTGTCGAACTCATTGGCCTTATTTGCCTATATTATAGTGTCGAGCTCATGGGTTGTATGACTCGTGGGCTGTATGACTCGTGGGCCGTATGACTCGTGGACCCTATTTCAATGCCGAACTCGTGAGCCGTATGACTCGTGGGTGTCGCTCTCTTGGGATGACCCCGTCTTGTGTTTAGAGCTGTTTCTATACGGCTCTTAAAGAATAGATTTGAGTGTTTCATTTTTAATCTTTATTCTAGCATTTTGACTAGAGAAACTGGCTATTTATGTCAACACATTTGCATACTGGTATAGATGTTGTGTTCCACTTGTACTTATTTCTTGATGTGGGAGTCTCGCTAAATTACTTCTGACTTACTTTTTCTTCCTGATTAACGCAATATTGAGCAATATAGTATCACGTCATTGCCTCAGACTTCTGAATGAAATGAGAAGCACAGTGGATGTATTACCTTGGTTAGAAAAGTTGTGTCAGTGGTTCCAGCCATGTGTTGCAAGCTTTTATCGTACTCCATGTCCAGACTTTTCGCATTCACCAAAGAAATTTGATTGTTTATTAAACTTCAGCGGTGCCACTGTTGAACGTACACTGAGGTATATTATGCTAAAAAAATATGAATGACTGCGTAATAACAAAATGGAGTGAGCAAGTGAGTGAAAAATCACGGAAGACATGTTTGTCAGGAAAATGCCAACGGAACACAAATGCATTCATAATCATTTCTAATTCTTCGGACATTACAATAACATATAGATTGAACTGCAACTCGTAAGGGAAAAGTATCACAAATGTGCAAATGGCTTCAATTGATATATAAAATACTCAGAAAAGCACAACAGTGAAGTCCTGAAAATTTGGAAAATCCGTTCAAAATGTGAGCATTGACAGTTTTGGTACAATCCATTTGCAGTCATTCTACCCCATGGGAAATAAAAGGCAGTATCTGTAAAGTAATATAACTGCCTGCAAATATTTTTTTTCGGGAGGGGGGGCACAAGTATTGGTACAAACGCTACAGCAGGTACCAATGTCACAAAAAACAAACAAACAAACAAATGAGGAAAATATGAACAGAAAATTCCTTGACTTTAATTTTTCTATAGTTATGTGAAAGAATACTTGATCGCCATCACCTTTGGATACATGGAGGATAGTAGGTGCCTATCCCTTTCAATTTCATCAGATTTGCATTCGATTTAATGATGGATGTATGTGATCATTCAAGCTGAATTCGATTGAAATTATTTTAATTATCACCAATATCACCGTTCAAAAAGGTAACTAGCTCATTTGATCTAATTTCATCAGCGTGCAATTTCAGTTTCATACCCACACATTTACATTTTATTTATACATAACTTTAGCGGCTGTTAGATTAGAGTATACAATGATATCTCGAATACGGACAGAATTAGTTGGTGAAACGTTTGAAAACGAGCAAGACTCATCATGCCCACTGGCAATACCCTCTGATGAAACAGTTAATACACTATGAACACGAGGAAAGTAGGAATGGAATGACAAAAGCAAATATGGATGTGGACATACAAGAAATTTTTAGGTATGGCCATTCTCTAAGTGTTACATCCATACTGTTTACAGGGGATAAAATGAAAGTGACACGGAAGAAAGGTTGACAGGAAAGAAATGCATACAATACAATTAAGATTACGGAGTTAATGAATCTTTGAAATGAAGATGAATATGAAAGATGCGTAGAAATGCGTAAAAACATGGTGATTGAATTCGAAAGTTCGAAGTGCGAATTTGTGTTCCTATAAATGAAATTAAAATCGTTATTTGGGACGAAATTGAACGTCTATCCAGCTGGGTTGAAATTGAATGCCAATTTTGAGTAGTTTAATTCAATTGATTTCCCTCTAAATCTAATGAAACAGAATCCAAAAAGAATGACATGAAATGTTTCCAGGTTAGCGTGCCTGTACAGTGACGGGGCGACCGTTCATGGGCCTTTAACGATTGCCATGACGTACTGTACAGGCATGCCAACCTTGAAACACTGAACTGCACATTACTTGAATATGAGACCACTCTGAAGCAAACAATTTTCACACAACAACGAACTCTTAAATGAACCTCACAAGGATTGGAACATTAATCCCCCAGCAATCCCGCTGATTCCCACTAATCTGTTACTATAGCCATCCCCTTTAATGAGGTTCACTAAGATTGGCAGGTTTCTTGTATGAATCGAGAGATCGCGATGCTGATAATCAGATCCTAATTCCGATTATCAGTGGAAAACAACGTAATACACCTGTAGGCCTATACGATTCTTAATGACACAATTTCAATCTATAAGGTTGGTGTTTTCTGCAAGGTAAAGAACACTAACCTGCCTCTTGTCTCTTAGATTGTAGATTGAATTATCACTATGTTTACATATGTCATGGCAATGTTAACACGCTGTACTATCCCCGAACTCGGAATTGTTTGTGCTTCATTTACGTCCACATATATCATTCTTTTGCAACCTTGCCAGTTGACATGCCTTCATATACTTTATGTTCTGCGTTATGGCTAATCGACTCAACGCAGCATTTGACTCCCTTGATGACGATGAATTCTTTAATTTGTTTAGACGCTCGCCTACAGAATCAAGAAGTCAGATCAATTCTCGTTCTTCTGCACTTTTTGAAAACCTCGTTGCCAACAATGTTAATTTTTCTTCTAATGATTTGTTTAATGATTTTGATTTTGAACATGATTCCACTTTAATCTCCTCCAAATATGTTACGGTTGATCAATTTAAAGATTTTGTGAAAGATTTTTCAGAAAGTATATTTTCTATAGTACATTTGAATATTAGGAGTATGAATAAGCATTTTGATGAATTACAGGTATTGTTAGATAATCAAAATAAACAACAAATATCTGTAATAGGTTTAACAGAAACATGGTTATCATCTGATATCAATTTACCGTATGCATTGAATGGTTATGATTTGATTGTAAATAATAGAGTGAATAGGACCGGCGGCGGGGTTGCGATTTATTTATCTAATGAACTTGAGTTTGATACTTGTGATGATTTAAATATAATGAATGATATAATAGAGTCTTTGTTTGTTGAAATTTCCATCCCTCAAAGTAAAAATATTATAGTTGGTGTTGTTTATAGACCCCCAAACTCCAGTTCTAAAGATTTTTTAGATAGTATCACAAATTTATTAAAAAGCCCTCGTTTTGTTAATAAATGCATTTATATAATGGGTGACTTTAATATTGATTTGATTAAGAGTGATGATAATACGTCACAAGAATTTCTTGAATTATTTTTGTCATCCTCTTTTTTGCCATTAATTTCCAAACCTACACGTGTTACAAATCATTCTGCCTCCCTCCTGGATAATATTTTTACGAATTCTTTACAAGTTTTGAATTCTTCTATAATTCTATCCGATATGACCGATCACTTTCCAATTATAACATGCTGTGATCTTAAACATTCGGTTAATAAGTCTTATTTTCCTTCATTTAGACGTAGAGCCACACCAGAAAATTTAGCTAGTCTTGACGCCTGTTTAGATAGGGTTGATTGGTCAAGTGTTTGTGATACTGATGATGTAAATGTATCATTCGATAATTTTATGGAGATAATCAATATTAAAAGCATTTAGATGATTATATTCCTAAACTAAAAGATAAGTCAGTAAGTTATAAAACAACACCTAAACTTCCATGGATTTCGAAATCTCTCCTCCGTTCAATTAAGAGGAAAAATAGGTTGTATTATAAATTCAAAATGAAAAAAACTGAGGAGTCAAAAAATAAATATACATCATATAAGAATATTTTGATTAAGGTCATACGATCTGAAAAGCGGAAATATTATACCATTCAGATAGAAAAATATAAACATGACGTGAAGAATACATGGAAGATATTAAAGCAGGCCATGAATATATCAAAAAAGAAATCGGACATTACAAAAATAAGATTTGATAATAAAATTGTTGAAGATCCTGGTGATATAGTAAATATTCTTAATTCTTATTTTTCAATGGTTGGAGAAAATCTGGCAAAAGAAGTACCGCCTTCCGATATGCATTTTGCAAAATTTTTTAGGTCAATCCAATCCCAGTTCTATTTTCTTAGCTCCAACTACGAAATATGAAATAATAGATATTGTTACAGCAATGAATGACAAACGAAGTGCCGGTTATGATGATATAAATAATTTTATTATAAAGGGAATTATATTTTCTATTGCTGATCCACTTTCTCATATTTTTAATAAATCCATATTACATGGTGTTTTTCCTGATTGTATGAAAATTGCTAAGGTGTATCCTTTATTCAAAAAAGGAGACAGTTTTGATATAAGTAATTATAGACCTATTTCTCTACTTTCATCCCTATCTAAGGTTTTGGAAAAATTGATATTTACAAGAACGATTACATTTCTTAATTATTATAATGTTTTTACGAATTCTCAATTTGGGTTTCGTCAGAAACACAGCACCATTCATGCTCTTTTGTAGTTTATTGACAACGCCGCACATACTATAGATGACCATTCCCATCTTGTCGGTATCTTCCTGGACTTCTCCAAGGCCTTCGATACAATTAATCACGAAATTTTACTTCATAAATTGTCCCATTATGGTATACGAGGGAAGGCCTTGGAGTGGTTCAGGAGTTACCTCCAAAACCGAAAACAATATATATCCTTGAACGAGCACAGCTCTAGTCTTGAAGTTATTAAATTAAACTCAATGGATAAGAGCCAACAAATTATCACTGAATCTTCAGAAAACTAATTATATGTTATTCAGTAAGTCTATAGAAGTTTTACCCACAGATATCATCTTTGATGACGTTCACTTAGAGCGAGTATCTCATACAAAGTTTCTCGGTATTACAGTGGACGATAAACTTTCGTGGAAGCCTCATATTATTAATATAAGTAAAATAATTTCGCGTAATATTGGTATTATTAATAGACTTAAATCCCATATCCCGTTGTCTTCTTTGCTGACGTTGTATTTTTCATTAATATTACCTTATTTAAATTATGGAATCTTAGCATGGGGTAGTACCCATCAAACTTTATTAGATAGATTATTGTTATTACAAAAAAAAAAGGCACTTCGTATTATTTGTGGCGTTTCTCCACGTTCTCATGCAGATCCATTATTTGTTAGATATAAGATTTTAAAAATCAAAGATTTGTTTTTCTTTCAGCTGGGTCAGTTGATGTTTAATCATAACACAAATACACTTCCTAGCATTTTTGATTCAATGTTTCCACGAAATCAATCTTTTCATAATTATCCCACCAGGCGATCAAATGAGTTTCATTTACCCCTTCTGAGAACGTTATTGGCTCAAAATACATTTATATACACTGGCCCTAGATTTTGGAATTCTTTAAGTTGTGATATAAAAAATTCTTTATCTTTGAATTCGTTTAAGCGTAAGTTAAAATATTTTTTTGTTGAACTCATATTAAGATATATACGATTCATTACTTAGCTGGTCTTTACAGCCTAAGGGTTCATCGTCAACCATTGATTTCATCATTGTGTATTTTTTTACATTATCTTATTTGTATGATATAACTTTGCTCGGCTGATTGAGCTGAAACACCTCAATTCCCTCTTACGATCCCGATGTTCAGCGTGTTGGCTTTTCCTTTCATTTCCTTTTTCTTTCTCTCCTTCCTTTCCATTATTCTTTTGTGTTTTATTACTGTCATGGTATACACTACCGTAAAGTCATGTAATGTCGTTGTGTTTCTACTGTCTTGTTCTGTCCTGTCTTGTTCTCTCCTGTCTTTGTAAAAAAAAAAAAAGTTTAATGTATTCACAAGAATCCTTTGAGTGGTTCACAATTTACAGGCATGCTTTTCAGTGAACCTCTCAGTTCTTTCTCTTTTTTTTTTCTGCCGATATGCATGTATAATTTCCTATTCGTTAACCATTATCTACCATGTAAAGTTGAATACATGCCTATGTTTGTGTTATGTTTGACGAAAAAGAAAGAAGGAATGAAATAAATGAAATGAAATGAAATGAACATACCAATAGTCCAGACCCCAGTGCGAATACAAGTTTACAAGTTTAAATGACTCTCCACTTCGCGTAAAAAAAGAATGAAATCAATGTACGACTTCATCATTATGAGCAAAATAAAGCAGTCATTGACATATCTAATGTTACATACATATTGAATTGTGTGACTGAGGATAAGAGAATAGGGAAGGAATGGGGAATGGACCCCAGAGCAGTGTCATTTAAAACCCACGACCTCTTGCACTCAGACCTTTGTACCCGCTGTGTATCGCGTCCTTTGACATCATTTATACCCCGCACACACTTTCGTGTGCACGCACACTGCACACCCTGGGTTGGTCCATTATTTTGGGAGGGGTGTCTCCATACCAATTTTGTCCCAATATGCATGTGTAATTACTAGATTTATGTCGTGTCCACGAAGATATATACATCGTACGCATTCATTCCAATTCGAATGAATAAAGTAGAAAATCCAATTTCTAAAACGAATTGGTATGCTCGAAACGAGCTCACCAACAATGACTTCTCAATTTTATTGCAGAAATTTCAAATCCACCGTACATTGATGTGTTCATATTAACATTTTTGATCGCTCAAAAACAAAATTGAGTAATCGAAAGCGAAATTGGTTTCCTATAACACTTTTGAAGGAGCAAACCGAAATCTCTTACCCTAAATCGGAATTGATTGCTGTTTGTTTTGAATTGAATGACCAATAAACACCGAAAGTATGGTATCGTTGAATTTGAATGACCATTCTACGAATTTGATTGGCAGAGTTTGAAATTGACCGGGAAATCCTGTTTTATAAGAACATGGGCAGATGAAGTGAGCAAGTCACCAGAAAAAAAAAAAGAAAAGATGCATAACATCGCTACCAACCAGAAGATTAACGTTAACATCACCGACTGTTTACACCATTCCTTTTCTTGAAATATTGTGTAAAGTACATGTTGGAGCAAAAAGACTGGATAGATTGATTACAGGGGGTTTATGAAACAGTAGCTACAACGAGATTATTTCGCAAATTGGCTCAATACAGACATACTCAGTGCACTCATTAAAAGCAAAGAGAACAAAACAGGGTGTAAATCTGTATTCATTATGCATATAAACAACGGCGGATCCAGGAATTCCATAAAGGGGAGACGCCTTTGCAGAATTGAAGGGGGCGCACAGACCCACACCCATGTTTTTTTTTATTTCTTTTGTTTCAGCCAAACTGCATAAAGGCTAGCACTTCCTTCTCTCTGGTGTGACCACCAGTTCCCTCCCCCCCCCCCCCCCCCCCCACACACACACCTACGCACGAACACACACAAATAATAGTAATGTAATGGGAATAACCAATTATCATTATTCTGCATTCTGGTTTCTTTCTCCCCAATGGCAGACAAATTTAAATCAAAAGAGTTTAAACATTGGGCAATCTTATTATAATCGCCTTTGAGTCTTCTACAGACAAAGAACACAAGTCAACCTATTGGGAGTATTGCATTGTTTCATCTCATTCTTAAATTTAGACGCGTATCTGTCTTGTATTCGTCGTGTAATGCATTTTGCAGATTCTGATTTGGGTTGCTGGTTCTACACGTACGCTCTAACAGAACCCGGACCAGAAAAGACCCGGAACCGGGTCCGTTCACTGGGGTCACAACTCGTTCCAGGTCAACAATGACTTGGAATTGGGTCATGACCCAATTCATGACTCTGAATGGGGTCATATCTGACCCCATTCCTTGTCATTTCTGACCTGGAACGGGGTGTGAACCCAATGGACCCTTTCCGGGTCAGTTCTGACCCGGATGTTTTAAAAGTGTATAGGGATCACACCTGTAAATAAAATGGAATGTCAAAGACCCCTTCACAAATACGTACCAAAGATACCAAAATAAATGAAGAAATAGAATTACATGTAATTAAAAATCAATGATTGAGTTTGGCAAAAAACTGAATAGCTGAAGATATTGAGTATGAATTCCTCTTCAAACTGCATTTTGGTTGGAAGATTGAATTTGAGGGGACTATATGGCTGCATGTACAGATAATAGGTGATTTTTTTTTTTTAGGTGAAAGAAATCGTAGTCTGGCTTTGCAGACCCTTAGACAGAGTGTGAGCCGAAGAACCCGCCTTGAAAATTTGATGGATGAAAGGGTATATCTCCCTTATCCAGGTTAGTGAAGATGAAACACCTCATTTCTCCCAGCTGTTTTACAGAATTGTTTGAATTTATAATTTTAACACACGTCGCTATGGGGAATTATTTACCCGTGTGAGCCCTATAGAGAATGCACGTGATGCACACAAGTCAATGGGAAGAATTCATCCCATGCAAGCTCTGCTGGTTGACCGTTTATGTTAATCTATTGTGTCAGATCCCTTCCTCCTCCCTCCTTCTCCTCACCCACCCCCTTCTCTACTCCCCCCGCCCCCCACCCTTCCAACTCCAACTGGTACTAGATCTTAGCAAATATCAGTCTTCAGTATCACACAACTTTGAATGACTGTGGTATTTTAATGTATATCTTTGTTTTGGCTACCACTGAAACAGCTCAAAATACATAAAGTTAATCTGTTTGACAAAACGAATTCTTTGAAAGTAATTTGTAGGCAATAAGGTGATGACACACACCCACTTAATCAAGGACAACTGACTGCATCTATGTATTCATCTTATGAAAAACTAATCAACACTGCAAGAAATATTTTTGAAAAAAAAAAACCCAATGGGCATGATTTTCAAAAGTGTCCCTTTGAGAAGCTTTACAACCCTTCAATGTGCAGTTTCTCATATGATGTAGGGGCAAATATTATCAAAAACACATTTATGATCGTTAAAAAGTCAATTAAGAAATATGACCTCTACACAAAGGGCTCACACCTGTAAATGAAATGGAATGTCCCAGACCCCTTCACATATTCGTACCAAAGATACCAAAGTAAATGAAGAAAAAAAAATAATTAAAAATGAATGATTCAGTTTGGCAAAAAACTGAATAGCTGTAGATATTGAATAGGAATTTCTCTTCAAACTGCATTTTGGTTGGACAATAAAAGCTTTTCTGATGGAATTTGAGTGGACTATATATCATTGGCTGCATGTACAGAAAATAGGTGATTTTTGGGGGTGAAAAGAACTCGTAGTCTGGCTTTGCAGACCCTTTGAAAGAGTTTAAGCCGAAGAACTCGCCTTGGAAATTTGGTGGATGAAAGGGTATTTCTCACTTATCCAGGTTAGTGAAGATGAAACACCTCATTTCTCCCAGCTATTTTACAGAATTTTTTAAACTTTGAATTTCAACACACGTCTCTATGGGGAATTATTTACCCGTGTGAGACCTGTAACAAATGGCATCACGCAGTGTTTGATTGTTACATTTCATGAATGTACAGACTACAGATGTTATTTTTTACAGAATGTATGCTCAGATAGCAGATACATACAGAAGAGAATAAAAATGTACATACAATATGTATACATAATATATTTCAGTAATTTAACTCAGTTGTTTACTAGGAAATTTAAAGCAAACGAAACAAAAATAAATTAAATTTCTGAAAACTACAGATTTTGGAAAACTCATTAACTAATGATTTAATTAAAGTGTATGATTTAACAAAACGAGAAATTTAAAGACAATGACAATGTTCTATAATGTACAGAATCACAAGAAGATACGTATCAATACAGCACCAGTGCTACATGTGTATGATCAAATTTACATTACACAGTAGTGAATGAACTATGTACATGTAGGCCTAGTTGATAAAAGCTGTTCTTGAGTCACTTTCATCAGTTTCATTTTTCTGTCCTGCCGTTTGTAGTTGGTATTTTAACGATGATACAATGACATTTGACCACATATCCATCAGAAGTATCAGGAGGCCTATACAAAACGTTAACAATACATGTAAAACGTCTTGACACTACTTGTGCGAAGTGTATGCATAATCTCTGCGTGATATTGCCCAATGAATTATTACCATTGTGTACAACGACCGACATGATACGACACACATTGGCTGCACATAACTGTGATGTACGCAACGTACATAGTTATGGGGTCGGACTGGTGATTTCCTGCTTGCGCTATACAGTAGATACCTATACTTGTACTTATCACCAACTTACACGGGATAGAATGGATCTGTTTCTACCTACACAACAGTGTGTCTGATTCAAATCACAGTGCACTTACCTTTACTTTCTCCGATTTTGATACAACTTCTTTATTGAAGGGTATGTAGAAAAATTCAAGGTACTTTCACATTACATCTTGTCAACACGATTGTTAAGTCACGCTTTCAATCAGCTGTAGTGCTACTGAAACTATACCGTAATGAGTATACCAGCAATGTGGAGAATTCCAAAACTGCACACATCGGCTCTCGCAAATCCCTGGTCGCAAAAATAGGCCTATCATTCCGGTTTCTATTACAATCGCTTGATGCGTTGGAGACCGAATTTCCGTCCTTCCTTGTTTGCCTTCTAAAAGATCATTTATATATGCACATATTTATATATACAAACACACACACACAGACAAACACACACATACACACACACACACACACACACACACACACACACACACACATATATATATATATATATATATATATATACATATATATATATATATATATATATATATATATATAATATACAGTGCTTATCAGAAAAAAAAGGTAATCCAACTCTGAAGGGCTACAGTGATTTTATAATTATCAGCTATGAAAAGCGCAATGTTAGATGTAAAGAAAGGGGAACTCTTCCTCTTTCCACTGATACCTAATTATTTTTTTACGAACGTCATGCACTGAGCACTGAACTTTAAATACAACAATGACAAATTATACTTTTTTCCAAGTTTGCGTGTAATTGTGAAGGAACAATGCATGCCTCACTGCATGAATGAGATTTGTCAATGAAAGTTGTCAAATCATTAGGCCAGCCTGTACTAATGCAGGTGTGTGTTTAGGGTTTGTGTTTAGATTTCTCCTAATATTTTATAGTCCATAAACTTTAACATGGGAACCTGTCAGATAGCTTGGTCACTCTCACAGAGGTCAATCCACAGAGTCCATTTTTCTCTGATCATATTCCACACACAGCTCGCAGCAAAAAATCATGTCTTGAATATGTAGAGAGAAAGATGGGTAATGGTTGAGCCTTTACGGAAAGGACCAAGTTATCGACAACGTGACAATGTTGAAGGTTACAGATAAACCATAAAAGGTTAGAAGGAAACGGAATTTATTGTGTTATAGGATGATGGTGATGATGATGATGATGATGATGATGATGATGAAAATAATGATAATGATTATGATGATATTCTTATTTACAAGAAAATACGTATTCAAGATATGGAACTACATGATTGTATAAGGGTACATTTTGATACAGTGATATGACATAACACAGTCTTGTCAAATTCAATGAGTGATATAAATTGTATTTGTCAATGTCTTTCTCATATTTGAGGGTATTGAAGGAGTTGTCAAATAAGCAGAGCTGAAAAGCGCGAGAAATTTATGATCTGTATTTAGTATTTGAGGGATTTGAGGGGTGTGTCTGGGTGGGGACAGGACAGGGGGAGGTTATGCATTTCATATTTATGCCTCCGCCACGAAGTGGTGCCGGAGGCATTATGTTTTCGGATTGTCCGTCCGTCCGTACGTCCGTCCGTCCGCTTTCGTTTACGCGATAACTTGAGTAATATTCACTGGAATTTTACCAAACTTGGTCCAAGTATGAAGTATGATGGGGCAATTATTTGATTAGATTTTGGGTTAAATCAGCTAAAGTCAAAGGTCAAGGTCAAATCATGAAATTGTATCCGTTTACGCGATAACTCAAGACTGGATGAAGCAAATTTCACCAAACTTTGTTGGAGGATGATGTATGATGGGACAATCACTTGATTAGTTTTTCAGTGAAATCGGACACAAGACAAAGGTCAAAGATCAAGGTCAAATCCTAAAATTTATCTGTTTACGTGATAACTCAAAACTGGATGAAACAGCTTTCACCAAACTTGGTCCAAGGATGATGTATCAGGGGCGGATCCAGGGAGGACCGCAACCGGCGCACGCCCCCCCCCCCCCTTATTTTTTGTTGAAACAAAAGAAATAAAAAGAAAAAAATGGGGAGGGGTGCGTGCGCCCCCCATTTAATTTTGTAAACGCGCCCCCTCTTTACGGAATTCCTGGATCCGCCCCTGTGTATGACGGGACAATTAGTTGAGTAGACTTTAGGGACATTGGCAAGAGGTCAAAGGTCAAAAGGGCAAGGTCAAATGCTACAAATGTTGCAATTTCCCCCATATCTATGCAATGCCTAAAGGTATTTTCTTGAAACTTGGTGTGGACATGTACTACTGCGTAAAGATGCTCCAGAGAGAGTTTCATGTCATAAGGTCAAAGATCAAAAGGTCAAAGGTTAGGTGAAAATGTTGTAATATCACTTTTCTTGCAAATGGTTCAATGTATCTTCGTGGAACTTGGTACATACGCATGTACTGACTGGCAGGGATTATCTTGAGGGAATTTAGGGGTCATGGGTCCATAGTCAGGGATCAAAGGTCAAGGTCAACTCCTAAAAATTTTACTATTTTCCTCATATACTAGTATAGGCCTATGCAATGCTTGCATTATTAGTTTCAAAACTTAATACATGCATTACCTAATGGAGATTCTCTGGGAAATTTCCAGCCAGAAGGTCAAAGGTCAAAGGTTAAGGGTAAAAGGCCAGGTTTCAATCCCCTCCCCCCCCCAAAAAAAAAAAAAAATCTATTTTGTACCGTCATTACACTTTTTCTTCATACCTTGGAAATTACTCAATGCATAAACTTATGAAAAGGTCTGTCAGAATTCAAGTAAAAATTCTCAATTCCCCAATATGTGTACCTGCACTCTTAGAAAATTATAGCAAACCCAGTTCAAGACATTTCTGACAAACCTGTCATTTCAATATTTTGCCAGTTATGTGAAACTGTCATGGATCACACATTGTGAAGACATTGTACTATACGCCTATTAGGAGAATCATGCATTATGGCGGAGGCATCAGTCGCCATAGCGACATTTCTAGTTTTATTCTGTTTTCTTCAGCTTACTTGGATACGCCCACATACACACACACACACACAGACACACACACACACACACACACACACAAATTTCCGAACCAAGATTCTGTTAATGGCATCACATAAGTCACTGCTAAAGCCCCATCTCTTTCAAAGCTCGTCATCCCCCTGGTCTCCACAAAATGTACAACATGTCCAAAACTTCCGTAGCGGGAGCCTAGATGTCAGAGCGTATCACAATACCCAACCCTCACGAGCTCATTGAAAGCGGCATTATTTTGTAGCCCTTGGGTGGTAGCAAGGTCTAAAATTCAAGGTAGATGACGCACAGTGAAGCAACCCAGAGCACTGTACACAATGATACATGCAGTAGTGTCAGAGGTGAACAGTTTTCCTAATCCAATGTGATTCATGAATTAAAGCAACAGCCTGCGTTTATATTGCATAATTACATTACTGTTTGATTTGGTTTCGAAGCCACTGCAGGCTGCTCCCTTGCGATCGTTTCTCTTAAAATACTTTACAACTGCATGATGTACCTCACAGAATGTTTAATTATTAAATATCATTCTGGAAATAGTATGTAAGTCAATTCAACAGTATTTTGAACGGCAATTAGTCGTGCTAAGGTTATTGCAATCTTTGTTATGAATCAAGGCACAGTTTAATCGTTATAAACATTGAATCCCCACCAAAAAAGAAATTATCAAAACGATATATGGTCATGTATATACACTCAGCAAAAAAAAAGAAGAAAGTAAACACTTTTTCCAGTCAATAGTTTTCATAGAAGATTTTGATAGAAATCAATGTGTCATATAACATATCAAAGATTATTTAATTGGCTATCAACCTAGTTGGTGTAAATACAAAGGGAAATTTTACGCATGAGTGAACACATTCGTTTTTGCCCTTCAAGGCAGAAAAGTAAAAATTGCAGAATTGGACATATTGAGATTCATTTGCAAATGCCCTCCAAGATAGCAATTGATAACAAAAGACCAATTTAACGCAATGAGAGACATGAATGATATAGCAGAAATAAGTTTCTGTTCCCTTATTTCCCTTTATATTAAAAACAAAAACATAGTAGGGAAACTGAAGGTGGAACATAAGCATTGTCCATCAATTCAAACTTTAAATGACATATAGGGAGTAAGCCGTAAAGGTGATAAAATCGGCAGAATTTCTTCATTTTACCTTTTAATCACGGAATTTAAGAATGCACGAGACAAATTCAAGAACCTAATATTATCTAAAATTTTCTTCATTTGGAATAACGTTTCAAATTTAACTTTCTTTGGTACCATAATTTTTCTCTGTGTCTTTTGACTGCGGATTTGACAGAAGATTCTTCATTTTCCTCCATAACCTTTGCCTTTCTTTATATTTGGAAGGTTACAGAGACATTATTGAGATCATAGGTTGATTTTTGCAAATTAATCTGCATTTCTATTGTGTTGAACTTGTCTTTTGTTCTCATTATTATATGGAACAACAAATACGCTTGAGTAACAACTTGTCCAGTTTGCAATTTTTACTTTTGTGCCTTGGAAGAGAAAAACGAATGTGTTCACTTATGCGTTAAGTTAACATTTTCATTGACCTACTGGGTTGATAGCTAATTAAATTACCTTTAACATAGTATATAAAACACCATTTTTAGCCAGATAGTCTATGAGAAAGATAAACTTGAAAAAGTGTTTACTTTCATTTTTGCTGAGTATATATATATATTTTTTTTTTTTTAAAACATCTTTGATATTTTATGTGGGGTGAATCTTTCTAGCATCCAGGCACATTCTCAATTATATATATATATATATATATATATATATATATATATATATATATATATATAATGGCCTAATTTATTATATCTTTCTTAGACTTTTTATGTTCTTGAATGAATAAAACAACATTTCTGAAAGTCGGTTACAAACATTATTATTACAACACATTGATAGCTCTTTGCAATACTAACCCCTTCAAAACGTTTAATCAACCAAAAGGACCACTTTCGAATGGTAAGAAGCAGTACATTATGTTATCATGACACTCTGCAATATGCATCTTTATTCTCCAAAGCGGGGGGGGGGTTCAATTGTTTGTTTGTTTTTTTTGCTAGTTAGTTGCACAGTTTATTCTCTTTACGTGCGATTTTCTTGCATTATTTTATTGCGATATTCTTGTTCGGTTTTCTGTTTACATTGTTCAGCTTTCCATCAGTTGAATAACATCTTTGAATAACAAAATATGACATCAGATGTGGCCCGAGAGATATTATGTTGCTTAAATATGAGGTACACGTATCTTTTGACCATCATATTTGTGGGAATTCGGGCAAAGTAAAAAAAAAATCGAATATCCTTTCAATGTCTTGACTGTATTATCTACAGCTGGGCATCCAATTGAAGTTTCCTCCTTTCTTCTGTGCACCGAAGCAAAAGTGGATCCCGCCTGATATATTGTTCTAATCCTAATTTGATACGGTTGTGACTAGGGCAACTAATTGACAAATTGTTCTTCATACACGAAAATAAACATCGATCATTGAATGCGTACAGAAATTGTCACTTCTAATTCAAATCATGCAGTTGCAATGAAAACAACTCGAATTACGCAAGAATCATTTATTTGAATGAATATGAATCATCACTGACTTTTGGGCGGAAGCTCGGTAGGCCCTAGTCTTATGACACCTGATTATAGCAATCGGGAAGTCATGGGAATAATAATCCAACCCGAGTACTAATGACCATAATCATCACCATGACCATTAGTCTGAGCACTGAATCGATATTCATCTGCGTCGATGCATGAGAAGCAGGCCAAATTCATCTATCTATCTAATTCATCCTTCGTCTCCTTTTGATTTTACGTTCCTCAAAATTCAATCATTCGAAAAATATTCCACTCGGCCTTTCAGTGAGTTTCATTCACGGCTTCTACGAGCGATTTTCTCTAAGAACACATTTATCTATACTGTATACTGGCTCAAATCACTATAATTCCCTGAATCATGATGTACAAAAAAGTGTCCTTTATTATTCATTTTAAAAGGAGATTGAAATTTTCTCTATTGCAAGTTTATGATTTTGCAGAATTTAAGTTGCTTGTTGTTATATTATATACTTTTACCCTCTCGATGAATCTGCATTGCCACCTATATTATTGCCACTTTTGCTCAAATACACTTATAGGGCTAGGATTTGACTCTATATTAGTCTATTTCCGCAATAATTTCTCTATTTTTCTTTTTCTTTTAACGCGGAACAATATTTTTTTCGACCTATAATCCATTACGATCGCTGTCTGTATTCATTCCTGTCTGTTCTTTTGTCTTATTGTTAAAGGGGAGGGCTAGTAACTGATCAGTGGCTTGTTCCAATCTTTGTGGGATTCATTTAAGAGTACATTATATATCTATTGTAGTGTGAAAATCATCTGCTTCAGAATTGACTCATAAAATATTCAAGTAATGTGCAGTTTAATCGCCAGTCACTGTACAGGCATGCTAACCTGGAAACATTAAATGCACACCTACTTGAATACGAGACCATTTTGAAGCAAATAATTTTCACACAACAATAGATACATAATGTACTCTTAAATGAATCCCACAAAATTATTGGAACAATCATCCCCCAGCATTCCCACTGATCAGTTACTAGCCATCCCCTTTAAGTTTAATAATCTTGTCTCATTTGTCTTGAGATCAAAGTCTTTCCTCTAGTAGTCTGGTTGTTGTTAAAGTTTCATTTTATGTTCATTGTGTGTGTGTGTGTGTGTGTGTGTGTGTGTGTGCGTGTGTGTCTGTGCTTCTCTGTCTTTTTAGTGGGCTTCCACACCCTTGTTTACTTTCTATGTTTTGCCTTATTTTCTACTGATGTCCTTCTCTAGAGATGTCCAGATTCTATACTTTTCTGCAAACTTTGTCTTTTCAGTACGTCCCTCCATTTTCCCAACATTGCATGTTGTATACTTCAGTTTGATCACTTCAGTATACCCGGTGATATAGCAGAAATGGGAACCATCACTAGCTATGGGGCGGAAGCTCGGTGTATACAATATAGTTCAACGCCTGTCTGGCAGTCAGGTTTTTGGTTCAAATCCCAACCAGAGTATCTGTGTAGCCATTGTTGTTGTTGTTGTTGTCGTCGTTTTTGTCATGGCTATTATTCTAAGCACTGCATAACTGGTGTTTATATACATGTACGTCGATGAAGGGTATTCGCTAAATGTGTCAACCATTGGCAATCCGCTAAGTTAATTCTAAAGATTACTTCGTTTCTTTGAATCTACCCAAGTTTAAATCTATTCAGTTCAATTCGATTCAAACTCTACTTGAAATCGAATACCATACCAATACGGTCTTTTCGTGATGGGTCTCTGTTTCTTTCTCTCTCTCTCTCTTATACCAAACTGTCTTTTTTTTATTCACAACTTTCAAAAATCATTACGTACAACATAATGGTAGGACATATTGAACAATATAGGTCTTATCTGAAGATTACAATGCTTCAAGTAAGCCTAATTCTGTTTTGCTTATGATTACCTGTGGTAAAAGTTTAAGTTTTTAAATATCGCCTTGTGTATCGAATCTAATGTTCAAGTAATATGATGGCATTGCATATCATTTCATGAAATGTATCAGTTTACACCGCCAACGATTTTCACAAATTTAATGAATAAGCAGTTCCTCTGTAAACAGAGGTATATAATGACGGGATTTTGATTTTGAAAAGTTTCATACGAAATTTTCGATTGGTTGGTCTTTTAAAGGACAAATTGAAATATTAACAGGCATTAGGGCCTGTATCATGTAATATTTTATGAAAATTTTATTAAACGACTGAATACAAGACAGTGATCTGACTTATACAGGAACACACTAGCCTCACATGCAATAACATTATCGTCGATATCCCTTTAAGGAGATACAATTTATACTATCAATTCATAATTATGGTCATCTTAATGATTACTCGACGGGTTATCTCTCTCTCTCTCTATCTCCCTCTCTCTCTTCGTAGTTATACAATATGATTATGTATCTATCTTTGGATGTTGTGTAAAGGTATATGTAAGTATATAAAATGCGCATAGAAAAGGTAATCCAACTCTGGAGGTCTACTTATAGTTAAAAGTACGGGCTTAATTCCTCACCCACTCATGAACTCGCGTTACTGCCAATCATGCCTTTGAATAAACATCGCTATTTTCCAGCTAAATTTAGCGTCTCAATGAGCCACACAGGTCGTCTCATTCAAAATGATAACGGACTATGGTAATCATACCGTCCGTTTATGGCAAGCCGAATTCTCGCTGATTTCGGTATCTCTGGGAGTGCAAGGTTTTACAATAATGGTCCTAAAATCATAGATTAAAGACATTGGTGTTATTTTATGGGAAAAGGGTGGTCTTTCCAATAGTATACAAAATTATGACATATTCGTAACAATATTGTTGAAATTAAAGATCTAATGTATTCCGGGTTTTTTTCTAGGCCACCCAGAATAGCTCATTATATTACATTATAATCAAAACGAGGAAGTCTATACTCAATCTAAATCCATAGAAATCACTTGTCTGTTCCAATGTCACAATAACATTACCGAAGCTCGTATATGGGATGAGCAAATTGGATGATGTACTTGCATTGAGGTGGCCAAAACAAGAGGTCACCCATAAAAGTTGTAAATTGGTGCCTTTTACAGCACTTTGTTTTATTTCATGTCATGCGGGACCCTACTTGTATTACTTTACAGTCACATGAATGATGCCAATAAGGCATTGCTTGACAACAAACATGCTAACACAAATCGATATTGCAGTTAAAAATGGTCAAAAACTTGTTAATGAGTTAGAAGAATTTCAATTTTACTCACGTAAATTCGTCATATTCATTTTATTCATATATCAAAATCCCCCTCGACGACCACTCTATCTGATGTGCACATTACAAAATGCGAAAGTACTATTAAATCTTGATGTGACAGTGTAAGCTTTCGTATTTGAATACAGTGGCAGTTTTACTCCGTCAAGATAAAGAAGATTGCGACACAAACAGTTTCCTGTAACATCTCTCACTACCCGGAGACATAGCCACTTCAGTTAGGCCTATTATATTGCTTGTCGATCAGCATGAACAAACTCTGCATACATAATGCACTTATATGTGTAATACGTGAATAAATTTGTTATGAATGAATGAAAGAATACATGAATGAATGAATGAACGAATAAATGAATAGATGAATGGCTGAATGAATTAATGAAGAAATGCATGAAGAAATACATAAAGTGGTCAAATCTCCCTATATTTAGAAATACATAAGACAAAGAAAAATTAAGCGTTACAAAAGAATGCAAAGTGAGAAACAAAAATAATCATAGGTTAGTCTTTGTAAACTGAAATCTCAAGCACTCTTCAATAAGCTAGTTAGAAGTTATAGTTCATGGTACAATGGTACGAATGACCTTTCTTTTTCTCAGTCGGTTAGGAGCACTTCATTCGTTTTCAGAGCGACATATTGCATAAGCTCAACGTAACAATTTGTGGGATTGATCAATCTTGTTCAAACAAAGAATGAACTTGCGTAGCGACCAGATGACCAGAATGATCCGTCAATTAACACCTGTGAAAGCATCCATTTAACTATTTGGAATTAGATGTATTAACACTCTTTTTCATTGATATTGCCAAATACCACTTTTGCAGTCAGGTGGATGTGCTGGTAAGCAAAAGTAGAGGATCGCGTGAATAATCATTACATCACAGATGTTTCTGCCAGTGAATTCGAAAACCCACACGCCTGTTGGTGACATTTTTTCTGCTCATGCCCAAAGTGGAACTGCGAACTGGCTTATTCATTGACAGGCACATGCTATTTACAGTATATTCATTAGTTTTATAGCGTTTTCGAGCAACACGACGTGAAGAATACCAAACAATCCGAGGATGATTTACAACTGGTCTATCCCCGGTGGGTGGATGCTGCTATAGACTGTTTGCGATATACCAGCCCATGTCGTCTCTGGTATCCAATGCACGTCAAGCACGCATATATCGAACCCATTGTTACTCATGAGAGATGGAATTTAATCTTGTCTAACAAAATACCCCACACGCTTCTTGATTATACAGTGAATAGTTATAGAGGATAAACTCCATGCGTTTACATGTTTAACGCACATCGCTAACAGTATCATGATAAGCATGTGCACAAATAGCAGATAGGTATCATACATTAAATCTTGGATGTACAGAATACAGGAAGACACATGTATAGGTGCAAAGAAAAATGTACCTAAAAGACGACAAACAGTCATTGGGGGGTTGGGTAGGATAATTATACTCCGAGAATAATTCGATCTTTTACACTCGGTATGATTTACCTCGGAGGCAAACAATTATACATACATTCTCGACGGACGAAATGAAACTGTCTGTATAGGCTCTACTGGAATTGATATTGTAAATAGGGATGGTGGTTTTCCTTTAAAGGCCTATATAAACGAGTCCCACTTCGATCTTGTCAATAGTGCATGTGTAATGACATGGTTTACAGGAAAATTGCGTGGCCCTATAGCGTAAATATAAAACATGCACCGTAGCTGCATGGTTGGTATTAAGTAAAACGTGCTCGTGTTTAAGATTTGAATGAAAGAAAGTCCCTCATCTGTCACCAAACACCAGGGTATGTATGCAGCTCGTCAGACCGCAGTGTGCGGTTGAATGCAGTTGAAGCTCTACAAGCTCTGTCTTTTTAGTGGGTCTCTCCATTTTTCGCACTTTTGTTTCTTGTTTTCTACAATGTATATATAATAACTATAATGTCCTCAATTGTTGTACATTCTTTTCAATACATAATGTTCTGTTTACCTTATTCTCTGTTGTCAAAAGAAGTGTAACTTATATGTTTTGTCGAAAAATGAAATAAACTTTGAACTGAAATTGAATTGAAATTGAAGAGACCCAACTGGACATGCAAGGCAGAAAATCGCATTAAGTTCGCAGAAAACGTTAAAGGTCCTGTTTACCTTCGGGAGCAGTGATTAAAAAAAAAGTTCAAGATATCGCATTTGATGCATTATGTGTAGGTCTGTTGTATTACAAAACATTCTACCATATAAATGTTTTGCAATAAAACCTAAAATATAAGGAGATATCAGTATTCTTCTCAACAAACCATAACTGTAGAAGGTTTAGTCTGGAAACATTTTTTTATCATAACTTTGTTAACATTTTGTGCATTTAACAATATCTAACATCGATTATACGGATTTGAATTTTTACAGTGGTTGTTTCTATCCCTATCTCACATTTATAGCACTAATGCTGGGTTTTTGTTTCATCTGCAAATGGTAAATTATGCCTTCAAGGTCAAGTGCAATATGAAGTCTTATACTGTTTGATTAATTTACAATATTTCATGATGGTATTATCGAATGTTTAAAAGCGTCAACAGCAACAACACCACCGCCTTAAGAGACGACAAAATCGACGAATGCAACTTCTTTTGCGAGGGTTTGATGCCTGTAAACTGCTGCGCAATTCCTCCAGCATTACATCTGGCAGCTCCGGCGGTGAGGAAGCACACTCTCCGGCAAACACCACAACGGATGAATAACTGCACGCTGTCGGCTGCTGGATCTTGAAAGTCTCCAGTCTGCTTCCAAGAACGTTGGCTTGAAGTTCGTTATCTTTGTAGTCGTACGCAACGATGATCACATTTTCCTTGCCTGACAAAGAAGATCATAATTGAGAATGATGTAAGGAACAAATCAATATCCCTATACCTGATTTTATCATTCATGGTGTTACAGATGACTATGCACACTCTGTCACCGTGTGTACCACAAATAGGGAATATTTTCGGCTCCCCTTGCTCCATTCCCGTCTAGGTCTTACTATACTGTCTGCTTAGAAGAGATCTGACTTTGATCTGTATCTCACAGTTTAATATGCTGCTTTTCCTTCAGAAGCCTCGCAAGAGGACAAGCAACTCAAAAACTAAGATGTTGAATTTGGCATCTCTATCTCAGTGTAGATTATGTCTGCTTTTGAGTGTTAATTGGTATTTATAAAATGGGTTCAAGAATGTAGCCAATAGGAAGCGCTGAAATGAGTCACGTGTGCTTTAGTTATTCTAGTCCCATTGCACTGGGTGTTAAATCCTATTGCCGATCGTCTGTGCGCGCGGCGGCTCCTTTGAATTGCATGCATACGCGCTGTCAATCCTGTAAACAACTTCTAGTTCGGGCTTGCGGCCGGCCGGCCTTTCTTCCCTTGTGCATAACGGGATGTGTGGCGTCCGTATATTCTTATATACGTACACTTTGTACCGTACAGTAGACCAAGCGTTGTGGGACCGGACGCGTACATAGAGTCACTTTGAAGGGCAAATCCAACGATTTAGCAGGTTAATTCTCACGCCGTTTTCAGAGTATGTTGTCTAGTAGGCCTATATGAGGAGTCTATATCAAGTCTTTAAGGTAAAGGGTGCATATTTTATGTAAAATAAGTACGTTTTCATGCGGGAACTTAAGTGTCCGGAACCCCCCCCCCCCCCCCCCCCATCATACTTATACTGTATGTGCGGGATTTCCGAGTGCGACGTGCGTAAATGTTTGGGACGAACATCTTCGAACGTCTTGACCCACAAAGGTACGTAAAAAACGCTGAAAAATGCTGTTAGTTTTCGAATTTTCGACCCATTTTATAAAACAAATGATGCACAGGATTATTTCGTGGCGTTAGTGGAGGCGTAGCTCACTCTCGGGTATTTACAATGTAGTGCATGTTTCACAATTGTAAATACCCTCGAGTGCACTATACGTCTCCACTAACGCACTCTATCCTGTGCATCATTTGTATAATACATTCACGTAATTTGATATCGGGATGGCAATATCCGCTTTTTTCGGATGTTGTTATGACACTACATTTCCAAATGCATTCTCTCGTATATTTGATTGTATAGTATGCGAGAAAAACATGACTCTTCAAAATGAAATGAATTGTTTTAATCGTCGTGCGATACTCGACGACAGAACAGCAACATAAACACAAAGACCGCATTGAATGACATATTACATGTGAATTATTTTAAAAAATGTTTCCGTCTGGATTGTTTCCTTTTGGCATATAACTTATGTCTTTGTAATATCAATGCATTGTCTGTCACTCGTGCAAAAGGTATCATGTATATATGTTAATAGGCCTACTTATATAAATACATATTTTGCCATACAGAGTTTGGACGATACTTTTTTGAATGCCCAATTTTCACTATTATGTCATTATTTGCATTTTTCTTCTTTCTACCACTTGTACAAAATCTGTTGCGCACATCTACAAAATATTGTCATTATGATTATGCTCTAAATTTCATTTGAATTTATTAAAAACAAGTCGCTAACATTGCACTATTAAGTCTCTAGTACAACAGATCTACAAATCGTTCGACAATCTTGCTGAGTCTGTCATTAGTCATTCAAATATTGTCTGACAGTATGACAAATATTTAAACGTGATTTAGATTAACATATCAAGCTTGTCATGACACATTTAGTTTAGATAGCGTGATATCGGGGGTTGTATTCTTCATAAAATATTACATCCAAAATCTGAAAAAGTAAGGTATTACATGGGCGTCACCAGGGGGGGTGCGTTGGGTGCGAACGCACCCCCTAAAAAAAACAAAACAAAAAACAAACAAACAAAACAAAAAAAAAAAACTTCAGTCTGCGAGCGACCTCAACGCCGGACGCTAAATAATTATTCTTTTCTATTTTTTTTTAATATTTTGCACCAGGGGAAAAAAAAGAAAAAAAGAACCGTGGGCAAAAACAATTCGCACCCCTGGTTCTGGCAGCAATGATTTTTTTATACATATCTACTAGTATTCTATCCAGTGTTTACTATTTATCAACCGTACTGTACATCCGCACGATACGGAGCACGTATATGTACGTATGCTACTTACAAGTATGTAGGGTCTATACGTTACTTCTGACCAATCCATATTGCCAGCCCAAGAGTGCGCCTTAGCCTCCATAATTCCAGAAACGAGAAGATTTTCTTACCTTTTTTTTGACAGAAAAACAAAAAGTTACCCTCATGAAAATATTGGAGGGGCAAGCATATTTTAATTTTGCCCCCCCCCCCTTGTTAATGATTCCCGAAATGAGAAGATTTTCTTGCTTTTGAAAGAAAACAAAATGTTGTCCCCATAAAAATATTGGAAGGCAAGCGCACCATTTGCCCCACCCCACATAATCATAATTAACGCGATGAAAAGATTTTCTTGCTTTTTTTGTTAGAAATCTGTCCAATTATTTCACCCAAAAGCAGTGGCATAACTACGGAGGGTGCGTCACCCCCCCCCCCCCCCCATCCGCTGGTTTAAAAAAAAGACTTACCAAAATAGTAATTCAAGGGTTAGTAAACTGCTTTAGGATGAAAGGGTCATCAAGAAATAAGATATTTTTCTATGATTTCTTTTAACCATAATAAAATAGGTATATAGTGTGAAACATTGTTCAAAAAGCCCGGACCCGACAAAAGATTGTGAATCAGCGTGATTCCTGGTTGGCATTCTGCATATAAGCAGGATGTGCGCAGTGTACTCAGAACATCCGAACGGCAAAAAGAGTCGCTACAATGTTGCAAAGAGTCGCTACAATGTTGCGCAATGTGATGTATGTACACCTTTGTACCTTACGCTTCGTTATATCAAAGCTAGATCATTGATTTTGCAGTGTTGCTTTACATAGTAGTCTGTATAAAAATGTCTTGCATTGCCAATAAAAAGACTTGACCTGGGCTAATTCCTAACTTTTCCATGTATATAATACATACACACAAACAAACACGCACCGATGGGATGCTCTAAAGTGCAGATCTTGGACATCCTTCCCCCGCTTGGTCACTTCGACGCCACCTCGCTGGTCATACCTCCCCCAGTCATGAACATAAACCGACACCCTTGACTACCAGTGGCGGATCAAGGGGGAGGGGCGCACCAGGCTTCCCCACCCCCCCCCCCCTCTTAATTTCCAAAGCGAAAAAATATAGCTTCAAACGGCAGTTTTTGCGGACCGTAAAATGTCAAAATTTTCAAGCTCGCTCGCTCCGCTCGCTCGCATTTAGTCGTAAAGTTGCTGCCAGTAGTTGCCGCCAGTTGCGCCCGGTGCGCCCCCCCCCCCCTTAATTTCCAAAGCGAAAAAATATAGCTACAAACGGCAGTTTGGGGACTGTCAAATGTCACAATTTTCAAGCTCGCTTGCTAAGCTCGCTCGCATTTAAATTCTCCTGATATTGCTGCTAGTAATTGCCAACAGTTGCGCCCGATGCGCCCCCCTTAATTTCGAAAGCAAAAAAAAAAAAGATCTTTCTATAGCTTTAAACGGCAGTTTTTGGACTGTAACATGTCAAAATTTTCAAGCTCTCTCGCATTTAATATTTATGCAATTCTTCTGATGTTACTGCCAGTAATTGTCAGCAGTTGCGCCCCGGGTGCGCCCCCCCCCCCCTTAATTTCCAAAGCGAAAAAATATAGCTACAAACGGCAGGTTTTTTTACTGTAAAATGTCAAATTTTTCAAGCTCGCTCTCTTCGCTCGCTCGCATTTAATCGCTATGCAATTCACCTGATGTTGCTGCCAGTAATTGCCAGCAGTTGCGCCCGGTGTCCCCCCCCCCCTAATTTCCAAAGCGAAAAAATATAGCTACAAACGGCAGTTTGGGGACTGTCAAATGTCACAATTTTTAAGCTCGCTTGCTAAGCTCGCTCGCATTTAAATTCTCCTGATATTGCTGCCAGTAATTGCCAACAGTTGCGCACGGTGCGCCCCCTTAATTTCGAAAGTAAAAAAAAAAAAAAATCTTTCTATAGCTTCAAACGGCAGTTTTTGGACTGTAAAATGTCAAAATTTTCAAACTCTCTCGCATTTAATCTTTATGCAATTCTTCTGATGTTACTGCCAGTAATTGTCAGCAGTTGCGCCCCGGGTGCGCCCCCCCCCCTTAATTTCCAAAGCGAAAAAATATAGCTACAAACGGCAGGTTTTTTTACTGTAAAATGTCAAATTTTTCAAGCTCGCTCTCTTCGCTCGCTCGCATTTAATCGCTATGCAATTCACCTGATGTTGCTGCCAGTAATTGCCAGCAGTTGCGCCCGGTGTCCCCCCCCCCCTAATTTCCAAAGCGAAAAAATATAGCTACAAACGGCAGTTTGGGGACTGTCAAATGTCACAATTTTTAAGCTCGCTTGCTAAGCTCGCTCGCATTTAAATTCTCCTGATATTGCTGCCAGTAATTGCCAACAGTTGCGCACGGTGCGCCCCCTTAATTTCGAAAGTAAAAAAAAAAAAAAAATCTTTCTATAGCTTCAAACGGCAGTTTTTGGACTGTAAAATGTCAAAATTTTCAAACTCTCTCGCATTTAATCTTTATGCAATTCTTCTGATGTTACTGCCAGTAATTGTCAGCAGTTGCGCCCCGGGTGCGCCCCCCCCCCCCCTTAATTTCCAAAGCGAAAAAATATAGCTACAAACGGCAGGTTTTTTTACTGTAAAATGTCAAATTTTTCAAGCTCGCTCTCTTCGCTCGCTCGCATTTAATCGCTATGCAATTCACCTGATGTTGCTGCCAGTAATTGCCAGCAGTTGCGCCCGGTGTCCCCCCCCCCCCCTAATTTCCAAAGCGAAAAAATATAGCTACAAACGGCAGTTTGGGGACTGTCAAATGTCACAATTTTTAAGCTCGCTTGCTAAGCTCGCTCGCATTTAAATTCTCCTGATATTGCTGCCAGTAATTGCCAACAGTTGCGCACGGTGCGCCCCCCTTAATTTCGAAAGCAAAAAAAAAAAAAAAAAGATCTTTCTATAGCTTCAAACGGCAGTTTTTGGACTGTAAAATGTCAAAATTTTCAAACTCTCTCGCATTTAATCTTTATGCAATTCTTCTGATGTTACTGCCAGTAATTGTCAGCAGTTGCGCCCCGGGTGCGCCCCCCCCCCCCCTTAATTTCCAAAGCGAAAAAATATAGCTACAAACGGCATTTTTTTTTACTGTAAAATGTCAAATTTTTCAAGCTCGTTCTCTTCGCTCGCTCGCATTTAATCGCTATGCAATTTACCTGATGTTGCTGCCAGTAATTGCCAGCAGTTGCGCCCGGTGTCCCCCTCCCCCTTAATTTCCAAAGCGAAAAAATATGGCTATAACGGCAGTTTTTGGACTGTAAAATGTAAAATTTTCAAGCTCGCTCGTTCCGCTCGCTCGCATGTAATCGTTATGCTCTCCTGATATTGCTGCCAGTAAATGCCAGCAGTTGCGCACGATGCGCCCCCCTTAAATTCCAAAGCGAAAAAAATATAGCTACAAACGGCAGTGTTTTTTTTACTGTAAAATGTCAAAATTTTCAAGCTCGCTCGCTCCGCTCGCTCGCATTTAATTGTTATGCCATTCACCTGATGTTGCTGCCAGTAATTGCCAGCAGTTGCGCCCGGTGCGCCCCCCCCCCTTAATTTCCAAAGCAAAAAATATGGCTATAAACGGCTGTTTTTGGACTGTAAAATGTCAAAATTTTCGTTAGTCGTTATGCCTTTCTCCTGATATTGCTGCCAGTAATTTGTTCAACAACAATTTCCATCAAAATGTACTGCTACCTTAAACAAGTGTGACACGCAAAAAAGCCTGCATCAAATTGCACCATTTACAACATCAAAATGCAAAAAGTTCTCACCGTGGGAGGAGGGGGGGGGGGGGACAACAGGCACTTCCACACCCTCCCCCCCCCCTCGCATACTAACACCCCCCCCCCCCTCCAAGATGAAATCCTAGATACGCCGGTGCCCTTTCCCCGCTTGGTTTCCCTCAAAAAAAAAACACACAAAAAAACAGTTAAAGTCTAGGGATTGAGAGCTTCCTATATTCCAAATGTCTGTCAAAAAAAAAAAAAAATCTCGTTACATTTAGTGTCAAAACGCACCCCCCTTGAAAAAAAGCTGGTGACGCCCCTGTATTACTGCAATCATAATGGTCAGTATTCTCAACAACAACAACAAAAAAGCAGGATATAAATCACGTTTTCACTATTTAGACATCAAATCAGCATAAGAGTGTGTTAAATCTTTTTTTAAAGTCTTTTTTAAAGCCTGGAGGGCCTACGAACGGAGACTAAAAAGGTGTAAGTCAGGTTTGTTAAGTGTTATATAAGGGATTAATGGAATAACAAATCGTGGCTCGGTTGACTAGCTAACGAATTGTCACCCGTGTTTGATTCTAGAATTACTGCTGAAGCAAGCGTTAAATAGTCTTTTTTTTTTCAAACTTGCATCAAGGAATTGAAACTTTTCTGGATATGAGGTCGTTTGTTGTTTCCTGGTATCATTTACAATCAGCAACAATTTACTATCGTTCTTTCATGATACTTTCATCTAAAATAGCAAAGTACATTCCTATCCTACTCGTCATTGCAATGACATTCATCTACATAACCCGAAGCTACTTGTCGCTCATAGATCTATCCGACACCGTGGACCGGATATATGGAATTCTCTTCCCGAACAAATTAAAGCATGCACATCACTTTTTTTCTTTTAAAGCGAAAATGAAAAAGTACATTATACATGTATCAAGTTAAGGGAATTAGCTGATATCTGACTTACTGCATTTGTATTATATTAGATGCGGAAAATTCCTAATAAATTCATTTGAATTAGAATTTGAATTTGAAAAAATGTGAATTTGCCTCTGATGTCTGACTATAGACGAGTATAGTTCTTGACTACTATTGTACTTACACGATTCGGTATGAAGAGATAAACTTGTTTTAGCGTAAGATCTAGACTGGGAAAAAACACACTCATATTATTGCAACGTGTCGACAGACTCTAACGTATACATACCTAGTACACGATTCGCTCTTCCTAGTAATTGATCATAGAGAGAATCTGTGACGTCAGTGATCGACAGCCGCCTGTTGGTGATGGAATGACATAGAATGAATACTTCCATGTCATCGAACTCGACCTGATCCATGTCGGAGACATTATAGGGTATCTCTCTATAGTTGACAACATATCCCATGACCATGCTTCGTAACAATGCTATGAGGCCTGCAACTCGTTCTGAGCCGCCCGTAGTGCCAACGGTGACTGTCACTCTCTTCTGCTTCTTCTTCTTCCTCTGTTTCCCTTGTTTCTTTCCATCAGAAAGCTGCTGCGTCTGCAGGACAGAAGTAATTGGAATACAGGTAAAAACAGAACTGCGATTCGTGGATACAATTTGGTGCACTTGACTGGAACTTTCAAAGCTCTTGTTCAGCGTAGTTAAGTCATGTAAGTGCCTTAAAATGAAAATTAGTGTTTTACACTCGTAGAATCTATATAGGGCGTGGCACATGCTTGGAGAATGTAACAATAAACATAAATAGATAGTGTGGAATTTTTCTTAAGTCAAATAGCAACTGAAGCAAAATGTGTAAGCACGCTTATGAACAGCATGTGGTAAAACAGAGTATTTCTAATGATTTCAAACCCGTTTTTTATTAACACAATTGCTGGCTGCTCGGCAATGTCTACACTGAATGCAATACAGTCGCATCGTTGCGGATATCAATCCACTCTTTCCATAATTGCAGTATTTGATCTTTAGGATAATGAAAATCATCCTCTAGGCCTATGCAAATTTCAATCTTTATGTAATGTGTTGAAAAGAGTTTATCAGTTCGTATTCCGGATTTGATGAATTCATGAGCCCTTAACTTGCATGCACTGTGAGCCTTTGTGTCATAAACAAAGTAGTAATAATCATAAAATAATTCGATGCACATTTTTTCAATCCAGTTTAAGATTGCTTTTGGATGTGCTCTTCCATTATATTATTTTTCAAATGGAGTGTTATTGATTTTTGAGAAATGCCAGTTGCATGCATGCATGCATGCACGTACACTAATATACGTATGTATGTATGTATGTATACGTATTCTCCTGGTGATTTATCTCGCTACCGTAAACAAGCTGTGATCATGGACCTACGTAGGTCCATGGCTATAGGTTGAGCAACACGATACATTTTCAACAAATTGTTAGCCTGTGCAAATGAGATGGGAAATGTTTAAAGTTCAAGTTCGTGAATTTTCACAGAAATATTGTAAGAAAAAGGCACTTGGAAAGAAAGACTCCAAATTGTCATTTGAAGCAAAACTAGCTGAACTTGAAAAATGTATTGATGTGAATGAGTGTAATGAAGAGGTATTAAGTTCTTATTCTGATGTCAAAGAGAAGTTGGAGAAGATTTATAAATACGAAGCCAAGGGAGCTGGTATACGAGCTCGAACAAGGTGGATTGAGAAAGGAGAAAAAAGCACGAAATACTTTTTGAACTTAGAAAAGATGAATGCAAAGAAAAATGAAATTACACATTTGAAATGTGATAAGGATAATCGTATCATTGAAGGACATGAAAAGATACTGAAAGAGATTGTTGATTTTTATTCAAAATTATACAAAAAAGAAACACAAACCAGAAAAACTATGGACAATTACACATGTTCACAAAATATCAAGCGTCTCTCTGACGAAAATAAGGCAATGTGTGAAGGGTTACTCACACAAGAAGAATGTAAAAAAGCTGTATTTGCTATGCAAAAAGATAAGGCACCCGGTCTAGATGGAATTTCTGCAGAGTTTTATCAGGTGTTCTGGCCGAGAATACAAGCGTTTCTCGTAGAAGCCTTGAATGAAAATTATTTATCCGGAATGATGTCAAATACCCAAACAAAGGTCTCATCACATTGTTATTTAAAAAAGGTGACAGTCAACAGCTGAAAAACTGGAGACCTATCACTCTACTCAACTGTGACAATGTAGCAGCAGTTTTGGCCGTATAAGGGTACAAAAGGTCATTGGCGGTATTGTGAATGACACTCAGACAGGATACATAAAGGGCCGCTTAGCTGCCCGCAATGTAAGGTTAACGAAAGATATCATTGAATATTTTATGAAAAGCGGTAAAACCGGAGCAATAATGCTAGCAGACTTTGCTAAGGCATTTGATGTTTTGGATATAGAATCTTTGAGTTTGTATTTAGAAAGATTAAATTTTGGCGAATCATTTCGAAAATGGATTCGTACTCTTTACACGCACATATCAAGCTCTGTATTGATTAATGGTTGGATATCGGAAATTTTTGATGTTGAAAGAGGAGTCCGACAAGGATGTCCACTGTCATCACTATTATTCATTTTAGCAGCTGAATTCATGGCCAACAGCATCAGAGAAAACAGAAGTATTCGGCCCATGGAATTAGCAGGCTATGATTTTCAACTTAAACTGTTACAATATGCTGATGATACTTTGTTTTTGTTCAAGATGAAAAATCGTTAGAGGAAATTTTAAAAGAGTTATATTCTTTTGGAGATGTAGCAGGTCCAAAGATTAACAAAGATAAACAGTTATGATTTGGTTCGGTAAACAGAGTGAACGTTGGAATTTAGATAAGTTGTATTTGAAATGGTCGAATAAACCAGTTAGATATTTGGGACATTATATTCACCCCAATAATGATGCAGCTTTGGAGATAGATTGGGAGCAAAAATTATTCAAGTTGCAAAAAAATCCTTGACAGTTGGACAAAGAGAAGTTTAACCATCTTTGGACGAGTTATTGTTTTAAAAAGCTTAGCCCTTAGTCAAGTTATTCATCTGGAAATGGTAGACTCAATACCGTTTAAATTTTTGAAGATTTTGGAAAATATGGTGTTTAAGTTTATATGGAAAAGAAAAAATGAGAAAAATGAAGCGAAGTATTATTACAGAAGATTTCAACAAAGGTGGAATAAAGATGATGGATATACAAAAACAATTGCTAAGTTTTCGGTTTAAATGGCTGGGTCGTTTTCTCAATGACTCAAGAGATATATGGAAAGAAAATGTGTTCTTATTGGTTTGATTTGCTAGGTGGTATTATTTTGCTGCTGAATTGTAACTACAACATGAGTATTATTAATGATATTGATAAGAAAGTTCCAAACTTTTATAAAGAAATTTTACAGGCATGGGAACAAATACGATATCGTACTATACAGTGAAAGATATCAACAGTGTAAAGTGTGGGTCAACTGATGTTTTAAATCAGATTGTTTGGTATAACAAACTTATATTGTTTGACAAGCATTCGCTGTTTTATAAAGATTGGTATGAAATTGGCATACTCTATTTTGGAGATTTAGTAACAATAAATGGTTTCCGGTCTTTTGAATACATCATGTCAGAAATAAATTTCAAAAGAAGAAAATGTACTGCAATTTTTGATTATGCAACATTACAAAAAGCAATACCATTAATATGGTTTAACATGATACATAAGAAAATGTTTGATAGTTATATCAGAAAAGAAAAAGTATTGTATATACCAATTAGTGTGTGGGTTTCAAAAAAAGTAGTCTTTATAATGGATCTAAGCAGCAAGGCTTTGTATAATTTGATACCTTCAAAAAACTCGTTAACCAATACATGTTCCTTATTTTTGGAGAACAAGTTTCATTTCCAAGCTGATTGGGCCAGTGTATTCAGATATAATTTAGAATACATAAAAGAAAACAAATTACGAGAACTTAATTTCAAATTGTTGTATAATTTATTGCCAGTGAGAAGTAATCTATTCAAATGGGGTTTAAGTCATGATGATTTGTGCCCGAACTGCAACGTAAAAGAGGACATTGTTCATGCTTTCATTGAATGCAAACTTAATGAAAATTTTCTTTTATACGTAAGGAGTTTGTTACAAGATGTATTACCACGCAACAGTAACAAATATCAACGTTTCACATTTGCTGAAAATACAGTGCAAGAGTCAGTATAGTTTGTTTTTGACAATAGCATTTTGGAGTATTTATAAACTTATTTTGAAACGGAATGAAACCAGTAATGATAAAAGAAGTTGTTCTTTAAAGCATGTGTTTATGAGAGAAATTAGAACGAGAATAGAAATACAATGTTGTATGAAACATAGAAGAACACTACGGAGAAATGAACAATTATTGTTACCAAACGAATTGTTGAACTTCTAATGCACGATTGTGCTTGCCTCACTTTTATGTGACATCGTTACGATAATATTATTTTGATTGTGTTTTTTGAATAGAATCTTGAATAAATCCTCAGATGAGGCAAAAGAAAAAAAAACACGATACAATGGATGTAATACCTTAGTTAGAGCAGTTGTTTCAGTGTTCCTAGCTATGTCTGATGAGCTAGTATCACTTTCCATGTTAGTTTTCACACCGGGCGATGACATTTGATTGTTGATTCAACTTCAACGGCGCCACTGTTTGAACGTACAGTGAGGTAGACATTGTGATAAAAAAAAATAACATATGAATGAATGTGCAATGGCAAAATTAAGTGAGCAAAATAACATAGAGACTGACGTGATTGTCAGGAAATTACTGACGCTATATCTATAGTGTGGCACAAATTAATTCATATCTTTCCTGTAGTCTATATGGGACATTACAGTAACGAATTTGTGGAACTGCAAGTTTTCACGGGGATCATACCCGGTGCCCCAGTATATGCAGTGATATGTGCATACACGTATTTAGCTTCAGGGGATAATTATATGGAAATGCCAGCAGAACGCCAGGGTAAAGTCCAAAGATATAAATTTTGAAATTGTTTGTTCAGTCAAGTGCCGTCTTGGGTGGCGAGAGTTCCTGGTGTCAGGACCACGAAAAAGCACAAAATATATACTGAGAATATCCCTTATGTTTATTTTTTTTTCTGCATAATGAAAGAGATTTTGACTCGACTCCCACAGCAGACAGAGGATGGTATTTCCTTTTACATATTGTGTCAGTAACAATAAGTGGTAACCCAAGTATGTATATGCCAATCACGCAGGGAGGTGGCCATAGTGTACCTGTAAATTTTGTGTCCGTCATGGCTAATACTATAAGACACTGAATAATCGGTGCTTATTACGTCCATAAAAGGCAATTTGTCAATCGGTTGCAACGAGGTAGGGTTGTAAAAATATTTACTTTTGTGTGAACAGTGATTCTTTAATTCATTTTGCATTAATTTTCTTTACATCTATTTTGTTTATATCATGCTTTGTTGAAGTCTTCCCATCCCACAGTGAATTAATCTAAAACTTGAACAAATCAAAACTTCTTGTACGGTTTGTTCATACCTCCTTGATACTTTCAGTGATGTTTCGTATAAATATTTCTGTATTCCCTGAATGTCCATGTGTGCTGTTGGAAAACTCCCTTTCCAAAATACCCTGTGTATTAAGACGTATATACAGGCAAGCATGACAAAATCACGCAGAAAACTCTACCAAAACGAGTTAGAAAAATGTGATACGTATTTATAGGTGGGTGGGAGTGCATGTGTTTGGCTAATTTTGTATTATAAAGTAGGAATTTCAGAGGTTCCCATTGCCAAAGATTGGCAATTTGGTTACATGAAGACCCGCGAGAGATCACAGATAATGACATCGTTCTGATTTTTAAATCTCCCTCATAATTGTCGCTACACACAGCAAATATTAATTAACATAATGATTATGAACTGAATTTGGTGCATTTCGGCGCATTTGGAACACTAACCTGCATGGATCCAGTGCAATATATTGTAGTACCACTATCTATGTCACATGCTCATTGTCCAGTGTGAGCGCAATGTTTCATTCATTTTTGTTGTTGTTGTTGAATATGTCTGCTGTGAACAAGATGTTAAACACTTTGAGAAAATGTGGCGACTGCGTCGATGCCGTAGACATGTACTAGGGACTGTGCCAACTGTTGTATCGTATATCGTCTCAATGCTAGTTTACGAGCGGTGCGACGTGACACACACAGGGCACATTCAACTTTCAACTTTCAACTTTATTTTCACCTCCATCAAAATGAACAAAGAAATTTATGTACATTGCTTATACACGGGATATTTGTGATACAGAACAAAACTTGAAAAGGTACATAAGAAAATTATGAAAATGAAAAGTAGAAGTGATTACATCTTTGTTAAATACGTAAAGCGTATAATACAAGTCAACTAAGGATGAGGATGGAAGTGGAGGGTCCCACTAAGAAGCAAAGCTTGTACGATATGGGACCCTCAGAAAAATACACAAAACATCAATATAAAACACAATAAACGAACCGATGTCAACTGACATCAAAATGATTGGGAAGAGGAAAAAGAGAGAAAAGGAAAGGAAAAAGAAGAGGAAAAAAAGAGAACAAAACATTTATTATACGTAGTTATGTTGGTAAGAATGCAGGAGAAAAAAAAACACATCATTATATTTAAAACACAGAGAGGGACATAGTTTAAAAGGAGGACTTATGTAAAAAAGAATGATGACTTGACTGAGATGATAAAGGGAAACTAACTCTGTTGAATGTTGTAAAATTTCAATAAAAATGATTTTAATTATTCTTAAGGAATTCAGAGATTGAGCAGTAGTAATGTTACTGGGAAGTGAATTCCAGTACTTTGGCCCGTCGTAAATAAATGTGTTTTGAGCCAACAAAGTTCTCAGAAATGGCAAATGGAAATCATTTGATCGCCGTGTTGGATAATTATGAATGGATTGATTTCTTTGAAACATTGTTTCAAATATATTGGGAGATTATTTTTATTATAATTATACATAAATTGTCCTAGATTAAACAAATACAAATCATTAATTTTCAATATTTTATGCTCATAAAATAGTGGGTCAGTATGGGACAAAAATGCAGTATGACATATAACACGGAGTGATTTCTTTTGCAATAAAAGTAATTTATCTAAGAATGTTTTATAAGTATTTCCCCACGCGAGAATACCGTAACTTAGATATGGCAATATTAAGGATGAATATAATACGAGCAGGGACGACAAAGGAAAACAAAACTTAAGCTTATTAATTATACCAATATTACGTGAAATAATTTTACATATACTGTCAATATGAAATTTCCAGGACAGCTTATTGTCAACTGTTACTCCAAGAAATTTTATATGGGAGACATTTTCGAGTGGAGTACCATCTAAAACAATATCAACAGGTAATGCCTCAGTAGAATTACTAAAGAGCATATATTTTGTTTTTTGAAGGTTAAGAGATAGCTTATTTGCTTTTATCCACTGGGCAACATTTTCTAATTCTAAATTTATTGTATTAACAAGGGTAAAAAGATTATTGTGTGAAAAAATAGATTTGAGTCGTCTGCAAAAAGAATAAAGAAAGAACATCTGATGATCTACAAAAATCATTTATGTAAACAGTAAACAACAGTGGACCTAATAAACTTCCCTGTGACACCCCACATTTAATATTTAATATTTGTGAATTACAACCATTTAAAGAAACATATTGTTTCCTGTTCATGAGGTAGCTCCTGAACCACTCCAAGGCCTTCCCACGCACTCCATAATGGTGTAATTTGTTAAGTAAAATATCATGATTGATGGTGTCGAAGGCCTTGGAGAAGTCCAGGAACAAACCTATCAAATGAGAAGATTTATCGATAGCATGTGCCACTTTTTCTATAAAACTCAATAATGCATGTGTGGTGCTATGTTTCTCCCTAAATCCAAACTGAGAATTCGTAAATATATTATTAAATTTAAAGAAATTGATAGTTCTTTTATAAATAAATTTTTCAAGAATTTTTGACAATGCACTTAACAAAGAAATTGGTCGGTAATTATTTACATCTAATTTGTCACCTTTTTTAAACAAGGGGATGACTTTTGCTATTTTCATACTTTCGGGGAAGGTACCATTAAAAAGGGATAGATTAAATATATGAGCTAAGGGATCCGCAATTGACGATATTACCCCCTTTAAAAGAAAATTGCTGATGTCATCGTGTCCAGCACTTTTTTTTGGAACTGAAATCAGAGACAATATTAATTATCTCCTGAGTGTATGTTGGATTAAAAAATATTGAACTAGAATTTGGGGCACCCAAAAATTCGGAAAAATGTTTTGTGGAGGGAGGAATATTACTTGCCAGGCTTTCCCCAATTGAAGAAAAATGGTTATTCAAAACATCACAAATTTGTTGAGAATCTTCAACAATTTCACCATCAAATCTAATTTTTGTAATATCTGACTTAACATTTGATATATTCATGGCTTGCTTTAAAACTTTCCATGTATTTTGCATATCATGCCTGTAAAATTGTAACTGATTAGTATAATATTTTTTCTTTTCTATTCGTATAATTTTCGTCAAAGTATTTTTGTAACTAGTGTATTTCAACTTTGATTGCTCAGTACGTTTCATTTTAAATCTGTAATATAAATTATTCTTTCTATTTATTGAACGCAGGAGCGATTTTGAAATCCATGGGAGCCTGGGTATTTTTTTTGTAATTAGCTGATTTTTCTCTACGTTTTGGAATACAAATGTCCAAATGTTGGATAAAAATCTTCATAAAATATTCATAAGACAAATTAACATCATCTGTATCAAGGATACAGGACCAGTCTGCGGTGTCTAAGCTAGCACCTAGCCTAGCTATACTTTCATAAGTAATTCTTCGTTTAAATATATTGTTGTTTTTATTATTAACTGTTTCATTTAAAGAAAAACCAGTCGAGATGGGGAAATGATCGGTGATATCTGAGAGTACTACAAAAGAATCAGGAGGAGGAAGAATGTTACAAAAAATGTTATCAATTAAAGAAACAGATTCATTAACTATACGTGTGGGTTTAGATATTAAGGGTAAAAAAGAGGCAGACAAAAATATTTCCAAAAAATCTTGCGACATATTATTCTGTTTTAGCAAATCTATATTAAAATCACCCATTATAAAACAATTTTTGTTGATAAAAAGTGGGTTTTTAACCAGATCCGAAAAATAATCTAAAAATGATTTAGTATTCGCGTTTGGTGGTCTATATACTACACCTATGATTATATTTTTGCTGCTTGGAACTGTGATTTCAATAAATAAAGACTCAAAAAAATCAGTCATACTGGTGAACTCATCACGGACTACATAATCATAATTTTGTTTAACATATATGGCAACGCCTCCACCTACCCTATTTTGTCTGTTATTAACCACTAAATCGTACCCGTCGAGAGCGAAGGGAAGACTGGAGTCATGAGAGAGCCAGGTTTCGGTTAAACCTACCGCCGAGATATTATGCATGATGGGACTATTTAAAAATAACCTCAATTCTTCAAAATGCTTATTAATACTTCTAATATTAAAATGTAAAAGAGAAAAAGTAGTACTATCATATTCCTTGACAACATTGGTAAATTGGGATTGAGTAAGATATTCAGAAGACGGACTTTGCAATTGGTTCTCTGTGTCAAAATCATAATCTAATTCTTGCGGCGATGAATTAAAACTGTCAGAAACATGATTATCCAAAAAATTGTCATTTTGATTGATATTTGATTCGTTTTGTTCAAAAGAAGGTCCTGCCAAATCAAAAAAGTCATCATCATTAATTGAATTGAATGCTGTGTCTATAGAATTGCGTATTAAAGGGTGAGCGTGTTGTCCGTTGCTTGAGTCCACATTGTGCACGTACGCAATGTAAATCACATAGTCAAATCACATAGTCAGTCTGATGATCACCTGTCACTTGTGCAACGTGTACTTGGACTTCACCCCTGACCTAGGAACGAAAAGAGCCCTCACTACCAATACACAGCGGTGTGTCTGAACAAGGAGGCATCGCACTCCTCGTAGATCTGTTTCGAATTGCCGTATATTATACACATACCTGTGTTTTCTCCGACTGTGCTATGGTGCAACTGTACTCTATCGATTGCTGCGTTGCACGATGCAGGTGCTTTCACATAATTTTCAGCTTACACGATAATGGAGGGAGTCACTCTGGTAGCATTTTACCATCAGCTGAGAGGTGGTCATTATTGTCTCAGAGTATGATACTATGTAGTTATACACGTCTAAGAGCAACATTTGAAGCTCAAAACTGCACGTATTCAGCCTTAAGAGGGCTCTCGAATATTATCTGTAACGCTAATGTTGGTGCATGTGTGTATCTATATAATTCACTGTATACATACATATCCACACGCACACACAAATTGTATACATATATATATATATATATATATATATATATATATATCACATATATATATATATATATATATATATATATATGATATGTTTTGTCATGTTTTTTAACACTGATTTCATCCTTTCATCTTCGGCTCTTCGTGGAGGGAACCAGTCCATGGATGCGTCGTTGCTACGCCAAACGCGCACAGACACACTGCGCGGTTACCATGCACTGTGGCAGCACTACCAGACTAGACGCATTCCATCACAAGCAGGTTAGTTTTGAAATCCGTCCGACCAGGAGCAGATGTATACCCTTGTGTGTATGTTCTGCTTCAGAAACGGATTTTAATCCAACATCACATCGCATCCTGGTCGCTGATGAAGAATGCGATGACTAACCTGTTTGGTGTCTTGTCTCTAAAACATGCGCTTTCCTCGCCAGGATAAAGCGTTTTAATGCCATTTTAGGTTTTAATCTCATATATTCCGGTAGCAAATTCCGGTAGCACAGCATTTCAGCACACATGAACACACAATCGACGATGTACGGGTCACGGGCATTGAACTTATCCACAAAAAATCAAATAAAGTCACTCTGAAGCGGGAATCATACTGGATCTTGAAACTTAAAACACTCACACCGTATGGTATTAATGTAGATGAGTAATATAGAATGGTATTTTGGAAATGTGTATGGATTATTCTTATGTACGATGATATTCTTTTTATTGGAAAAGGATTGATTTTTTGATGTTGTATTGGTTGATTGATAGGCATCGTCATATATATAGTTATCACATAATATGTTTAGAAGGAATATATATATATATATATATATATATATGTACGTATGTATATATATCTATATACATACATATATACATGTTTATATATATATATATATATATATATATATATATATATATATACATATATATAATGTATGCATGTGTATATGATCATGACATGGATGCATGAATATTATAGGGCCTATGATATTGTGGCGGGCTTGGATGGCTTTTTAAGGTCGTTGTTGTGTGTGTATCGCCCTTTTAGGTGTTGTTTGTTGTTTGATCGTCGTCGTTGAGGGCGCACTGTCGCCACTACCACAGAATATAATGACCGAGAGTTATTAGTGTAGATGTTGTGTGTTTTCCAGAAAGATTGATCAACTCCGTGGGCGAGGTGTTAAGCCCAAAATGTCCGAGCGGTAAAAACATATACAGAGTTAATCGACCCTTCGGAAACTAATAGTCTCGGTGGGGATGAGTTCTTAGGTCAAAGTATATGACCGAGGAGGGAAGATGGAATGTAAAAGGAGAGGAATATATGTGTAGTGTGTGTGTGTGTGTGTGTGTGTGTGTGTGTAGTGTTTGTATGTAGTAGATGTGTAGTAGTAGTAGATGTGTTTGGGTTGTGTGGTGTGTGAAAATAGAAACTAAGTCAAGTGAGTCGTACACAGAAACAAAGAAAGACACAAGGTTGTGGTACTCAGATTTCAAGTTCAACAAAAACAAAAATCTTCATTTACAACATTTCAAAATCGCCACTGTTACATACTCATTTATTAATGCATGCCTAAGCCAATTCGTAAATTGTAATACCGAACCATGCATACACTTCGTTTGATTGTACGTGTGAATAAGTTCTTCTATTTCCCCTTAGTTTCTGACTCGCCAGAATTCCTAACAGTAACATCTCCTGAAACTAAAACCAAGCATGTCTCTACGCTCTAGTAGAATTTGAATTTGCCAAAAGATCCCAAAACATAAGTTGAAATTTTACATGGGGAAATAGGGGGGGGGGGGGGGGGGTTGTAGTTGATATGTAGAGGAGTGAGCAGATGTTCGATACTTGGAGTAAAATTCCAAGAGTCTCCTCTACATAAGGGGAGGGGGAGGGAGAAAGAAAGTAGTGTGTTGAGGAGTGAGCAGAGAGTAGCTCGTTACCTGGAGCAGGACTCCGGGAGTCTCCTCTCGATCTTAAAATTTCTCCTGCTTATATACTCTTAATGCGGACGTCGAGGGAAACACTACGCGGAGGTAGCTACGGTATGCGCTAAGCGCTGAACTTGTACACACCGTAGATTTTGTGCTAGTTTGACGTCGCAAATATCTTATTATCTTGACAAATATCACTTTCCATACTATAATATCCGTGTTACAGTAAACTGTGAGTTATTTATCAAATGACCAGATACATAAGATAAACCAAATTTCTCTACTCATTGACCAGAATCGCCAAAATAGCAGCAATTTTTACATACGGAGGATCCAAATCACACGTTGACGTGGCTACGTCATCACAGCGATGCGAAGCCAAAGCTCGCATTCAATCTTGCATCAATTTGCGAGTTAGCTTCCGAAGAATAATAAAATTCACTTCTATCACCAAAAGCTAGTTCATATATCAGTAATTGCAACTTATCTTTCTCAGATATGGTGAATTTAAGAAATTTGGATATGAATTGAAATAAATGACCAAAGTATCGATGATAACGAACGAGGGAAGGTCTACAACCCTGAATGAACACTACGCGGTACGCGCATCTATCGGCAATGTTTTGGATCCTTCGTAAGAACTTAACATCGTCTTCAAACTCCATATTCCTTCATATTTCTGTCAACATGGGGTAAGTTACCACTCAAATATTCGCTACACATACTAAATCCTTCAATTACCAATATATTCCTGGCCGTAAGTTCATAACAAACGGGTATTCCCTACATTCTTCAATACCTTAAAGAATGTATGAAGTTGCTGAATGCAATGTGCATTAACCATTTCTATACTTATAACACATATCCAAGCAAAACAATTTCAGCTACGTTAAACCTCTATAGACCTCTAGGTCAAGTAGTCAAGTCAGGAATCAACAGTGAATGTCGCAAACTTCGATTAAAAACTGTCTGACTGTTCGTAACGAGGTTGGCTCGTTACACAGCCCTCCTCCCTCTGAAATGCGTCCTCGCATTTATAAGCTTAAAATTCATCAGAACCTACCTATTCATGCTTATAAAATAGCGAATTTCTTCGAGGAGACAATTTACGGAAGTGTAATAGGCCACTTCATTTATTTCCAAATATAGAATACAATCATAACAATATCATCAAAGTCCCAACTTTGATCTGTAAAACATAAGCATTTGATAGACATTAGCCTTTGCTTCCTGAATATGTGAATGTGGGCCCTTATACAACCATCCAATAACAAACTCCTCTGAGTCACATCAAACACCAAAAACTACGCACACTCCAAAACAGTCAATTCATACCAAATATCCATAATCCATAAACTTCAAGTGAAAATGTGCGTCAAGATACTTACTTCAGGAAGCAACGGCTAATACTTACCAAATTAGCCATTCTATTCACCACATTCCGGTGATTATTTTGAGAACAAGTTCGGGTTTCCTCGAAGAAATTATTAATAATCTTAAACATTGAAAACACCAAACATCAATTTCAGTGGCGTTACAAATGATTCACATGCATTGAAGGATAGGAGAAAACAGAGACAGAAAGAGGAGAAGAGAGAGGAAGGAAAGAAGGAGAGAGAAAGATACGGTAGAAACATCTATCTTTCAGAGATAGATTCCATATATACACATCTCATGAGAATATAAACATGCACTGAATGATACAAGAAAAACAGAGAGAGGGTGAAAGAGAGAAAAGAAGGAAGTGACAAGAGTGAATAGGAAAGATAAAAGGTGAAGACAGATAGATACGGTAGAAAGATTCATGCATCATTCAGAGATAAATACATCGCATAATAAGAACACTGGACGTGCAGAGATCCACAGGCGCGGCAGGATGCGGAGAGAAGAGGAATCCGACGAAAAACACGGAGCGTCAATCCTTCGGGGTCTGGGGCTTCAGGGTTGACGAGGGTGAAGTCGACGTCAGGCTTCGAGACTGGCGAAGGTAGAAGCGGCTCCTTTGCCACTTCAGCAGGTAGGCCGGCCGGCCAAGTCCATTGGAACAGCAACCGAGGTCGGGATTGAGTGGGCCGACTGGGATCTTTAATCGGCGAAATCAGGGTGGGGGTAGGGAAGGAGAAGGGGAGTTCCCTTGGGTGAAGGGGATGGGAAGTCCCTGGGGTGATGGGATGGGCTAGTAGAAATAGTCAGGGGGTCTTCTAGCCCTTAAAGGATAGCGTCTGGATTGTTGGGTTTGGAAGGATGTCAAGTCGGTTCGTTCGGAAGGTAGGTTACTCAGAATTTCATCATTGTCGTCATCACTTGGATGGTCTGAAGTAACCCCTTCAATCAAGTGGGTATCTGATGGCGTCTCTTGCCATGGGGCTAGTTCTTCCCCTGTGTAGGGTTTGAGACGGTCGAAATGTACTATCTTTGGTTTGCTTCTGGGAGTGAGTTGAATTCGGTAAGTTACGTCAGAGAGTCGAGTGGTAACTCTGAATGGGCCTTCCCATCTGTTAGTTAGTTTGGGACTTACACCCTTCCTACGAAAGTCGTTCCGAAGCCACACAAACTGTCCGACTTTGAAAGTTTCACCTGACGTTTGCCTATCGTAATTTCTCTTCTGTCGTGTCATATTCGTTTTGCCGTGTTTGGTCACCCGTGTATGGGTGTCTTCCATACGGTCTCTAAGTTCGGCAGCATAATCTGTGCGCAATTCAGGGGCAGAGTGTCGTGCTACCAGATCTATGGGTTGGGTAACCTCGCGGCCAAACATCATCATATTCGGGGTTTCTTGGATTGTCTCATGAACAGTGCTTCTATAGGCAGCGGTGGCAAATGGGATATAACGATCCCAGTCTTGCTGGTGTTCAAGAGGGTCGATCATCGTGGCTAGCATTCCTAACAATGTCCTATTGAAACGTTCTATCATTCCGTCTGACTTTGGATTGTACGGAGTAGTTCATGTTTTCTTTGCACCTATGAGCTTGCAGACTTCTTGAAACAAATTCGACTCGAAATTACGACCTTGATCTGTATGAATTTCCTTCGGTACACCATATCGGCAGACAAATTCCTCTACTAACTTCTGCGCAACGGTATGCGCTTGTTCATCAGGAATGGCATAGGCCTCAACAAACTTAGTGTAGTAATCTGCTACCACCAAAATATACCTATTGCCATCATAGGTCAACGGAAGGGGCCCTAAAATATCTAATGCAATCCGCTCCATCGGACTGCCAGATTGTCTCTGTTGCAACGGTGCTCTTCGTTTCTTCCGATAAGTTTTCCGCCTACTACATGCGGTACATAGTCGAATGAAAGATCTAACATCTGCTTTCATCCCGACCCAATAATAACGAAGCTGAGCGTTCTTTAGCGTTTTGGTAGACCCGAGATGTCCACCAAAAGCTCCGGAGTGAAGTTCCTGTAAAACTTCATGTACCATAGATTTCGGCAAAACTAGTCTATCTCTAGTAGTCCTACTATCTTCCGATTCCCATTTCCGGAAAAGAACTCCATTACACATATGCAACTGTCCCCAGTGACCTAACACTTTGGTTCTAAACGAGAGAGGAGACATTTCCTCTTTTGTCGGCTTAATTCCGCGTTCTAAAGCCTCTATGACTGGCCTTAGACTTGGATCATCTAGTTGAGCCTTCCTTATCTCAACAAAACTACCATCATCCGACAACTGAATAACACAAGTTCGACCAAAGTTTAGTTCGTTAGTTTCAAGTTCACATTCAGTTTCTCTACCACATTGTGTACAAGGTCGTCTCGAAAGTGCATCTGCATTGGCATGGCTGCGGCCAGCCCTATGAACTATCTCAATGTCATACTCCGATATAACCTCAAGCCATCGGGCTAGTTGGCCCTCAGGTTGTTTGAAGTTGGTGAGCCATCGCAAGGCTCCGTGGTCAGTTCTCACTTTGACATGTCTACCGTAAAGGTACTGTTTGAAATGCTTCAAGTAAGTGACTATTGCTAGTAATTCCCTACGCGTGACGCAGTAGTTACGTTCGGCTTTACTTAGGACTTTGCTTCCGTAAGCGATAACCCGTTCTTGTCCATCCAAGACTACAGAAAGTACCCCACCGATACCGTTTTTACTAGCATCAGTGTCAAGGATCAATTCTCCTTCTAAAGTAGGGTACGCAAGGATGGGAGTAGTTGTTAGTCTATTCTTCAGTTCATCGAATGCGTTTTGACAAGCGGGACTCCATTCGAACCGCCCGGCACGTTTCTTTTCGGTTAACTGGTGAAGAGGTTTCGCGATAGAGGCGAAGTCCTTAACAAAGCGTCTGTAATACGAGGCTAGCCCAAGAAAGCTTCTAACTTCTTTGACATTTGTTGGTGTTGGCCAGTTTTTGATTGCCTCGGTTTTCTCTGTCTGAGTCGATATTCCTAGGTTCGATACTTCGTGCCCAAGGTAAGACACCTTAGTTTTGAACAAGTGACACTTCTTTGGTTTCAGTTTCAGGTTTGCTTGTCTCAATCTTTGGAACACTTGTTTCAGTTTCTCGAGTTCCTCTGGTACTGAACTACCGAAAACAATTACATCATCTAAGTACACTAAGAGGGTTTCCCAGTGGAGTCCTCTCAAGACTTTGTCCATTAGTCGTTCAAAAGTGGCAGGGGCGTTACATAACCCGAATGGCATGACGTTCCAAGCATAGAGCCCACCATCGGCTAAGAAAGCTGATTTCTGTTTTGCATCATCATCGAGCCCTACCTGCCAATAGCCGCTGGCTAAGTCTAAGGTTGAAAACCAAGAAGCGCCTGATAAGGCATCAAGTGTTTCGTCAATGCGTGGTAACGGATAAGCATCTTTGATAGTGGCAGCATTGAGTTGCCGATAGTCCACGCAAAATCTCTGCGTGCCGTCTTTCTTACGTACAAGAACTATGTTTGATGACCAGGGACTATCTGTTGTTTCTATTAGCCCTTTGTCCAAAAGTTCTGATACTTGTCTTTTGATCTCAGTCCTTTGACCGAGTGGATGCTTCCTAGGTCTTTGTCTAATGGGATGTTGTCTTCCCGTGTCAATGCTGTGTTCGACAAGATTAGTCCTGCCAATATCATTCTCTCCTTGCGAGAAAACATCGTGAAATTCAGTTAACAGATTTGCTACATCCTTGTGATACTGGTGAGGAAGTTCCTCAGTGCTTCTTTCTAATAGATCTCGCAAGTGTTCTGGTACTTCCTCAGAGTTTGCTACTTCAGAGTTTGGAGTGGTTTCAATGTCACTCTCATCAACTACTGTTATCGTACCTAAGTAAGTTCCTTTCTTGATTACTTTGTTTGAAGGTGAGGGATTGAAGATTCTCATTGGGACAGTTTCATTCCCTGTTCTGACCAAAGTACGAGCTACGATCAGTCCTGACTTTGTTAGATGGTTCTGAGCATCGCCTACTTCTACAATTCCAAACTTATTTGGCTTGAGTTTGTCTTTGACGGTTCCCTTGATAAGAACCTCATGTCCCGCTGGGACGGTAACAGTCTCTGTTGTACTAATGCGACAGAAAAATAATCCATCACACTCTCTTTCGCATTCAATGCTTCCCCATTTAGTTGAGAGCTCAAAGGTGCTAAAGTCTAACTTAATAGCTCCCATTCTACACAAGTTGTCAAGACCCAAAATACCATCATTGCTAATGTCAGCGACTAGCAATCTAGAAATTCCACAAGTAGGGCCTATCTTCAATTCGAGTGTCACTGCACCATCGAGGGGAAGAGGAGAGTTATCTGCTAACTTAGCATTTCTGTTTGGTTTCTGTAGCATAGGCCTGTCATTCAATGGGATATTCTCATATACCTGTCTAGAAATGTAGGAGTCCGAGGCTCCAGTGTCTACAAGAAATTTGTATTCCCTATCGTGAATACATACTCTAACAAACAAACCATCACAATTTGCGGTATTAGGGGAAGAGTGAGTTTTCGGGGTTTCATTGTCTCTTTGTTTTGGTTGGCGGGCCGATTCTACTTTGTGATTGGCCGCGCCGTGGCCCTCGTGGGCGGCCCAAATTGGTTTGACTGACGAATTTGTTCAGAGTTTCCCAAGTGATCGTGTCCAGGTCGGTAGTTAGTCTGCACTTGCTGTCTCAAATCAGACTGTTTCTTGAAACAATTCCTCTCAATGTGACCTGGTTTGTTACAGTAGTAGCACACAACGGTTCCAGCCTGTTGGTTCTGATTAAGTCTATCATTTCTGTCACCGTTGTGCTGAGACATTGCGTGTCTAACCGCTTTTTCTACCGCTTGATCAATTGTTCTCTGCAAGTCTTTCTGACATTTTTGCTCTCCATCTACTGCTCTGTTGTGCGTGGTCTTTTTCCACGAACGCTGAGATTCAGTTAGCAGAAATGTTTCAGTTGTTATTGCCGCTTCAATCATATTGTCCAAAGTCTTAGGTTTTGCGTGGAAAATCCCCGTTCGGATCTCCGGATTCTCGATTGCGTCAGTGAAGTGGATCTTGGCTAGACGGTCAATTCCGTCCGAGTCAAAGTCGGTATAAGCCTTTGTAGTGAGTTCCCTAATAGCTCGTCCAAGCTCTTGGAAAGATTCGTTTGCTCGTCTCTTACGAGCACGAAGTTCAAGCAGGTAACTTTCAGCTTGTTTGGAGGACGAGAATCTCATTGACAATTTGGATTTCAAGTCAAAATATGTCCACTTGGTTGCTCTACGTTCGTTCAATAACCTAAGGGCAGGTCCCCTAAGACTAGCAGACAAGTATCTGACAGCTTCTTCGTCAGTCCAGTTGTTAATTGTTCGGCAAGATTCAAAGTGTGACTCACAGTCAGCCCAGTTCGCGCTACCATATTTATCAGGCATAATGTGTGGGCGAGTGGAAAGACCATGTTCAGTTCGCGGTTCATTGTTAGTTGCGTGGTCCGCAATGCTGGTTGGTCGGACAACATGAGTGCCTGCAACTTGTTCTACAGTCTCAGCCATTGGCTGATGTGTGGTAGCACTCAAGTTCTCAATTGGTTGTTGTTCATGTTGGTCCTTGTCAAAGTTCAGCACTACTTCACTATCTAATGAAGATATGTCAGTTAGTTCTTCAGTAGAAGAGTTTGAACCAGCACGTTTACGCCTACTTCGTTTGTTCGTACGTTTGGTCAGAGTCATCATTTGTTCCATCAATTTCGTCAGTCTGGAAAGAATTCGAGTTTGCATGCCATGTCTCTTAGACTTAGATTTAGTCGATTTCCTAGACGCTTGTGTGGTTTCTGTGTCGGAAGAAGACTCGCCTGACTCAATCTCTACTTTAGGACACTGTGATAATTGTTCTGTTATGTCATCTCCTTGTCCCTCCATGTTGGATTTATTTTCCAAATTATCCCACTCCTGACACCAAAAATTTGTGTGGCGGGCTTTAGATGGCTTTTTAAAAGGTCGTTGTTGTTTTGTGTCGCCCTTCTGAGTTGTTTGTTGTTTGTCGAGGGCGCACTGTCGCCACTACCACAGAATATAATGACCGAGAGTTATTAGTGTAGATGTTGTGTGTTTTCCAGAAAGATTGATCAACTCCGTGGGCGAGGTGTTAAGCCCAAAATGTCCGAGCGGTAAAAACATATACAGAGTTAATCGACCCTTCGGAAACTAATAGTCTCGGTGGGGATGAGTTCTTAGGTCAAAGTATATGACCGAGGAGGGAAGATGGAATGTAAAAGGAGAGGAATATATGTGTAGTGTGTGTGTGTGTGTGTGTGTGTGTGTGTGTGTGTAGTGTTTGTATGTAGTAGATGTGTAGTAGTAGTAGATGTGTATGGGTTGTGTGGTGTGTGAAAATAGAAACTAAGTCAAGTGAGTCGTACACAGAAACAAAGAAAGACACAAGGTTGTGGTACTCAGATTTCAAGTTCAACAAAAACAAAAATCAAAGTTTAATCTTTCATTTACAACATTTCAAAATCGCCACTGTTACATACTCATTTATTAATGCATGCCTAAGCCAATTCGTAAATTGTAATACCGAACCATGCATACACTTCGTTTGATTGTACGTGTGAATAAGTTCTTCTATTTCCCCTTAGTTTCTGACTCGCCAGAATTCCTAACAGTAACATCTACTGAAACTAAAACCAAGCATGTCTCTACGCTCTAGTAGAATTTGAATTTGCCAAAAGATCCCAAAACATAAGTTGAAATTTTACATGGGGACATGGGGGGGGGGTTGTAGTTGATATGTAGAGGAGTGAGCAGATGCTCGATACTTGGAGTAAAATTCCAAGAGTCTCCTCTACATAAGGGGAGGGGGAGGGAGAAAGAAAGTAGTGTGTTGAGGAGTGAGCAGAGAGTAGCTCGTTACCTGGAGCAGGACTCCGGGAGTCTCCTCTCGATCTTAAAATTTCTCCTGCTTATATACTCTTAATGCGGACGTCGAGGGAAACACTACGCGGAGGTAGCTACGGTATGCGCTAAGCGCTGAACTTGTACACACCGTAGATTTTGTGCTAGTTTGACGTCGCAAATATCTTATTATCTTGACAAATATCACTTTCCATACTATAATATCCGTGTTACAGTAAAGTGTGAGTTATTTATCAAATGACCAGATACATAAGATAAACCAAATTTCTCTACTCATTAACCAGAATCGCCAAAATAGCAGCAATTTTTACATACGGAGGATCCAAATCACACGCTGACGTGGCTACGTCATCACAGCGATGCGAAGCCAAAGCTCGCATTCAATCTTGCATCAATTTGCGAGTTAGCTTCCGAAGAATAATAAAATTCACTTCTATCACCAAAAGCTAGTTCATATATCAGTAATTGCAACTTATCTTTCTCAGATATGGTGAATTTAAGAAATTTGGATATGAATTGAAATAAATGACCAAAGTATCGATGATAACGAACGAGGGAAGGTCTACAACCCTGAATGAACACTACGCGGTACGCGCATCTATCGGCAATGTTTTGGATCCTTCGTAAGAACTTAACATCGTCTTCAAACTCCATATTCCTTCATATTTCTGTCAACATGGGGTAAGTTACCACTCAAATATTCGCTACACATACTAAATCCTTCAATTACCGATATATTCCTGGCCGTAAGTTCATAACAAACGGGTATTCCCTGCATTCTTCAATGCCTTAAAGAATGTATGAAGTTGCTGAATGCAATGTGCATTAACCATTTCTATACTTATAACACATATCCAAGCAAAACAATTTCAGCTACGTTAAACCTCTATAGACCTCTAGGTCAAGTAGTCAAGTCAGGAATCAACAGTGAATGTTGTGAACTTCGATTAAAAACTGTCTGACTGTTCGTAACGAGGTTGGCTCGTTACAATATGTATAGGAAATGATGATTACAGATAGAGAGACAGGTAGAGGTGTGCACAAGAAAAACAACATTATTATACTGTGCGACACAGTTTTGTTATATCACGTGGGAAGAGCATGAAGATTCTGTCAGCAATGATTTTGGTATATATTATACTTCTGTGTTGTGTGTCTAGGGACAAGTGGCAACACACCATCCCCTCTTTATCTGTACCCGGGTTTTATGTAAAATGAGATTGTATCTATCGGAAAAGATAGGAAGGAATCATATAATTATACATGCATATGTGTATGTATGTATATATGTATATGTATGTATGTGTGTATATTCATGTATGTATGTATATATGTATATTTATGAATATATATGTGTGCATGTTTAAATGTATATATATATATATGTATGTGTATATATATGATATGTATAGGAAGTGATGATTATAGATGAATAGACAGATGGATAGAGGTGTACACAGGAAAAACAATATATTATACTGCGCGATACAGTTTTGTCATACTATGTGGTAAGAGCATGAAAATTTTGTCAGTAATAATTTTGGTATACACGTGTATATAATATAAATCAAATGTGTATATTGTATATTTCTGTGTTATGTGCCTAGGGACAGGTGGCAACACACCATCCACTCTTTGTCTGTACCCGGGTTCCATGCCTGCTCTGTTGATTGTTTGTAAACCAGCTGTAGGGGTTAATGACCACGAGAATGCTTATTGTATCGTAATTGTAAACAACCCTCCATCTGCACTGACACACTTGTAACACTGAACCTAATTCTTTATACTACCCCACTCCTGCCTGACATGCACCATCGCACACAAACCTTCCCCCCAGTATCACATGATCACTCACATCCCGCCACAAGACAGCCACAAGACACCCAAGTAACCCACACGTCTGCTTAGCAGGTAATTATATTACTTAGTTTATTTATGATATATGCTTTATATTTGTTATTGTATGATATGTTTGTATGCTACATATACTCACTATATATTCATTTACAGTTATACATTGTTGAATGTGTTGCAAATTGCCAAAAATGTTGCCAAGTATGCTATGAAGCTATTAACTCATGCTAAACTTGTACCTGTATTTAATATATTGTGTTCATGACTCCAGATTTGCTATGCTCAATAACATGTATTTCATTTCATAAACAGATAATAAAGCTGAGGAAGACTAAGGTCGAAAGCTTCGTAATAGCTGGCTTCATGCGACATCTTTTGTCATCTATACATTGTCTCGACTATATATATATATATATATCTATACATTGTCTCGACTATATATATATATATATATATATATATATATATATATATATATATTATATAAGAGATGTCTTGTGTGTGTTTGTGTGTGTGTGTGCCGGCGCTCTTATTTTTGTTCCTTTCTTGTCTTTCTTTTTCTGTTCTTAAAGGCAACTTCCCTTAGGTTTGTTATTTGAGCGATTTATAGTCAGTTGATTATGTTGTTTACGAGGAGACCGTAAATTGCTTAATACAAGTCTTATTTCCAGCATTCCCATTTACTTCCAATAACTTTTTTTAGTACAGTTATGTACACGTTATAGTGTTTGTTGTATATTTCAATTTGTTTATTTCATTTCGAAAAAATATGATTTTACCATTCTAATACATATCATAATACAGCAATGTAATAAAAGAAATGAGGACTGAGATACAATGATGTAAATTTCATGAAAAATACCAAAAGAAAGTTGTCGCAAACGGAGGGGACTGCTAAAAAGCAGGGCTTGTAGTTTGCAGTCCCCTCATAAAAATATCTAATCACCAAACTTCTAAGAAATTTTTTTTTTCTTTATCATAATATCACAATGATTTTTAAAAATCAAGTCTACAACAGTCGAAAATAGCCGTGGTCAGATGGTCCGGGGCCAAAATATTCCATGATTTCTGGCCAAATTTCCGAAATTAATTTCCGACATCCGATTTGGTAATTGGAGTTCAAAAATTACTTTTATTTTTCCTTTAATATCCGGAAATATATATATATACATATATATATATATATATATATATATATATATTCTTTTTTTTCTTTTTTTTTTTGCCAAAAACATTTCAAATCTATTAAGATTTGAGTGACCTGAACGGGCCACCACAGAAAAGAGTTAGTGCCGATCTCTGGTACTGTTTATTTCATACTGACATTCAGTTTCTCAACTGAAGCATAACTTTGTACCTTTTTTTTTTGGCCAGTATGCATTTTTTTTTTATCTGTATCATTTATCTTTTGCGAAGTCGAATGTTTATATTTATGATGTAATTCCAGATTTATTATGTGTTAAGTTTTGTTGGAAAAAGAAGAATGAAATAAAAATGAATTGAATTGAATTGAATTAAATTGAATACTATATAGTAAATGCATTTTTTTCTTCTAACTGAAATGAAAGTGACCGACATAAAATGAAACACCGGCAGTGAAGCGGCTCCAGGTCACCTATGGAAGTTTCCCACTTTGTTTTTCTTCCTGCATTTTTTATTCTTTTTCATGCAGAACTCTATAACTAACTGACTTCAAGATCTTGAACGAGGCTAAGAGGACATTGATTGTCGGCGGTCATTGGAACCGTCGTATATCCTGCTTTGGGGTCAAATTTTCGATTTTGAGATATTTAGTAGTTTCGATAGTGGACATTCCGTTATACATATACTGTGAAATCTTTATTTTCTAATTTGATGTAATTTTTGTGTGACTGTCACTTTTATAGAGTCTTATCATTTCATATTTTCATTTCCCCACAGGCGGGCGTGATAAACGTAGTGATACGCCATCCTCTCCTATTATACGACGTTTCAGTGACCGAAAATATTGTGCGAGGGGTCAACAAAACTGTCGTATGGAAAATGACATTTCGGTCTTTGCAAACTAAAAAAAAAGAAAAAAAACATACATGTCGCTCTCTTGCTATTTCTCGCATTATTCCTAAGAATACAAGAGTGAGAGTTAGAATTAAAAGCTGACGCATGATAAAAATGATTAGAAATACCAGACATAAAAGTGTGACAATCATGATTGAAAAATTGGTAAACGTCAAACGCGATTATCTCGAAATGTCATTCTCACGCGAAAATTTCATGCTGATAGGACGGTTCGGATTACCGCCGACGTTATGTGACATTGAACATTTCTAACCAAATCGATATAGCACGTATAATGACCAGAAATCTGTAAATGAATGCACTCCTCACAATATCACAGTCATTGTAATTCTTAGTTCTGACAGAACAGTGAAACCAAAATGAGGATTGATGGAATGTACAAACAGTGGAACACAAACGCGAAGTTAACAGAAAATCGGACACTCCGTTTTAAAGTTACGCGTTCTTTAAATTTTGGTGCTTGTCGAATGAGAAGACTACAACAATATTAATATCACAGCCTGGAGACAAACATGTTAGGCGAGCTGCACTTCTAACTCATTAAATGTATGTCTCCATGAGCCGGCGCTTTTTTTTTTGATACGACAGAAAATAAAAAGATCCCAATAATGATAAAACATGCAGCTTTTTACAAAATGAAAATTTTATCATAAAAGTGTTATAGTATTCTCAAATGACATTTCAAACGTTCTTGCATATAAAGGCACAAACTATGAAGTGTGTGACTTATGTTTATCCCTCAAATGTCCGTGTTATGTTTCGAGCCACGCGATTAGGCAATACACCGCTTAGAACCAGTATATATACTTAATACCATGAGACTGAATACTTTCATACAGTTTCTGCTATCATCATTCGTGAACGAAAATTGTCGCCTTTCCTAACACAAGAAACATGTTTACAGTTTACATATTAAACCGGCAAGATGGAAAGCGACCACCTCTTTGGATAAACAAACACATAAAATTGAATCAATTGCTCGCAAATAGGGTGCGAAAAGAGTCTTGCCTTTACAGTATTACACAACATTTTTGTGGCGGAGTTGCTTTCTGCAAACTGCAGCAGAGTTTGTAGTGTTGATCCTCCGGCAACTCCGGCGGTGAGGAAGCGCATTGCCCGGCAAACAGTACAGCGGATGATTTCTCGCACGCAGTCGGCTGCTGGATCTTGAAAGCGTTCAGTTTGCTTGCAAAAACATCGCCTTTAAGTTCACTATCTTTGAAGTCGTACCCAACGATGATCACATTTTCCTTATCTGACAAAAAAAAAGGTCGTTTAAATCGAGAATGATATGAAGAATATATATACACCAAAATACATGTATATAATTGGATTTCCGAATAGATATTTTTTTAGTATGACTAAACTGTATGAATGCCTTTCAGAGTCCAAAAAAAAAGAGAACACCTTACTTATTCTGCAGAAAACCTCATTCAGTTTGGTAACTAAGAGGTCACAGAGAAATGTGGATCTGTTTATAGCATGCCATAGGTCTGTTTCTTTCAAGCTTAGCACTTAGATGCTCTTGGAACTGCATGTGTGAACACAATGGCTAGATCAGATTTGTTGCAAATGGAGGGGATTGCTTTTCAGTATCTCAGTTCACCGTCTGACAGTTTGTACGTTTTTTTGTTCTTTTACATACTCCATAAAGATCCCATTTCTCTTTGAACACTAAATACATCGCATGAGTTTTCTGTAAGCTGTGGGTAATAAATTCATACCCTGAAATTGTATTCTATTATTTTGTTTGATTCACTTTTTTTAAGTTTGTTTTTTTTCGGGGGGGGGGGGGGCTTGTTGGAAAGAAAATATGACGTTGAAATGCATATAGCAGATTAGCAAAACAAACAATAGGGTCTACACAAACTAAAATGTCTAAAAAGTGGCGTGTCTCTAGCTTAGAGCATATATATATATATATATATGAGAGAGAGAGAAAGAAAGATACATACTATCACACAAACACACAACACACACACACGCACACGCACACACACACACATACACACACACACACATATATATATATATATATATATATATATATATATATATATATTATAAAGGAGAGAACACACTTTTTTACATTATTTTGTCGCCTTTAACTAATCATCAAGTGTCGTGAAAGTGGTTTTTGATCATTTGTTTTTTGATGGATTGAATAACATGTTGAATGCTGAATTGACCAGTTATCAAGTTGTCATTTGTGTTTGATTCTAAGACATTCCTGATGAAGCAGACATAAGATTTTATATTCAATCTTTCATCATGGAGTTAAAAAAAAAATCAGGACTTTAATCTTTCGTTGTTTCATGTTTCAACCAAAAATATTTTGTTGATTCATTCGCGTTTGATCTCTTGGTATAGACGTGTAAGTGCTCGACTATTACGATTGCCACCACACAATTCGGCAGGGAGAAAGATATTGGGCTGGTCATGCTGGTTGCAGACTATTGTCCAGGTAAAGCAACGGAGAGTGCATCAACGAGCTAGTTACCTTTGTTTATTTTTTTTCTTATCAAACTTTAGCATGTGTTTTGTGTGTTTTGTTTTGATTTGTTGTTTTGTTTTTTGCACTAAAAGCTATTTATTCTCTATCTTCCCCTCGTTTTTTCGTTGTATAGGATTCTGAATTGCATCGATATTAACGCACGTTATTGGATGGTCCAAAAATTGATCAGACGTCTTCTTCTGTCAATGGTAAGGTCAATATTTGTTTTTGTAATGTCGAAATATACGATGTCATGCAACTTTGATATGAGAAAGAGAATGTTTTGTCCGGATCAATAAAATCCCGAACACAAAAGAAGAAAGAAATATCAAAGATGCATTCGAGTTTGACGATACGTTGAATAAAATAAGTATACTATTTCAACGTATCGTCAAACTCGAAACATGTACATACCTAGTTTGCGACAAGCTCTTTTGAGTAAATCATCATAGAGAGCATCATGGACATCAGTGATAGATAGTCGTCTGTTGGTAATGGAGTGACACAGAATGAACACGTCCATGTCATCGAACTCGAATTGGCTCATGTCTCTCACGTTATAGGGTATCTCTCTGTAGTTGACGCTCTCTACAACATCGTCCATATCACGTAATAATGCTATCAATCCTGCCACTCGGTCTGACCCGCCTGTAGTACCAACGGTGACTGTCACTCTCTTACTGTTCTTCTTCTTCTTCTTCTTCTTCTTCTTCTTCTTCTTGTTCTCCTTCTGCTGCGTCTGCTAGGCAAAAGTAATGACCGGAATATAGGTAAAGCAGAACTGTGCAAGTCATGGTTACAATTTGTTGGACTGTGACTGCGTGAACTTTTAAAACTCTTATTGACCGCAGTTCAGCGTTGGGAAATAAAAAATTATGCTTGTAGAAGTTACAATTACTAGGAGGTGAATTGGAGAATGTAATTAGATAAAATAGTGTGTGTGTGGGGGGGGGGGGGGGGGGGGGATCCACCGCAACTGAGGCGATATATCTGTATAGGAGTTTAACCCTGTCAAACCCAAGCTCAGTATTTTGACCCTTCCCAGGTCCAAGGGGGGGGGGGGGGGACCCTATGCAATTTTTTTTTAATTATTTGATGTATCGTCATATTTAACAAATAGGTAGAACAACGCATAGTCTACATCACCGTATATTTGAATTTCTGGAGGTCACCACAATGGGGCGCTATTAATAGCAATATAAAGGAATGCATTATTATACAAATGATGCACAGGATAGAGTGCGTTAGTGTAGGCGTATAGTGCACTCGAGGGTATTTACAATTGTGAAACATGCACTACATTGTAAATACCCGAGAGTGAGCTACGCCTCCACTATAACGCCACGAAATAATCCTGTGCATCATTTGTTTTATAAAATGGGTCGAAAATTCGAAAACTAACAGCATTTTTCAGCGTTTTTCACGTACCTTTGTGGGTCAAGACGTCCGAAGATGTTCGTCCCAAACATTTACGCACGTCGCACTCGGAAATCCCGCACATACAGTATAAGTATGATGGGGGTTGGGTTTTCGGACACTTCAGTTCCCGCATGAAAACTTACTTATTTTACATAGAATATGCACCCTTTACCTTAAAGACTTGATATAGACTCCTCATATAGGCCTACTAGACAACATACTCTGAAAACGGCGTGAGAATTAACCTGCTAAATCGTTGGATTTGCCCTTCAAAGTGACTCCATGTACGCGTCCGGTCCCACAACGCTTGGTCTACTGTACACTGTACGTATGATACGTACGCCACACATGTTATGCACAAGGGAAGAAAGGCCGGCCGGCCGGCAGCCCGAACTAGAAGTTGTTTACAGGATTGACAGCGCGTATGCATGCAATTCAAAGGAGTCGCCGCGCGCACAGACGATCGGCAATAGGATTTAACACGCAGTGCAATGGGACTGAGTAACCAAAGCACACGTGACTCATTTCAGCGCTTCCGATTGGCTACATTCTTGAACCCATTTTATAAAAAAAAAAAACTTTTGATGACATGTTTGGGATAGACTACAGTTATCACATTTCATATTTGCATAATATTGGAATTTATAGTTTGCAGATTGATAATATGATAATCTAACGATGTGGCAGACATAACTTGGGGAAAGGATTCAAAATGACACAAAAATGATATAAGGCCAATCTTTGGAAAATACCGTTGGTTTCATTTGTCTCTATTACATTCATTGTTTTACGACTTTGTCACATAAAAACAAAGAAAAGACATGTACTAAAAAAAAAAAATCAGGATCATAACTACTTCACATTTTGCTTCTTCAGTGAATTTCAGCCAGAACGTCCATTTCACATACTGTAATATTGTTAACTGAAATTGGAACAGAAAATACTATAGATGCAAAATCTGACTGACATGGTTGTCACTTTAAGGTTACCATGGCTACCAGTGATATCAAATATAGCTAAATTATACATCAAAACGTTTGCAATATGATTTTTTAGGAAAAGTCACCAAATTTGGTTGAAATTTGAGAAAGGGCGAAGGAGTGACAAATAAAAGTCTGGTGGGGGAAAACAATGTGGTCACTCCCTTCCCCTTGGGCTTTTGCTATAGGGTTATAACATGCCGTGAACAGTATTTCACTCCTCAAGATATCGTTTGACTTACAAACTTGTTGGATACTCGGCAATGTCAACACTGAATGTAATCGCTGAGGATATAAAACCATTCATTCCATAATTACATTATTTCTTTTTGTAGGGCCTGTAATGAAAACCATCCCTACAAAGCACTACAAATCGCATAATTTGATGCACACTTTTGCCTGTTGATGTTCTTGTCTGTTATATAAGTTCTCAAAAGAAAAGTGTCATTGACTTCTCAGAAATGCCAGTTTCGTGCATGCATGTACACATAATACGTATACGTATGCTCCTGGTGATTTCATCTCTCTTCCGTAAACATAGGTTGAGCAACACGATACAATGGATGTAATACCTTGGTAAGAGCAGTTGTTTCAGTATTCTTTGCGATGTCTGATGAGCTAGTATCACTTTCCATGTCGTTTGTTTTTACACCGGGCGATGACATTGTTTAATTGTTGATTCAATTTCAACGACGCCACTGTTTGATCATAATAAAGTAGAAATTGTAAAAACAAAGACAAGAAACGACAATAACATTTAAATGAATGTGCAATAATAAGATAAAGTGAGCAAAATAACATACCTATATCAGAGACTAGCATGATTGTCAGGAAATTACTGATGCTATGATAGTGTAATACAAATTAATTTACATCTTTCCTGTAATCTTTGGGACATTACAATGAAACTGCAAATTTTCAAAGGAAATGTACCCGGTACCCCAGTATGTGCATGTGGCTTCAGTGTATATAGAAATGCTAGCAGAACACAGGAGTTTAGTCCGAAGATGTGAATTTTCAAAGTATTGTTTAAGTCAAGTTGCCGTCTTGGGTGGATACAGGAAGAGTTTCTGGTGTCAGGACCACCAAAAAGCAAGAAATATAAAGAGAATGTTCCTTACGTTTCATTTTCCTAGCATAATTGGGAAAGAGCTCTCGACTCAACTCCAGTTGCAGACAGGGAGGACGATATTTCCTTTAACATGATTATGTCAGTAGCAATTAGTGGTATAATGATGCCAAAGGAGGTGCCTTATAGTGTGTCCGTGAATTTTGTGCCCGTCATGGCTACTACTATAAGACACTGAATAATCGGTGCTTATTACGTCCGTAAAGACTATTTGTCAATCACTTGCAATGAGCATAAAGTAGGAATAAGAGAAGTTATTTACTTTTCATTAAACAGTGGATTTCTTTTAATTTTCTTCGCATTAATGTTCTTTACATATTTATGTACTCTATTGATATCCATTGTGTTGTTGTCTCTTCATCCCACAATGTATTAATCCAAAACTTGAATAAATCATAACTTTTGTACGGGTTGTTTACACCTCCTTCATACTTAAATGATGTTTCGTGCCAACAGGATTCTGTATTGTCATTAAATGTCAATTTATGCTTCTGGAAACCCCTTTTCAAAATACCCTGTATATTAAGACGTATATGTAAGCAAGCATGACAAAATCACGCAGAAAGCTCTACCAAGACGAGGTAGAAAAATGTGATACGTATTTTCTAGGTGGGTGGAAGTGCATGTGTTTGCCCAATTTTGTATTATAAAGTAGAGATTTCAGAGGTTCCCATTGCCAAAGATTGGCAATTTGGTAACAGACAGAACCGCGAGAGATTACAGATAATGTCCCTCATAATTATGTCGCTACACACAGCAAATATTAATTAACATAATGATCATGAACTTAATTTGGTGCATTTCGGCGCATTTGGAACACTAACCTGCATGGACCCAGTGCAATATATTGTATTATAAAATGGGTTCAAGAATGTAGCCAATAGGAAGCGCTGAAATGAGACACACCTCCTTCCTTTACTTCAGTACAACTGCACTGCCTGTAATCCTATGGTAGATTGCCGATCGTCTGTGCGCGCGGCGGCTCCTTTGATGAATTGCATGCATACGCGTAGGCGCTGTCAATCCTGTAAACAACTTCTAGTTCGGGCTGCCGGCCGGCCGGCCTGTCTTCCCTTGTGCATAACATATGTGGCGTACGTACGTATACTGTACTATACGTACACTTTGTACAGTACAGTAGACCAAGCGTTATGGGACCGGACGCGTACATGGAGTCACTTTGAAGAGCAAATCCAACGATTTAGCAGGTTAATTCTCACGCCGTTTTCAGAGTATGTTGTCTAGTAGGCCTATATGAGGAGTCTATATCAAGTCTTTAAGGTAAAGGGTGCATATTCTATGTAAAATAAGTAAGTTTTCATGCGGGTGTCCGGAAACCCAACCCCCCATTATACTTATACTGTATGTGCGGGACTTCCGCGAGTGCGACGTGCGTAAAAGTTTGGGACGAACATCTTCGGACGTCTTGACCCACAGAGGTACGTGAAAAACGCTGAAAAATGATGTTAGTTTTCGAATTTTCGACCCATTTTATAAAACAAATGATGCACAGGATTATTTCGTGGCGTTAGTGTAGGCGTAGCTCACTCTCGGGTATTTACAATGTAGTGCAACATGCACTCGGCTTCGCCTCGGGCATGTTTCACAATTGTAAATACCCTCGAGTGCACTACGCCTACACTAACGCACTCTATCCTGTGCATCATTTGTATAGTATCACTACCTATGTCACATGCTCATTGTCCAGTATGAGCGCAATGTTTCATTCATTTTTTTTTTGAATATGTGTGCTGTGTACAAGATGTTAACACTATGAGAAAATGTGGCGACTGCGTCGATGCCGTAGACATGTACTAGGGACTGTGCCAAACTGTCGTATCGTATTTCGTCTCAGTGTTAGTTTACGAGCGGTGCGACATGACACACACAGGGCACATTGTGTACGTACGCAATGTAAATCACATAGTCAAATCACATAGTCAGTCTGATGAACACCTGTCACTTGTGCAACGTGTACTTGGACTTCACCCCCTTGACAAAGGAATGAATGGTATACACAGCGATGTGTCTGAACAAGGAGGTATCACACTCCTCGTAGATCTGTTTCGAATTGCCGTACATTATACACATACCTGTGTTTTCTCCGGCTGTGCTATGGTGCAATTGTACTCTATCGATTGCCGCGTTGCACGATGTAGGTGGTTTCACATAATTTTCAGCTTACACGATTATGGAGTGAGTCACTCTGGTAGCATTCTACCATCATCTGCAAGGTGGTCATTATTGTCTCAGAGTATAATACTATACAGCTGTATATACACGTTTAAGAGCAACATTTGGAGCTCAAAACTGCACATATTCGGCCTTAAGAGGGCTCTCGAATATTAGTCCCTATATCATTTTTTCATCTTTCCTTCTGTAACATTAAAGGTGGTGCATGTGTGTATCTGTGTAATTTACTGTAGACATATATCCACACTAACACACAAATTATATATACAATCATATATATATGTATACATGTATATATATACATATATATATGAATATACATATATATGCGTGTGTGTGTTTGTGAGTGTTTGTGTTTGTGTGTGTGTGTGTGTTATTTGAGTGACCCTCACATATTGCATTTATTATATTGGCTTGTAGATGTATCTATTTTCTCTCTTGTCGCTTTGAATAACAGGTGTATAATTATGACAGTGTGAGGGCAAATTCATGCTCATGCAATATTCTGCAATACCATTGGTAACAAGAGTTCATTACTAAATGACTATAAAATATGCACTTTAACCCCACCCATCCTACTTCCTTCTTGTTTGCGCTATTCAGTATTTAAAAATGCTACATCTCTTCATAATCATAAATGTTTCCATCAACAATAATATTAAATCCTTCCCCACATGCTTCATTTTGCACGTATCGCTGGTGTTGGGTTAAGAAATAAATACAGATTATAGATTTCTTTCATGGTTGTCACGCTTTCCAAACTCAGCTTTTTGTGCAAAAACCTGTAACCCCAATAAATGTGAGATAACATCGCAAAACACAATTTAGATTGCTAACTGGTTTTGCAAAGCATTTTGTTTTCTAAAATGATTATCGCGGTGTCAAAATATACCCTTACACTTTCATATCTGGAATGTAAATATATTTTGCAAAATTTGTGTTTATGAAAAAGTTGCAAATATTTAAGAAAAAGAAATGAAATGATATAACATTTTATAAGCTGAAATGAAGAATGAATTGAAATAGAATATGATCTAGACGTACAAAATTGATTTTTATGGTGGAGTAGCTTACTAAACTGTAACTCTAAGGCAGCAGTCAGTCTTGATATAAAGCAGAACCCTGATGTAGGCTGTGAGGGGTGTTGAGATGTAAGTAGACGACATCACTTTTTTCTTAATCGCTAACCGTGGCTGGCATGGTGACAAGTAGAATGCCATCGAAACAAAAACAAAAAATGTCACCGGGAAAAATGTTACCGGAAAATAAAAGTAAATTTCATTTAAAGTTTTAACATTACAAACTGCAATGAACGTTTAAACAGACAAAATATGCACTGTAATGTTCGCAGGCGTCTAAGCATTCATGCAACGACCAGCAGTTTCTCATCATTGTCACGGACAGGTGGTTGTAAACACAATATCAATTTCTGTTCACGTGATTTTCTGCTATGTAGCTTTGGTGGCGAAGAAACACGGGCTTGCTGCTGCATCGGACAGCGATAAATTAAAGGACAAGTTCACCTTCATTAACATAAGGATTGAGAGAATGCAGCAATATTAGTGCAACACATCAGTGAAAGTTTGAGGAAAATTGAACAATCGATGCAAAAGTTATGAATTTTTAAAACTTTTGTGTTGGAACCGCTGGATGAGGAGACTACTAAGGCTCGTGATGTTATATGAGTACAACAGTATAAAGAAAATATTTTAAAAATCAACATATTTTCACTTTTTTCGCATAATAAAAGAGCACTTGACTTGCCTCTTTCTAAAGGCAATGGGAATAATATTACCCATAACATATGTCGGTAACGAGTCAAGGGAATGTGTACTTTTTTTCAAAAGATTAAATTTTGTGAAATTCTCTTTACATTTTCCTTAGATTGTTGTACGCATGTGACATCATACACTGCAGTAGTCTTCTCATCCAGCGGTGACTGCACAAAAACTTCAAAAATTCATAACTTTTGAACGGATTGTCCGATTTTCCTCAAACTTTCAATGATGTGTTCTACTAATATTGCTACATTCTCTCAATTCTTATGTTAATGAAGGTGAACTTGTCCTTTAAATGTGTTAATAACTTTATCTATAAATTCGTTTCTCATGCACTCCTCATAATAACAAGCATAAAGTGGTTAATATTGTCTACTTTCTATTGCCCTATTGTCAACCCGTACAGAGTGAACATTTTTCTAGGCTGTCTATGTCTATGTATTTTTACTATATATATATTATATATATATATATATATAATATATATATATATATATATATATATATATAATATATATATATATATATATATGTGTGTGTGTGTGTATAAAATTATATATATATATATATATATATATATATATACTGATAAATTTTTCTAATACCCCATCCATCATATCAGAAATATCTTCTATATTTCTGTCTCACCGATATCACAATCATGACCAGTGACAGAGGACACACAGAAAATGAGTCACTGAAATCGTGACGGCTCTAAGTATCAAAAGAAAGTTTGTCAGTTAGAACCAAAATGACCCAGAAAATTCCAAAGTGCATGTGCCTTTTAATCTACACAATACCACGTGGTGAGAATGGATGAAAGTATTGTAACACACTATGTTACATTGTATCATGATACATTTCATAAAAACAGTGAAAGGATAACGTTTCTATACACTCAGAGGGTAGAACATATTTTACTTTATTTTTTTCCTTTACTTCAAATCTTATGAAGGTTCCACAAATACATAGCGGTTTACTTCTCAAAAAGCAGAGGGTTTTTCGTTGTATTTTATATATAGATTCTTGAATAAAACTACAATATATATTTTCTCAAGATATTCTAAAAGTCATAATGTATTAAGATGCAATATCATAAACTGTCAGTTAGCTGGCAGTTGGCATCGTACTAAAGAATAATACTTGCATATAATTACGATAATATCTCTTTTTATATACTCAAAGACATATAGGGCATACTGTTGAACTATAGGTGTAACGATAATAGTATTATTATCGTTATATACTAGTAATATCGTAATAATGATATTATATAGTACATGAATAAAGGTACTGATACGTCGATTTTGAAAATCATCAATTTCAAACTTATTTGCAGTCATTATGATAGATATTCAATGTTTCGGTGTTACATTCATGAGTTGCAACACGTTTCAGACATCACATTTTGGCGGAATGGCGATATCACATGCATGCATACACTTACATACAAGTATATATTATACACATGGAAGCCTTCCTTAACATTCGTTATCATGGAATATAACCAAAATATACACAGACACACACGTACAGCTACACCATAGGAACAAGATTTTAGAAGAATAGTCATAAAGGCATTTTCCCCATGTCCAGAGAGCCAGTTTCAGAAGAAAATCAAATATAACTGAGCTGTATCAACTACTTTGTCAGTTCAGTGCTGCTCATCGCGATGAAGCAAGTCATCCACTCTTTGCACAATATATACCAGTTATATTATGTGAAAGACATTAGACCCATCATTAGCATGAGTCATATCTGATAGTTGGAAGTGATTATGTTTGAAAAGTATATAAAGTTGGAAGCGATTAGCATTGTATCTATACTCAAAGACATATACAGTTGTACTGAAGTTATAACGAAAATGGTATTAGTATAGCTATATAATAATAGATAATAATGATATTATTCTCATAATATTACCTGAACAAAGGTACTGATACGTCGATCTTTAATACCATCAATTTCAAACTTATTTGTAATGGTATGGGTAGACATCAAATGTTCAGGTGTTACATTCATAAGTCGTAACACGTTTCGGACATCACATTTTCGTGGAATGGCGATTTACACACGTATACATACACTTACACACATATATGTATGTATGTATGTATGTATATGTATATATATATATATATATATATATATATATATATACATACATATTATATGGAAGCCTTCCTTAACTTTCCTTTGGAAATGATTACCCTTTAGGGAAAGAAAAAAAAATCTTGAATATTCTCTCACTCTGACAGTGATGGATAGTCTGAGCTAGGCAGGCGGCAGTGTGCAGATGAATAAAACATGAAAAGAAAAGTGATAAATATTTTCTCATTTCATTGTATTTAAGAAAAACGTCGTGGTCCGAATACGTTCAGTTGAGAATGAATGCCAATTAGCATTTTAAAAATATCTTATGCAAATGACATGGATAGAAATTAGTTGCTTATTTGGTTTTAGTCGAAAACAACCATCGAGGATTTTGCTATTATCCATTCTAGGCACAATAACAACTATGCCAAGTACTGACCACGTTACGATCCCTTATCAGACCACTGTGATTCCATTCTGATCTTACTAATAGAATTAGTGCATGTTTAACTAGAAATGTCGCTATGGCGACTGGTATGCTTCCGCTATAATGCATGGTTCTCCAAATAGGTCTATATCAGTGTGTGATGACAGTTTCACATAACTAGCAAAATATTAAAATGACAGCTTTGTCACAAACGCATTGAGTGTTCACATTCCTTGAACTAGGTTTATTTGGATGAATGGCTATACTGTCTAAGAGTGCAGGCATTTGGGGATTTGAGAATTTGTACCCAACTTTTGACCCTTTTATAAGTTTAAAGAAGAAGTGAAATTTAGCACTTTCACTTGACCTTTGACCTTTTGGCAAGAAACTTCCAAGAGAATCTGTATTGGATAATACATACATACACTAGACAAAGGTTCAAGAAAAAATCCTGAGGGCATTGCATGCATAATAGAGAAATAATGACATCTTGATGAATTGACCTTGACTTTGACCCCTGACCTTTGACCCATGACCTCTAAATTCCTTACATGATCACTGCCAGTCAATACATGCATATATATACTTAGTTCCATGAAGATACCTTGAAATATTTGTGAGATATGGAGAAAAAAGTGAAATTTTAACATTTTCACATGACCTTTGACCTTTGACCTCATGACCCAAAGCTCTCTCTGGGGAATCTTTATTTAATAGTTCATGTATGTACCAAGTCATGGATATAGGGGAAATAGTGAAATTTTGAGTATTTGACCTTGACCTTTTGACCTTTGACCTTGAACATGTGCGCCCAAAAGTTGATAGGCACAACTTCACTCACTCATACATATACATGCCAAGTTTCATTAGAATACCTCTAACAGTTTTTTAGATACGCTGTCCATAAAATTGATTACGGACTGAAGGACGGACGGACGGAAGGACGGACGGACGGACGGACAACCCGAAAACATAATGGGCCGAATGCATAAAACAAGCAATTGCTTGTAAGCAATTGCTTCAAGCAAAAGCACAAGCTCGTCTAGCAAAAGGTCTAGCTCAAGCAATTGCTTAAATCCATATGCATAATCTTTTGCTTATGCCAATACCTTTTGCTTGTCCCGCACAAGCAATTGCTTGCGTTTTCAACAAAAGGGATGTCACGCCTATGCGAACACAAGAACAAAGGCGAGTGTGGCAGCATGTATTTGAAAGGGCATGTGTGTGTGGAAACATTTCCTGACATAGCAGAAGAGTTATGAAATGCACACAAAGACACATACACACACATCTATACACACACACGTATTACTGGCCGATTCCCATCACTGCAGCTTACAGCAGCCCGTATCTGCCAGATCGCACGTGGAGAGAGAGAGGTCTCCTCGCTCTCCACCGAAGTCAGACATCCTACCTGGATTTCATCACATTTTGCGTGCTAACCACTGGACATTCTCGTTGTTGAAATGAAAAAGTTTCTTACACTACTTATGAGTAATTTCTTGTAGATTTATACCACTCCATCACAAGTGTGGTCTTTCTTTCATAAATATGAAAATGATACTTAAAAGGGAACGTTCCGGTTAAGCAAAAGCTCAAGCTCATTTTACAGAGCTTGGAAAATCGTAAGCAATTGCTAGCAAGAACTAGCAAATGGTATGTTTTATGCATACGTTTTTAAGCAAATGCTTGGTCTCTAAGCAATTGCTTGCGGGCAGCAAGCAATAGCTATAGTGCTTGCTAGCAAAAGCTTCTGCTTGCAAGCAATTGCTTGTTTTTATGCATACGGATTCGAGTAAAAGGCTAGCACAAGCAATTGCTAGCGTTTATGCATTCGGCCCAATGCCTCCGGCGACATTTCGTGGCGGATGCATAAAAACGTGATTGACAATAGCAAATCACGCGGTAATTGTAAATAGAGCATACACGATTGTTACTGACAAAGTTTACTCGTAGTTTATCTTGAACGAATTGAACGCGGTGATGCCCTCATATCCTTCTCACGCCAATGAACTATGCAGCCTGACAGACAATCATCTACCGTTGAATTAAATAGACAAGTGAAAAAACAAACAAACAAACAAACAAACAAACAAACAAACAAACAAAAAACACCCTTCTCGTTTCGGTGTTAAAGTAAATGGGCAAGGTCTACTGCAGACAACCTGGCAGGTACAGCACCCCAGTAGGATAATGGGAATACATGACAATCAGTACATGTACACGTATCATGATGTAACTTATGAACAGTATAACAAAGTCAAACCACCATTATGGAAGAATCTGGCTTTTTCCTTCAAATTGCACAGATTAAACATTTTCTCAACAGGACAATAATTGTCTCCATGATTGGTGGCGAGGCTGCTGCCTGCAAGCTGCTCTGGAGTTTTTCGAGTTGATCCTGCGGGAGCTCAGGCGGTGATGAAGCACACTGTCCGGCAAACACCACAGCCGACGACTTCCTGCATGCCGTTGTCTGCTGGATCTTAAACGATTGCAATTTGATTGCAAGGGCATCGGCTTGAAGATCATTTGATTTGAAGTCGTAAACGAGAATGATGACCTTGCTCTTTCCTGAGAGAAAAACCGTAAGCCATATTTCATAATGAAGATCGTATCGCTAATTGATTGAATAGAATCTTATACGTCAACATGTACGTCACGGTGATTAGTGAAAACATAGTGTAATGAAATACACTCATATAGTATTTGACTTTACTATGATAAATAAAAGTTGTTGGAAATCGAAGGGACTGCTGATTTCCCTTAGTCTCCTTTAAAAAAAAGCAAGGATTTATTTATCTTTTTTTTTACCAGAAATTGCCGAGTTATATTATTAAGTTATTCAAAGATGAATAATTGCTCTTTCACCACACGAGAAAATGGTATGCGTTGCACGTCAATCCCTCAAACGCCTTTATCTTGCCACCTCCCTTTGAATGGTTTCAAAACTGTAGAAGCTGTTTGCTCCACATTAATGTTTATGTAGACTCTTTGGACAAGATATGCATTCTTTCCGCATATTTTAGTATATTATGATATCATACAATATCACACATTTTACTCGGCCCCCCCCCCCTCAAAAAAAAAAAGAAAAAAATGTTGTCGACGCCAACACTAGAGGGCAAATCGTTTGTTAAGAAAAACTTTGGAAGTAGTCGCTTTTGCAACGGACAGACAAAAGGTCGACTACACCCTGATTCCCTCACATTACTTTATCATCAACCTTCATTTGCGGAGTACATTATTATATCGATACCGTTTTCTCTCTTCTTTTTTTTTTGCCAAGTATCTTAAAATTCGAATGTCTGCATACCAAGATTGTGACAAGCTCTCTGAAGTAACCGATCGTAGAGAGAATCTGTGACGTCAGTGATAGACAGCCTTCTGTTTTTGATGGAATGACAGAGAATAAACACGTCCACGTCATCGAACTCGAGCTGATCCATGTCTCTCACGTTATATGGTATCTCTCTGAAGTTGGCACTCCTTACAACGCCTTGCTTACGTAAAAATTCCATGAGACCAGCCACAAGTTCTGAGTCTCCGGTAGTACCAACGGTGACTACAATTCTCTTCTGCTGCGACTGCGTCTGCTGTTGTGGCTGCGGCTGCGGCTGCTGGAGGAAAAGAATCAGAATGGATTTATACACAAACCCTGTGCAAAATATGTTGATGACTGTAGTATACCGTCGCTACTGGCTGACTGGGGTCTTGATATCAGCTGGCCCTATACGATGGCAACTCTTGAACCCTGAACTATAATTATAGTACGTCAACCTCTTCGCTATAAACAAAGTGCACATTATCAAGTTTGATGCTATACGTTTGTAAAACGTAATTCGTGTTCAAGTTTCAATATGATATTTTTTATCTACCATTATATTGGTATAACACAGCAACTGTACAGATACACACACAAAAAATGTATGGAGGTTAATATTGCAAGCGAGTGTTATTATACCTTTCAAAATATAGTGTCAATTAAACAAAAAACGTATGTCTCTATCATGCACAGTATGTATGAATGCAGTGAGGGATTAGTAAAAGGAATAAAAGAAGTGCAAATCATTATTGTCATATTCATGGCATGTAAATCAAGAAAAAGATTGGAAATTAAATCAACCAACCTTGCTTTTTCGCTGCGTTATCTTATCAGCTATAGAGGAGACATTACCAACATTTTATGTTCCTTCGTTTAGTGCACAAAAGAGAGGAAAATCGGACGGATTCTTTCAACATTTTGTCCTATGGATATCATGTCAGTGACCGGTATGGAATTTGAATAATTATATTATATTGACTGGCCCTGAGGGAGGTACCAGAAAATATTGCCCAAACTGAAAGCATATTGCCCGAGTCGAAGACGAGGGCAATATGTTTTCAGTGCGGGCAATATTTATCTGGTACCTCCCGAAAGAAAGGCCAGTCAATATCATAATTATTACCTATCCCCCTAGGTAAATTAAGAAAATATGTAAATACGGCTATACACTACAGTATATATGATACAGATCAAGCCACATTTGACTACCTGTAGACCATCAACATGTTGAACAATTGCAAAATTGTTCATCAGTGTATATCATTCAACTCCAACTTCAAACTTCTGAACGTTCTTACACTTTATTTTTACTTCTCTTTTAAAAGTTTGAGAGTTGTAAAACTGATGGTCACTGTGCAATTACTGATCACAAATGGACTAGTCACATTGCCTAGTGCTGCTGTAAGTGGTCGACCTTGTATGAGTTGATTTATCAGCGTTCTTCTGCGGTGCGTGTAACTGACACCCTGGACGTCCTGGAATGTTTTCTTTTCGTGGTCGATCGGAATATTTACGTTTAGAGCAGGGAGGTGGGGAGAGAAATTCCACTCTTTCTCTTCCCACCTCCCCAAACCGGAAGATTGCACTGTTTGCACATACTGCTACTGTTCCGCAGCGACGTGGCGAAAAGCATATTGACCGCTGACCTTTAACCCTGCAAAATAACAACTCCTGACCTTTAACCCTCCAAAATAACAACCGGAATTGCCTCGCAAAACTCCCTCGTAAAGGTAATAATTATATAATATTGACTGGCCCTGAGGGAGGTACCAGAAAATATTGCCCAAACTGAAAGCATATTGCCCGAGTCGAAGACGAGGGCAATATGTTTTCAGTGCGGGCAATATGTATCTGGTACCTCCCGAAAGAAAGGCCAGTCAATATCATAATTATTACCTACCCCCCTAGGTAAATTAAGAAAATGTGTAAATACGGCTATACACTATATATAAGAGATCAAGCCACATTTGACTACCTGTAGACCATCAACGTGTTGAATAATTGCAAAATTGTTCATCAATGTATATCATTCAACTCCAACTTCAAAGATGCATGTAGTTGTAACAGGTAAACTTCAAACTTCTGAACGTTCTTACACTTTATTTTTACTTCTCTGTTTAAAGTTTGAGAGTTGTAAAACTGATGGTCACTGTGCAATTACTGATCACAAATGGACTAGTCATTGCCTAGTGCTGCTGTAAGTGGTCGACCTTTGTATGAGTTGATTTATCAGCGTTCTTCTGTGGTGCGTGTAACTGACACCCTGGACGTCCTGGAATGTTTTCTTTTCGTGGTCGATCGGAGGTGGGAAGAGAGATTCCACTCTTTCTCTTCCCACCTCCCCAAACCGGAAGATTGCATTGTTTGCACATACTGTTACTGTTACGCAGCGACGTGACGAAAAGCATATTGACTGCTGACCTTTAACCCTGCAAAATAACAACTCCTGACCTTTAACCCTGCCAAATAACAACCGGAATTGCCTCGCAAAACTCCCTCGTATAGGTAATAATCTAAAATATCATGGCTGTTGTATGTCGTTGCTATCCGTATACAAAAAAAAAAGAAAACAACTTTCGATTTGTTGTGATACACAAGTAAAAATAGTAAACCAGCCCGAGATTTGACCCCGACATCGACGGCAGTGGCACTATGAACTGTCGAAACGAAATTGAAACGCCTTTGTTTTCTCTTTTAACCGTTATCTGTCTGATCAAATCTACAATTTTCAGTCTCAGTTACTGTGTTTTATATCATAACATCTTCGCCAGTCTTCGCCAGTGTTTGCTTTGTGAATTATTCCACTGTAAAGAGAGAGAGAGAGAGAGAGAGAGAGAGAAATACTGCAGAATTCGAAACAATAGCACTTTTAAAAGGTCATTATTGACCACCCAGTTTCCGTACATGATATTGAAAGTTTCACTTTTTCGAACTTCAAGAACCTTAGAAATCATAGTTTGTATGTGTGTGTGTGTGTGTGTGCGTGTGTCTACAAAAAAAAAAAGGATTTTTTTTTGTAGGGATTTATGGTGTTAAGTTTTGGAATGGTGTTTTGACATTGAAAAGAAATATTCTTCCAGCTGAAGGAAATAGCTAAGTTTCATTCAAGGAGAAGTCTCGTGAGAATCTGTGTCTGTAAGAGAGACCTCGGCACCTAAAGAAAAGAAAAAGGTTTTTGTATAATATTCTGTAAACACTATCGCCAGAATGATATGCATGATGGTTCCTTTTTCATTTCATGGTTAGAACTTTCAAGAGACAAGGTTATAGGCCCTGCCCCTTTTTGGGTGCACGGTCGTTGATATCGTGATGTATCTTCCTTTTTTTCTTTTTCTTTTTTGTTATAATAATAGAAGGCTATAGACTCGTTCTTTGTTATAAGTATGAGATACTGTACGGAATGTCACTTGGCAAGGTTCTTGGTTTTTCTTTTTCTTTTCTCTTTTTTTTTCTTTCTTTTTTGTGGTGGTAATATTACATTATTTGATGAAAAAGACTTGCAGAGGTTTAAAAGACAATAAGACACTACTGAAGATGAGAGTAATATCTATATAGAATGGTCTGTTGTCCCTGTTCCTTTTTTTTTTCGGCAGAGGTAAAAGCTGACTTCAAAATTTGACGATTCCTTATTTACATCATGAGCACCCCAGCAAATGGTCAAAATCTGACTATTTCTTATTTACATCATGCAAATGTCATGAGCACTTCATTCAGGGTTATTTGTTGCTGTTTTTTAATCCTGGGCTTAGTAACTTACCTAGAGAATGAAATTTGTTTGGAGCAGATATAATCTATAAAGAAAGGGGGAGGTAAGCTTTATTTTCTGCCTCTTAAGTTTTGGAATCGGTATTTTGATAGGTAGAAATGAAGAAGAGAAAAAGGAAAAAAAAGTAATGATTATTTTAAGGTTTATAGGAATATTATAGTTTTGCAGTTTATTAGTAGGTCATTTTGTTCTTCACCTCTGACGTGAAAATTAAATTAGGATTTATAGTATATAATCAGGAAATGGGTTAAATATACCTGTGTATAGGGGTGTATAAAGGTTTCACTGACACATTTTGGGTATGTGTTTGGGAAGACTTTAAAGAATAACTTTATTTTTGTTTGTTTTTTAATGGTGCACAAATTATTTAAAAATATTTTATATAGTTGGGGAAAGAAAGTTTATCGTTGAGAGAATAAACCACATTTTGGTGTTAAAGGGTGGGCAGTCATTTATGCATTATATTGCAGTGTGCTCAAATTTGTCCATGGTTGGCAATGTATGCAAATTATAATTAAGGGTGTAGGTGGAAGTTGTTTAGAAACGTATTCTGTATGCATAGTCAAGTTTTGTCTTTCGTTGGTAACATTCCAGGGAATTTCTACGGCTACCCAATTGGGGATGAGAGTTCCGTCTCTCTTTGTTGAATTCAATTTTTGTTGAATTCTAATGCCTTTTGATGCAAATTTTATGTAATGTGGCCTGTTGAAGGTGTGAGATTGTATGCTCATTGATGCTTAAAGGGGTGTATGGCCTGAGTGGGCTTAATTATACCCAGAACATACAGCGGGTGTGAAGTAGCTTCTCACATGTCATGTTTATATGAATAGCCAGGTTTTTGCCGCCAAAAACGTGGGCAGTCAGTCATGCATTACCATAGTCTGCTCAGATGTGTTAATGGCTTACTATGCATGTAAGTTAAATCTGTTTGTCAAATTCCTTTGATGCAAATTTTTTTGATGCCCTTTGATGCAAATTTTTTGTAATTACTGAGCCTTGTGACTGTGGCCTGTTGAAGTTGTGAGATTGTATGCTCATTGATGATTAAAAGGGGTTTATGACCTGATGAGTGAGCTGAATTATACCCAGAACATACAGCGAGTGTGAAGTAGCTTCTCACATGTTGTGTTTATATGAATAAGCCAGGTTTTTGCGCCAAAAACGTTGGCAGTCATTCATGCACTACCATAATTGCAGTCTGCTCAAATGTGTTCATGGTTTGCTATGCATATAAGTTAAATCTGTTTGTCAAATTCCTTTGATGCAAATTTCTTTTGATGCCCTTTGATGCAAATTTCATGCAATTACTTAGCATTGTGAATGTGGCCTGTTGAAGTTGTGAAATTGTAAGCTCATTGATGCTTATTGTTAAAGGGGTCTATGGCCTGAGTGGGCTGAATCTTATCCAGAACATACAGCGGATGTGAAGTAGCTTCTCACATGTTATGTTTATATGAATAGCCAGGTTTTTGCCGCCAAAAACGTGGGCAGTCAGTCATGCATTACCATAGTCTGCTCAGATGTGTTAATGGCTTACTATGCATGTAAGTTAAATCTGTTTGTCAAATTCCTTTGATGCAAATTTCTTTTGATGCCCTTTGATGCAAATTTCATGCAATTACTTAGCATTGTGAATGTGGCCTGTTGAAGTTGTGAAATTGTAAGCTCATTGATGCTTATTGTTAAAGGGGTCTATGGCCTGAGTGGGCTGAATCTTATCCAGAACATACAGCGGATGTGAAGTAGCTTCTCACATGTTATGTTTATATGAATAGCCAGGTTTTTGCCGCCAAAAACGTGGGCAGTCAGTCATGCATTACCATAGTCTGCTCAGATGTGTTAATGGCTTACTATGCATGTAAGTTAAATCTGTTTGTCAAATTCCTTTGATGCAAATTTCTTTTGATGCACTTTGATGCAAATTTTATGCAATTACTGAGCCTTGTGAATGTGGCCTGTTGAAGTTGTGAGATTGTAAGCTCATTGATGCTTAAAAGGGGTCTACGGCCTGATGAGTGAGCTGAATTATACCCAGAACAAAAGTGTGATACAGCAAGTGTGAAGTAGCTTCGCATATGCTATGTTTATATGAATAAGCCAGGTTTGGCGCCAAAAACGTGGGTAGTCAGTCGTGCATTTAATACCATTATTGCAGTAGGCTCAGATGTGTTCATGGTTTGCTATGCATGTAAGTTAAATCTGGTTGTTAAATTCCAGTGGGTCTTTATAAGTTCACTCAATTGATGAGAGTTCCGCCTCACTTGGTGGAATTCTAATGCCTTTTGAAGTTGAAAAGGGCATGGTTATGCTTTGTAGATGAATTATAGTTAGGGGTGTGGTGAAAGATGTTTAAACACTTACTTTGTAGGTATGGTTAATTCTTCTTCCTTTTTTTTTTCTTTCTTTTTTTTAAATCAAATTTTTATGGATTCCCAGTCCACCCATACCATTGCTGATAGAAAGTTTTGTCTTTAAGTTATGGAATTGCATACTTGTATTTACACTCAATAAAAGGGAGGAAATATATGTAGTTTTAGGGCGGTTGCGTATGACATGTTTCGAAAGTCAAAACAGACAGTTTTGTAATTCCCAACTGGACAGAACCAGTTTCTTGCTGGTATGCCTGCCATGTAGGCAAACTGTCAGGCTCGGGGTGATGCTGTTATTGTTACATTAATACACAATGGGCGTTTTCGCATCGGCCCGATGTTTTGGGGTGGCGCGCTGTTTTTTGACTTGGGAGATTGGAAAAATGTTTCTTGTCGGGCTGGTGTGGAGACGCCTAATGTCTTGTTTGTTTGTTTGTTTGTTTGTTGACTTGGGAGATTGGAAAAATGTTTCTTGTCGGGCTGGTGTGGAGACGCCTAATGTCTTGTTTGTTTGTTTGTTTGTTTGTTTGTTGTTGTTTTTTTTTGTGCTCATTGGGCGTTTTCACATCAGCCCGGTGGGGATCTGGGCCCGGGATATATATGTATATATATATTTTTCTTCTTTTCGCGATCGCAAATTGGCGCGCTATTTCCTTTATTATTCGCATTGGCCCGAGCGTTATCAAGTGGCGCGATGGTTCGCATTGATTTATACTGCTGTTTCGGAGGTTTCCAGAGTTATAGACTCGGGAGGCTGGTGTGAGGACGCCTATTGTTATAATTTTCGGTGTGTACTACACCACACCCAGAATGTACGAATTCTTGGTTTGGCATGGGCAGAACCAGTTTTGCTTTGTTTTTTCGCTGGGATGCCTGCCATATATGTAAACTGTCAGGCTCTCGGGTGATTTATACACTATATTTATACAATGTTTTTTTTTTTTTTTTTTTTTTTTTTTTTGCCCATCGATACGGGTTTTGGTGCGTGTCGCACCACACCCAGAATGTACGAATTCTTGGTTCGGTATGCTTCACATTCTTTATGCATAATTTGAATATTTTTTTTTTTTTTTTTTTTTTTTTTTTTGGGGGGGGGGGGTATCTAATATAAAAGAAGTTATTATTATCTACCCGGTTCAAATCAGTTCATGTATGTCGGGTAAGCAAATTACTGTTAAATTATGTGTGTAAAGTACGCAGACTTTCCAGAAACTCTTTTTTTTTTTGGTATGGCTTTGGTGGAGGGCCGCTTTCAATCATCTCCTTATGTTATGGAAAGTGGGTTAGTTGTTTTGGTATGGAGGTTTATTTTTGTAGTGTTTGAAGTTATGTACAGGGTAGGTATATATAGCACATGGGTATCAGGTTTTTGTCACCGAATTAGATATTGGGATAAGTTAGGCTGTAATAGGAGGGAGGGAGAGGGGATTAATTCTAGGAGTAAAGGGTGTGAGGTGAGTGTTGTGTGCTTGAGGTGTTGTGAGCGTGAATGTTATGGGATGTCAAGTCGTGGTAGGGTTGCCTGTTTCCATTTTGAGGAGTTATTTTCAGTCAGCGCAATTTCGCACTTTGCGATTTTCTGTCTGTGTAATCAGTTGGGAAGAAATGTCCTGGGAAAGAAAGTTCTTTATGGGTATGTTTGGGGTGTGATTGAACAATCTGTTGGGAATAAGGTTGTTAGAATTTTTGGGATATGTGATGTAGTATATGAATAGTCTGTCTTTTTGTACATTTATGTCTTTAAATGTAAGAGGAATAAGAGATAAATTGAACAGGAAGAATATTTTTGAATGGTGTAAAAGTAAAGGGAGTGATATAATTCTATTACAAGAAACATATAGTACACGAGAGGTGGAAGATATATGGAAGTTAGATTGGGACGGACCTATGTTTTTCAGTCATGGATCAAATCATAGTAAGGGTGTATTAACGTTGATATCTTCACATTTAAAATTAAAGATTGAAAAAGTGGTATGCAAGGGGTTACTTTGGTAATGGGAAATTGTTATTTCCCTACAAGAGATATAGAGAGAATGCAAGTGGAGTTTTTGCAGAAATTAGATATTAGTGTATCTAGGTTGTATAATCCTAATCAATTGTTTTTTATAGGAGGGGATTTTAATTTGATAATGAATGGAAGTTTAGATTATATGGGACCAAGGAAGGTGTTGAAAACTGTTTTTAATGAAAATTTGAAGATTTTTTGAATAAATATAATTTGATAGATATATGGAGAAAGAGAAATCTGCAAACAACAATTTACGTTCAGACAAAAATGGCCTGTTATTCAAAGCCGTTCAGATTACTGGTTTTGTTCTTCTAGTTTACAACACTCTGTGAAAAAGTGTGAAATTAAATAACGTCAATAACGCCTGATAATAATAATAATAATAATACATACAATTTCTATAGCGCCGTTCTCCACTTTGATTAAATGCTCAAGGCGCTTTACAATTGTACATCAAAGCAAACAGATTGAAAATACAAGTACATCACAGTAATAGAAGAAGGATGAAGAAGCAGAAAAAAAGACATGAAAGTCTGTCTTCAAAAGACACTGGTCTTCAAAATGCACTGCTAAACAGATAGGATTTTAAATTACTCCTGAAAGATGTTATAGAGCTCGAGTCTTTCAGCTCACGAGGAAGTGAATTCCACAGTGTTGGTCCAGCGTGAGCGAAAGCTCGTTCCCCCCAAGATTTCCTAGAAAACGGAATATGTAAGAGACCTGAAGTTGAGGATCGAAGAGTTCGTGAAGGTTGGTATTGACGAAACAAACAAACATTGTAATCAGGAGCTGTTCCCTCAATAACATGATAAACCAAAAGAAGTATCTTAAACCGAATACGCTCCTGTACAGGCAACCAATGAAGACTCTTCAGGATAGGTGTGATATGACTGCGTTTACTTGACAAAGAAACAATACGTGCAGCGGCATTTTGTAGCTTTTGTAATTGGGCAATTTGCGAGTTTGGTAGATTGAAAAACAAACCATTACCGAAATCAAGGCGTGAAGAAATAAGTGCATGAACAAGTTTTTCCGTGGCAGAGCGAGTCAAATACTTGCGAATAAAACCAATATTGCGCAATTGATAACGGACTGATTTAGAAATGTTGGTGATTTGATCGGACATAGCCATGTGAGAGTCAAACATAACACCCAGATTGCGACATGACTTTGACAGAGGAATATCATTACCTACAATCGAAATACAATTAATATCCAACTTATTCAAGTGAGATTTAGAACCAAAAAACGATTGTTATGATCACTCTGGTGTTTTGTTACAGGCTGAACAGTTGGTATATACATTTTGTTATGGTAAGTCATATTGGAAATTTAATAACAGTTTATGTATGGATAGAGAATTTGTTGAAAAATTTAGTAATGAAATAATTAGATTAAGGGAAGAATTGAGTTTGAGTATTCAGGATAAACGATTGTTATGGGATTTTATGAAAAATGAAAATGAGGGGATATATTATGAGTTATTCTAAAGATAAAGCAAAATTGAGAAGAAGTAGAATAGAGGAGTTAGAAAGAGATATTGAGGAATTAGAGAACCAGATATTAGTTTCATCCAGCAATGCGGTAGTAGATGATATAGAGGAGAAGAAATCGGAGTTACGAAAAATATATGAGTATTCTCGACAAGGTATGAGAGTTCGGTCTAGGGCTGAATGGTTTGAAGAAGGAGAAACAAAAACACAATATTTTGAACAATTGTTCAAATCTAATAAAAAGAAAAGTGTTATTAAGGAAATATATGATAATAAAGAACAGTTGGTAAAGGATGTAAATGGAATAATGAAAGTAATTAGGTTATTTTATGAAAAGTTGTATTCTAATAATGATGAAAATATTCATGATAGAAATTGTGTATTTTTTGATGATATTCCGAAATTAAGTGAAGAGAGTAGAGAAAGTTGTGAAGGGAAAGTTAATATAAATGAATGTTTTATGGTTTTAAAAGAAATGAAAGGTAATAAAGCTCCTGGAAACGATGGTTTCACAGTGGAGTTTTATCTCACTTTCTGGTCGGTTCTGGGGCAAATAGTTGTAGATGCTCTGAATGAGGTATATGATGAAGGGGCTTTATCAATATCAGAAAAGCAAGGTGTTACTTTATTAGAAAAAGAAAACGGGGATGTATTATACATCAAAAATTATAGACCAATGTTTATTACACTTTTGAATGTAGATTATAAGATATTATCTAAGGTGTTATCAAATAGAATTAAAGAAGTTTTGGGAGAGATTATTCATTTTGATCAAGTTGGGTACATTAAGAATAGGAATATAGGAGAAGCGGTAAGATTAGTAGATGATATGTTATGTCATTCTTTGCACTACACAAGTGGGTTTTTGGTCACAGTGGATTTCGAAAAAGCGTTTGATTCAGTTGCACATGAATTTTCATTTCGGGTCTTACATAGGTTTGGTTTCGGTGAATCGTTTTGTTCCTGGGTTAAGGTGCGTTATAAGGATATTTAGCAGTTGTGTTATGAATGGAGGGCACTCTACTGGTTATTTCAAAATCAAGAGAGGGGTTAGGCAAGGTGATCCCCTGTCTCCGTATTTGTTTTTATTAGTAATTGAAACACTGACACAAGTAGTAAGGAAAGATAACACTGTTAAAGGAATATGTTTTGGGGGAAATGAAATAAAGCAGATTTTATATGCGGATGATATTTCGTTGTTTATAAAGGACATAAAATCTTTAAATAGGTTACAGTAAATTTTTGATGAATTCGAGAAAATAAGCGGTTTAATTGTAAATAAAGAAAAATTTAATTTTTTGTGGATGGGTAAGGATACAGAGAAACCTGTATTATCTGTATCTGGAAAATATGTTGATGCAGATAAAATTTTTGGGGTGAATTTTGCAAGAGATGTGAGGGGGAAGAATGAGATCAATTTTAAAGAAATATTAAGTAGAATAAAAAAAGTTGTTAGGATGGTGGAAACAGCGTGATTTAACACTCATGGGAAAATCCATTTGTTGAAAACTTATGCATTATCAAGGTTAAATCATGTTTCATCACTTATAGTTGTTCCTCAATGGATATTTCCTGAATTGGATAAGATGATTTTTGAATTTTTGTGGAATGGTAAAGACCGGGTAAAAAGGAATATTATGTATCAAGATTATGTTAATGGGGGACTGTGAATGATAAATTTTAAGCTGTTTGTCAAAACGCAACGTATTATGTGGTTGAAACGTTTATTGTATGGTGAGAAGAAATCTGGGTGAAAAATGTATTTTGATTTTAGTTTTCGATTAGTAGGAGGAAGGCTTTTATTTTTATGTGATTATGAATGGTCTAGATTGACATTGACAAATCCAGTTCCACCTTTTTATTTAGAAATGGTTAAGGTATGGCAGGAAATGGATAAATGTAGGAATTTTGAAGATGAAGTGATGAATCCACTTATATTTAATAATAGAAAAATATGTATAAAAGGGAAGAGTATTTTTGATTGTGATTTATATGAAAAGGGTGTTTATAATGTACATCATATTTTACAAGGAGGTTTTATTAAACCCGTTGGGTATTTTCGAAATTTAGGTATCATGGGAAATGGTATATTTAAGATAAATGATATTTATGTTTTTCCAGAAAAGTGGAAAGAGTCCACAGGGAGTGTAAGGTTTCAGCAAATTGATGTATTAAATTATGATATACAGGTGAAGATTTTTGGTAGAATATTAGAATTTCAAAATATTAAGTCAAAAATAGTGTATGAGTATTTAGTTACAGCTTTACAAGAATTGTATACCCTGGAAATAAGATATGGTGAAGTGACGTATGATTTCAGTGATAAGGAAATTAGAAATTTACTTATCAGACCTAGAAGCACGACTTTACTTAGTAAACATAGGGAATTTCAGTTTATGTTGTTACACGGGATGATATATACAAGGGAACATTTGTTTAAGTTTGGTTTTGTGAATGATAATCTTTGTTCTTTTTGTCAATTGGAAAGGGAAACTTGTTCACATATATTTTTTTTTGTGTGAAAGTAAAGCCGATATGGCAGTTTCTTATTGAGTTTTATGATTTAGTTGAGTTAGAAGAATTAGAATGGAGAGATATCTTCTTGGGTTTACGAGGTAGTTCAAATCGAATCAAATGCGTGAATGCTTTGATAGTTTTGATGAAAATTGTAATATTTCGGTCAAGAGAACAAAATAAGTTACCCAAGAGGGAAAAGATAAAGAAATTTGTTTTGGATTTTATAGTGGAGGAAAAGAACGATGCGGTTAAAGCAGGTAAGCTTGGTTTTCATTTCCAAAAATGAGAGCAGTTGAAACTTTCATAGAGTCAGATGTATGGTCAGTTTATATAGGTTTTTGCCGTATTAATGTTTAGGAATCGGTATATGTATCAGCATTATGGTGGTCACTTTTTTTCTCCCCCCATGTAAAATGTTTAGTTAGCTTCGGTTTTAATTTGGTGTGTGTCTAACTGTCAGAGAAACAGGTAACCAAGATACCACAAGTATGTAGTGTGATTTGGCGTGCAAATGTTGGTGTTTGTGAGTGCGCACTGGTGGGTATGTTGTTGTTGTTGTTGTTTTGGTTGATGTGTAGTGCATATATGGGTGTGTGTGTTGAGGGAAGGCTATGGGGGGGTATGTTAGTGGGGAAATAGGTGGGGATGGTTAAGGTTATAGGTAGATGTAGTTAGGTAAGAGTAGAGTAATGGTTAGTGGGGAAATAGGTGGGGATGGTCAGGGTTAGGTAGATGTAGTTAGGCAATAGTAAAATAATGGTTAAGGGGTTAGGCAGGAATATGGTTTGTTTTGATGATATACACATATGGTTATTTTGTGCTGTGGGGGGGGGAGGGGTGGTTGATAGGTTAGATAGAAAAGATAATGAGTTTTGTTCGGTTAAGTAAAGAATGTTTTTTTAATGATATGTTTCAGGAAATGCTGTATTCTCAAGAGAGTGTAAGAGAATTTATGTAATGAAGTGGATATTGAGCAATCTGATCAAGTTGATCAAGAATTTTTTCCCCTTTAAGAGTTATATCTTATCTGATATATTTATGTATATAGCGTGTGCTCTGCCAAAAAAAAAAAAAAAAGAAGGAAGTTAAGTAAAAAAGTGATTGAGTAGCACACATTTCTCATTCGGTGTGTGAGTGATAGGCACATTCGGATTGGCTTGATTAGGCTGATCAAAATAGCTTTTTCTGAGAATTATGCAGATTTTATGTCATTTCTCTTATAAAAACAAGGAGTGATTTGGTAAAAAGAATCAAATATATCGTACTGTATGTTTGAAAAATGATTTAGCAGCACAAGAAAGAAGAATACAGCTGCTTTCGTTTTTGTTGGTGGATGTATTAATTGTATTGTTAATATGGATTTCATATTGAATGAAGCTCAAATAAAGAATATTATAAAACAAAAAAAAGTGTCTGTGTGTGTGTAACGTTTCGATCTTTTTTTTTTTTTTTTTTTGGTCGTTTAAGGGAAGCTACATAGAATCCGAATTCACATCCATCATTTTCCTTCGATGTTTAATTGGAAAACGTATAAGATTCAACTGCTCCAACGTGTCGAAAAAGAAACTTTGGTGAATACAGTAACCAATCTTTATGCAAATATCTTTGCACTGCTTCGACGCAGCAACGGAATGAAGGACACAAAAGATATACCTGGATAAGGGGAATTCTTTCATTGATTCCTGATGGAGACTTCTCCCGAGCGTTGTCTGACGGATTAGCACCTCTCGACATACTGTTATTTTCGCTATAGTTTTCATGCCAGGCTATTAAATGACCGTGGGTTCCACTTTAACTGCACGACTGCATAAAATATAAAAGATAGATTTTCGATGTTCATGTAGTAACATAAAATCGCAAGTTATTATTTGGTATCATGTTCTAAAAAGAGTTTTGAAAGTCATGTTTGAATATGTCTGCATGATATACAGCTGTAATGTATATAGGCCTACGTATATATTTAATTCAATTTCAATTTCAAAGTTTATTTCATTTTTCGACAAAACATATAGTTCACTTCCTTTGATAGCAGAGAATAATATAAAATGAACAATGAAGAATGAAAGACTATACAATAATTGATGAACCTTATAATAATTACACAGTGTAGTATATATAACAGAAACAGAAGTGGTCCAATTAGTGTACATGTATAACCTTGCTTAAAGCGCAAAAAAATGGAGGTACCCACTTAAAAAGCAGAGCTGGTAGAATGTGGGCCTCTCTGGAAGAGAATATCGAAGGAAAAATAAAGCACCGTGAAAAAAAAGAGAAAAAGAGGAAGAAGTCTGGATATATAACCAATCTCTTCCTTATCCAATTAAATATGTACTTATACTGGCTGCATGGCCAGTATGGGCATGATGAGCAGACTATTCAGTAGTCCACTGGTAACAAATGATCAATTCGCGATGATAAGGGTGAAGTGGGAGCTGCAAGACTGTCTCTATTTTTGTTACTTTGTAAAAAAAAAAACACACACACACACACACTTTAAAGGGGAAATCCAGTCCAAGTTAGTCTGATAAGAAAGAGTAAAATATTACGAATTCAATGGTATCATTTTGATCGAGATTGGATGAAAAATACGGAAGTTATCATTTGAAGTTTTGCTATTTTGGGGGAAAACAGTTCTTGAACAGTCAATATGAATGTGCGAATGGCAAAGCGACCATGTCATCCCCTCACAACTTATGGTTTGTACATAAAATTATTAAATTTTTTGTTTGTCATTCAAACGTTATTATGAGGCTCAAATATGAGGCTCAAATCCTGATATATCTAACTGATTATTATTCTGATATTATTCAACCAGGAATAGCATCATGTTTCATACTTCAATGACAGAAACATTGAGTTTTCGCCATTTTTTTTTTTACACGATCAATGGAAAATTATGAGGGTGTGACATGCATAGTTAGCTCACTCATTTGCATTTCGTATCCACTGTACAAGAACTGTTTTGCGGAGATTAGCAAAACTTAAAAATGTCATAACTTCCTTATTTTTCATCCGATTTCAGTCAAATTTTTACCGTTAAACTCGTAAGATTTTATTCTTTTATATCAGACTAATAATTGGACTAAATTGACCCTTTAAGTTCTGTAATTCTGTAATATCTGTAATTCATCCTCTTTACTTCATTTCATTCTATTTGCAGATGATACCAATGTATTTCTTTCTGATCATAATCTTGAGCGTCTTATTGACACTATGAATACAGAATTACCCAAAGTCTCCGAATGGTTCAGAAGCAATAAGTTATCATTAAATGTAGAAAAGACAAATTATATAAAGTTCAAAAGTCAACGATCATTAAACTCTGGCATTCATTTTGATATTATTATAGATGACATGAAAATTGAACAGAAAGAAAGTACGAAGTTTTTAGGCATTACTATAAATGACAAGTTGAACTGGAATCTGCATATTGCCAATGTTGTGACTTCTGTAGCACGCGGAGTTGGAATATTGTACAAACTCAGACCATACATATCAAGCTCTACGTTGTTCACCATTTATAATTCCATTATCCTGCCTTATATTTCTTACTGCAATATCGTGTGGGCTTGTCAGAAGACTAAACTCAACTCAATGTTTCTCCTTCAGAAAAAAAGCTGTTCGTATTTGCACGAACTCGGATTACAGGTCTCATGCAAACCCATTGTTTTTTCAATTGCGTACACTCTCCATTTACGACATTCATTACCTCCAAAGTGCTGTCTTTATGTATAGATTCCATTCGCAAGAACTTCCCACCAACCTGTTAAACATGTTTCGTTTTAATTTGGCTATTCATAGTTATTCAACCAGAACCTCGACAAACGTGCACCTAGAAAATCCAAAAACTGCCCTTGCCCATCGATCCATACGACATGCCGGTCCTGACATCTGGAATTCTCTTTCTCGTGAAGTGCGACGGTGCCAATCAAAGCATACTTTCAGAAGACTAGTAAAGAATACCCTTCTTTGCAAATACGTTTAAACAATACTATTTGCATGGTTCTTGCCTGCTGTCTTACCCCAGGTTCACAGGTTTATTTTGTCATACGTACACTACGTACATAATAGCAGCGAGTCTTTCTATGTTAGTTGTTACCAGAATTGTCAATCTTGTATACCTTTAACTACCATGATGTAGAGTATCCCTCTCCTTATCTTTTCCTCTCACTTTTCTTTCTTTTTCGCTCTTTCTCTCATCTTCCTATCTATGAACAAATTGAACGCGCATAACACATTTTTATAAATGATGTTTATGTACATAATATGTGTACGTTATCCATACTGGACGTCCCAGTCAAGCTTTTCATAGCTTATGACGATCCAGACAAAATGTGTAATATGTTTCATGTACAAACTATGTGCATATTTGTGAATAATGTATGTATATGCATTTTGTGAATAAATCAAATCAAATCAAATCAAATCAAATCAAAAATCAAGTTACACTATTTTACGCACAACGTAATTTCGTTCGATCATCGTTATAGAATGACCCCCTTACGTAATTATCAAATATTCAAATATTCCTGGGATGAGGAATGTGCTGGTGCATGTGCAGGAAACTAGTCAATGCAAGTATAAGAAATAACGATATAAATTATGGACAAAATGTGTTCTTTTGCTTTTGTCTGCTTGTTAATTGGATACTCAATGTTTACAACTTTGAAGCATCAGTCATCAGCCTTGAGGTACAGATACCGAGAAAAAGTAATCGTATTATTTATCTACTAGACACACATTGCTAGATTTCTGAATGAACTGTTAGAGCTTTTGAAACACAATTCTTTTCTATTCAATTCTAGAGTAAATTCAGCACAATGTCATTGTATTGTCCCATGGCAACTATACAGTGCGTATCAAAAAAAAAGGTAATCCACCTTTGGAGGGCTGCTATTTTATAATTGTCGGCTATGGAGAGCGCAATGTTAGTTGCGAGGAAAGGGAAACTCTTCCTTTTTCCATTGATACCTATTTATGTTGAAAAATATCATGCATGACTGAGCACATGAACTTTAAAGACAACAATGACAAATTGCACGTTTTCCAAGTTTGCATGTTACTGTGAAGGAACAATGCATATCTCACTGCATGGATGAGATCTGTCAATGCAGGTGGTCGAATCATCAGGCCAGCCTGCATGACTGCAGGTTCGTGTTGAGGGTTTCTTCTAACCATTTATGGTTCATAGCCTTCAACATGGCCACGTTGTTGAAAACTTGGCCCTTCCCATAAAGGCTAAACCAGTATCCATTCTTCTCTCTTCACATTTAAGACATGGTTTGTCGCTGCGAGCAATGTGCTGAATATGAACAGAGAAAATCGATTGTGTGGGTTGGCCTCTGTGGGAGTGACTTTAGCTATCCAACAGGTGGCCATCTTAAAGGCTATGAACCATAAAAGGTTAGGAAAAAACCCTAAACACAAACCCTAAACACAAATCTGCATTCGTACAGGCTGGCCTAAATGGCCACTTTCATTGACAGATCTCATCCATGCAGTGAGACATGCATTGTTCCTTCACAATAACACGCAATCTTGGAAAAGTGCAATTTGTCATTGTTGTCTTTAAAGTTCATGTGCTCAGTCATGCATGACATTTATCGACATAAATAGGTATCAATGGAAAGAGGAAGAGTTCCCCTTTCCTCACAAATAAAAGTGTGCTCTCAATAGCTGATAATTATGAAATAGTAGCCCTCCAAAGTTGGATTACCTTTTTTTTGATACGCACTGTACAACACGGCTTCTTTATCAGATATATTGACGTCAAATAGCAACTATATTAATGATGATAACGCCGATGGTTCGCAGAGTTACACCTATATAGCAGCACAACTTTTTATGGATCACACTCCCTACTACCACCCCCCCCCCCCCCCCATTACAAGCCCTCTCCCTCCCCTTTCCTATTTCCTTCCTTATCGCTCTCCTTCGTCGTGTCGGAAAGGACCATTTTTCATGCTATGAAATGGGGATAGGGAATGTCACGTAGAGTCAATCTTATGATAATTTCTTGTATTACGCGGGGGGGGGGGGTGGATGCTCCCTACAAGCATTGCTTTCTAGCATTCTTCCCCATTTCCAGCATTTCCGAATACTTACAATATTTTGTTAACTTATCCTTTATTTTGTCTTATGATGAAATCTACATTTGTATGTATTTAATTTCTGTAATGTATTTATATGTTTCTGTTGAAAATGAAAAAAATGAATGAATGAATGAATGAATGAATGAATGAATGGATGGATGAATGAAAGAATGAAATTCAACATTTTTTGTTGGTTCCAGGCAACCCTCAAAAAAATAATCGTTTTCAGGATCAGATGATTATCAGCGGAAACGAACTGTTGAATGGAGCAAAAATGACTTACATGTACTGAAGGCTTATTTTCAATGATGTAGGCAATATGGCATGCTCTGCACGCAAAGTCAATCACCAACTTCATGTACACTACTAGTATACTATAGAGATGCATACACAGTCCTCTCGCTGTGCTACGCACGGCGGCGTCTGGTCGGGCTATGAAAACACTCGTCTTCAGCGTTAACCATTTACCAGTACAATATTTGTCTGCGTTGATGAACCCCATAAATTACATGTATGTCTGAACGAGCAATTTCTTCTATTTTCCTTTACCTTACAGACATGATTCTGCTCATGAAAAAGGGAAATAGATATTGTTTGCATACATGTCTCATCTACACAGAGGCTATGTACATTACCACGAATTTAGAGTACAATCCAGTCACTATCAGTCACTATCGTCACGGGACCAGACCAGTCAGGTGATCTGACGTATTATAGTACATGATTGTACTACATGTAGCTCAACGGTTTTCACAAAGTGAAGTCAGTAACCGTGTCTCATTAGAAATGCTTACCTGTGTAGCTTCTTGACTGATACCTTCACCCATTTTGCACGCTTTCACAGATGCACTCAACTTGATATGAACTCAGGCACTCGTTTGGTTTGTTTGTTACGAGCTGTAACGTTTCAGCTACATTAGTCATTAGTGTGAAAGGACATCACGCGGGGAATCAGTGCGGGGAATCCCCGGCCTATATTGTCATGATTTCGTAGCCTGCTTTCAGTCGCGTAGGTTTTTGTCTATGTACAGGATGTAATTTTCACAGACTTTTTTGATAATTTACGTATAAGGTTATTATTGCAGGTCTTGTCAATTAATTGTTCTTCTGTAGCTATGTCTGCTTTACAGGTTGAAATCAATGACTTTAACTACAGCAATATAGAACAATTCCTCTTCATCAAGAAATGACCGTTTAAAGACTAAAAAACAACAACGAACAAACAGAACTAACCATTAATAAGACTCGTCCAAATTCAATGTAACAGATAATACGTCTTCAACGAACAGACACCAGCAATAAAGAAGACATCTAAAACAGAATTTTCAAAGACGAAAGTATAGGCCCTACAATCATGTATGCGTAGCGGAGAAGACAATTCAATTAAATCTAATTCAACTTATTTTCAGATCCATTAAATAAACAGGGAAAATCATATACAATGCATTAATAGAACATATTTGTAATAAACTAAAAAAAGTAATTTAACAAAATACACGTGATCATGAGTAAGAATATAACTGCATTTTTAGGGTATAATATATATATGCATAGTACAAGGATGGGAATGGAAATGGAGGGTCCCACTAAAAAGCAAAGCTTGTTCGATATGATGGGACCCTCAGAAATAATACATAAGAGAACGAATAATGACTTAAAGGGGATGGCTAGTAACTGATCAGTGGGAATCAGTGGGAATGCTGGGGGATGATTGTTCTAATCCTTGTGGGCTTCATTTAAGAGTACATCATATATCTATTGTTGTGTGAAAATTATTTGCTTCAGAATGGTCTCATATTCAAGTAATGTGCAGTTTAATGTTTCCAGATTAGCATGCCTGTATACAGTGACGGGGCGATCGTTAACGGATAGTTCAGGGTGGTCGGCTTGGATACGGAGGAAATAAGAAGCACAATCGAGACAATAAATGTAGTATTCTAAATCGTAGCTTTTGCCTTCAGCAGGCGTAATATTCCTGATATGAAAGACGAAATAAAACATTTCCTATCTTTAATACAACACAGGCATATGGGAAGTAAGCAATTATGAAGATCAAAATCCGTGCTTGATTTGTAAAGTATATTTCATTTTTTACCAATAACAGCATCGATGAATAAGTGAATCTACCTTATGGTGTGAAGGCAATGCAATCAACAAATTCAGCAGACATAGATAACTGACAACCAAGAATGATCGAAAATATTGAGGTTTCAAAAGTTTATTTCAGTTCAATTAGACATGAATTTTTAGCCACCAAAATGCACATTAAGCATAAAATGACAATGCAATGATTATGAATGTGCCGGGGCACATCTAAAAAAAAAGACTCAGAAAACTTGTCGTGACATTCATGTGATATTAAATAAATGATTATTATGCAGAAATATAAACGGAATCATACGAAAGATTGTGAAATAGACAAGGACAGGGAGAATTACACAGACAGAGGCAGAGACAGAGCTGAAGAAAGAAACTTACAAAATGGACGTTGACGTTGACTGGGACGTGAACACGCAAGGCCTTGCATAACGATTAATATCAAGTGGTCAATGGGAGATATTGCTTAGTAAAATTGTAGGAAAAGAATAAGAGAACTGGAGAACGAAACGAAGCCACGTTAATCAGGCAGGACAGCAATACTTACAAAGAAGAGTGACCGTAAAAAGAAGAGTGATCATAAAAAGTAGATAAAGTATACTCATTCAAAGCATCATACATGTCGTTATAGTTAAATGTACCATGACTTTGATTGAATAAGCATGGTACGTCATCTTTGTTTTCAAATTGTTAACATACATAAAGCAAGTTTTATCAAGAGTGTTGGCAGCTCATTCAACATTTTCGTCCCAGGTAATGTGACATTGTTATAATGTGATCAGGTTCTTAATGAGCACACGCATTATAGGCAAAATAAAATGTCGAAGCACATGTGAATGTCTCTTCTAAAGTGTGGATTTTGCCCTCATCAGTTTTTTTTTTTTTTTTGTCACAGTGCCTTGTAAAGATTCAAGTTATTTCCTGTCAGGATGGCAATATCCCCTTACTTTCACTTTGTCAGAGTGTCACGTTCTGAATGCTTTCTCTCGCTGGTTCAATTACATGTAGCCAAACGTGAGCCTATCATACGCTCAAAACTCAATAAGCTCCCGTTAAAACATTGACAAACAATATCGAAAAGATATGGATCCTCAATTCTAAGTGTTTTGCTTTCCGAAAACAAGGGGGCAATTGCAGAAGGGACAGGCAGTTCTGTAGTGTTTCACCCGTAACATTGTTATATATTATTAAAGTCAAGTGAAAACACTTATTTATTATAGGAGAAGAATGATCACGACGGTGATGTGACATACGGTTTTGGTAAAAACACATAGACCCACATTTTTGTACGTTCACACACATACACGCACAAACACGCACGTACGTAGCCTTCAAGATTTTTATACAATCATTAAAGACATAAAGATGCATGCATTTATATTGTTTAAAACTCTCATACAGTTACCATTAATCTGATACATATTTACAGACTCGTATAATGTTATATGCACACCACATCTAACACAACGTTGACTCATACAGATTGATATCTCTTTTATGTTATGTATTTTTGACAATGACAATGACATTGTATTGCTGTATATATATTGTGTGTCTATCATGTCTATGCATCTGTTATACGTGTGCTTAATGTATGTATCAATGTAAATTTGTACGCATGCAAACAAACCAAATTTCCAGAAACGGATAATAGAATCGAATTGAATTGAATTGAATTGAATTGAATTGAATTGAATTGAATTGAATTGAATTGAATTGAATTGAATTGAATTGAACTGAATTGAATTGAATTGAATTGAATTGGACTGAATTGAATTGAATATAGTGACGCAATTGACATACATACAAATTGTATATCGTCACAAAAATCATATTTTGGTGACTTTATGTTGCTAATTCAAATCTTTTGAGAATTCGTCATCATGTTTCAGCTCTTTCTTTGTACATTTTTCGTCCCTTTTTTTTTTTGGGGGGGGGGAGAATTAAGGGGCCATACACTGTATCAACATAAGGTATCTTATTTAAAAGTCATGCTGAGATACGATTGTGCAGGTTGTCACAAGATTCCAGTTACTCTGCTTTACATTTTTAGTGATGGAGAGGAACTAGAGACTATACTCACTCTCTCTGTTTACATCAGAATGTTAAGAACTGATGATCCGGAGTAATAGGATTTGCGTATAAATGCAATTTACTTCGGCAGTTGTACATTTGCATTTTTACTGATTTACATGAATATCTGAAATGATACATACAAATATCTACAACTGTATATGAATATTCGCTTATGATCATTGGTGCAAAATTGCACCAAAAATAACATTTCATGAAGAAAGGTAACGACGACAGCATACCAGGTTTGCTTGGGGTTTTTTTAAAGGGTTCTGTATTCATTTAATGGCAAGAGTCATGAGGTGGGGATCACATTCTTTGTAATATGCTCGAGCTTGATGGAGAGGAATATATGTGGGTTAATTTTGCATTAAAAAAAATACTACGATGTGTATTCATGGCGTGGAATCTTTGCTAAAGTTATACTGCGTGACTGTTGGGCTTTATCAACTGCTTTGTCCCAGCTGCTTAAATTAATCAAAGCAAACCCTAAACTCTAATTAAAAGACATGATGATAATGATGATGAAGATGATGATGATATGATGATGAAGATGATAATGATAATGATAGCAATAGTAATAATAACAACAACAATGATAATAATGATAATGATAATAATAACAACAAATAATAACAATAAGGTGTGCATTTGCTAGTACAGTTATACAAATATAACATTCTTCTGCACTGCACAAGGAAACTCTTACATGTTTTTCTCACATTATGAAACTCAAAATTATTACAAATTCAAACAATTTGCAGTTATCAACATTTTCCACATTTTTGCCATGAAGCACTGTGCCATAGAGACAGGAAACGGAAGTCCTGTCAGCATCGACCCCCGTACTGCAATGCTGAGATACGTCTGTTCCATGCATCGACATGGAGATCTGCATGTGTGAGCAGTGCAGTATGCATGTCAACGCTGGTGAAATACGAACAGACATGTCTAATCCTACCTACAGTATGGGCATAACCACCTATAGCTAAAAGGGTATCCTTCGGAGGGGATAGGAGAGAGAGAGAGAGAGAGAGAGAGAGAGAGAGAGAGAAGGAGAGAGAGAGAACAGAGCACACAGAATATAAATCGTTTTGCCCACCTTATCACACTACAAAAAGAAACAGTTTGAACAAGTGTGAATTCAGTCAAATTTCGGTTATGATCAACCACTGACATAACTCGTCTACTGACTGTTGGGAGAGAATTATAGAGCTTTAGGGGTGCACTTAAAAACTGTATAATAAGCATGCCCATTCACCTAGGCTAGGCTTTATTCTCCAAGAGCAAACTTTCAAAAGTAGGCCCTCGATTATAATTTCAGCACCCCAGATTCCGAGAATGAGAGCTCATTTTTTTGTAACTTGGATAGCACCTAGTTAGTGCTTTGTGTACAATCAAGAGAATTTTAAACATGCTTCTTTGTCGTATATACTAAGTGTAAAGTTCTTTCAAAGAGAGGTAATATGATTATTATCATTGTCATGATTATTATTATGATTATTACAATTACTATGATTGTATGTGTTTATTTATTTAGTTATTCTTATTTGTGTACTTACTTGTCTGTTATCTCACCTTTTTCATTTCTTTCTTTCTTCTTTTCCCTTTGCGCTTAGAAACACTGTATTAAGCGCATTTCAAATGTAATGTATTAATATTATTATCATCACTATTACTATTATTATTATTAATATTATTATTATTATTATTATCATCATTATTATTATTATATTTGAAAGATTAAGGTCCAAGTTTTGCACAGGCGTTTTGTATACATTGTAACTTTATAGTTGTGCCTCAGCAGGTAAGCCACACTATATACCGTTGCAGTTATCAATTTTGCAGTATCAAAATATCATATGATCAATATTCGCACTACTGTTTTTATAATCTAAGATACTGTAAGTGTATACTTACTGATTGAAAGTAAATAATATGTTGACTTATACAAACGCTGGAAATTTGATATTCCATTTTAAGCCGAGAGTCAAACCAAGCCTATCATGGCTATATTTAAAGATCAACATAGTGACTTTCCAGCGATGAAATAAAGTACAATTAATTTATGCAAGGATCTATATATATGTCTTTATGTTTCGACAATCATAAGCTATGTTTTAGTTTTTTTTATCATTCAGCTTCGACATATGATGGAGCATCCAGGAACGCACATACGTGGAAACAGGCTTTAGAAAAGAAAAGTCTGTTCCTGTGGAGTGATAGCTGGATTGGAAGACATATAAAGCTTTGGATCACTAGCGTAAAAGTGACACCAGGAAATTCTACTTTCATTTGCTTTATCAAATTGCTTGCATAGAAGTGAAAAGTACAAGGGGTGTTTCATCAACGTATGTCAGCGCTGACAACTTGAATCACCATAGTAACAGTCAGTGACCAGAGCATGTCAGCCAATCAAAACCAAGCATTTTGCTAAAATTGTCAGCGCTGACAAACTGTAAACACCCCCTGGACTTATACTTGTACTATACATGCGACCCTTTGAAGTACACCACGAGTACTGGAATCTATTCTTAAATAGCACAATCATTATCTACCGATCTGTTGTTGTCTATCAGATAGATACGACAGAATCTAAAAGAGGACTATACCGTCAATACAATAATGATGTTCGCAATGTTGTCAGCAGTATGTCATGATCGATCGTATCGGAGGCACCGATCAATTTGGAAGAGGACCAGGAGTCCGTTTCATGAAATCATCATATAAAATGCTTTACATAAATCATAGAATGGCCACAGTCCCTCATATAACATGTAGCTATGGAAGATTTTGAAAAAGAAGTTAATTCATTTCATGAAGTCTCTCGTATGTGTGTCTATTGAGCGAAAAGTCATTCATAAGACTTTCATGAAAAGGACCCCTGGAGTGTGACTTTCCGATTATCCATAATTATCATTAATAGTGTACCACCAATTTTTAATCTCAGCAATCACGTCTGTGTACTATGTATTTCGCTTCCCACATTCACCTTTTGTTAAATATTTGCCTGTTACATAATACTTTAACATTTGACAAAGTTGAGCATACTCATATATTCTCATTTAAATCATTCCATATGTTTATTCCTGCGTAGCGTATAAAACAATTTCAATGCTTGAGTCGTATATGTACTAGGTTTATGTAACAATATTTTCTGCCTTGTATTATAAATATGAAGAGATGAGTTCCACTTAAACATATCTCAACTATACTAGGAACATTACTGATATGAAAATTATACATAAATATTAAAGTATTAAGTATAACCAATTCCTGAAATGGAAGAATTGTATTTTCTTTGAATAATGGGAGTGTTGGAGCATCACGCACAGAGTGCGTTATAACTCGAATAGTTCTTTTCTGAAGCTGTACAAGTTCAGATGAATGAGATTAGGAGGAATTACCCTATACAACATTACAGTATGACGATTGCGGTAATATTATAGAATTGTAAAATGATTAAAGTTGTAAATTATCAATGTACATGAATGATAAAAATAAAGTTACTTTCGGCAGTATAAGGTAAGCTATCAGGGCATCGTGAGCTAACATTCATTATATGTGGAATGTTGGAAATGCACATTTAACAAGTTTGAAAGTGTAAGTCACAAGAAGTTTGTAAGTTTTTGACGTCATCAGTATTAGGTAACCATGGTAATAAGTTCATGGTTACGTTTAACCCTATAAAGCCCAAGGGGGGCACATTGTGCTCCCCTACCAGATTTTCATTCGCCACTCCTTCGCCCTTAATCCAATTTTAACCAAATTTAGTGACCTTTCCTAAAATCTTATTCCAAACATTTTGATATATAGTTTAGCTATATTTGATATTGCTGGTTGCCATGGCAACCATAAACTGACAACCATGTCAGTCAGATTTTGCGTATTTTTCTGTTCCAATTCCAATTAACAGTATTATAATGTATGAAATGGGCGTTTCTGGGCTGAAATTTGCTGAAGAAGCCAAATGTGAAGTTTTTATGGCTCTGAAATGTTTTTCCTATTATTTCCTTTGTTTTTCTGTGACAACGGCATAACACAATAAATATAATAGAGATACTTGAAAATAAGAGTATTTTCCATTTTTGTATTTTGTGTCATTTTGGTTCCTTCACCCAAGTTATACATCTAATATCATTTGTTTATCACATTATCAATCTGCAGACTTACAATTCCAATAATCGAATTATGGGAATATGAAATATGATAACTATGCATGTACCTATCCCAAACAATATATCATAATCTCATAATGTATTTCCTTATTTGGTTATGAATAGCGCCCCCATGTGATGACCTTGAGAAATTTCAACCATAACAAATAATGAGCTTTGACTTGCCCATCATTTGTGGCAAATGTGAAAAATATTGGTCTATACGATAAGACATACATATTGGGGATAGAGAAACTATAAAGAAAAATCATGTTTTTTTTTAAAGCATATTTCCTATGTATTTCTTTATATTTTGGTAAATAGCGCCCTCTATGGGTGACCTTCAAAAAGTTCAAGTATTCGGTCATGTAGAGTATGAGTTGCTCTACCCATGCGTCAAATATTACGATGAAACATAAAACAATAACAAAGTTATATGGGGGGCACAATGTGCCCCCCCCCCCCCCCTTTGGGCTTTGGAAGGGTCAAAGACCCAAAATGAAATGCGGAGGCGACAATGGGATAATCACACATTTGTGAAAGAAAAATCAATATTCGTTGTCACAGAAATGTTCCCCGTTCTCGAGCAGATGCGGCAGTGACCAAAGAAAGCTGTGAAAGTCGTTACTTTTACAAAATGTGACAACAGCATGTTTCTCGCCGGGCTGCTACCTCCAAGCTGCTCTGGAGTTTCTCACGTTGTTCCTGCGACAGCTCAGGCGGTGCTGAATTACACTTTCCGGCAAACACTATAGCTGATGATATGTCACAAGCCGTTGGTTGACTTCTCTCCAAATCACTCAGTTTGATAGCAAGGACATTGTCTTGAAGTTCATTTGACTTAAAGTCGTATAGGACAATGTTCACCTTTCTCTTACCTGGCCAAGAAGAAGAAGAAGAAAACATTATAATGTCAGGAACATAGATTGGTGATTGAGTGCCTATCACAGAGTATGTAATGAGTATACATACATACATACATACATAACGTATAAGCATGGACTTACTTAACAAACGAATAGCAAACATTTTGGCAAATTGACTGTGATTTATAATATAAGTTTCGCAATTTTTCGCACATTGTTTCAGAGCCAATGAGTAAACATGGACAGTAACGGTAGACGAATGTATGGCCTACCATCAACGAAACCAAACAACGTTACATGCGGGATGCGTGTCTCCAAGTGTCCACTTCAGTAATTATTATTATTTTTGTCACACAAAATATTTCAGAGGTTTGCTGCTCCCTATCATTGGTGTTTATTCAAACAGACAGTGTAGTCTGAAAAATCACCTCAGCTAAACAAGACCGAGACAAGGAAAACAGATCTTTTGTCAACGACGACGCACGATGGCACAATCGTCATTGTCCAAACATCTGAATGTACTCGTCAATACGCACATTATCAGTGACTGCGGTGACGATGGATCAAAGAAAGACATTCTTTCATAGTTCCATGGTATAAGTATATTGCATGTCGATTATGCGGAAATCTGTAGCTCACCTTGTGTCCTATCTGTTCTGAAACGACGTATGAAGACGAAATTCGACGATTTAATATTTGTGTACGTCACACTCATACCATCCTGACCATGGTGTTTTTGTATCAGGAGTACGATAAGCCTTACAAGAGTAGCATTTCACAAACTAAGATGTCGAACATGTCGAAGAACAAGACGTGCGTCTGCTTCTTGTGTAAATTGTGCTCACTTTCGAATTTCCAGTACGAGTACAAAGATTATTCTTTCCTGATGGGATGGTAATAACCATTTATTTTGATATTGTCATGACATCAAGTTTTCCATGCATTTCCTCGCGCATTTCATTTTGACAGTCAAATTTGAGCCGACAATGTTTGGAACATTTTGCTTTGATCTTATTAGACTTGTTTAAGTCGCGTATTCTTCGTTTATGTGACTGGCCGCATTCAGCAATAGTCTGAATTTTTTCTCTCGGAACATAATATGCTCGTTTGTACGTACGTGCCTGTATGTAGCGTCCGCGTTAGCTGGCATTTTACCCTAGTGAATATAACATCTTGGTATGAACAGGTGGACCTATCCACGGCAAAATAGATAATCTTCATCACGAACCCCAAGTCTTTGCAAAGCTGAGTGAAAGACACACATTATACTTGGCCCCAAAGTATTAAATGCAAGGCTTCTTATAAACTGAATGCACTTATTTGAAACATTGTTGCCTTCTCCCGAATTTATGATGATCGATGAGATTTGAATTTGAATGCTCGTTCCTAAAATGCATGCCCCATCTTAAATATGAATGACTCAAATGAATAATAAGATGCTCCAATGGTGAATTTGAATGACCGGATTTAGAATTTGATTCAGTGCTGCGAGCGTGGAATGCGCGAAATTGTATGCTCGGAATAGGAACTTTAAGATGACGCAATGATGAATTCACTGGGAAAATGTATATTTCTTGAAGTAGAGTTTCCAAATTACTTTCGACTTTTGTCCCCATGAACGTGATTTTTTTTTCATTTTTTTTAAAATTCGTGTCTGAAAAGACGAATAACAGAATAATTGACCGTATAGGATGGCACACATGGGTCCGATATGGACAGAATTGCTGTTTTCATCACAAATAGGTATCACAGAAATAAAGGATAATATATTGTGCTGCCAAGTATCATACCATCAAACTCATATTAAAACATTAATTAGTACCAAGAGCACCACGAGCTCTCCTAAGTAATCGATCATAGAGAGCATCTGTGACGTCAGTGATTGACAACCGTCTGTTGTTGATGGAATGGCAGAGAATGAACACGTCCACGTCATTGAACTTGACCTGGTCCATGTCGGCGACGTTGTAAGGGATCTCTTTGAAGTCAACACTCCTTACAACGTGTGTCATGCTTCGAAGTAATTCTATGAGGCCTTCCACACGTTCTGAGTCGCCAAGAGTGCCAACGGTGACTGCCACTTTCTTTGCAAGACAAAAGGAATCGAAATGGAGGGAAATGAAAACTGCATTGTTCCACAAGGCTGTACACAATGACTGCTAAGTGATACATCCGATTGCCTGAATTTCTAAGGTCTCGTGACAATAGATCATCTCTCGTTTGGGAGAACTGCTATTCCAGGTCTTGTTTTATGGGGTAAACCAAACCATACCGAGTGCTGTTCGTTATTCCGAAGGGTCGCTATTCCGAAGGTTCGTTATTCCGAAGGGTCGTTAATCCGAAACACCCAAATTACTTATACCTAAAGGTTCGTTTATCCGGAAATGAAAAAGGGTTCGTTATTCCGAACATTTTTGGCGTTTTACCGAAGGTTCGTTATTCCGGAGATTCGTTAATCCGAAAATGAACATCGGAATGATAAATTAATCAATGAGAGAAACAATGCATACTTTGCAAGAGTAAAAGAAAAGTATATTTTGCAATGCATGGAAAGGAGTGTTCTATACTGAAAAGACGTGGATCTCTTGATAGGCAATAGGCAAATAATATAATCTATCCAATATATTTCCAAATCCAGGCTATGCAACGATAGAGCATGATGGAAGATATCAATGATATGGCATAGACACTATTCATCGAGTCGTGTGTACCAAGAAAATATGGTAACAAAAACAACAATACATACACACAAACACAGTTGATTTCATTTCATTTCATTTCATTTCATTTTATTTTATTTCATTCTCCTTTTTCCAACAGAACACAACACAGTATAAATTAGGTTATTATCACAATCGTATACACACAACCTGGAAATGATATCAAATGATACAATAATAAAGTTACATATATATGCATATATACGCAAAATAATACAAGTCTATGTTTCAGTTGGGAAAAAAAAGGAGAACTGAGAGGTCCACTAAAAAGCAAGCTTGTAGATTGTGAACCACTCAAGAAACTCTAACGAAATACTTATTTGTTTATGCTTAACACAAGTATAATTCAAACAAGACGGAACAAAACATGAGACACACAATAACATGACACGACTAGACAGAAAGGTGGAAAATGGAAGGAAGGAAGGAAGGAAGAAAGAGAATGCCTACACGCTGATCAAAGAAACGAAAGAGGGAATTGAAGAGGGAATTGAAAAAATGCTTTAAACAGCCGGTGGTTGCATACAGCCGTGTAGAGAATATGATGGCTATTTCATGAATTAATGAGTTCAGAGATTAATTGATTGATGGTTGTCAGAGAGGGTTTAACAGAAAGGATTTCAACTTACGCTTAAAGGAATACGAAGAAGGAGAAGAAGTTGATCCCCCCCCCCCAAAAAAAAGGAAAATGCCCACATACAATAGTGTAGGTAAAATCATTGTCCACGAGTGTCCACGTCTTTTCAGTATATAGCAAGAACAGTTAAAGAACACAGAGACATTATAACACAACGAAGAACAAGGTAAAAGGAGAAAACACAGAGAAGAAAGGGAGAGAGGTTAGTGAACACGTTGCTCCAAACAGGTGACTATACCGTATCCGGGCAATTACCCCGAGAGGGCAATTACCCCCTGGCTAAATACTGGTTAGTGGTAAGCTTAGAGTGACGATTAGGGTTAGGGTTAGGGTTAGGGTTAGGAGTTTGAGTTAGGGATAGGATTAGGTTCAGGATTAGGATTAGGATTAGGGCCAGGGGAAGGGTGCGGGGTAATTGCCCAGGGGGTAATTGCCCTAGACCCGACTATACATGTACGAGGGCTGTTACATAAGCGATTTAATTATCACAATTATCTAATGTTATTTCTAGAAAACTGTTTAGTTTATATTCAAATGTACTGGATTTATGAAGATTCACCTTATTGTTATTCAAGCCATTCCAAAATATGGGTCCAATATAATCGCGCATTATCGTGACATGATTAGAATGCACACACTGTTAGTAGTTTTTGGATAAACAGAACACAATACATCGTATATGTTTATTTCTGTAACACCGGAAAGTGACACATCAGTATTTTGTTTTGCTGTTGTTTTTGTTGTACTTGTTTTTAACTCGTGTATTGTATTTCTCTCGGTCTCTTTCTCATTCCTATTGTGTTTTTGTTATAGTGTAATTTTGTTACATTATTCATTTGTCTTTTTACTATCTGGTTGATAATGTGTACGTTTGTTTTGATTGTAATGTTGTGTATTTATATATATTGTTGTATCTTCTTATTATCCAGGGTCCCTTGGTAGAGCAGTTTTTTAACTAAAAGGGCTACCCTGTTGAAATAAAACGGACATCAAATAAATAAAACAACTTTTTTTTAGATATGCATACTTATAGTTCTCATGAGAGGGAGATAGAATTCATTAGATCGTCGAGTATGGGATGGTTGTGTAAGTGACTATTTTGATGAGATAAGTCGTGATGAATAACACAACATCAACTTTAGTCCATGGGCCAAGACCCGAAAAATGGGTTATTGGTACCACCTGAGGTGGCAAAACCTTTTCGGTGTCATTTTGTTTGTCGGGCATAGATATGCTTATCAAGCTATGATAGCATTTCCAAATGAGTAGCTTAGTCATAATAAATGATTTTTTAACCAATTTGGTCTCGTTTTTATATCCCTATACTTCTGAATCGAAACTAAACTGCTATGCAAAGAAGAGCAATGCCTTCTGTATGTCCACAGGTGTTCTGTTGTAATCGCTGTGCGCTTAGTCTTTATTCAAGGCAGCGAAGGGAATATCCAAAGGGTTATGATGTCCACAGCTGTCACGCTAAGTCTTTATCTAGACCAGTGTACCGTTATCATATCTAAAGTTCCTAATAAAAGGGATTATATACTGTTTTTATACCACCCTCTCAACAAATACATCAGTTTTAAACAAAAATCACTCTGTTTATTGAAAACATTATTTATTATAATGTATTGTAGTGTACCGGTACATTGTTTTTGCATTATCTTTCATTGTTGGATGGAAATAAAGTGACATCGGCGTGCTATTAGCGTTTTCACCGTAGCGTTTTCACCGGAAAATGATAAATAATTAAAAAATACGGTAAAATTCACGAGGAATTGCTTTTTTTGTTATTGTTGTTTTTAGATAAAGGGATATACACTATATTATAAGCTTTGGATATTCCCTTCGCCGTCTTGAATATTAGACTAAGCGCTGTGGACATCATAACCCTTTGGATATTCCCTTCGCTGCCTTGAATAAACACTAAGCGCACCGCGTTTACAACAGAACACCTGTGAACATACAGAAGACAGTGCTCTTCCGCGGTTGGTCTCGATTCAGAAGTATAGGGATAAAACAGCGAGACCAAATTGGTTTAAAATTCATTTATTATGACTAAGCTACTCATTTGGAAATGCTTTCATAGCTTGATAAGCATATCTATGTCCGACAAACAAAATGACACCAAAAAGGTATTGCCACCTCAGGTGGTACCAATATCTGGCCTGGCCCATGGACTACTTAATGTACAAACACATTACATAGCGTTAAACTAGACGAGCTATTACTTCTCTTATCCCTCAGCTTTGGGTATGTCACTACCAATAGCACTGACAAATGGGTCTAGGGCAATTACCCCCGTACCCTTACACTGGTAAATAAATTATCGTACATTATTATCACATGATTAAAAAGCACGCGCTGTTCGCATTTCTGCAAAGAGTAGCCTGTATGTATAATGCAGTCGTGACACAAATAGCCTCGCAATATGTAAATGTGCCTTTCTATACTTGCTTTACAGTGAGTATAATTCCACCCACTGAAAAGATCTATCCTCAAAATGAAGTCAGTGTGACTGTTTCTTATACGAACTATAACTTACCTCTCTTTCCTCCTGAAGTAGCGGAGCATTTGGATGAAAACGACCAGCCATTTTGCCTGATTGAAAATAGTTTCCCGGATGTTTCACTGATGGACTGATTTCTACCAGTGTCCGCTCAGTTCGTAAGGGCACACGTTAACTTGGGGAAATAGCAGTCTATCCCTAGCTTACATTGCAACCGTTTTAGATTACTTATCTACGAAATATGATGCTTCCACAGAACTTTGTCATGTGTAAAAATATAGGCTATTGCTGAAATTGTAAGTTTCGACAGGCATAGATCTTCTGGAAACCAGCATATCAGCTCGACAATTCATGGCTTGGCTTGGACCACAATAATCTAAACGGGAAATGTACGTTATAAAAATAGTTATGAATTGTCGGTATTGCGTTTTGTCTGGGCAGGAAATACGGTTAAGAAATCAATCCGGTGGATGCAGGGTTATGAGCTTATAGGTATTTAGACGTATTTTCAGAAGACGCAAAGAGGTATTTGATCAAAAGCAATCACCAAGTTAGTAGCATTCACAGTAATGATGAAAATAATAAAATCATTCACACACCCGAATAATTACGTGTATTGGATTATACTGTGTATAGTATACAATTTCTGCATATACAGATACATTGTAGATAGCTAGATAGATAGATAGATAGATAGATAGATAGATAGATAGATAGACAGATAGTCGATAAATAAATAGACAGATAGATAGATAGATAGATAGATAGACAGATAGATAGACGGGTAGGTAGATAGAGAGGTGCATGATAAGGAACCATCTACGTCTGTTAAATAGAGTCTAGTGCATGAGGCTGAATGCATTATAACAAGCACCGACAAATTCTAAATTTGCCCCGAAGGACAGTTATATTCAATTCGACGTGCGGCCTCATTGAATATAACTGCCTGAAGGCAAATTCAGAATTTGGAGATGCTTGGTACTTGTTACAGTACAATAACATGATGTTTCATTTTATGTACACAAAAGTCAAGTAATGTCATGTTGAATACCCTAGTCTGAACAAAGTCAAGTAATGCTATATATGTTGAATACCCTGGTCTGAATATAACTTGTTTTCCATATAATACATTTTTTTATAACATAGGTATGAAATCAATCGCTTGTGAAAAAGTTTTTCAAATAACTTAGAAAATACAGATAAAATATAATAGGCCTATAGTTGGATGGGATAGAAGGCATAAACTCTTTTATAAACAGGAACAACTTTGGCAATCATTAACGAACGTGGGAAAACACGTTGTTCGAATAGAAGATTAAAAGTACTACACAGAGAAGTGGCAAGATAATGGATAGATTTCTTTAAAACTTCAGAATCAATTGATATCATCATATCAAGGACTTTTGTTTGATTTGAACTCAGCAGCTATCTTAAGAATTTCACTTGGTTGTATGGGTCTTGGTAAGTAAGAGGAAATAAGTCATTCCTTGTTGAATAGATTACAAGCATAAAATGATGTCAGCAATCGTTAACTTCTAAATTATCTCATTTATATACGATTCTGCAATCCAGAACGGAAAATAGCCTATGTAGAAAGCCAGGTAGCCGAAAGCATGGCTAGCATTGGCCTGACTTCCTTGTGTTAGTAATGTGTTGCCGTCGTGATCCGTCGTTTGCATCCTGTAAACTTTCAACTTTACTTCCCGAATCGTATGTATCTATCCCTACCATACAGACAGTGTACATGATTCAGATTACTTGCCTGTATTGTTGTTGTTCGGTATTTTTTTTTTTTTTTTGGTTGGAAAGTTGAGTAGATATAGTTTCTCTTTGTTTCGTATAAGCCATGCAGTTTCGCAGTTGCTTCACAGTTAATACTGTTTATGGAGTTGCCCATTCAATTAAGTGGTTACATCCCTGTGATATACAGTATGCCTATAAGTATGAAGAGATTGCTAATAGCTGAATCATTCTCGAAGATTATCAATATCTTGTACTAAAGGTATAAAATGTTAGTATATAGTTGTTGCAGTATTATGATATCATGTATTCTGTATTCGAATTGTTATTATCTTTATCATCATTATACATATTATTATTATGTATAATATTTTCACCATTATCAGATAAAGTAGTAGTAGTAGTAGTAGTAGTAGGCTAATCGTATAAAGTAGAAGTGGTATAAATAGCATTCGTTCATGACTACTTGATGACGTGAAAGTCAAATTAGCACCTTCCTTTAGCAACCGTTTTGACACCTATACTTCGCAATTGTAGCGGTAATGCCGGTGATTAGTCAAGTGGGAACACACACACACACACACACACACACACACACACACACACACACATAATCAATAAAGTTTAGGCCACATCATCGCCCTTTTCTGTTAAGAAAGTTGCTTGTTACTTTCGTTGTTTTATCATTTCTGATTTTGGATTGTATGACTGCTCCTCAGCTTCTTATCTTACTCGTTTTAAGAAAATGGCGACTCTTGTTAGGGAGGCCTTAAGCTGTTACAAATTGCGATGGTCATTGAAATTGTTGCAACCCCCGAATTCTGCGAGCGGTTCATCATTGGATCCGTAGCTGTCTGTCAAAGGTTATCAAGTCACGTGTATAGTTGGGGGCTACTGGTGCTGTCTTAGGAGGCTTTTTGCAAGCATTTGTGATGCAATACAAATTTTTATTGCCTCATTCATGAAATTAATTCGTATATCTTTATTGTATTCTTATCTTATATTTGTTTTGAACAAAACTCGCCGATTGGAAAATACCGCCCGGCCAGCATGCCTCTGCACAGTAAAATTAATTCTTATATACTATAATGATACATTGTTGCTCTACAGGTGACCTGACCTGCATAGTTTTAATACGCAAACCAGAGTCGTTAATTCGATGTAAGATGTTTCTTTATTTTTCTGTAAATATTCATCTCAGCAGGACATTTTCAACTCGATCACGGATACTCCCAATACAAGCATTTCCAGACAATTATCAAAGTTTCTCACATATTCTCACGATTAGTGTTAGGTAAAAATGTAGCTGCAAAAATATAGAATGGACACTTTGGCAAATTCAGTTTTTATGCATTTTCAATTGTCAGCATTCGCAATGAAAGCTCATTTACAGATTTTTCAACTTTCCAATTTCAACCAGAACTTTACAATTTCTGCCAAGGAGCTATTAAAAAAGTGTTCAGGAATGAATAGGAAAATGACTTGTAAATAAAGATCAAGATCATCCCTGCTTTCTTCATTCCAGCATTGCTTCCTATTATCAATGACTATTCTCTTTCTTGGAATTCTCAAAGAAAACACACATAGATGACTGTACTTCTGTTTGTTCTCTTGATTCACTCTATTATTAGTTTATTGAGATCCCGGGTGGCAACAAGGCGCTTTCTGAACTGTATGGGCGACTTATTCTATCTTATTATTTTCCCTTGAATTACGCTGAATGATATCACAATCCATCCTCACAATTGTGACAGTCGGGTTTCTGCACAATTCAAACTTCAGTAGGCCTAATTATTCATTTGAGGCTTCACAATCAATTTAACGGACGCAGCTGTTGGTGATAGTAAACATGTTTATGACGTGATATTGGATGATAGGAAATTCTGTAAATGAGTTTCTCATCCAGGCCTGCATATTTCGTGCGGACTTCTATCTATAATATAAGGAACATTGTATGAAACGGATAAAATGGAACTTGACTTGGGAATATACGTTGTAATACTGAATTGAAATAGAAATAGAAGGAAGAAACTTTTCTTGATTTTCAGAGACAAAAATTGAGGAAACACACACACACACACACACACACAAGCACAGACACACACGTACACACATACCCATATATATATATATATATATATATATATATATATATATATCATATAAAACTATCATGTATTCATTCAATGGTTGGAATCTTGTACGTCATCCACAACAAGAAGTTATTAGTTCCGAGCAAGAGAAATCAGCAGATATCTTATATATTTCTCTTCACATCAGAGTAAGATGACAAAGGTTCGGACATGCATGATAACAATAAGCATTAAACAGTTGCAATTTCATACTTACAATATGTTTCTTTTCGAATGAAATCTTCTTGGGATTCCAAATTATACTTTAGCTCTTTCTTTTTCCTATTTTTTTCTTTTTTTCACGAAAGGTGATTTTTATGTAAAGATATTGCAAAAAGTCTGTAACTACTTGGCTTTAAATTCCATGTAGTTTGCTTTTGTATGTTAAAGAAGATACATTTGTCACACCATTCGTGCTCTCTGTAGAGCTGAAAACGACAACACCTCGTGAATCAAAGAAAATAATGGTCTTTGGTCATCAATAGTTGTATGCAGTCACGGATATAAATCTTACCGATATTCATTCCATAACATGCTGTCATAGAACGATACCTGAACGTTATAAAAATCTCTTCATATTTATACAGGTACACAAATGAAAGCAGTTCATGAAAAGGTTGGCAATGATCAATGATGATTTCAAACACTTTGCACTTACACAAAGGGTTTATCCAGGAATGTGTTACAGAGATAGAGTGGCAACTCTTCGTAATTCATGCAAACACATGTTTGGGTTCAAAGCGTTGACAATAGGATGTCTAACATTACACTACACTTTTAAGTCATGCTTGGCACCGCTCTAGTGTCAAGACGAAGTTTGGAGACGAAGGACGCATTTCACCTTTCACTGAATTACGAGTTTTATTTCACAGTGAGATTTTAAATGAAACGCTCGAATTGATTTAGAACAGTTTAGGGAAGAATTCAATATAATAAACATGTATTTCTAGTTTATTTTTAAGGCGCAAATCGAAATGAAATGAAACTTAGGCCCTCTTAAAAACCTAATATTTTTCTATGATGCGCACATTTACGTATGTCAGTTTTCTATCTTTTAATCTTGGATATTTTGATCTTTCAAATAAAGTATTCCGCTAAAGCGTGTTCAAGCGTGTTTTAAACCTTTTTGTTGTTAAAATTGTCAGTTTTACACTGCATTTTGATTCGCTGCTCCAATTCAAGGTACACAAATTCATTGTTGCCATCACATTGAAAGAGAGCGAATTACAGTAAGGGCAAGTCTTTCCTGATGTGAGAGCGCTAGCCCCGATTATTGATGCTCTCTTTTGTCAAAGCATCTGGTTCCCACCTGCAGTTAAGCGCATAACTTCTCGACTGTGCCGCGCATGACTTCAAAGGAGAGCAGTAGTTGTCTCTCCTTCCCTACACCTCCCTGGATGGTGGCATGATGGACAGAGGTAATGAAACTTATATACCATGCACCCGCATACACTAAAATTATCATCCGAAAATTCGAAGATATATTGTATACAGTCAGACCTCTCCTATCCGGACATGCCGGGACCGGCGCTCATCCGGATAAAGGATTTGGCCGGATATGGGAAACTTTGATAATGTTTAGTACAAGCAGCTGTCTACCCAATGGTAGCTACATGTAGGCCTACGTGTATTGATTTTACGTGAACATGTCATGTCCTCGTCAGCTGGTCTGCGTTCAGAATTCTCTGATAATTTGCTCAATGAACGAAACTTGCACCATGCCCTGATTGAATAATAGAGAGACCAGATAAAGAGAGGCCGGATAGGACAGGTCGGACTGTATTTTATATATAACAGGCTCCTTCGGGATCATCAAAATAAGCAATTAGGGTGTACAGTCTAGCCATATGTCTCCAAAATGAGACTAGGTTCAATCACAAATAAATTTGCATACAAATCAATGAAGTGAAATGAATTAAACATGGCAGTCAACCGCAAAAAGCAAGAGGGGCATCATCGCGGCTTTTTCCTCCCCATCACAACATAACATGATGACGATGCAATCAAGGCATTCTTATTCTTCTTCGTCTTCTATCGATAAAGTACAGGCCCATGGGTATCGGTGGACACTGTGGACTTATTGTATAGTGGACATAGATTATGACATTCAAGCGTCACAATTGAATTTCATATTTTTATAAATTCTACTTTGCACTTTGAAAAACGTCTGTCCAGATGCGACTATTCAGGTTATCCTTAAATCCATCTACTTTGTTTTGATATGGCAAAGTGTATGGTAAGGAAAAGAAACTAATTTGCACATTACTCATGCTTTCCGTACAACAGAAAAATGTAACTGAACTCGTAAAGTTCTGGATCATTGAACAGTAAAATTACAGGCCTACAGGCGAAATGCGCTTTAGTAATAATGCATTCATAAGTGTACGTACATATTACTAATATACATGAATAACTGCGTTTTTATATTAAAATGGTAACTGAATGTTAAAAATTTCTAGGTACACGTGAAAGACAATAAGAATGCACAAATATAACAACAATATCTCATGTACAAAGTTAACAAAGATCGCAGGTAAGTTTTATGATCAGAATTCCACACGTATATGACAGTTATATCAAGGACTAAACTAAAAAGTACGACTCACTTTATCCAAGCGTTGTACTAGTATATCACGCAAAGCGACATTGGAGAGTCTTTATAATATGCATGCATTATATCATTATTAATTTGTAGACACTTCATGGAACTCCATCCATCCTTAGAGGAAACCGAAACCCAAATGTAAATGTGGATTGAGGAAAAGAAGCAGTAGAAGAAGTAAAAATTAGAAAAACAAATCCGTTAAAATTGTAGGACTATGATTCAAAAGTTACATAGTTTCCGGCGCCATCATCGCTGGATAAGATACGATAGTTAATGACGTCATCGCATTCTGGATAACAATTTGAAGAAGATAATGGAGAATTCACCAATTTTCTTTTTTTTTTTTGAATTACATATTTCATCGACATGTTGCTGACATACCCCGCATTCTAGCTGACATGGGGTAATTTTAATAGCCCCGCATTCTAAAAGAAGTAAATCAAGTGCTCTTTCATTATGTCAGAAAAGTGAAAATACAAGGTGTATGTTGAATTTTCTGTATTCATTCGTATTATTGTTGTCCAGAATATGACGTCATGAACTGTAATATTTTCTCATCCCGAGATGACGGCACCAAAACCCTACATATTCGTATAACTTCTAAACGGATTGTGCGATTTTCCTGAAACTTTCACTAAAGTATTCCTCTATATTGCTACTTTCACCCAATCCTCATTCATTGTTGACTTCTGGGCCACATTTCATAAAAGATGTTAGGATGGCAACTCTTGCTGGAATGACAACTTCCCACAGCAAACAGCTAATCAGGAAGCTGGATTCCTGTCGTTGCCATGACAATTGCCGTTCCAGCAAGAGTTGTTATCATATCAACCTTTTATGAAATGGGGCCCTGGTTTCCTTTAATTAAACAAACACATCCATACGCTCGCGTATAGACAATACAACACGAGCAAACCCGGGAGCAAACGCTATTATAATGGACTACGCCATTGTTGCCCTATACAGACAAACACAGAATCAAACAATCTTAGCTGAAACGAGTTCGTCATTGATCAGCTTGCTTTATCAGCTGGTCTGTCTCCGATGTTTGGCTGCTTCTGATAATTTATTGCGATAAAGCAAGCTATCTCCATTTTGCACTGTACAATATACATGTACATGACATTCTCACTAGCACCAGTCAGAGTTACAAATAAAGCTATTCTGGAAAGCGAGGTGGGAAATGTTATCTAAAGTGTGAAGTTACTTTTATAAACAAGTTTAACACGATGAGGTTACTATAAGAGGCAGATAAGATCTTACGCAGTTGGTATTGAGTAACACAGCTCAAAGTAAATTAGACGTTCACAGTCAGGATTTGATTTTACCTTCGTGAGCTTTCACCTATGACTATGTCTGCTGGCTTCGTTACACTGGACTTGCTCGCCTTGTAGACGGAGCGTTGGCAGTCTGGCAGTCTGGGTACGAGGCAAAAGCTCGAGAAGGTAGGTCTATGATCAAACTGATTGTTAACAAATATATATATATCTATATATATATATATATATATATATATATATATATATATATATATATATCATGGAGATTTGTCAGTGACATGAAACTTTTCCAAGCTGAAGGCCAAGTTTGAATAACCAGTAAAAATGACTTCCTCATGCGTCTCACATCAACAAATGTTGCGAACTAACCACACTACTCAACTGGAGTGACTCTATTTACTTCCGATTATTTTGTGACCCCCCCCCCCCCAAATAGACAAGTGTATTTTTGTGACAGATAAATGAACATGATTTATCTTCTCCAATGCAGTTCGACAAATTATGAATAATCACACATTTTAGAGATCATCATGCGATTTAGGATGGATCGTAGGTTTCTAATTACTGTTAGAAGTTTTAAAGCAGCCCGAAAATCCTCGCTTTCGTGCTGAGACAGCTCCTTTCAAGCTGCTGCAAAGTTGTTCCAATTGATCCTCCGGCAGCTCCGGCGGTGAGGAAGCACACTGTCCGGCAAACACCACAGCGGACGATTTGCGGCACGCCGTCGGCTGCTTGATCCTGAAAGCGTTCAGACTACTCGCAAGAACGTTGGCTTCAAGTTCATTATCTTTGAAGTCGTACGCAACAATGATCACCTTTTTATTACCTGACGAGGAAAAAGAAATATCGGGTATGAGAATGAAAAGGGAATAGATTGTGTGATAAACCTATACTTGACTATCTGTTACAGATGACGTAATATACTCACTCTGAGCGCAATGTCCGCGGAACTGGGATGGCTGCCCTCTGGCCCCTTCCCCTCCCCCTCCCTCAAAAACATCAACAACCATTGTAGACCATCATGTTTGCTAAATTGCATTTAAAGAGTAACATCTATTTTAGAGAATGGAGAAATATTACTGAACGCATCGATTAATTTTGAGGAAACCGGAGTAAGAAACTAAGTTTTAAAGTACAGGTAATGATTTTTAGATAAGAAGGCTGTACAACAGCCAGTGATGGATACAGTATATAGCGGCATGATATAATGGAGAAAATACCACGCGATTCACACAAAATGTCATTGCTTATGAAAAGTACACAATCCTTCTACTTGTTGCTGACATGGTAAATGTCGTGTGACAATTTCTCATGCCTTCTTAACCCTATAAAGCCCAAGCTATTTTGACCCATTCCAGACCCAAGAGGGGGGGGGGGGGGGTGGTGGGGGGTGGCACATTGTGCCCCCCCCCCCCCCCCATATAACTTCTTTATAGTTATGATATATGATATATGACCGTCATATTTGGCACATGAGTAGAGCAACTCATACTCTACATGACCCAACATTTGAAATTTCTCAAGGTCATCCACTGAGGGCGCTATTTACCAAAATATAAAGAAATACATAGGAAATATGCTAAAATCATATTTTTTCTTTTTATTTCTTTATCCCTAGCATATATGTTTTTATTTCATATCAACCATTTTAATATTTACCACAAAGGAAAAGCAAGTCAACCTTCACTATTTGTTAAGGTTGAAATTTCTCAAGGTCAACAGGTGGGGGCGCTACTCATTACAGTATGAAGAAATATATGAAACCTATGATGTATTGCTTGGAATAGGTACATAATATTGGTATCACATTTCATATTTCCAAATATTGAAATTTTGAATTTGCAGATTGATGATATGACAAAAAATGATATTACAGGCAAAGCTTGTGTGAAGATAACACAAAATAGAAGGGTAGTCTTTGGAAAATGCTGTATTTTCGATTATTTCTTTTCTATCTATTGTTTGATGCCTACGTCATATAAAAGAAATTAAGAAAATAATAAGAAGACCATTTTAGGGTAATTCACAACCATAATTGCTTCAAATTTTGGTCCTTCAGCAAATTACAGCCAAGAAAACCCCCATTTCATCCATTATCATATTGTTAACTGAAATTGGAACAGAAAATCATGTAAAATCTGACGAACATGGTTGTCAGTTTACGGTTGCCATGGCAACCAGCAATATCGGACATAGCTAAATTATATATAAAAATGTTTGCAATATAAGGTTTTAGGAAAAGTCACCAAATTTGATTGAAATCGAGTAAAGGGTGTAGGAGTGATAAACGAAAATATGGTAGGGGGCACAATGTGCCCCCCCCCCCCCTTGGGCTTTATAGGGTTAAGGATATTAGTCATGAGCCCTTTCATTATGCTCTATAGAGAAATGAAAATAATGTGGAAATCTAGTTTATTTTTCTTTGTATCGTTCCCCTATCCGTGAAATCACTAATTGCAGTTAAAGCCTTCATGTCATTCATGTATTTTTCATTCATTTATTTTTCAATTTCCAACAGAAACATATTTTTACAGAAATTGAATACATAAATTTCATCATAAGACAAAATTAAAAGTTTAAAAAATATTGTAAGTATACGGAAATGCTGGAAGTCGTATCCCATGATGATTAAATCAAGATCAGGTGACATGTTAACACTTGAAGAGTTTGTTCGCAAAAACCGATAAGTCCATATTTGCCAAATGGAGATATTTGCGATTAAAGGTCAAGAAAAATACAGAGAATAATAAGAAAATTTATGCTTCTTTTGACAATAACTTCAAAAATTTGCCTTTATATGTAGTGACCAATATATCATTTAAAAGGTATTATTTTGTACTTTATGACAGAGACCGTACTTCAAAATCTTCAAAAATGAACTTATCGGTTTCTGCGAACAAACTCTTCACTTTTTGGTTGACTTGCTGTTGAGTTAATGCTCAAAAGGGAACGTCTGAGTTTCTCAATTTGAATCTCTCTAAGTGAATTAAAAATTACTCAAGCTACTTTCAAATTTGCCTTATGAACTTGATGAATCTCAAGGACATAATTTCATATGTAATCTCAATTTCGTCGAAATAGAAGAATATGGCAGAATGCTTGACAAATGGATCACACTGCAAGGCTATAATGAAGAAGGGTACCTATTCCATCATGATAAACTGAAACCAATGTTTAATATATCACTTCAGAGTATACTTAATATCTTCATAAAAATCTACGTACCAAGAGCACGACAAGCCGTCTTAAGTAACTGATCGTAGAGAGAATCTGGGACGTCAGTGATAGACAGCCTTCTGTTGGTGATGGAATGACAGAGAATGAAGACGTTCACGTCATCAAACTCGAACTGATCCATGTCTCTCACGTTATAGGGTATCTCTCTGAAGTTGACACTCTTTACAACATCATCCATGCTTCGTAATAATGCTATGAGACCTGCCACACGTTCTGAGCCGCCTGTAGTACCAACGGTGACTGTCACTCTCCTCCTTTTCTTCTTCTTCTCCTTTTTCTTCTTCTTTTTCTCTTCCTTCCTCTTCTTCTTCTCCTCCTTTTTCCTCTCCTTGTCCTTCTTCTTCTTTTCCTTCTGCTCCTGATCCTTTCCAGCAGATTCCGACTGCTGCCTCTGCGAGACGAAAAGAATCGATATGGATGAAAACGGTAACTCTGTGCAGTGGTCTGGATCCCGTACCATGCACTCTGATTGATAAATTCAATTATCTGCATTTCAAAAGTATCGTGATGTCTATTGCTCGTGGAATTAAGGAGGAGGGAGCTAGCAATCTTTAAAATAAGTGTCCCACCTATAGCTGTAGATGCAAAATTTCATCTTCCGGATGTGAGCACCTAGACCAATATTTGCTAATTGGTAATATCTGCCGCACTTTCACATCTGCACAAATCAAGGAAAGATATTTACAATTACGGAAAGTTGGCAAAGTCGAGATAAAGAGAGAAAGAGAGAGAGAGGGGGGAGGAAGAGGAGAGAACAGAAAAGGACTTCACTATCCTAAAATGCGACGATAATTTCTTACTCATTGCAAATTGATAATTTTAGAGGCTTCTTCATACCATTCTGCAACCCAAACAAACAAAAACATATGGAAAACGGAGGGCCCAATTGAAAGATATACCTCTTAAAACACTAAGTTAGTTGACATTATGACAAAATGATACATCAAGAAACTACAGAATTACGGCTAGTGGGAATAATTTGCGGATTAAGATACAGACTACATGAGGGACCCCATCCCCTTTCGATATAAAAATTATCCTCTCCTGACCTACCTGTCCTATCAGCCTTCTATCTGGGTGTCCCTGTATGACTACCCGCTTTTCCTATGAAACAACCTCTGATAACAATGCTGGTTACTTGCATTCTTGCCCGTTTAAGTGAAACGCCACTTCTTGTCAAAGTGACGTGGATAACTTTTACAGGCTAGACACATATAAACAGAATGATTAAGGTAGAGGTTTCATCAAAACGTTATGAAACACACCACGGCGATTTGCAAGTCACGAGTTTTGTATGCGATAGTGACGTGAACTATAAACTTTATGTACAAACTAAATTGGATAGTTGTGAGGCAATGGCATGTCTGATTATCATGTATGCAGGGTTGTGATTGAGTGTATCATTTTATTTGAATGATGTTTTGGTTTTGGTTGCGTTAAACGAAAGTTTCAGGTTCATTTTTTTCTGTTCACATTCAATTTTTGAATAACGTATAAGTACCGAAAGAAATTCTGAAAATGTTAGAACTGCGTTTTGATGAGTAATTATTTTGATTATGATAGGGAAATGTCATGCAACAGTCAAATACCGAGTAAGGGCGGGAAATATTCATTTATAATTTGCATGTTATATAGGACCATGATCTGGATCGTTTATTGTTATATGTCATAATTATGGCATGTCATCTATGTGACTGTACAATCCCACCAGAGGTGCCTTACACCCAAATTATCTGACATCACCCCCCCCCCCCTCCCTCCCCTTTATGTGCGGCAGAGCACTGGGGGTTGAGAGTGTGAAGAGGGACTGAGCAGACAAAACAGAAACGGATACAAACTCCTCTATAAGGGTGTCAATTTCCGCAAACGAACTTTATGAGATGGGGCAGGGCATTAAAAAATTGATCATGTGATGCAATATACATATATATATATATATATATATATATATATATATATATATGTGTGTATATATATATATATATATATATATATATATATAATACATATATATAGATAGATTACCATAGGCATTGTCCTAAATGATCGTGATTGTATCATTTATACTAGAAATATAAATTATTATTATTTATTATAAAATATTATAAATATTACTCATTATAGCATACTTAATGAAGGACACTGAATAGATTCTACACCAATCACTAATCTAAATAGACGCACAGCTAAAATACGGCACGAGGAGAGATCATGTAAACACAAATTCTGCGACTTGCAGCTGCACCGATCGTAGCTTGATGTAGATGTTTAGTCACCCCTTAGCTCCCCCACATCATTTCCTCCCTCTCTCTCTCACTTTCTCTCTCTCTCCTCCAGATGGCTAAATGTTAAAGGGAACCATTTGCTTCTCATATTTTGGGAATGGTGGAAGATCTATCCTCGTGAATGTCGTACTTCTTTGCTTTCAAGTTAATTCTTTGCGAAGTCATCCCAATAAATCAACTCTTTAGATGACCAGATGTCTTTTTAGTGGAGATGAATGGATAATGAAAGTGAAAGTAACTTCGATAGTGATTATTGAATTCATTGTGATTGCATTGATGCATGCACTTAAGCCAAGGAACGCATTCACTAACGATTTTAGCGTTGACAACTACACGGTACATTGTCCGCACTAACATATGACTAATGTACCCATACACATCATGTTTATCATACGAACTTATCCCTCTCTCCCATCTCAGTCTTACATACACGTTTCATAGGCTTACAACAAATAAAGTTGATATTGTTTATTATTGTCTAAAATGATAGCCAAAACGAAGCACCCAAACACACATCACTCACACACACACACACACACACAGAGGCTGCATACGTATCATGCAGTGACGGGATTATCCTTTTGGAATATAGATAGTCAGTGATAATCACATGACCAAAGAACAATGGCCATGTAATACAAGCATAGAACCTGTACTCACCATAGCGTTACACCCACTTCAGTAAAAGTGCCTATAGTTCAACTGGCTTACCTGTGTTTCCCCTGGTTTCTCTGGCATATTTTCTTCAGTGATAACAGAGTCAGCCATTTTGCACGATTGAAAACAATTTCAAGGGTGCAGCAAAGGAATGCGGTGACTGTTGTCCAGTTCGTTTTCTACGAGCTATGTAATGCTGCGTCAAAATATTGTACGAAGCAGTTCCTGATTTCAGTCACATTCCGTAAGGGCATGCAGTCTCGGGGAATCCCAACCTATTCAGCCTACTTCGAAGCGTTTCGGAATATCATTGATACAAAAAAAGATAGTAGTTTCAATGAGACTTTTATCACAATGAAGGAAGACTATTGATAGATTGACAATCTATATTGCTTGTTTGTTTGTTTGGTTGGATTTTTTTTTTTCCGCCCGTGCCTACGTATATGTCTTCTTATACCACGACAATAACGTTACTTTTGTTACAGTCGGTTCTCCTCGCAGAAAAAAAAAATGGTGGTTGAGATATTTTGATGAAAAGGAAATACTGTACGAGACACGCCCTTTTCATTTGTTAATTCCTTCACAGATACATACACTGGCAATCAATGACGTCTAACAAAGAGCTTCCTACGATGGGGGGGGGGGGGAGAGAGGAGGGGAGGGGGAGGTGGCCGCGACATGGCATCGTGCCTCACTCCAGAGGGACCCCACATTTTGTGTGTAAGAAGAAGGATACCACGAGGGTGGAGTACCCTCTTAAAGGAGTGAAGAACAGCGTCGTATTGTTGATTCAGATTAGACAGACCAGAATGCCACTGGCAGAGATAAAAACAAGCAAACAAACATACAAAACAAACAAAAATGAGAAATATAAGTTTTTGAAAAAATATTGAAATGTTGCTGTTGTTACTTTTTCGTATTGAGTTTCGGCACGACAGAAAGGTGAATTTGATATGTGTGTGTGTGTGTGTGTGTGTGTGTGTGTGTGTGTATGTGTGTGTGTGTGTGTGTGTGTGTGTGTGTGTATGTGTGTCCGAGTGCGTATTTATTATTATGTAGAAGTATAGAGGCATAATTATTTGCTCATTAATGCTGTGCGTTGTTGAGTTTGTTGCTCTGGAGGAAATTTCAGGGTCACCGTCGTATCATAGACAAGCACTTTCGAGTGCAGGTTAAATTAATTATTTTATTCGAATTACATGCATGTAGTGTTCACAGTCGTATTGATGTGAGAGCGTTAAGAGGAAATAGTGATCCAACAAATAAGTTAACGATGGATGTTAGATGTCAACCAAACTTAGGAAGACCAGGATAATTATTCACCTTACCCCACTCTCCTTGAATAATAATAATAAGATTATATCCGATGGCCAATGTGGCCTACTTGATATGTCAGTCTCGTGGTCGAGTCGTCAAGGATTATTATTAATTTAAATTACCCTGACCGCTGGTAAACTATAACTGCTAATCTACATTACAGCAATTATTAAGAAGAAAGTCAGCGCCATTTAATGTATATGCGCTCAGATCAAAGGTGGGTCGCTTGTGATAGCCCAGATGGCAAGCATTTCCTGTTCACCACAAATAATTTTGTTGAGTGGGGAAAGAGCATATTGTGGGAACTGCCTCTGTGAGCTGATGAAAAATACTGCATTAACTGTCAATGCTAACCATTAATCGTCAATACTACAATACCTCTCGATACTACATACAGTGACTGTCAATATTATACATTAACCTTTAATACCATGCAGTGGCGGATCAAAAGGGGGATGGGGGGGGGGGCGTCCCCTCTTTATTTGTTTTTAAAACAAAAGAAATGAAAAGAAAAAATGAGATGAAACTCGGAAGTAGCACCAGAAAATACTGTTTGCTCCCCCCCCCCCCCCCCCTTTACGGAATTCCTAGATCCGCCCTGAATAAACACGCAAAACATTGACTGGCAATAATAGGCGTTGTACATTATCTGTCAATGCTACATTAACTGTCAATACTATGCGGTAACTGATACTACATAAACTGTCAATACTACATTAACTGTCATACTACAGTAAGTGCCAATACTACAATTTCTGTCATTATCTGCCAATGCTGCATTTACTGCATGTCAATACTACAATAACTGTCAATACTACAGTAACTGTCAATACTACAGTTAACTGTCAATACTACAATAACTGCCAATACTACAGTAACTGTCAATACTACAGTTAACTAGCTGTCAATGCCAATAATACATACAGTAACTGCCAACATGTTGTCAGTCAATGGAAACTTAATTCAAACACATGAGCACCTTCATGGCTCATATAATGAGCAAGAAGGAATATAATTTCACAGTTATGATATGACTCAAACGTAAACAACATTGAAGACATGCGCAAAATGATGCCAAGGAAACAGCAACTTCATTAAACAGCCTGCTTGCCCATTTTCAAGGAAACTGACATCTCATACTGTGGATTGTGGTGTAGTTTAAAGGTGTTTAAAGGGACTGTACAGTACTGGTTGAGGTGGGGATTCAGGTTTATAACATTCCTAAGTGAGATAATGAAAGACCTCTTATAAAATATGAAAGAGCATGTAATTTAAGGAAGGATTCAACGTTTATTTGATGAAAATTGGTTTTCAAATGGCTGAGATATTAGAAAAAAAACCCTGATAATAATAAAAGGCGACATGCCACGCCTTTATTAGGATCTCTTTGTTCCACCTTGTTTTTGGATATCCCAGCCATTTCAAAACCGATTTTCATCGAATAAACTTTTGATACCCCTTAGAACTGCATGCTCTTTGACATCTCATAGAGTGGTTTCTGAATATCTCGCAAAATGTTAAAAGCTAAATCTACACCTCGACCAGATCTGTACACACCCTTCAAGCACTCGCAAAAATCAACATTGTTTTCTTTCATGTTGCTGTTTAGTAATATCTTTCCAGAGTGATGTTGGTGTATGGGCTCTTTAATCGTGTCAAAAGCAAAGTGAAATTCAAAATTTTAGATTCAAAAAATTTAACTTCAAAATTCGAATTTTTGAAATTCAACATTCAGACGGCAATTTATTGTGCACGTTCTGATCCATCGAAAGTTGATTTACAGGGAATTTAATGGAATGGGCGTCTCCACAGTGAAACTGCCTTTTCAGTCACCTGTGAAGCAAGCCTCTTTAATGAGCTCAGGGTACGTGCAGCTAGCAGACGCGTTGTGGAAAAAGTGTAGTGATAAAGTGGCCTATGGGATCATAGATAGTTCCACATGTTTGCACAATTATGATACCGGTCACGTTTAATTTGTACATGTGAGAAATGACAGCAAGCCTCTAACATTATTAAATTTTATAAATGGTGGATTCGAGCAATGTCATTGCTCAATGAAAACATGTTTAGCTTAAGTTCCTTGCAACATTCCTATGTCACATTCTACTTGAAGAAGCCTCGACAATTCATTTTGGCAAAGTTTACTCTTTCATTGTAATAAAGACAATTCATACATGCAGTGTAATGCCTAATATACAGAATCATTTTTTTAGTGCGAAATCAAAATGAAAGTAAAATGGGATCCTTCATTAAGATAAGAGATAAAAAACGGACAATAAACCCCCTGCAACAATAAAACAAGCACATATTGTGTGCGTGTGTTTGTGTGTGTGTGTGTGTGTGTGTGTCTGTATGTCCGTGAGCCCACAGTTGCATCACAATTAAACGTTCAAGAAACTTCTTTTTAAGACAAAACGTTGATGTAGGATTGACATCAATAATTATGATGAGAACCAGAACAAGTGCAAATAAAATCAACAGGTCTTAATGGTAAAACCTATACATTTGGATGCTCGTTTATACCTGCCATTCTAACCTTGTGAATTGTCTCACTCTTCACGTTTGGTATCTAAATCATTATTTTCCTACCCAGGAGCAAAAGCATGACTAGCGAACAGAAAAAATGGCATTGTATATCATGTTGACATTGTTGTGCTCTTTACATTACAGACGTTTAAAGACACATTACTTGTGGTTTACGATTAGCAGGTCATATTTGGAGATAAGCTTTATCTTAAAGCGTAAATAAAAACAACATCAACAGCAACAACAACACACACACACAAAGAAAACCGCACACACACATTAACGAGGGGATTAAGATGATTGCGTATAAGACCGGAAATGTTATAATAACATGTACAGGAAGAAATGTACAAGTCAGAGGTCACATTAACGTGAACGGAAACACATGGGGTCATTGCGTATCATTTCTGAATGGTGAGAATTCCAGCCTGGATGGCGGCATTAGGTGGCAGACTAAACCAACGACCAGTGCAATGACGATGAGAGCCAAGGTGACGATCAAACATTGCCTGTCGAGTGACTTATTATTGCCCCTTTCTGTTTGCTGCCTTGAGTGTGATGACGCCTCCCTCACAAACCCCTCCAGCCTCTCCCAGTCATCGGGGATGATCTCCACCGGTTTGAAGTCCAGTTTTCCCGCGATCATCGCCAATGCGGAATTCTTGAACGTCTTGGGTTGCTGTCTGCGAAAGACATTCATTTCTCTGGCATACACGTCATGTCGGTCGAACTTGTCCTTGGGCATGTCGTGCACTATCACGCCAACTCTGCTTTTTCCTGCCACAATCAGACATAAGAAAACCAATGACAGCAAGGAACAATGTTTATTGATACTCTGAAGGAGAACAGACGTGAGATGTATAAGTAAGATCTACGGCGAGTGAAGTCGAGAATCAGTAAATAAGGCAGGATTTTATGAACAAGATATTCATAATCGTGGACATGATCTTTATTTCCTCAAATTCTCGAGGATCATTGTTAAGAGTATCGTTCATAATTGAGACCATACATAACGAAAAGACAGAAAACAGAACAGAAACAGTAAAGACAGAGACAGAAAGAAGAAGGAAGAATGAGAAAGAAAATGACGGGAAGATGGAGAACACTCATAACTAGTCCGCATCTAATAACGCGAGAGAAAGAGGTCGTATCTATACTGGACAACAGAGGATATGGGCAAATATAAAACTGCAGACCTAACCGTTTACAGACTGACTAAAGCTAATGGATATCACTGGAACACAACAACTATAATCTATTTCCGTTCACATCGACATACATTATAACAATAGATATGTGTCATCATTTCCAGGACGAATAAATCACATTATCTAAATCGTTCGTCTTACCCACGGTGATTTATCACAATCATGGTCTACTCCCACTTCGTCCAATAGCCATTTAATCTCAACCCACATGGTCTAATCCCGTTTCGTCTACAACCAGTTCGTCTAGTGACCATTTAGTCTAATTTCCACTTAGACTCATTACCAGTTGGCCTACTCCCAGGTTGGCTATGCCCATTTCGTATAACCCACAGTTTATTAGACCACAGTGGGGGGGGGGGGGGAACCCTAAGGAGATATTGAGATTAGACCATCTGATTATTAGATGGAACGATAATTAGCCAAACTGGGTATTAGACCAAGTGACGATTAGACCACACGGGCATCAGAAGAAATTGACAATAGACTAAATGAGTTTAGCCATAGTGGTGTTAAACAAACTGGGAAGCAGACCATCTGATAGTAAGTAGATCAAGTGGCAATAAACCTTACCCACAACTCTTGCTGCTTTAGGCAGAAACTTTTGATAGAGGGCGTCAGTCACGTCCGTGATGGCGAACCGCCTGTTGTGTATGGAGTGGCACAAGAGCATGACGTCAATGTCGCTGTCTGCGACGGAGAACTTGTCGATGTCGTTGTACGGGAGTTTGAAGTAATCGACATCGGCGACGATATCCCTAAAGCGAGACCTCATTTCGTCGATTAGCCCCTGGACGTTCGCTGATGAAGCCGAGGTGCACACGGAGATCGATAGCTTGCATGACGACATTCTGTAAAGCCATTCAATTGCACCTTTTTTGGTCATACAATGTATTATTCTTTTTACTCATTCTTATCTTTCCTATCATGTCAATTATGTTCTCCCATCAGATGAACTAAATCTGCTCTCCCACCTTGGCAAATATCATGAGACTTCGTCGAAATAGAAACAATACGGTTGATTATTTAACTTTCGAGATAAAGCTGTGGGGATTTGACAAGAGAAAAGAAACGCAGGATCGAGATCTTTATTTGATCTTGGAGGAGGTCTCGATAAATGACAAAAGATTGTGCAAACGTCTAAACATCATCTGACAGACAGGCGAGGAGAAATGGGAACAGAAAGCAACTTGAATGTGTACTGTGTATGTTAAAAATCTCTATACAACATGTCCCCGAGTTTCATATGAGATTGTGTTTGTATGTCTGTGCGTATACGCAGTGTGATATGCGTGAGTATGATATGCGTATACATGTTTATGCATGGATGGGTTGGACTGGGTAGGCTTAATATAGATAACTGAGGGAACAAAGAAAAAATAAGTAACGGACTGATTGAAGGAATGGACAAATCGGCGAATCGGTCAAAGTAGATGTAGAATATTTATACACACTTTGGCATCATCTTTCCACTAATGGTGTTATAATCACTTCCGGGTTAATGTTGTTAATTACACTTTGATGGCAATATAATGTATATCGTCATGGCTCCAGAATTTGACAAGGGGTACTTAAGCGTTTTCAAGTGTCATTTATATAAGCACGTGATTTGAGTGCAAATGGTTAGGAATTGACATTAAATGGAAAACCCTGGGTATTTCTCGAGTAATAAGGCCAGGAATAAACGATCCAATCGAAATCATAAAACCAAGAGATTTTAGTGTAGTAGGCCTACCCGCAGCCATATTATTTAAAGAGGAAAAATGAATAAACTTCAAAAGAAAGAGAAAAATATTCCCTACAGAAGACATAGAAATTATAAGTATTGGATAAGAAATAAGGAAGATATGATATTTCAAAATTTCACTTTTTTTTCGGAAAACATTTCTTGACCAGTCCTTATTCAAATGAGCGGGTAAATGACGTCATACCCTCACACTTTTTCATGTATGTCATATATGAAATTCTTATTTTTTTTTTCATTTCTAAACCAGCTAAAACAAATAAAAGCATGTTCTCATACCATGATACACAGTGATATGTCAGAGATCTTTTGTTCTTTTATATTCTGGTTGGTTCTAAAGCTCGTTTTATATTCATACAGTGTGGACCTTGTGGAACCTTGTGGAACTCAGTGTCAGCTCTGTGGTTGTGCAGTAAATTAGGGTTATTTTGTTTTTGGTTCGACAAGTGGACAGACATGATGTTGACATCATTGCCTTCATGGCGTCACATATTATGGGGCAACACTGGGGGGTAGAAGAAGCAAATGTTATGTTGTTGAATATTGTAAGATGATTGATGTTGTTTATAACTGATTTTTGTTATAAGAAATGAATGGAGAATTTTGAGGTATATAATATGATAATGTATAAGTGAAATAAGAGCTTAGTATAGAAAATAGTTATTGATTTTGTATATTGATAGAAACAGAATTCAGTGGTTGTGTACTTTTTCAGGCACGTATATTTTGATACATATGATATTCCCATATCTATTATAGAAGGTTCATTTTTTTTTTAGAAACCCAGTCAGTATCTTCATTTTTTTCATTCTGGTTGCAAATTGATGCATTTAGTCTCATTCTTTATTTTCTCATTTTTATGAACAGTTCTGGTCTGTATGATGTAGACCTATTGTGTTATGTTAATTTTTGTGATTGTTACCTTGCATGTATGTGTTTACAGGGCCCCCTGGAAAACAGTACTTGATTACTGACGGGGCCACCCTGTATAAATAAAACGAAATAACAATAATAATAGTTGAAATATGAGATTTCTGTCATTTCTGTATATACTAATATGAGTAAGAAGTTGTGAGAGCATGACATCGTCAACTTGCTCAATTGAATGCTCATAAGGAGTGGTCAAGAAATATTTTCCAGAAAAATGTGAAGTTTCATATCTTCCTTACTTCTAATTAAATTCTGTAGGGAATTTTTTTTTTCTTTCGAAGTTTGTTTATTTTGGGGTGTGTCTCCTCTTTAACTCTATTGCCAAATTGATATACATGAATAGTACAGCTCGTCCAAGTAACAAAACATTTGTTTTTACATTTTTTTTTACCAAAGCCTTGGTATTTATAATGCAAATGATATATCAGAAGGAACTCGTCGCTCACCTTTAACCTTTTCGGTGCCAACGCGTGAAATAATGTGCAGAAATTTTACGTACTTATGGACTGGGAATATATGTACAAGTGTAACACACAAAGGAATGGTTCAGCGTGTTTCACAAGAGTGTGGAAATCAGCGTTTAACACTGGTGTGTGTGCTGCAAAAGAGACTGCGCAATCATATAGTGTCACACTGAAAATATGTACATGATGATGCCAAACATCACACAAGTAAAAACGGATCTGCTAGAGTTCTATCTCTCTCCAGCATCAAAATAATACCGGAAGGGCCTAATACTAACGTGAGGGTCCCATATTGTATAAGCTTTGTTTATAAGTGGAACCATCCATTTTCATTCCCTTCCTTATTTGATATGTACTATGCATATAAGCATATGTATTTAAAAATATTAATTATGTTTTCTTCATTTTGTTACTCATCACATGTATTTTGTTAATTTACGTTTTTGCAGTATAAAATGTGTTCTGCTTATGATATATTGTATATAATTTTTCTGTTTATTTGATGGACATAAAATATATATATATATTTGAACTTTGAACTCAAAGCTAATAAGATGCGGCTATAATTCAGGCAATCGAGGTGGAACCCTCTACAATATCCTACACCTTTAAAAAAAAAAAGATGCTTGGCACAATTTCAATTAAGTTTAGGGAAACTGCATTTGCTTCGGAAGGCAGGTTCACGAATGCTCTTAAAGGACAAGTCCACCTTCATATACATGTGGATTGGGTGAAGGCAACAATATTAGTAGAACACGTCAGTGAAAGTTTGGGGAAAATCGGACAATCCGTTCAAAAGTTATGATTTTTTTAAAGTATCTGTGCAGTCACTGCTACATGAGAAGTCTACTACATATTATGATGTCACATGCGTACAACAATAAAAGGAAAATATAAAGGGAATTTCACAAAATTTTATTTTTTTGAAAAGAGTGCACATTTCTGCAACTTGTCACTGATGTATGTTAAGATTTATATTATTTCCCCTGCCTTCTGAAAGTGTTTTTTATTATGCGAGAAAAGTGAAAATATGTTGAATTTTCTTTATATTTCTTAAATCGTTGTACACATGTGACATCACGAACTGTAGTAGTCTTCTCATTCAGCAATGACTAAGCTGAAACTTAAAAAATTCATAACACTTGAACTGATTGTCCGATTTTCCCCAAACTTTCACTGATGTGTTCTGTTGAAATTGCTGCATTCACTCACTCCACATGTCTATGAAGGTGGACATGTCCTTTAGATTTTCATTTCTGCATCAAGGTCCTCTTGCTGAGCTTGGGCATATATTATATCCTTGTATATTTCAGGGCTCCATGGAGTGAAAGAAACTACAGATAGGCTGTATGTACACTGATTCATTTCTTGCATTTTACTTTTGTTGATTCTTTATTTACAGAGAGGTCGTAATTTTCATGCCTAGTCTCTTTTTCAGTCGCTTCCCTGGCTATGTACGTGGGAATGCGTATAACACGCGGGTCTAGCTTGAATGCATGTCCATGCCAATGTCCATCGGAAAAAAGTTTCGCAATGGATATCGCATTGCATACAGAAAGTAAATTGGACTTGGCTAATGACTATGGCAATGATCCACTAGTTGGTGCTTCTCTTTGTTCGTAAGTTTTCTCCTTTGTAAAGAGTGAAACTATATTTTCGTCAGGACATCTTAATGGAATTTGAGCAGACATGAGCTACATTATTATTATTTTTTTGTATACGCCAGGTTGTATACTACATATACGGCCTAATACCAATGTGTGTGCATGTTTTTTATGTTGTTGTTGTTGTTGTTGTTGTTGTTGGTTTTTTTTTGCTTTTGTAAAAGCGTATATGCATATTTGCTTGTAATGCGTAGAATGACAAACTGGTTTTGCAAGGTATAGGGCCTATATACATAACTGAGACTGATCGCAGCCCATACACTCTGGTGCGTCACATTTTGATTTTATGTCTATTAGTCATCTCTATAAATCGTATAAACTTCAACTTATATAATTCTATAGATGTAACAATTTTTTTAAATCAAGGAATTCTATCACGATTATGTCTTGATGCTACATTGTAAATGCATGTGTGTTTGTCCCGCATTATATACAAAGTTTCTCACGTATCACAATAGGCCTACAAGCGAAAACTAAAATAATATCTACCTGCAAAAACTGTTGCTGTTTATACCACATGCAGGTGTTATGCACAGCAGGTGAAATTCAAGGTTACTCTATGGCTGAATACGGCCCTGTTAAAGCGTTAATGAATACAGATCAAAAGTTTCAGCGCAATTTTCTGGTGCCACTACAGCCCCCTTTATTTTGTTTCTTTCTATTTCTTGTATATATTTTTTTTCTTAATACAGGTATATACAAACGAATCTTTAAAGGCATAATTTACCATTTGCAGATAAAACAAAAACCCAGCAGTAATGCTAATACTTAATGCGAGTTAGGAGTTAGGGATAGAAACAAACACTTTAAAAATTTGAATCCGTATAATCGATGTTAAGTATGGATAAATACACAAAATGTGAACAATAGTTATGATAAAAATGTTCCCGGATTAATTCGTCTAAACTTATGGTTTATTGAGAAAAATACTGATATCTTCTTATATTTTAGGCTTTATTGCAAAAAAAAAAATTATATGCCTAGGATGTTTTGTGATAACAGACCTACACATATCCATCAAATGTGATATCTGGAACATTTTCTTTTTTAATCACTGCTCCCAAAGGTAAACAGGACCGTAAGAAGTGAGCGCGCAAAACTCAACGATGAATGCATACTCGTATCGGGAATGTCAAGAGAACGATGCGCCAGTGCAAATGTGGAGCTATTCATATTTCAGTTACCTTTTCTTGAACAAGACTATAAAGCTGTCCAAATCCACCAGACCACTTCTTGGAGAGTTGTAGTTTCGACCTATGTTTCGTTAGAGGTCAGTTGCAGAGGCTCAAACTAGTGAACATTTCGAGTCGAAACCACGTCATGAATTATATACCCATCAAGTTTGAAACTAGCTATCGATGCCCTCTCAGTTCCGCGACAGCGGATTGTCTGTTGGCTCTTCGCGTTCTACATGACATGTACACCCGTGTATACATACACTCATGTCTCAGGAAAGTCTGACGAGGAAGTATTGTACTGATTACCCAGTTCTCATTTCTTGGCTTCCACACAGTCCCTCGAATTATAGGACATAAACCGGAGGTCCCGTGTGAGAGAGGGTCACTCCTCATGCACTTGAAAGATCCCTCTTCGCTCATTCATACTTCGTAAAGAGGACAGTGCATAACCGGACACCCGGTGAAGTGGTCCCGCCTCACATCCAACTAGACCCCATGGAAGACCAGCTAGTGCAGCTGAATATAGGCTCTAAATCCATCGTCTCAGATGGAAAATGAAACCAACCGACAAACAAACACAGAGCGGAAATTCCCATGTTTGGTTTCTACTAGTGTTAAATTTCTCTAAAGCATCCAGGCGATCACCCATCTTCACTCATCAAGTTTATAAGAGCTGTAGAAGATTTTAAACGGTTGTCGTAAGCCAGCAGTGACTGACAAGTTTCATGAAAGACTGCCCACGATGTCTCTCACGCATGTTTTACTCTTCTATGTTCTCTCTAGAACAGGTAATGTTCTCACAGATAATGTTCTCACAGAACAGATAATGTGTTCTGCTATCAGCAATTCCATACAATTGTATATATCACTTTCTCGTCGCTTTCAACGCTCTACACTTCTAATATGGCTAATAGTCTCTGTTGGTTTGATCTTGAATGTACCGGTTGATCTAGGCTTTTTGTTCTTAGTTGTCTCGTCTCTTTACTTGTATTTCTGCTTCTTCCCTTTCCCCTTTTCCACTTCTTTTTTCATCCCGCACACTTGTAGTTAAGTTTTTACTTTTTTTCCTCCTGTGAGGTGCCCACGTTGTACAAGCATAGTCTTTTGAGTGGGTACCTCCATTTTTTTCGCAGAATGTATAAATATGTCTGTATGAAAAATGCCTAATTTTGTAATGATTATTGACAAATGTTATTCTTTGCTATCTATGTATCATTCCTTCAAACGCATGTCGAATCTATATCTTTTGTACATTTTGTTGAAAGAAGTGAAAATAAAACCTTTGAATTGAATTGAATTGAATAGATACATTCTTACGCTAGACCAAAGAAAAGATAAGTTTTAATTGTCTACGACAGCATAAACCCCTATGCAGGAATTCAGATGGTTTTCCTCTATGGACAGATGGATATGGCATCCAATCAGCTTTGAAGATTTTCCTGGTTACTGTACTTTGGCCGCTAAAATTTGGGCAACAGACAATTATCGCAGGTCCCTTCACGAAACTGATTACAGATATATTTAAACTCTTCAGCACACTCGATATCATCATGAAAATTAAGTCATCATCATCCAAAAGTTAGTATGTATCAACCCACACGCATAATACGTGCACACACACATAATTATACACACGTGACGCACACAAAGACAAACACACACACAAAATACATTTAACATAAACACACGCATGTCCACAACCATGTAATACATTCTCACATGTTTTAATTGATTTATAGTAATAATAAAAGCACATTTCACTGCACTTGATGCACTTTATTCACTACTCTGCACATTTTGCTTTTTCTTTTTTTCCCCACCTGACATCCCCTTGCGGACGCTACAAAATTAGCACAAAACATTTCAATGGGAAAGTGCCCATTTTGTATATGTATTGTGTTTCTTATTTCCTTTTTGAGATTCTGAGGCTGCCATCACTATCAAGCATGTGCTTAAAGACGGCAGGCTCCTGCATGTTTTTTTTTTTCTTCCTCTTAATTCTGAAACAAGTGTATCCTCGATTTATTTGATCTCATTATGTTTATACCTTAAAGATTGTGATTATGATGCTATGAATGTGCTATTTGTTTTCTTATTCTGTTGTCAGATACACGTGTTGTCGTTTTTTTCAATATATGATTTCCTTGGAAAAAAATGGAGAAATAAAATCGAACTGAACTGAACTGAACTGAAAAGAAATGGGCTTATTGAGAAAACTAACTGTGTAGGCCTACTGCAGAAAAGAAATTCAACGTTGCAAGCATTTATTATGTTTGTTATTCAAGCAAACATCAACAATTGATGATCAAAATAACCTGTACAGCAATCGAAACAGAAACATTAAACACATACACACATCATAAACTCGTATATACACACATATTATATAAATATATATTACATTTTTATACATGTTTGTACTGTTTGTGGATATGGGTGTGTCATTATGTGTGTGTGGGGGGGGGGGAGATGAATATGTTTATGTACAGCCGAGAAGAGCAATATGTGGACAGTACTATGAAACTACACGCATAAACATTGTATATTGTAGATCGCAGATAGTTTCCTTTCCACATCAATAATCCATGGCTTGTCAGACTCTTTTCATGTCTTCGTGTAAATGACTTACATTCTGTATAGACCTATTCGGTTTCCCAACACTGTAATTTATGTCGGCCATAAAAAAACTAAAAGAGGAAGAAGTGATAGATGATTCAGTAGCTTACGCAATGAGTCAGATGCAATGCTATGTCAGTGCATAAATAAACTACCACTACTGAAGCCCCTTTATATACAACGTAAATGCATACATATAGGCCCTACACGCATTCATGTGGCCTATATCATATGTTTACCATGACGGCAAAATGCTTGCAACGTTGAATTTCTTTTCTGCAGTAGGCCTACACTGTTAGTTTTCTCAATAAGCCCATTTCTTTTCAGTTCAGTTCAGTTCAGTTCAATTTCATTTCTCTATTTTTTTCAAGGAAATCATATATTGAAAAAAACGACAACACGTGTATCTGACAACAGAATAAGAAAAAAAATAGCACATTCATAGCATCATAATCACAATCTTTAAGGTATAAACATAATGAGATCAAATAAATCGAGGATACACTTATTTCAGAATTAAGAGGAAGGAAAAAAAACATGCAGGAGCCTGCCGTCTTTAAACGGCAAAGAGGAAATACAGAAATAGATGCAAAAACTGAGAGTGACGAGTTAACGACACAATTAATGAATTCTCATGTTGCAAAGCTTCACTGGTTTTCTATAACAAAGAATAATCACAAATCAGAATGCACATTACATGTATATGTCATTTATGAAAAAAGACTAGAGATGTACTAAGCATTCATTGCGTAACTCGCAAAAGATATTCAAACTTATCCAATAGTCTCCTCATTCCAATGACCTTTTAAGCTTTATTACGCAGAAGAATTCCACTCAAGCAATACTAGGTACACACATCATTGAACAGACATTTCATACTAGAACACAATGGAAATTATATTTTGCAAACTTATTTGACGATGGAGAAACACATAGTCATAAAGATATGTATATAAGGTTGAAGAGCGGTTGTATAATTGAATTACAGTCTTGTGCAACTTCAGTTGATCAGTTCAAACCGATGTGTAAATGCATGGCTAAAATCTATTGTTCACAGCAAAATAAAGTCAGCAGGTGAACAAGTAATTATTTTGCCCCACATGTTACTTCGCATCATTCAGGAGAGGCTATTATGGACACTTTTTAAGAGAAAAACATTCATCTGAAATGAATCTCAATTATCTCATTTACAGCGTGGCTCAAACCTAAAATGACACAGAGTAAAAGAAATGTAACCTACTAGTATATACATACCTGCACAGAGGCTTTCAACGCTGAGGGTTGATTACATCATTACAAATGATTTTTTTGTTGTTGTTATTGTTAAATACCAGTCTGAATACAGTACAATTCCTTTTAGCTTGAACCTTGTGCGTTGCAAGATAAATCTATAGAGCAATTAAACTGCTGTTCAAGGTCGACTGGGATACCTCATGCAATCACGTGATCACTATGATTATTATCTGCCACACCGAGCGACACTGTCATTACCCATTTCACAATTCTTAGATCAGAAAATGACGAAGTTACAGAGTTAGAGAAGTAACTTGTGCTCATCTTTAAGACATCGGTCAGAGTGTAAATCGCCCTGTGTTGTATCTTATACTCACTACATCATCCAAGCCCCCATGTACATAACATGTGACCATTAATTCTCAAATTTGATGAAGAAAAATGCAAAAAGCTACAGTATATCTAGCTCAGAAAACTAGACAATGAGCAGCGGTGTAAACGTGCCTTTCCCTCGACATAATATCCTAATTCAATTCAATTCAAAATGATTTTATTTCCATATAAAGTAATACAACGCTTACATGACTACATAACATCAAAAGGAACTTTCCGAATCACGTAATTTTCAACATAACATGAATACAATTATTATAATGATATCAACTCTGGTTTGGATAAATAAACAAGCAAGCAATACAATCTTAATCTATAACTTTACATGGAAAAGAGGAATTCACAAGTAAAGCATAGCTTGTAAAATTTGTGAATTACTCAAGAGGGTGAGGGCATAGATATGTATACGACTAATTCGTTCACATTGCTAATCAGCTTCTTCATCAAAACACGATGAATATCAGTCTGCCATGAGCAACCATGAGCAGACATGTCCCATGTCATTGGAAAGCTTAAGATACTTTCAATTGAATATGACAGTACCATTTAGGGCATACTGGCCTACATATCGTGCAGTGGTTGGCTTGTCGTCATAAAGTTCACTCGTGTAATCATGCTTTGTTTTGCGTACTTTCGCTGAAACATACAGGTACGTATAGTCCACTGAGGGAAGGGTTATTATACGTGACCCACCATTTCTTCGAAACACAGCTAGCAGTTTGATAAGCAAAACAGCAAAGTTGTGGCACTGGTACCTGAAGCAGAAGCTGACGAAATAACTTTAAAATGGTGGCAGAGTACAGACAATCAAAAGGAAGTGGTAAAATTGGTTGGGGTGTCACAAAACAAGAATAATTCGCCGGTCAAGATTTACGGATATAACTTGGAACAGCACAAAAATTCGTGATTTATGGTCATGTTGATAAATAATGTAAAGGAAACAACAAACATATTAAACCAAACAAATACAACAACATCAACGAAGTGGCGAACCCACTGAAGAATTTACAAACATAATAATACGAACGCACCCAATCATAAGATCATCAAAGACCAGTATTTTCTGATGTTCGGATGTGTTGTGAGTGTGTGGTACTGAAATACATGTACTACTCTATACCTGCAAACACACTAGTATCTGGCTACCTAGATTACCATCAATCTTAACAGCCATATATGGCATTGAAAATATGCGGAAATATGCAATAAAAACGACCTACACGTTCAGTGACCATCATCCCCAAAGCTCTGTGTAGGGGAAATCCCTGCCATAAACTTCGCCAGCTGATCGTCGCTCCCTTCGAAGAGCTCGAGATGGTCAGCCGTTAGTCGGCCTGCCATCATCACCAGAGAGGTGTCTTCGAAGATTGTGGGATGAAGTGTTTTCAAGTCCTCTATCTCCTTTTTGTATCCTTTGCTCGTCTCCAACTCCTTCATGTCCTCGTAGGGCATATCATGCACTATCAAACCAATGTTGCTCTTGCCTTGTAAAAGAAGAAATAAAAAAACATAGTTCCGACAAATTCCCAAGGGAGCAAAACAGCAACACGCAATTCTGCCCGAGTATTGGGAGTTCAACTCAAAGGACATGTTCGCTCCCATAAACATGTGGGTTGAGTGAATTCAACAATATATACCAATTCAATGGGAGTTTGAAGAACATCGGACAATCCGTTCAAAAGTTATGAATTTTTTGAAGTTTCTGCCCAGTCACGGCTGGATGAGAAGTCTATAGCTTGTGATGTCACATTTGTACAACGATATAAGGAAAGAATAAAGAAAATTCAACACTTTTTCACTTTTCTCACATAACAAAAGAACACTTTACTTCTCTCCTTCAGAAAGCAGGGGGGATTAATATTACCCCTAACATATATGTCAGTAACAAGTTGAAGAAATGTGCACCTTATTCAAAAAGAAAGTTCTGTGAAATTCTCTTCATTTTCCTTATCTCGTTGTACTCATGTCACATCATACACTGTAGTAGTCTTCTCATCCAGCAGTGACTGCTCAGATACACTGTAATCTAAAAATTCACAATTTTTGAACAGATTGTTGGATTTTCCCCGAACTTTCACTAATATTGCTGCATTCACTCAATCCATATGTGTATGAAGGTGGACTTGTCCTTCTTATGAGGTTCCAACGGAACTGTTATTGAATTATTACAATGATCAGTCATTCACTTTTACTTTAGTTCCGTAAACTGGCAAACACTCGAATAAAGAGGCAGTAAGTCGGGAGTGTGCAAACCCCTTATTTATAATCTGGGAAAGTAGCGTTCGCATGAAGTAATGTCTTAAAGAGTATCTTCAAAAATTCATATGATGGTCCACACTCCTGAGACATCTCGAAATTCCAGGATTGTGTATACTAATCATACTTCTCTCCTGACAAACAAAGGTATATTGAAGACATACATAGATTATGAACCCCAGTGGGTTCAAATTACGAAGGCAGATCATCTTGCTTTGTTTTGATGTTTCCACTAGAAAAAAAAAAAGGTAAAGGAGATTTCTGTTAGACATATTCATCAAACCATCCATATTTAAGAACTTATGGTTCCACAGGATGACATGTTACATCACATTCTGTATTCATTATGGCGGAGGCCTACTTTTACGCAACATTGACATGGCTTTCTGTTGGTGATAGCCCATGAAGAACACCATACTCATCATGCGCTATGACAGATTTTCATCGGTTGTCTCCCTCTGTACAATATGTATTCGTAAGTTCGCAACTGTTGACTGACTTTTTTAACATAAATCATATGATCATAAGTCATAGATCAAAGATACATTTGTACAGAGGGAGACGACTGATCAAAATCTGTCATAGCACATCTTGGTCCCTTCTGCTTTGATAATCTGCTTTGATCACGCTCATTATGTGATACTGCTGGACCTTTTTGGCCTGAAACTGATGGTATCCAGTAGTATCCATCCAACCGATGCTCCATGAACGATAAAAAGCAATACAGGCACATTAGATTAAAAGAGAGGGGGGAAAGGAATATAACTTACCAAGAACCTGTTTGGCATTTGAGAGAAACTTTTCATAGAGGACCTTTGTCTCGTCGCTGACTGTCATTCCGCCGTCTTTAACGGAGTGGCACAGGATCACCGTGTCCACTGGGCGATCTCGGAAGGAAAACTCGCTCACGTCGTTACGTGGCACTTGACAGAATTTAACGTTGCTGGCGAGGTTTCTGAGCGGCTTCTTTGTGAAGTGGTCAATGAATCCTTGCAGGTTGCTCTTTACGCCGGACGTGCAGATAAAAATCCTTGGCTTCCCGTCCTAGAGATCGGCACCGACAAAAGAGAGTAGAATCTATACTGGCAGTATATCGTCATAAACGGGTTAGATAAAGTTTTCATTCTTGTGAAACATGTACGTCACAGCTTAAGGGTAAGAAAAAAAAATCCATGATCGCCTGGCCATAGCGGAAGGAGCTGGGCAGCGAATGAATACTATGTTGCCATATGCACATAGATATTGTATACATGTTCAAAATTCTCTCTCCTGCATATTTACAAAGCAGTAGCACAATTTGTTTTGTAAAAGAGATTTTGTCGTTGAAACATTACACAAAGGAATGAACAATGTATCATCCAAAAAGAGCAGTCTTGATCATGATTTTCAATGCACAAATTGTTGTCAAAACGCTACGTATCCACCACTTAAACACAACTTTCCTTTACATCCCCTAAAAAAGTTTCGTTACGTTACAGTCATTACATTTGGGGTTTTTTTTTCCACTATATCGCGACGAGTTTGATATAGTGAACTGTACATTGTCTATACCATATTCTAATTTACGAGCAGAAATTCAGAATGGGCACATATCAGAATAATTGTACACTATCAATTCGTACTTATCATGCTTAGTCTATCAAGGGACTTCAAAAAGATCTCAACTGTCTTTGAGAGAGTATACGATGCAGAATTGTGCATTTTTTAGAGGGGCCCACATACTACAAGCTCTGTCTTTTCAGTGGGTCCCTCCATTTTTCGCACTTTAAGCAACGGTATACATGACGGGGGTACTTCACTTCGATTACTTCTGTTTCTTTTTTACTATACAATGTATGATTACTATAGGTCCTCAACTGTTGTACAGTCTTTTCATTTCACTATGTTCTATTTACCTTATTCTCTGTTATCAAAAGAAGTGAAACATATGTTTTGTCGAAAAATGAAATAAACTTTGAATTGAAAAAAAAAATGGAAAGAGTATTCATTACTTGTATGGCTGTTGTGCCCTCGCCTCTTACTTGCGTGCTACCCAATGTCTTAAAATCAAATCGCCTATATTTTGCAACGATGTGTACATGCATTTCACATGATACCATCACTCAGCACTAAAACTCAGCTGTTTATGTGCATTGGTATCACTTTATATGGCCATCCCAAGATTCTCTGTTACTATAGTATCATGCACGCAAGATGTTTGTTTTTGTCTCTTCAATATTCGTTGTCTGTTGTTTTGCTTCCTCATACATAAATATTCATAATCATGACGATCATCTTCGGACGTTACTAGACGGCAAAATGACAATCTTGTCGCTTGACAGCTTATAATAGAGTGCTGACCGATACGAAAAATGCAACAAGGGAAAATACTGCTAAATGCCCTCTTGTAGGACACTAAGTACACTCAATTGGTCCATCGACAGGTGCCACATGACAAGGAGCAGAATGGTAAATAGACCTTAATTTTGTGGAAAGTGTGTAAATTCATCTCATCATGGGGATAATTCCGTACCGGTCTTTGGACGGAAGTTCCTTTCATGAATTCCTCTAGTTGGGTGTTGGTGTCTCCGAAGAGCTCGGGAGGGTTGGGGGCTAGTTGACCTGCCATCGCCACGAGAGAGGCGCTTTTGAAAGTTGTCGGTTGAGTGATCTTCAAAAACTCGATTTGTTGTTTGTATTTTTCGTTCTTGTCCAACTTCTTCGAGGGCATATCGTGTACTATCACAGCGATGTTGTTCTTGCCTTGAAAAAACAGATCATGATTAGACATTTTATGATGACATGTCTCTGGGGACTAATTTGGAGCTGTCATTGTTGCCTTGATAGATCACTGTTTTACTTTTATTTCAATTCCACTTAAGATATGAAGTCAAACATTAGCATTTCAGAATATTTAACACTTTTAAAAGCCGGATTCATCACGCTTAACAGTCTCTATTTTGCCAATCAGTGAAACTGCATGTTATAGGATCGACATTTCTGTGCTGAAATACGTATGGCCTTTGTGCTAACTGGAGAATCGATTGATAGATGAATGAATAAATAAACAAGGAGCGTGAGACTCACCACGAAACTGTGCAGCATTTGACAAAAATCTGTCGTAAAGGGCGTCTGTCACATCGGTGATGGCCATTCTCCTGTTGTGTATGGAGTGACACAGGATCACGGCATCCACTGGGTCTGCTGGGAGATCTCGGAACGAAAAATCGCTCACATCGTTATAAGGCAGTTGGTAGAACTGAAAGTCTCTGGCGAGGTGGCCGAACTCTCGAGTGATACAGTCAATGAATCCTTGCACGTTGCTTTGCAGGCTGGATGTGCAGACCAAGACCCTGGGCCTCTTATTCTCCTGTAAATCGACAGTAACACGTACCCGTAGAAGGTTGAAGAAAGATATTGTGAATAAAAAGCGCAATCATGGATGAAAACAAAAATCAAGTCTACGTAACACCAAGAAGAAAATAAACGGAAAGATGTTAACTCCGCAAATGCCATGGGTCGTCAGCAGCACACCAGGGATCACCAGTGTTTCGGCCATTTAAGTGCTGTACACCTCCCCCTGGCTGGCCGGTGCTGCGTTGGGATCCCCTTGACAGCACCCCCATGGCATTTCAAAGAGAAAAACAAAAAACAAAACAAAACAAAACAAAACATCACAAAACAAGACAGAAAAGAAAAAGCTTGGCATCAATCACCTCTCCTCACTCCCGAAACACTCTCTCTACACCCCCCTATTCCCACCATCCCCCCCCCCAAGCCTTCCCTACTATCCATGCAGATCCTGTCTCCGCTGCCCCACAAATTCTCCTGATCCACCTTTCCCCGTCCCTACCACCTATTCCCATCCCTCTGACCCACCTCCTTACCGATCGACCAGCATATCCCCTGCACCCCACCTCCACAGTATGCACCTCCGCTCTCCACCCCCTTTTCTCACACTCCTCCCTCAACTCAGCATACCTATCCAGCTTCCTTTCCCTTGCCTCATCCATCCTTGTCTCCCATGGCACAGTCAGCTCCACCATTGCTAACCTGTGCACAGACCTAGCCACCAGCACCATGTCCGGCCGAAGGGCAGTTACTACCACCTCCTCTGGCACTGTACGGTTTCCCTCATCCACCCGCACCTCCCAATCATCCCCCGCTGCTAAGATTCCCCCACCATCATCCCTCTGACCCTTCCTTCTCACACTGCATCTCACACCCTCCTTCACAAACCGGATTCCCCTCACCCTAGGAGGCCCATTCTTCTTCCTTGCCTCCACTGCCACCCTCGCCACCTCCGCCATCTCCTTCAACACCTGGTTATGCCTCCATGTATAGGCCTGTAATAGACCTCTACATGCTGACAGAGTGTGCTCTAGTGAGCCCTTCGCCTTGTTGCAGACCCTGCATCCACCATCCTCCACAATGCCCCATCTCTGGAGATTTACTGGAGACGGCAAAACATCAAAGGTGGAACTGATCATGAAGCGCACAGCTCCAGAGGACATTGACCAAAGGTCATTCCATGACACCTTCCTCTGCTCCACCCCTTCCCATCGGGTCCATGCTCCCTGCACTCCCTGCTGTACAGCCTTGGCAAAGCGGTACTCCTCCTCCTTCTCCTTAACCGCCTCCACCACCAACTCCCTCCTACCCTTCCTGCCTTGCTTGCTGTACCATCTGACACCCTGATGAAACCCGACCCCTTTCCGACCCACCTGAACCGCACCCTGCATCTCCTTCCACTTTGCCATTGCCACTGCCTCGTCCGCAGCCTCCTCCGCCCTCCACTTCCTCCCTGTGCGGATCGGTGGCCTAACTCCTGCTATTACCTGGTCCTTTGACTCCCTCATCATCATCACTAGCCTAACCTTGCCAGCTTTGAACTCCTCCACCACTGACGTCATAGGCAATTGCAACCTGCCTGATCTGCAAAAGAATGCCAGATCTGTAAGCATTCTTGGAACGCCTAACCACTTCCGGTAGTATGAGTTCATCTTTTGCTGCATCCTCTCAACCCTGGACACTGCCACCTCGTACACCTGCAGTTGCCACATGATCCGTGGTAGCAAGCCAAACTGGCAGCACCACACCTTCGCATTCCCAGGGATGAGTGTCCTGTCCACCCTCTTCAACCACTCCACCACTTTCTCATAGATCTGAACTCCTCGGTGCCTGTCATTCAACTTGCACTCATACCACCGCCCAAGGCTCTTTACTCCCTGCTCAGTGACCTGAGGGATATCTTCTCCCCCAATCTGAAATCTCCTTGCGACCACCTTCCCCTTCCGCACTGACACTGAGCGGCTCTTCTTGGCCTTGAACTTCATCCGTGTCCAGGCCACCAACTCCTCCAACCTATGGAGGCCATCTTTGACCTGGGTCTCGTTGCCAGACACGATTGTGAGATCATCCATGAAAGCCCTAATCGACGGCACAACCACATCTGCAGCCAGCATCAACCCTTCAATTCTCGGGGCCACACACCGGGTTAACACTTCCATCCCAAGGACAAACAGCAGCGGCGAGACTGGACACCCCATGGGGATGCCAATTTCTAGCGCTTGCCATTCTGTTGTGTAAGTCTGGGTCGTGAATCTCATCCTGAACTGGCTGTAGTAGCTCTGCACCATCTCCCGGATCACCCTAGGGACCCAGAAAAACTCAAGAGCAAAGCTGAGATACCTGTGAGGAACTGATCCATATGCATTTGCAAGATCCAACCAGATGACATCCACATCCTCCTTCTCACGTTTGCACCTCTGGATTGACTCCCAAATCATCTGGACATGCTCCGTACACCCAGGGAAACCTGGTATCCCTGCCTTCTGTATAGAGGTGTCCACAAACTTGTTCTTCATGACAAATCCTGACAACCGCCTTGCTAAGACACTAAAGAGGATCTTACCATCCACGTTGAGAAGCGAAATCGGTCTAAACTGGCCAATGCCTTTGGCATCCCTCTCCTTTGGGATATATACCCCTTCTGCCACACACCAGCTGACTGGAACAATCCGCTCCCGCCATAGCACCCTTAGGATCCGCCACAGCACCCTTCGGACACGAGGACAGTACTTGAACAGCTTGTAGGACAAGCCATTCTGCCCAGCTGCACTGCCAGCTCGGGCCTTTTTAACCACGGCTTCAACCTCCCACAACTTCAACTCACTCAAGTCAAAACTGACCTCTGGCTCCTGTGGCCCTCAATAGCCCTGCCACCCCGGTAAAAGGCTCCTCTCTCCTCTCATCACAGTATGTGGCCTTCAGATGCCTCTCGAGCTCTTCCTTCGACACCTCCAAACTTCCTGAAACCCCTTCCTCAAACAACCTCTTTGTGAACCTGTGCGGATTCTTATAGAACTCCCTCCTCTCCCTCCTCCTCCTCCTCCTCTTCCTACACTGATATTCGGCCCTCCTAACATCCGCATACCTCTTCTTCAGGTCCTCATACAAACCCTTCAGACTAGCCCTTTCTCCGTCTGCCTGCCTCCACCTACGCCGCAAGCTCTTCTTCTCCGCCCTCAATTGGGCCATCAACCGCTGTCTCCTCGACCCTGACTTTCCAAAATCCCCCTCCACATTCCCCCCACCTCCACTACCCACAGGCTTTATCCCAAACTCTTCTGCACAAGCCCCATAACACAACCCCTCAAACATACGCATCTTCTTTTCAACACTCCCAGCCAATTCCACTTTCAAAACTCCCGCAAGCTTGATGTCAAAAAAGCTCCCACTTCTCACTTCTCGCCGGTGGCCATGCAATCGGCTCCTTCCGCTCAAACACAGCATGTAGAGCACTGCCACCCCTCAGCCCTGGCGCACAGCCCTACGCCGCAAATGGGCCACACTTAAAACCGGTAACTCTGAGGGGCCGGTTATTTGCTTGCCATAGCCATCAGGGTAGCCTTCCCTGATGCCCCACCTATCCGGGTGTCACTGCTCTATTCGCAGTCGTCACCTGGCCTCTCCCAAGCGTCTCAAAAGCAAGAAAATAAACGGAAAGATGTTAACTCCGCAAATGCCATGGGTCGTCAGCAGCACACCAGGGAATCACCAGTGTTTCGGCCATTTAAGTGCTGTACACCTCCCCTGGCTGGCCGGTGCTGCGTTGGGATCCCCTTGACAGCACCCCCCATGGCATTTCAAAAGAGAAAAACAAAAAACAAAACAAAACAAAACAAAACATCACAAAGAAAAGACAGAAAAGAAAAAGCTTGGCATTCAATCACCTCTCCTCACTCCCGAAACACTCTCTCTACACCCCCCTATTCCCACCACCCCCCAAGCCTTCCCTACTATCCATGCAGATCCTGTCTCCGCTGCCCCACAGAATTCTCCTGATCCACCTTTCCCCGTCCCTACCACCTATTCCCATCCCTCTGACCCACCTCCTTACCGATCGACCAGCATATCCCCTGCACCCCACCTCCACAGTATGCACCTCCGCTCTCCACCCCCTTTTCTCACACTCCTCCCTCAACTCAGCATACCTATCCAGCTTCCTTTCCCTTGCCTCATCCATCCTTGTCTCCCAAGGCACAGTCAGCTCCACCAATATTACACACATGTTCCCACACACCAGTCGCTTTTGCGCATTAGACCGTGTCATTGTGGTACCCTTGCTTGGGCGAATCGTGTAAAATCACACGTCGACAATTTTTTCAAATCCAAAAACGGACTATTCGTACCGTCAACCTAGCTGTTTTTATCCCTATACTACCGATTTTTTTTTGTTCGCCTCACAAGCCTTACAAGTCAGTGTACGTAGGTCCTAGCCTACACCAATTCAAAGTGCATACAGGTGAACTGATGACCACTTCAATGAAGTAATGCCTTGAACTGTATAGTATTACTATTCCTCATAACAGATAATATACAAAGAAATATTGTATTTACTTAAAGGACAAGTTCACCTTCATAAACATAAGGATTGAGAAAATGTAACAATATTAGTAGAACACATCAGTGAAAGTTTGAGGAAAATCGGACAATCGATGCAAAAGTTATGAAATTTTTTCAAATTTTTGTGTTGGAACCGCTGGATGAGGAGACTACTACAGCTTTGTGAGTCATATGCGTACAACAGTATAAAGAAAATGTAAAAGAAAATTCAACATATTTTCACTTTTTCGCATAATAAAGAGCACTTGACTTGCCTCTTTCTAAAGGTAGGGGGAATAATATTACCCATAACATTTGTCGGTAAGGAGTCAGGGGAATGTGTACTTTTTTCAAAAGATGGAATTTTTGTGAAATTCTCTTTATATTTTCCTTATATTGTTGTACGCATGTGACATCTAAGTTATTCATGCACTGCAGTAGTCTTCTCATCCAGCGGGTACTGCACAAAAACTTCAAAAATTCATAACTTTTGAACCGATGGTCTGATTTTCCTCAAACTTTCAATGATGTGTTCTACTAATTTTGCTACATTCTTTCTAATCCTTATGTTTATAAAGGTGAACTTGTCCTTTAATTGATATATACCGGAGGGATGATCCTATACTCACTGCTAGTTAATAGAGGGGTCTTTTAGATGAAAGATATAAACAAAAATGTATATATTTTACCAGAAAAAATGCTATTGGTTTAACCATTCCCCCCCCCCCATCTTTTTTCAGTTCAGTTCAAATTTATTTCATATTTCCATTTTTCTCACTGATGACATTACAAAATTATTGACAACAAAACAAGAGTACAAAATATATACAATCATGTCTTTTGATTGTAGAAGAAAAAGAAAAAGAAAATATACTTGACACAAATGTGCATGGTCACATCGGTATGAAAATGTCACTAGTAAGTATAAGAAATATGAGTGGGGCCTACATAAAAGCTTTAAAGCTTGTAAAACTGTAGGTTCCCGAGTTCATAGGCATATAATTTTACACGGAGAACGGATATGTTTGTCTTGACCAACTAAAATTACACCAGTACAAAAAAATAGATGAGTAATAAACTAATGAACCACATAGATATCGCACAAACCAGACTGCATACAAATCTCGCAGTGTTTGAATAACACAAATGCTGTATTATTAAAAGATTGTATCGGTACCATGAAATCACTTACGTAACTTGGTGCTGCGGACAAGGACAAAAGACTGGGAGCATAAAAAGGTTGCTAAAGGCTTGGTAGTGTGTATCCACTAAGTAATAACTGTTTTAATTTGCGTTTGAAGGTGAATAAAAATAAGGAAGAAGTGATATCTAAAGGGAGATCATTCCAATATCTGGGTCCAGTAAATATAATTGTCTTCTTTGCAAAATAGTGCGAGTACGGGGAAGGTGATAGGTGTCACTCTGGCGAGTGGGATAACAGTGGATAGAACGATTCCTTTTGAACATGTGGATAAAAACAGATGGTAATTCATTAGTTGTTAGTTTATACATGAAAATTCCGAGATTATAATAGAATAAGTCTGAAATTTTCAGAATTCTGTTTTGATGGAAAAAACAATTGGTATGGGCAAACTATCCGGCGTGGTTTATGATTCTTATTGCACGCTTTTGAATACGGAGAAGGGAATCTAGTAATGAGTGAATTGCATTTCCCCACGCCAAAATTCCATAATTGAAGTGAGGAGATATTAAACAAGAATATATACTCTGCAAAATATGAACAGGAAAGAAATGTTTTAGCTTATTCAAAAATCCCAATATTTCTAGACAAAATTTTACTTACAAAATTAACATGAGTTTTTCCAGGATAATTCTTGGTCAATCCAAAGCCCTAAAAACTTTGTGTTATTAACCTGCTTTAAACATAAATCATTTTATTTTGATATCATATGGAACAACATTCAAAGAATTACTAAATACCATATAATGAGTTTTTTCTATGTTCAAGGACAATTTGTTCGCATAAATCCAGGATTGCACGGACCTGAGCTCAGTATTCATCATATTTATTAATGCATTAGGGTCTCGATGTGAAAAAACAAGCTTGTGTCATCGGCGAAACAAATGAATGACAAAATTTGCGATGGATTTTGGAAGATCGTTTATGTATACTATAAATAAAAGTGGGCCCAAGAGGGAGCCCTGCGGGACTCCACATGAAATAGGCTTTAATTGCGAATCATGGCTATTGATATTAACAAATTGCTTTCTTTCTGTTAAATAACTCTTAAACCATTCTAAGGGAGTACCGCGGATTCCATAGTGACACAATTTATTAAACAAGATTTCATGATCTATCGTGTCGAAAGCTTTTAGAAAAATCAAGGAAAAACTCCAATTGTATGTTCAAACTATCTATAGCATGAGCTACCTTATCTATAAAAGTAAGTAAAGCATGGGTTGTGTTGTAATGTTTTCTAAAACCAACTGAGAATCCGACAGAATGTTATGAACTTGTGAGAAATTTTAATAATCGTGTGTAAACCACCCTTTCGAGAATTTTAGAGATTGAAAGTCAACAAAGAAATTGGTCGGTAATTATTCACCAAATCTTTCTGTCCCTTCTTAAAGATAGGGACAACTTTTGCGACCTTCATCTTATTGGGGACTTTGCCATTAAATAAGGATTGATTGAAAATGTATGTAAGAGGAGTAATGATTTCGTTTAAAACATTTTTTAAAAGAAAATTTGTAATTCCATCATATCCTGAACTTTTTTTATCGTTCAAATTCTTAATAATATCTATAATTTCTTCTTCAGCAATAGGTTCAAAAAATATTGATTGAAAATTCCTATTACCTAAGTATCTATAAAATTCAGTTGATTATTTCGGGATTTTACTGGCAAGATGTGGACCAAGAGTTGCAAGATAATCATTGAAAGATTCCGCCATATTGACCGGGTCGTTAATCTAGCGGCCGTCCACTGAAATATATTTAGGAGGATCAGTATTGTTTTTATGTTTGAGCGCCTCATTAATCACCTTCCACGTACTCTTAATTCACATCAGATTTATATTTAACAAACTGTCGGGAAAAATAATTTCGCTTGGCTATACGTATTATGGATGTCAATATATTCCGATAACGAACATATCTTAATTTGTTTAAAGGGGATGGATCTTTACGATACTTATGAAAAATTTTATTTTTGCGGTTAATGGACCTGAGAAGAGATTTTGTAACCCATGGTTGTCGTGGTACTTTTTTATAATTAGAATGGTGAGGTCTTCGGAGAGGAACACAAGAATCATAATTAGCAATCAAAATATTCATAAAATTTTCAAAGGCTAAATCAATGTCGCTTTGACTGTATACAGTGGACCAATCCTCTGAACTTAATTTCTCCCTAAGTTTATTAAGGTTGGATTCCGACATTACACGAATACCTGGGTTGTGGGTGTGAGAAGCATTAGCAGTCATCTTCGTACGCCATAAACAATACGCCACTGGCGATGCATATCTCACAATACAGTGCAGGCCTATATCCCAGAATTGCTAGCACCTGTTCCATCATACTTTGTCTCCAATCGTATAAAACAATTACCGCACGTGCATGACTGAGGAAACGGAAATTGAAGCTAGAATACCGCGTAGCAGCTACAGCCTAGGCCTCTCGCATATTACCTAGCACAAATTAAGACGTAATTTCTAGCGTGTATGCCCTGTCAGGTTATGGCTCTAGCATGTGTTCTTATAATTCGTTAAGAATTCAAGTGAATTATAAGAAACATCGCGTCCAAACATGGCGTTTCTTTTTTGTTGCTGTTGCTTTGGCATCGTTTGAACAGTCAGTGAAACATAGTAACTTTTTTTTTCTACCGTAAATAATCCATAAATCATAGAGTGCTACTTTCAGTCATTTAGTACTTGAAAAACGGTACAACTTACTACAACCTATACTGCTATAGGCCTCATCAACTTGATGTACAACCTATACTGCTATAGGCCTCATCAACTTGATGTCCCCGCAGTCGTTGTAGTACTTAGAAATTATAGAACATAGCCTACATAATAATCATTGCAATAAACACAAATTATTTCGATGAAGCAAAAGTGAAATTGATGGTCTGAGTATAGTATACAAAACTATGTATTTTGTATTTCATTTAAGATAAAACGAACTTTACCATACTTATATTCGTCAAGAAGAGTCTAAATAAAGAAAGACAAAACCTGACTTTGAAAAAGTGGGAAAAACATATCGATGTATGATACGTTGTATTGTACTAGTATTATATTATATCATATCATGTTGTTATTATCATCATTATTATTAGTAGTAGTAGTAGCAGTAGTGGTAGTAGTATACAGTAGAAGTAGTAGCACTTGCTTTCATACGTTATCTATTTATTCATTTATTCTTTTTTTATTTAAATCTTCAAGAAGGAGTGGCAACTGGGTGTTGTGGGGACCAGAGAAAACTGGCAGCGCCTACGGTACTGGGGGTTGCTGACGACCGGAGAGTATCAGAATACGGATGTAATATCTGGGGGGTCATTTATCCGGGTAATCGCATTTCACTCCATGTACACACTTTTTTTACCTCAGTGTTGGTACCTGGTACTTCACTGAGGGATGCCTTTGAATTAGTACCGTTCGACATTGTGCTCTAACCGGCAAAGAAAAAACTTCACGGTGACTCCGGGTGGCGCGATGCGTGTATCAACTCTTTCGTTTTTTTTCGGCCGAAACATGTTTTTCAAATGGCTTTCAGGGATTTTTTCTTTTTTTAACGCAAAGCTGTTTTGAATTTGGGGCTCGGAAAGCCTTTATAAAAACTGCAAATTTGTGCTTTCCGAAACAGGTTTCAGCCAGAAACGTGTTTCTAATGAAACAACTTTGTACTGCGCGCACCGTCCCTGACCCATTTTCCTCGGGTCAAACGGCGCAATGCAGCTGCGCAGTGACAAGGCCAGTTTTCGTGTAGGCGATGAGTTGATAAACGCATCTTATTTTGGAAGGCGTTTGTAAAGGAATTTGGAAACAGCTTTTGATAGCGGGTATGGAAAGCCATTTCAAACTGGGGAAAGGTGATAAACGCAGCCTGCACAGTATCTGCAAGGAAATAGCAACGTATGTGTAGGGAGGTTTAGAGAGGAATAGGCCTACATAACTGAAAGTGTCGGTGGCACCATAACAAGCAGGCCTATGAATGCTTATGGGTCAAGTACCCATGACGTGTAACCATCAGCTGTCTGCTCATGGGGGGGGGGGGGGGGGGTGTACAAACTCACCGATTTCTCTGGCTCCGCCATTTAACTGCTAGGGGTGAGCCCAGTTTAATACTCGCGCGTAGGTCCAACCTCACAGCCAGTCAACGATGCATACTACAGGTCAGGACAAAAACGGTTTATAAATGTCGGCTACTGGCGGGGATTCCCCGTCGCACACAGCCGTAGCGGGCGTGTTTTATAGCCTCTCTCCTGTGTTTATATCGGACCCTGGCCAGGGAGGTGGAAGAGCGTCAACTGTCTCTCTCCCACCTCCCTGATTATTCTCATGTGTTATTCTCTTGTGTGTGAGCACGGAACGTCATGTGTTGCAATTAAAAATTCTGCGGGGGGGGGGGGGGGGGGGACAGTAATCAGAGGTTTTTAGTCAATACGCAAGTGACCGAAAAATGCTATGATAAACTCCGTACAAAACAGCCCCAAACTAAGTGTTATGTTTTCACCTAAAATGATCAGTTCTTTGTAGTATACAAGCACAGCGCGAACCCTCAACCACTGTCAGGATTGTGGTTGTTTTTGGTTGTTTGTTTGCCTACTTGATTTATTTGTTCTTTTTTATTTTGTTGTTATTATTTTCATCATTATTGTTATGATCATTAGTAGTAGTATTATCATTATTGTTATTATTATTATCATCATTATTATTATCATCAGTATCATCATTATTGTTATTGTCATTAGTAGTAGTATTTTCATTATTGTTATTATTATTATCACTATTATTTCTATTATTATTATTATTATTATTATTATTATTATTATTATTATTATCATCATTATCATCATCATCATCATCTGAACCTCCGTTCAGCGATATAAATATTGCACTGGTTTCTAGTGGAAAATCTGCGAAAGTCACACGAGCTGCATATACTAGTGATACTTCCCGGCGTTTTGTGTGGGTGTTGTCTTTACACACATCATATCCAGGAAAAATCGAGAGGCTATCAGGTCGACATCTAGTATATATTGTAAAATCAGATTCTCCCATTTCTGCACTATTGTTATTCCGTAACATTACTTTTATATCTTCCCCAGGGCTTTTGTCATCACTATGCAGAACAAATGCTTGAACTTCAACTACTCGTCCATTCTGTTGTAGGGAATCATTTTTCTTTTTGTCTGCAACCATGCCTTCAATGCGTCTATGACCACTTTGTTATTTAATTATGTTTTGGGTACTTTTGGGGGTTTTGTTTGCTTCATTCACGCATTGTCTTATTCAAAATGTTGTTTCATTTTTATTTTTTTTTAAGTGAGGGAGTCATGACCCATTCGGCCATTTTCCACCGAGGCCTTGACATAACACGAACAAAGGTAAACCAGGAGTCACACAGAAAAAACATTTTGGTCCAGGACACGCGGTACAGGTATTACAGATGCGTGGAATAGACTATTACGACTTTTGTTTTTCACCAACCTTCTTGCCACTTGGGCCTGCTGAATTGATATTTAATTGCCTGTTTGTAATATAGATACCAAATTAGAATTATTACCTGTCCGTTTGAATTCATCTTACCATATGGACCAATGATCATAAGCATGCTAATGACGCACGTGTACGCGCGCAAGTCCAATGAGCTTATTCCAATATATCCTTTAATTACTCCTCGCTATATCTATTTCTATGCGTACATGTCAATCTAGGGTATTTTCGGCCACCCCCCCCCCCCTCCTTTCTCATTCTCGAGAAGAAATGCAAACATCTAAAAGACTTCCAGACCAGGACAAGGTTTCGATAGTTTCATTGTATGATTTATTGAAAGAACAACAACAACGACGATACATGTACAAGACAAAGACATACAAAAACTCACGTTTTGCATAGCTCTAAAAAAAAGGCACCAACAAACCACCCTATAACTAAGACTAACAATATACGCTGCGCTTCGGAAAGATATCTACACCCAGATCGCTTCGGAAGTGATAGTGTGTCCCATCACCTTCACCAATGTTGATTACTTGTTTATTATAATATATTATATTAATTTTATAATATAATATAATATTGTATTATACTATATTATATTATATTATATTATATCATATTATATTATATTATATTATATTATATTATATTATATTATATTATATCATATCATATCATATTATATAGGCATAAGAAGGCATAAGAAAGGCAGGAGGGGAAGGTAGAGAGAGTGAGAGAGAGAGAGAGGGAGGGAGGGAGAGAGAGGTTTTACCAGAACGATTTATATAAAACGTAAAGAAATGAAAATAGTAGAATGAGATGAAGTTGTATTATTATGATAATAAGGTATGTTTTGAAATCAAATATATGTATTGTATATTTTAATTTGTTTGTGTATAAATGTATCTTTGGTCAATTTGTTTGTGAGTACCCAGGTACGTAACTGTACTTGCTGAGTGTGGTTTTTTTTTTACAATGTATGATGTATTTACATGTTTTTCTGTATTGTCCATTGTCTTTGCCTTGTGTCTCCTGTACAATCCAGGAGACAACCTAGGTCTTTCATGTTACATTGTTTATTGATATAACAAAGAATGCTGAACAACAAATGTATTGCTATATAACAAATTACCATGTATACCCTTACCGCGCTATTATGCACTACGTGTTATTCCGTTACACTATTCATCCGTATCTAGATTCATAGAATTTTATGTCGATTCCTTCCGATTACGACCTTGTGTATACTTATGAGGGAGTATAGATAGGTAGTTCAACTTGATTTCATCTAATTTTTCACGCTCCGTGTTTTATGTTATCACAGTTTGATCTTTCTTCTTTTTTTTTCGCGTTCAGCGTGTTATCTACCTTTGATACCATACACGTTTGCATATATGCCATCTGTTGATAGGATAAGGAGGCGTTGTTTGTATATAGGAAAGAGATCATCACTTCAATGACGTTGACGTTGGGCACTGCTCATACAAACAGATCTCCATTAACTGACCAATATATCCCCGCATTCTGATACGGAAGCCCGGATGACGGTACTTTATCTCTGTGGTATATAGTACAATCTACACTTTTATAACAATGCATCAATTTCAATACCTTGTCTTCTGGGGCTTTTTAAAACTGTACCAGGCATATTATTATGCAATAAAAACATCGGAATCAGCTCTGATGACATTATTTCTTGGGAAACTGAAATCATTGCAACCGCCTATTCAGCAAACCTTCCCCCACCAACTCTCTAATACAGTCTTTATCTTTTTTTTTTTAAAGAAAAGACATAATCCGAAAGGAATGATAATAGCTAGGCAAGTGAAAAAAAAAAAATCCAGCATACTTACGGTGCACGGTATAACCATTTGATACTAACTAGAAGTATCACTAAAGGTGATTAATACCCCAGCTCCCGCAGCCCAGATTCCTATGAAAAAGAATTGCCCAGACTTTGATAAAAGGCTGTGTGTGTGTGTGTGTGTGTGTGTGTGTGTGTACGTGTACCTTGTGAGCATCTTGTGAGTTGAGTCTGCTTCGCAATTGTGGAAGTAGTTCACTCGGCAAGATTTTCAAGAAAATATGCAGTTACCATGGCAACACCTTGTCAGGTACAAACACAAAGTGTATCTTGCAAAACTACCCCTATAGATCATTATATGACCTAGATACCAAATTGAAATAAATTGCTTAAACACTGTGGAAGTAGTTCGCTCCACAAGGTTTCAGGGAAACTGTAGTTGCCATAGCAACGCTTTCTCTGACAAATGAACAAAAAAATGTTTTGCACATCTACACCTCAGTGCCATTATGCACACCAAATTTGAGCTCAATTGCTTCAAATTTGTTGAAGTATACTTCACTCCACAAATCTTCAAGAAAATATACCGTTACCACTGCAACGCCTTGTCATGTGCTTGTCGGGTGCAAATACAAAGTACGTCTTGCCAGCTACATCTGTAGATCATCATACATACCAAATTTGAAATAAAGTGCTGATGTAATGTGGAAGTAGCTCACTCCACAAGGTTTTGTGAAAGTTGTAGTTACCATGGCAACGCTTTCTCCGACAAACATGAAAACATGTCTTGCACATCTTCACCTCAATGTCATCATGTTCACCAAATTTGAGTTCAATGGCTTTAAAATTATGGAAGTAGTTCACTCCACAAGATTTTCAAGAAAACGTGCCGTTACCATGGCAACGCCTTGTCGAGTACAAACAAAAAGTGTGTTTTGCGTAACTATACACATATAGATCATTATACATGCTTGTAGATACCAAATTTGAAATAAATTGCTTCAATACTGTGGAAGTAGTTCACTCCAGAAGTTTCGGGGAAAATTGTGGCTACCATGGCAATGCCTTCTTCGACAAACACACACACACACACACACACACACACACACACACACGCAAAAAAAAAACCATGTCTTGCACATCTACACCTCAATGTCATCATGTACCTCAAGTTTCATCAAAATTGCTTCAAAACTGTAGGAGTTCGCGACGCAAGATTTGCGACGGACCGCCCGACCGCCTGACCGACTGACCGCCCGACCGACCGCACGCTGATTCATAATATACCCCTTATCGAGTATGCGGGGGCATAATTAAGTACGTATCTGCTACACTTTATCTATTTTTTACTACTCTGCTTGTTTTTTTCGTGTTTTGATTTATCTTGATTTAACATGAAATTAATTTTACAAGTTAGAGGACTATGCATCGATTTAATATATTACACGCCTTTGATGTACACACTGTTTTAAACATGACTTTGATCATTCATGATACATTATCAAGTTTATTCTGTATGAAGGTTACAAATATAATGATCAATGATAAAGAAAGAGGTTACTGACACACAAAATTCTTTCTCTAATCCTTCATTGACATTTTGAACAGATTAAATCACAATTCATGCAGAATATTGTATGCAAAAGGATACAAATATAAGTAATTATTATCACAAGCTTTTTGACATAGAAATTTAGTGTCGTACATGCAGATGTAAAAAGATAGTCATTACTATTATGCTGTATTGATAGGAAGGTGTGCTCTACTATGGATCTACACTTTATAGACAAGTGGTTAGTCTCAACGGGCGTTTTTACAGCAGACCCATTCGTAATAGCCTAAGATAACTATTTAGAGTTCAGTGCAAGGGTAACTGGGTAGGGTGCTGTTCGTTATTCTAATGGTTCGCTATTCCGGAGATTCATTAATCCGAAAACGAAATTCGGAATAACGAACCTTCGCAATTACGAATCTTCGGACTAAAGAGCCTTTGGAATAACGAACCTTCGGAAAAACGAGTTGTAACCACAGGGTAACACACGCATGACATTTATGTATAGTTTGTCCGACATGTTCCTCGGCGTCGGTGAGGCTAGACTATATAGGGTTGTTGTTTTTTCATCACAACATCATTGCTTTGAAATAGACGTTATGTATAGTAAAAAAAAAAAAAATCAAGTGACAAATCAGAAATAGTAAGAACTTTATTGAATATAATACACAATAATTTCTTCAAGTAACTTACTATATAGTCATACATACCAGCTGTGAAACAGACGTCAAAAAGTGCTTATCATATAATAAAGTCAAATAATATGCTTTAGTTTACATTCCCCCCCCCCCCCCAAAAAAAAAAGTCAACACTTCGATGACTAGGGCTTTATGTCAGTTGTAATCGCAACAATACAGTCACGGACTTAAAACAAAATTCAAAACAAGATACCGTCAATCGTTTGATAACACTCAGTAGACGTGCAGATCATGTCATTCCATGCAGTTTTTTCACTCTCCCCATTGCCTTCCTATCACTCCCTATTATAAATTATCATTCAAATCATTGGGTACATGATTCTGCCTCGAAATAAAACAACACTCTCATCTATAAAAGAGTGTGATCATCCCATAGAATCCTTCGATCATCATTAATATAATACTGGGCCGCTAATATAGTGTGTCTATATAACACAGTAAGTGTAACTCTGGGGGACGGACTTCTACCACATGTTGAAACATCTTTGGAATTGACTACCTGCCTTCACAGGTAAGAGTACATATTTGGAGCATTCAAATGAAGTTTTGAAATCACGTGAACTTTGTTACAATCAAGTAAACTATTTCTGTTCCACCTTTTTGTCTTCGCTTAGTTTTATTCAATGTTGTACACATTTTTTATATTAGTTTTTTTGCACTCTTAATTGACACTGCGCTTTGAGCACTTTGTCAAGGTTTATACAACGCTTAACAAAATGGTAATCGTTTTTATTATTATAATACAACACTTGCTCCGCAAAAAAAAAAATGTATATATATATATATGACATACGCATGATAATATTGTCTTGTAGCTGCAATGTATCACAATGAGACATTATATAGCTATACATTGTACAAAGGTATCACTGAGCTAAAATGTAAAACGTGATTCTCCGTACATAAGTTCGGCAATACACTTCAAATGCGTTATACAGTTGAATATACAACGATGCAAAGAAAACCAATATCGAAAATACACACGAAAATGAGAGAAATTTAAAATCAACTCTCCACCATAACCAGGCCATCTTTTTTTACACATGCAGGAGAGAATGAGAGACTGAAAAGCCAGTTTGATCCTTACAAAAATGAACCCCACTCACTACACGCAATGACAGGCATAAAGTCGGATTTAACACATTTACCACATATACACAATAAAGTTTTGTCCCTTTAATATTTAAGTATTGATTAAAAGCGGTAATTTTTGCTTTGTGGAAATGATTACAATATGTTTCCGAAACATTCTGCAATAATCTATGTGCTCAAAGACAAACGCGGGTGTTGGAGAGCTGTGAGTACTAAGTACTTTGATCACTCCCCCTCTCCCCTCCCCTTGCCATATCCCTCCTGGAAAGGACACAATATCCCAAAGAGTGAAACACAATATGAAACACAGTGTAAGCATATTGTAAATACAGTGTGAAATATAATTGTATCTAAATTCATGCTGTTAAATTCGAGCGTTTAAACATTAATCCAGATTGCATTAACTGATAATCCCGTGGATACAGTACATCACATGGATCTTCTCAGGCTCAGGATTAAATCCTTTGAATGGCTCTGCATGCGCATCATGCTGAATGTGTCCCAAAACTTCCTAGCACACTATATCAAACCATATCTTAATGCTCAAAAGCCTTTGTCCAAGTACAGCGATTTCGATAACGTTTTCCTCCTTATATCATTGAATAGACAGTATGTACGTATTTACCATTCGCGTGATTAATGAGTATTAGGGTTTATATTTTCATGTGAAAATGTTTGATTTTTTTCATACCAATTTCTTTCATACAAATGGAGAAATAAAACAAACTGCAAAAAGAAGTGAACTGAATGTCCAATACCGCTTTGGCTCCCATAATATTATATACCAGACGTGATTGGTAGCACCAAAGAAGCTATAAGTCTGAACTTTCTCACCTATTTCAACCTGATACACGTATTTGATTGATTGAACAGACTTTATTGAAATCATTTCTGGCAGACAAAGACTTAATTGCACATGTTTACCATCATAATCATAAAAATAGATATTACAGTACTCTTAATTAACAATGATAAAAAGAAAATAGGATAACTGTTTCAAACAAATTTAACTTTCTTATTGGTAAAAAGACAAAAGAGATAATATACATGCACAATTGGCATAATTAAAACTATCAATGTGATCAATACCCCCACCCTCATCTGTGAAAATTACCTCAATCCTCAATGTTTTAGACAAAGATGGTGATGAGTATACCATGGCAGTGCATCCTTCAACACCGATGAGAGATTCGTTTTGGTCATGTACACACGTGCCAAATTTCAGGCCAAATACTCAAACATTATAGAGGGAACCAGCCCAATCCACAACATTCCTGCACGCTTTGTTAAAAAAAAAAAGATAGAATAATGATACACTTGAGAAGGCCCGTTAGAAGGAATAGTTATTCTAAAGTGTTACAGTTTCAGTGGAGGTTTGGGCCTATGGGGTCCGAAGGGGCAGAACTATGCCCACATTGGGGGATACGATCTGTTTCAAGAACGGGAGTGAGTGAGGGAGGGGGTTTCCATTTTCAGAATTGAAAGTTTGATTCAAAATTTCCTTCAAAATTTTGAAAAAAGCAAAACAACTTAAACAAACTTTCCATTTTTTGGCTGACTCCTCCCCCTCCCCCTCCCCCGTCCCCACCCCCCCCCCCCCCCCGTATCCGTCCTAATCACAACAAACAAATAGATGGGTTAAATAGACCCGTAAAAATGCCGGAGCCCCTACATGTCCTAAGAATAGCTAAGCTCCATGATAATTTCAAAAGGCGGGAAGAACCAGGTCCAAAATTTGATCGTCAACCAAACTACATAGGCTTATAAGATGGAATTGAAAGCAAATTAAAAAAAAAGATATATAAAAAAGAGGTGATGTAAATGGGCTGGGAAAATCCACCTAAGCCTAAAGTATGAATAGCAGGTTTAATGGTCAAATTGCGAGTTTAATTTTCATCATTTTCTTGAGGATGTACACATATTCTCAAGATTTGAAATTGGATGAAAACATTTTGTGGCATATTAAGCTGCCTTTCCGGTTTATGTGATAAGGGCGTTTCATAATAAACAGAAAAATGGCAGAGACACTTCGATATTCGTAATCTTCCATTAAGGTAGTAACAAGCCTACGATCCCATCTGCGGTATGATCATGGTATTTTTACCCAGCATGCGCAGGGCCTCTCCTCCTCTCTCCTCTTTCCTCTTCTCTTCTCTTATCCCCCTCCCTCTCTTCCTCCCCTTCCCACTTTTCATTTTCCATTCTCTTTTCTTCTCCCTCCCTCTCTCCCTCCTGTTTCTCCTTCTCCCATTCCCACTCCACCTTTTCATTTCTCTTTTCTTCTATCTCCTCTCTCTCCTCTGCCCCTCTCTCTACGCTGGAATCAGGTGGTATAGTCAATTTCATAATACCTTCCATATTAGCAGCTCTGTCTGACCTGCTCTGAGGAACATGAGACCCGACTTCAACTGCCGTAGAGTTGGAGTTGGGATTTGTTTCTTCTACAATCACAGCCACTATTGCAGCAATGATTAACATCAGGCAAACGGCGGCCACAATACCAAGGATGACCGTCTTGTTATTCACCGTCCAAGTTGGCGTGGCAACACCAGAGTCTCTCGCAGCCACTCTTCTTGGAGAAGTTCCTCTAAGAAATTGCTCTATCTGGACGAGACTGTCGCCGAAGAGCTCGGGAGAGTTGGGCCCCAGTTTCCCTGCCATCGCCACCAGAGAGGCGCAGGCGAAAGTTGTCGGTTGAGTGGTCTTCAAAAATCCGATTTGTTGTTCGTATTTGTCGCTCGTGTCCATCTTCTCTGATGGCATATCGTGCACTATCACACCGATGTTGTTCTTGCCTTTAAGAAATGAAAACAGTTAATTCCAAGTAAACAAAATATGTATTAAAATCAGGAGATAATACAGTTTCGACTCGTTGATATGAATGCAACATTATGGCTAATAACGGGAAGGGGAGTATCTAACAAGAGTATTTAACTATTCTCCAATATTTATAATCATGTACACAATTATTTCTTTATCTATTTATTGCAAGTGTTGCGACTAACGTTACAGTTAATGGAACAATACGAACATAAAATGTTCAGTCCGTGATTCCTACACATATCCATCTACTGTTTCTGAATTTTTCCACATTTGATAGAAAAAGCAATTTCCGAAGCAATCGAAGCATAAAAGTTGACTTCAAAAGAAAGCCATGCCATTTTCTTTTTCTTTCTGCTTTTTTTAACGGGGGACAGTTTTTATCCCTCACCGAGAAGATGCGCAGCCTTTGGCAGAAATTTGTCGTAGAGGGCGTCTGTCACATTTGTGATGGCCATTCTCCTGTTGTGTATGGAGTGACACAGGATCACGGTATCCACTGGGAGATCTCGGAACGAAAAATCGCTCACATCGTTATAAGGCAGTTGGCAGAACTGAATGTCTCTGGCGAGGTGGCCGAACTCTCGAGTGATACAGTCAATGAATCCTTGCACACTGCTCTGCAGGTTGGATGTGCAGACTAAGACCCTGGGCTTCCGGTCCATCTACAAAGTGACATTGACACGTCTAAAGTTGAAGGATTTGTGAAAGTACAGGTGGACGCAAATACCTTAGAAATGAAGCTCTCTTGCGTAACCATCCCCCTTTTTTATTAACTGCAGAGTGTTTATGTCTTGTAGGTTGATCCCAGTAAGTGTTGGATATCACGGAAGAATCGGATACGAATGGAAAGAGTTTAAAAAAGGAATAATAAATAGCAAAAACAAACAGTCATAGGCCGCGGTCACACTGGCAAAAAATCGCAAAGTTAAAGATCGTATATTTTGCCACTTTCACCACGGTTATTGTGACATAAACTAAAATCACGTCAAAATGACAGTATAAATAAGAGAAACAAAAAAAAATCTTTGCAGCTACAACACAATACTAAATAATGGAACAGCCACACGTAAGATTCAGAACACACGAAACAAACGAAGAGTTTGTTCACAACCACCAATAAGTTTATACTTGCCAAATGGAGATATTTGCGATTAAAGGTCAAGAAAAATAAACAGAATAGTAATAAGAAAATTTTGGTTTCTTATGACTATAACTTCAAAAATGTACGTTTATATGTCGTGACCAATATATCGTTTTAAAAGTTATTATTTTGTACTTTATTACAGAAACCGTACTTCAAAATCTTCAAAAATGGACTTATCGGTTTTTGCGAACAAACTCTTCAAACATAACTTTATGATACCAACCACTGAAGTATAAATTGGGCAAATAAAACACGTACATTGTATATAATTATAAACGTTTACTGGTAGAATTTTGGATTTAATAGGAAAACTCGTGGAGTCAATGAACCTCGTGAACCAAATATCTTCTTAGTTCAACAAAATAAACTTTGAATTGCAAACTCAAAACGCACGCATACAAACAAACACACTTATCAAAGTGCAACACATTAATATGTTTGAACTGACTTTTAAGGAATTAAACATAATCAACAAAATAGTATAGAAATGCGTCAAAATCGAACGTACAAAAAGAAAGCTTCGTAATTAATTGCTTCTGATATGGTTTGTTACAAGTTCGTACTACCTTGATCCTTGATATAAAGACTGACGAATCTTAAAGGGACTGCAAGGTCAAGAATTGAGTTTTCTTTTTTAATGGCCCGACACGGCTTTTTTGCAATATTTCCGGACCTCTTGGCGAAAACGTACACCTCTCTGACAGAAAGTATAGGGTTTGATTTTGGTTTGTTTGTTTGTTTGTTTGTTAATCTTTGCTTGTCAGCAGTCGATGTTGTTAGACAAGTCAGCTGGAAATGGCATCAAAAACTGTGAAGCTTGTAAGCAGAACAAAAGAAGAAAGCATTATTATATAGAATATACGTATACATAGATTCTACACAGGTAAACTTGTTAAGCAAGTGATATTGCAATGACCACACGGCTACATTTCTGAAAGTATGTGAGGCTCTATTGTGATCAATACTGTTCAGTGTATCATTTGTTTAAGATTCTTTAGAATTTTGTTTCTCTGCTCAAGGACCACAGTACGTGTAAATTCCACAAATTTATAGATGGAACTGTCAATTTATGTACTCAATGATGTGAAATTATGAAAATCGTCTGAATGCCCATAGGGATTTAACTCACATTTAGAACTACAGTATTTTGAAGCACTAAAGCTTTTTTTTATGGTTCATCTGCAAATGGTAACTAATGCCTGTATAAGACGTGCGCATAGTGTTGCCCGAGTCTTTTGAAAACCATCTCAAACTGATCAAAGCAAAAATTGCTTCCGTTGCTAGCGCAACAAATTAGACGCTATGTAAAATGCATGGCAGAATGCGTAGAACAGCGCTCGAGGATGTCAGTGCAACACAATGAATGTATGACTTGGAATATTTCATACACACATACTACACGTATTAATCAGTCCCTGACCACGCGAGGCTACGATTGTCATGTGCTTGTCTGAGAACACGAAACATTCATTATACCGACAAGGTAGCAGTCACAAAAAACAAACAGCCCTAGTGCCCTCGTATTCTGTACCTGATACAAAGTTTCATGCAAAATCGTTGCAGGTGCCCAAATACGACGCGTCGTATTTTGCAACGCTGGGCTCTGCATAATGCGTCGACATACGTGTACATACCTCACTTCCTTGAAATTGCTGGTAGGAGCTAGTCATGATTTCTACAGATTTATTAATTTTTCCCGTAGCTCTTCTCTTCAAACCTCAACTCATGTGTTGATCACTGACTAAAATCCTTGATTCGAAGAAAATGCTTGTTCCACCAGACATTAGTCAATGGCGATAACTGAAAGTTAGCGATCTCTTGTCTAAACATTCGCTCAGCTTCGGGGAATCCCCTTAGTGCGCGCGCACGACAAGCGGAATGTGTGGAGGAAAAAGTATGTTCTTATCATAATCGATCTCTTGTTCTGGGCCATTTTTGCAGCCGCTCAAATTCACGACTTAGAGAGCTACTTGATGCGCTCATCATAAAATGGGGGGCCAATTTTCTTTTTATACTTTCTTCGCGAAATCTAAAGCTACTTCGCAATTCAAACGACACAGGGAGAGAGAGAGCAGAAAGGCCAACGAAATCGTCCGCGTCGCTAATCTGAAGCTCCCTAATGGTGGAAAGCCTCAACATTTTGGTGATAAAGGGAGAGAGGAAATCATTATTGACAAAATTAATGATCAAAAGATATGGTGCCTACAGGGGACGCAGAACCGGGGTTGCAGCTAAACAAAACGGAGGAAGGGAGTATTGACCCTTGGCCCGACCACCCTCCCCCCCCCCCCCCCATACACACGTACACGCGCGCACGCACACACTCACACACACACACACACACACACACACGCACGTACACACACACACACACACACAAGCACACAACACACGCACGCACGCACAAACACATACGGATACACACACATGCGTACACGCACGCACACGTACGGAGACATACAGGCACACGAACACTATTATTGGCACTGTATTACACTTGAAAAACTTGCAAATATGCATACTTTATAACAGATCGGTAGAAATGCATTCATGATTATCAGATCTTTACAACAGTATTTTATTTTGAACACCAATTCCAAAAATATTGGTAAGTCGGGCAAGCTTATGTATCACGCTGCTCTGAAAAACGAGTAAAGTGGCAAACGAACTGAATGGAAAGAAAGGTCATTACATGATTCTATGTACGAGGTGTTTCAAAAAAAATTCCCACATTTGATTCTTAATAATTCAAAAACTATATATATCAGATAACACTGTCATTGATACAAGTGATAGCTGAATAGTGTACAATTTTGTTGGAGGTGGTTTGAATATGAAAGCATAACTGGATGAACGTTCGTTTTATAACAATCAGTAGATATCAACTTCAGAGACTCCGAACCCAAGCACCTTTTGATCTGGAGATTCTCCCGCCTGAAACCCCTAGCAAACGGGAGACTCCAACTTGATGTGCGCGAAGCGCGAAGTTCCTTGCTGCCGGGGTCCAACTCTAGGGTCCTAGATGTTATCTCGTGCTATCTAAGGCTTATTTTACAACATACGATGACACAGAGTAAAAAATCATTTCTAGCGGGAGAACGGAAGATTTTTGCAAAAATTGGCTCTCGGAGGGAGATCTCCCTTTGAAAGCGGGAGAGTTGGAGTCTCTGTAACTTTGCTTGATAAGACTTTCGCCAGCTGGATCTGCAGGCTTCTTCAGATGGGGCGCTGTGAGAAGGACTTCCCACGAGCCGACGTAGTACCACACAAAGATTGTTTAATTCTCTTTAAAATGATACCATACTTGTTATGATCATCATTTCCATGGAGTTGCAGTGCTTACAAATATGAGGTTAAGTCAGAATTTAAAAGCTGCAAAATGGCCCAATGTTTGACATCCCTAAAGGAGTTTCCTCGTTATGAGCGAGTTCCCCATTGTTTCTTTGGTGTTCATTTACTGTAACATCAGCATTCTTATGGAGTGAAACATGAATGTGTTCAACCAAACAGATAAACAAACACACACACACACACACACACACACACACACACACAAATACAAACGATCATGACTCAAACCATTTTATCTCAGAAGACATAAAGAAGTGAAATGGGATGGACTTGGTTTTACTGAAGTCTTCATCTTTATTTTGTATTGATTTTGCGTTATTTTGTCTTTACGTTATGTTTTCTTTAACTTTAAGATTGTCAATGAACATAATCGGGGGTCAGTATCTGGTGGACTATATCCAAGTGCTTGCACCACCGCCTGACACCGTGTCCTCATGCTGTTGACTAGCTTCGTTATTCGCTGCTGAGAATGGCGTTCCACTTGTCAACAAGTATCTGACGGAGTCCTGCCAATAATGTCGTTGGATTTGTGACCCTCTTCCCCACAGCTCGGCCAAGTTGATCCCAAAGATGTTCTATGGGGTTGAGGACGGGGCTGCATGCAGGCCAGTCCATTCTAGTGATGCCCTCTTTCTCGAGAAAGCTGCGCACAAGTCTCGCTCTTTGATGTGGTCTTGCGTTGTCATCTTTTTGAAGCATCTCAGCTTCAATTTGCCCTATATGGCGCGGGCTTTTTGAACATTTCTTACACGTGGCATGATGTACAACCATAAAACTTGATGAGCTATCAAAATTGCCTGGCATGGCACCACTGCAACCTTGAATGTGAGGTTAAGATGTCTATTGAAATTTGCCTTCATGACTGACCAGTTGAGAACAAAAGACATAACACAAAAGAACATGTTCTCTATTTACTCGTCACGACCATTCTCATTCATAAAGACCGTTCTTGTTCATTTTGCAGCTTTTCAATGCACTCCTTATCAGACACTTTTGAGTACAGCCCTTTACTTGATAGCATAATCATAATGAGTATAAAGGATATCATTTCAAAGAGAATTTAATAATCTTTCCATTGATATCACGCATGTATTGAATAGAGCTTACAAACTGGAGAAATTTACAACTGAAGTCAGATTTCCAAACTGTTTTTGAGGGTTATATATATATATATAGTATACATATCTATCTATCTATCTATATATATATATAAATATATATATATATATATATATAAATAAATAAATAAATATATATATATATATATATATATATATATATATATATAAAGATATGAGAAAGGAAGGAGAAATCGGTGCGTAGCTTTGACATATATATATATTTATATATATATATATATATATCATACCATACAGATTTGCTATTCACTACGTACTTTTTTTTCCTTTGTAACCTCCGTCTTTTGAAAAGGAATAATGATGCTAATGCATTTCCTTATTGAATATTAATTATTTTCGCCCCCCTCCTTAATTTCCAAAGCAAAAAAATATAGCTACAAACGGCAGTTTTTTTTTAATGTAAAATGTCAAAATTTTCAAGGTCGCTCTCTTCGCTCGCTCGCATTTAATTGTTATGCATTTCTCCTGATGTTGTTACCAGTAATTTGCCGTTTCACACCGTCATTCCATAATCAATGTGAGGAAATCTGTTAACATGTAAAAGACATTGCGCCGACAAGAAAGATAGGAGTTTTTGCACCTGGAACTTATATTATTTCGCGAAGATATTCATTGGGTAAAAATGATTTGTATTCAAGACACATAATAAGAACATGTTTCTTCAGGCACTGGCTCGCTTTAACTCGCTCACACACACAAATAAGTGAGGTAAATGTTGATTCTGGATATATGGAATGACTTTAGAGGGTATTGTTATGGTATTCGACCCCCCCCCCCTTTTAATTTCCAAGGCGAAAAATATAGCTACAAACGGCATTTTTGGACTGTAAAATGTCCAAATTTTCAAACTCGCTCTCTCCGCTCGCTTGCATTTAATTGTTATGCATTTCTCCTGATGTTGCTACCAGTAATTTGTCGTTTCACACCGTCTTTCCATAATCAATGTGAGGAAATCTGTTAACATGTAAAAAACATGGCGCCAACAAGAAAGTTAGGCATAGCAGTTTTTGCACCTGGAACTTAAATTTTTTCGGGAAGATATTTATTGGGTAAAAAAGATAACATATGTATTCAAGACACATGAAAAGAGCATGTTTCTTCAGGCGCTGGCTCGCTTTCGCCCACTCGCGCACACAAGTAAGTGAAGTAAATGTTGATTCTGGAGATATGGAATAACTTTAGAGGGTATTGTTATAAGATATTCACCACCCCCCTTTAATTTCCAAGGCGAAAAAAATATATGCATTTCTCCTGATGTTGCTGCCAGTTTGTCGTTTCACACCGTCATTCCATAATCAATGTGAGGAAATCTGTTAGCATGTAGCAAACATTGCGCCGACAAGAAAGACAGGAGTTTTTGAGTCCACGTGTTGGAGACAAAAGAAAAAAACAAAACTGGAACATAGTTCATGATATAATCACCAACAGTTTATTTCTGTTCAAGTGTTGAATGATACTGAGAGAACAATAACAATTGTTATCATATCATTCAATAACACTTGAGAAAGAGAGAATCGCTCGAAAATTGGTGTGCAGAAATGAAATATAACATACACGTTGTACATATATTTGTGTGTGTGCGCGCGTGTCTGTCTGTCTGTGTAATTGGAAAGAGAGAGCGTGAGAGATATAAAACCATAAAAGAAAAAGACGACGAAAAAAAAAGACATTAGAGTATTGTCTTCAAACGCATTGTCAAACAAACAGGATTTTAGGTTACTCCTATAAGACTGTATGCCTGGAGATTGAGTCTTTCAGCTCACGTGGAAGTAAATTCCAACAAAGTGTTGGTCCAGCGTGAGCGAAAGCTCGCTCCCCCACGATTTCGTAGAAAGCAGAATACATGTATAAAAGAGACCAGAAGTTGAGGACGAAGAGTTCGTGTAGGTTGGTATCGACGGAACAAACTTACATTGTAATCAGGAGCTGTTACCTCAATGACATGATAAATCAGAAGTACCGGTACCTTAAACCTAATAATCTGTGTCCCTTACAGCAGGCAACCAATGAAGACTCTTTAGGATAGGAGTGATTATGACTGCGTTTGCTTGACAAAGCAACGATGCGTGCAGCGGCGTTTTGTAGTTTTTGCAACGGGCAATTTGTTAGTTGAATGTTCAATTATTGAAAAGCAGACCATTACCGAAATCAAGGAGTGAAGAAATAAGCGAATGAATAAGTTTTTCTGTTGCGGAGCGAGTCAAGTATTTTCGAATAAAACCAATCTTGTGCAATTTGATAACGGACTAATTTAGAAATGTTGGTGATTTAATCAGACATAACCATGAGAGTCAAACATAACACCAGATTGCGATATGACTTTGACAGAGGGATATCGTTACCTACAATGAAAATGGGATTGAAATCCAACTTGTTGAAGTGAGATTTAGAACCAAAGAGAATAAATTCACGCTTGCCGTTATGGTTTAAAAGCAATGAGTAAGACCTCATCAAGCATCAAAATGGCAAATCCCTTTGTAAAATGCTCGTAACGTCTTCCTATTCAGCACACCTTCTCCTGCCAATTCTGCAATACATTCTTTTTGGTTTAAAAAAAAACAAAACAAAACAAAACATAATCCGAAAGGAATATAGCTGGGCACGTGACCCCCCCAAAAAACAAAAACAAAAACAAAAACAAAAACAAAAACAAACAAACAAACAGAAAAAAACAACGCACACATACCCAAATAGCATAATTATAATATGGTGTACTGCACAATGATTTACTACTCACGAATTAAGTACGTATCTACTACAATTCATTTATCTTTTCACTGTTCTATGGGTTTTTTTTTTTCGTGTTTTGATTCATCTTCAGGGTTGTAAACAAGAAATTAGTTTTGTAAGTTCTATGCATAGATTAGAGCCTTTGTACACGCTGTTTCAAACATGACTTTGATCATTCGTGATACAATATATCTGATGAAGGTTACAAATAATAATAAGGAAAGACGGTTACAAACACAAAAGTTCTTTCTCTGCAACGGAATCCTTTATTGATTTTTGAACATTAATTTTAGAACAGATTAAATCGCTATTTATGCAGAATATTGTATGCGAAAGGATACAAATATGAATGATTATTATCACAAGTTCTTTGACGACATGGAAATTTAGTGTTGTATTATGCAGATGTAAAATGATAGTCATTACTATTGTGCGGTATTAATAGGAAGGTGAGCTCTACTATGGATCTATACACTTTATAGATAAGTGGTTAGTTTTTACAGCAGACCCATTCGTAATAGCCCAACTCTTTAGAGTTCAGTGCACGGGTAACTGGGTAGGGTGCTGTTCGTTATTCCGAAGGTTCGTTATTCCGGAGTCATTAATCCGAAAACGAAATTCGGAATAACGAACCTTCGGAGTAACGAATCTTCGGACTAAAGAGCCTTCGGAATAACGAACCTTCGGAAAAACGAGCTGTAACCACAGGGTAACACACGCATGACATTTATGTAGTTTGTCCGACATGTTCCTCGGCGTCGGTGAGGCTAGACTATAGTAAGGACTGGTGTTTTGTTGTTGTTTTTGCATCACAACATCATTGCTTTGAAATAGACGTTATGTATAGTAAAAAAAAATCAAGTGACAAATCAGAAATAGTAAAAACTTTATTGAATATAATACACAATGATTTCTTCACGTAACTTACTATATAGTCATACATACCAGCTGTGAAACAGACGTCAAAAAGTGGCATACTGTGTGTATATATAATATGCTCTAGTTTATATCCCCCCCCCCAAAAAAAAAGTCAACACTTCGATGACAAGGACTTTATGTCAGTTGTAATCGCAACGATACAGTCAAGGACTTAAAAATAAAAAATGAATAAAAAAGATACCGTCACTCGTTTGATAACACTCAGTAGACGTGCAGATCATGTCATTCCATGCAGTTTTTTCACTCTCCCCATTGCCTACCTATCATAAATTATTCATTTAAATCATTGTTATAGGTCGTTCATTGTGTCCATGATTCTGCCTCGGAATAAAATAACACTTAAAAGAGTGTGATCATCCTATAAAAGCCTTCGATCATCACTAATATAATACTGGGCCGCTAATATTATAGTGTATCCATATAACAGAGTAATTGCAACTCTGGGGGACGGACATGTTGAAACATCTTTGGAATTGACTACCTGCCTTCACAGGTAAGAGTACATATTTGGAGCATTCAAATGAAGTTTGACATCACGTGGACATTGTTAGAATTATCTTACAATCAAGTAAACTATCTCTGTTCTACCCTTTTGTCTTCGCTTAGTTTTATATGATGTTGTACACTTTTTTATAGGGTCTATTAGGTTTTTTTACACTCTTAATTGACACTGCGCTTTGAGCACTTTGTCAAGGTTTATACAACGCTTAACAAAATATTAATCGTTATCATTATTATAATACAACACTTGCTCCGACGAAAAAAAATGACATACGCGTGATAATATTGTCTTGTAGCTGCAATGCGGCATCACAATGAGACATTACGTTGTAAAAGGTATATACTGAGCTAAAATGTAAAACATGATTCTCCGTATGCGAACAATCCAGCAATACACTTCAAATGCGTTATACAATACGATGAATAGCTATACAGCGATGCAAAGTAAACCAATATTGAATATACACACGAAAAATGAGAGAAATTTAGAAACAATTAACACTCAAGCATATAGCCAGACCAACTGTTTTACACATGCAGGAGAGAATGAGGGACTAAAAAGCCAGTTTGATCATTGCAAAAATGAACCCCGCTCGCTAGACGCAATGGCAGGCATAAAGTCCGATTTAACACATTACATACAATAACTTTTTTCCTTTAATATTTTAGTATTGATCAAAAACTGTAATTTTTGCTTTGTGTAAATGTTTACACTAAGTTTACAAAACCTCCTTCAATGATCTATGTGCTCAAAGACAAACGCGGGTATTGGAGAGCTGTGAATACTAGTACTTTACAATCCCCCCCCCCCCTTTGCCATATCCCTCGTGGAAAGAACATAGTATCCCAAAGTGTGAAACACCGTGTGAGCATATTGTAAATACAGTGTGAAACATTTTCGTACTGTTAAATTCGAGCGTTTTAACATTATGAATACATTGTGAATCATCCATTTACAGTGTGAAAAAGAACGTTACTATGTAAAATCTCTTTGAAAAAAAAAACACACCACAGTGCAGTGAAATTATCTTTACACTTTTTAATCCGATCGTTTTCACATAACCAACTATGTGAACTCGTTGTAACTGTGGAATACATCAAAGGACAGACATAATGCAACGCAGGTATTCTAACTCCCTTTTGTAAAGGCGGAAAGTACAATTTCAGAACTGGCTCATTCCCGTTTCTCTCGCACTAAAAAACCAGGTATCAATGACTATAGTATCCTATTATTTCTGAAGACAGTAACACATACGCAATGACGTGCATGCAAATTTCTCATGCTATCTAGTTCCATGTATAGAGCACAATACACTGTATAGGCATCTGATTACATGTCCATGCATGCCACAGCTACCTATAGTAGGCTCTCGTCTCGCAAGACTTTCAATACTTCACAGGACGTAATTTAAAGACTTCTTGATGCGATCAACACTGTCATAATAATTATAACGAAAATTGCCTAGCTATCCAGCTTTAGATTGTACAGATTATTGCTGTTGCTCGATAAAGGGACTCTATACTATACTCCTATATCAATGTTTATAGTTTTAGGCCTGCCAATCCCGATGATTGTATCCCAAAATTTCCTTTCGGCACACACTATTACAAACCATAATGTTGATCACATTGATAAGGTCTTCTTCTTCTATATACTTTAAGAAATAGCATGGAATATATAGTTTGTAATACGTTTACCATTCGAGTGATTAATGAATACTAGGGTTTATATTTCCATGTGAAAATGTTTGATTTCGTCATACTGACTTCTTTCATACAAGTGGACAAATAAAACAAACTGCACAAACTGAACTAAACGTCCAATACCGCTTTAGCTCCCACATACACCAGATGTGATTGGCAACACCAAAGAAGCTAATAATTATGTCATTCTGGTGACTTTCTCGCCTATTTCCAACCTGACACACATATTTGATTGATTGAACAGGCTTTAGTGAAATCATTTCTGGACTAAATTGCACATGTTTACCATCATAATCATAAAAAAATACTCTGAATTAATAATGATACAAAGATATGATAACAACTGCTTCAAACAAATTTAACTTTCCTATTGGTAAAGCTAAAAAGTAAAAACAAAAGAAATATACATATACACAATTGACATAACTAAAACTATCACTGAATGTGACCAATACCGCCACCCTCATCTGTGAAAATTACCTCAATCCTCAATTTCTTAGACAAAGATGGTGATGAGTATACCATGGTAGTGCATCCTTCCAACAGCGATGAAAAGATGCATTTGGTCATGTGAAGACGTGCCAAATTTCAGGCCAAACTAATGCTCAAACATTAGAAGGAACCAGGCCAATCCACAACACTCCTCCATGCTTTCTTAAAAAATAATAATGATACACTTGAGAAGGCCCGTTAGAAGGAACAGTTATTCTAAAGTGTTACAGTTTTAGTGGAGGTTTGGACCTATGGGGATCGAAGGGGCAGAACTACGCCCACGTGGGGGTGGAGGTACGATCTGTTTTCAGAACGGGAGTGAGGAGAGGGTTTCCATTTCCAGAATTGAAATTTTAAATTCAAAATTTCCTTCAAAATTTTGAGAGAAGCAAAACAACGTAAACAAACTTTCAATTTTTTGGCTGACCCCCCCCCCCCCGTATCCGTCTTAAACACAACAAACAAATAGATGGGTTAAATAGATCCGTAAAAATGCTGGAGGGCCTACTTGTCCTATGAATTAACGACAGAATAGCTAAGCTCCATGGGAATTTCAAAAAGCGGGAAGAACCTTGTCCAAAATGTGATCGTGAACCATACTACAAAGGCTTATACGATGGGATTAAAAGCAAATGATATGGGAAATGTATATAAGAGGTGATGTAAATGGGCTGGAAAAATCCACATAAGCCTACACTATGAATAACAGGTTTTATGGTCAGATTACGAGTTTCATTTTCATCACTCTCTTGAGGATGTACACATAGACTTAAGATTTGAAATTGGATGAAAACATTTTGTGGCATATTAAACTGCTTTTTCGGTTTATGTGATAAAGGCGTTTCACAATAACAGAAAATGGCAGTTACTTCGATATTCAATATTCGTGTTCTTCTATTAAGTTTAGTGACAATCCTACGATCTACCTCTGATCATGATATTTTTACCCAGGGCCTCTCTTCCTCTCTCCCGTTTTCTCTGCTCTTCTCTTATCTCCTTCCCCCTCTTCCGCTCCCTCACTCTCCCCCTTTTCAATTCTCTTTTCTTCTCCCTCCCTCTCTCCCTCCTGTCTCTCCCTCTCCCGTTCCCACTCCATCTTTTCAATAATCTTTTCTTCTCCCTCATCTCTCTCCTCTCCCCCATCCCTCTCCCCTTCCCACTCGACCTTTTCAATTATCTTTTCTTCTCCTTCCTCTCTCTCCTCTCCCCCTCTCTCAACGCTGGAATCAGGTGGTATTGTAAATTTCATACCATCCATATTAACAGCTCTGTCTGACCTGTTTTGTGCAGCATGAGACCCGACTTCAACTGTTGTAGAGTTGGAGTTGGGATTTGTTTCTTCTACAGTGGCAACCACTATAATAATAGCAATAAGTGCCAGTGCACAAAGAGCAATCACAGAACCAAAGATGACTGTCTTGTTCTTGATTGACGTTGGCAAGGCAACATCAGAGTTTCTCGCTGCTGCTTTTCTTGGAGAAGTTCCTCTAAGAAATTGCTCTATCTGGATGAGACTGTCGCCGAAGAGCTCGGGAGAGTTGGGCCCCAGGTTCCCTGCCATCGCCACCAGAGAGGCGCAGTCGAAAGTTGTCGGTTGAGTGGTCTTCAAAAACTGGATTTGTTGTTTGTATTTGTCGCTCGTGTCCATCTTCTCTGATGGCATATCGTGCACTATCACACCGATGTTGTTCTTGCCTTTAAGAAATGAAACAATCTGAAAACAGTTAATACCAAGTAAACAAAATATGTATTAAAACCAAGAGATAATACGGTTTCGACTCGTTGATATGAATGCAACATTCTGGCGGATAACGGGGAGGGGAGTATTGAACAATAGTACTCGACTATTCTCCAATATTCATAATCATATACAAGATCATTTATTCATTTATTTATAAGTTTTGCGACTACAGTTAATGGAAAAATACGAACATGAATTGTTCAGTCCCTGATTCCTACATTATATCTATCTACTGTTTAATTTTTCCACATTTGACATAAAAAACAATTTTCGACGTCGAATAACAAGAATCGAAGCATAAAAGTTGACTTCAGAAGAAAGCCATGTCATTCTTTTTTTCTTTTTCTTTTTTTTTAACGGGAACTCCTCCCTCACCGAGAAGATGCGCAGCCTTTGGCAGAAATTTGTCGTAGAGGGCGTCTGTCACATCGGTGATGGCCATTCTCCTGTTGTGTATGGAGTGACACAGGATCACAGCATCCACTGGGCGATCTCGGAACGAAAAATCGCTCACATCGTTATAAGGCAGCTGACAGAACTGAATGTCTCTGGCGAGGTGGCCAAACTCTCGACTGATACAGTCAATGAATCCTTGCACGTTGCTCTGCAGGCTGGATGTGCAGACTAAGACCCTGGGTTTCCAGTCCATCTGCAAAGCGACATTGACACGTCTAAAGTTGAAGGATTTGTGAAAGTACAGGTGGACAACAATAACTTAGGAGCGAAGTGAAGCTCTAATCGTGTGTAACCCCTTCCCCCTTTATCAACTTAAGAGTGTTGCAAATTTGTGTCTTGTAGGTTGATCCCAGTAAGTGTTGGATATCACGGAAGAATCAGATACGCATGGAAAAAGTACCCCAAAAAAAGAATAATAAATACAAAAAGAAACAGTCATTGTAAGCCACGGTCACACTGGCAAAAGATCGTGAAGTTAAAGACTGCATATTTTGCCAGTTTGACCACGGTTATAGTGACATAAACTAAAATCACGTCAAAATGCCGGTATAAATAACAGGAACAAACAAAAAATATTCGTAGATACAACACAATATGCTTAATAATAGAACAGCCACACGTAACTCCAAGATTCAGAAACTGTGAAGCTTGTAAGCCTTGTGCCTGTTGTGTGTGTGTGTGTGTGTGTGTGTGTGTGTGTTTGTTTGTCTTTTCACTTGGCATCCTATTAACCCGGAAGGTGGCAAAAAGCCCTGTGCGGTTTTTGTTGTTGTAGTTGTTTTGTTTTGTTTTGTTTTGTTTTTTGGTGTGGTTTGGTTTTAGTTTGTTTGATTGTTTGTTTTATTTTTATTTATTTTTTTTGCTTGTCTGCCGATTGATCCCGGAAGTGACACCACAAAATGTTAAGCGCATTGCCAGCCTATTTTAGGACACAATATAACTGTCATCAAAGTGTCTTCTTCTCTCAGTCCTCAAAATGTATCGACGTCCCTGCTCCCATAAAAATTACTATTTACATCTTTCTTTTTATCGTAGTCCATGCTTGACAGTACATGAATTTAACAAATAATTTTGAAATCATTTATAACCTTTTAAACGAGTTTTATTTTCCTCAAACTTTTGCTAATGTAACTGTATCAAATTTCTGCATTCACTGAATCATTTAGGACAATTTTCAAGGGGCTCCATGCCATTTCAATAATCAATGCGTTGGGTCTACGATGGAGTTGTTAATGTGGGCTGTCTGTTTGTTTGCTTGTTTGTTTGTTTTTATTTGCAGAAAAAAAAATAAATTGCACTTAACTTTTGATAAACTCTATTAATTACCTTCATGAAGGTCTTTTACAGGACTGTTAGCTTCTAATATTGTCAGGTGTGAAAATTCCAAGAAAGATTTCCATATGGAGCAGATAAGGTGAGGATGTATGCCTATTTAATGCTCATAAGAACTTCTCTCTCTCTCTCTCTCTTTCTCTCTTCTGCGCTACTGCATTCGGTGCAAAACAGAAAAATAATAATTGGATCGTTGTTTTTGTTTTCGTTCCTATAGTTGTTGCTGCTGTTGCTGTGGCTGTGCAATAATTGTGTTGCATATAGCACGCAGACACACAGTCAGCGCACAGGAACATGCAGACACAAGGAATTAAAGGTACCCGGTGTTTACCACTGGGAGCAGTGATTTCAAAAATGTTCCAGTTATCACATTTTGACGCATATATGTGTAGGTCACTTGTATGTAGGCCAACAAAACTTCCTACCACATAAAAAATCGCAATAAAGTTGGATAAAGCCAAAAATACATGGAGATGTCACTATATTTTCAATAGACCAACTGTAGATGGTGTTTTCTAGAGGCAAATCGACTTATTATAACTGTTGTTCACATTTTTTACACTGAGTGGTTATTTCTATCCTTAACTCACATTTTAGAACTATTTTGAAGCACTAAAGCTGGGTTTTTGTTTCATCTGCAACGACGGTCACTAATGCATGGCTACAAGACGTGCGCATAATTCTAGTGTTGCCCGAGCGTTTTGAAAACACCATCCAGGGGCGGATCCAGGAATTCAGTAAAGGGGAGCACCTTTGCAAAATTAAAGGGGGGCACATGCATCACTCCTCCTATTTTTTTTTCATTTTTTTCTTTTGTTTCAAATAAAAATAAAGAGGGGGACGCGCGCCCAGTGCGCCCCCTATGGATCCGCCACTGCCATCAAAACAAAGACTGCTTCCGTTGCTAGCGCAACAAATTAGACGCTATGTCAAATGCATGGCAGAATGCGCAGAACAGTGCTTGCGGATGTCAGTGCAATGTGTAACACAACTTTGACAACACCATGAATGTATAACTTGGAATATTTCCTGCACACAAATAATTTATAATCAGGCCCTGACCACGTACGATTGCCACGTGCTTGTCTGAGAACACGAAACATCCATAATACCGACATTGTAGCAGTCACAAAAAACAGCAGCATTCGTTCCCTCTCATCCATTCTGTACCTGATACAAAGTTTCATGCAAAATGGTCGCAGCTGCCAAAATACTACGAAGTACTCTTGCGCTGTGCACAATGCGTCAACATTGTCGTGTACATACCTCACTACCTTGAAATCGCTCGTAGGAGCTAGTCATGATTTCTACAGATTAATTTTCCCGCAGCTCTTCTCTTCAAACCTCAGCTCATGTGTTGATCACTGACTAAAATTCTTGATTAGAAGAAAATGCTTGTTCCACCGGACATTAGTCAATGGCCATAACTCAAACTTAGCGATCTGTTGTCTAAACACCAATCATAATATCATTAAGGTTTCGCTCAGCGGGGAATCCCCTTATTGCGCGCGCACGACAAGCGGAACATGTAGAGGAAAAAGTCTGTTCTGGGCATGCGCAAAATGCTTATCATAATCGATCTCTTGTTCTGGGCCATTTTTGCAGCCGCTCAAATTCACAACGTTAGAGAGCCACTTGATGCGCTGATCATAAAATGGGGCGCCATTTTACTTTTTATATGCTGCGTCTTCGCGAAATCTAAAGCTAATTCGCATTTTAAACGACACGGGGAGAGAAAGGAGAACATCCAACGCAATCTTCGTCTTAACGTCCGCGTCACAAATCTAAAGCATCCTAATGGTGGAAAGCCACAACATTAGGTGATAAAGGGAGAAAGGAAGTCATTATTGACAAAATTAATGATCACAAGATATGGTGCCTACAGGGGACGCAGAACAGGGGTTGCAGCTTCAAAAGTGAGGAAGGGAGTATATAATTATATTGACCCTTGGCCCGACCAATAACCACCCCCCCCCCCCATATACACGTACACGCACACACACATATACAATGTACACACGCGCACGCACACACACATACGGACACACACACATGCGTCACGCACGCACACATACGGAGAGATCCAGCACACGAACATTATTATTGGCACCGTCTTCAAAAACTTGTCTAGCCCTGCAAGTATGCATACTTTATAACAAATCGGTAGAAAAGCAATTGTGATTATTACATCTTTACAGTGTTTTATTTTGAACACGAACCCCAAAATTATTGGTCCGTTGGGCAAGCTTATGTATCACGCTGCTCTGAAAACGAGTAAAGTGGCAAACGAACTGAAAGGAAAGGAAGGTCATTACATGAATCTATGTACAGTGTCCACATGAGCTAATTGTGAACTGGCTAAATTGAACAACCTTCTCTTAATGTACGCCTCCATCACAAACAAAAGACCCGTTCTACAACACTGCGACTCAGTATAACATTCAGGATTGAATTGACCGTGTATCAGCGCTATCCGAGGGTACCAGAAAGAACGAATGCAAAAGAAACAGGTCGTCTCATGTTAGTAACTCAGTACATTTGTACCACTGTGAACGAAATATGAATACGCATTGTCATCATGTAGTTTGATATCAATACATGCTCGTATAGATAGGATCTGTGTCTGGCTTTCGCACATGAACTACGCTGTATGATTCGTCTTCATATACGCTGGCTCCCTCACACAAAAACAATGACTCACAATAGAGTCCAGAAGTGATGATATCACAGTCTTGGGTTGGAACCTGAGGTGTGAGCATGGTTAGTGACGATATTGTTCACAGATACATTGTATTCGGGCAAGGTGAGGCTCTTTAGATCCCCAGTTTACATGACGATGAATAAGTATGACATCACACATGACATAGGAAATACTCGACTGGTTAAGCTATTGCGTTTTATGCGTATTTTGTTCCTTCAGTTTAAAAAAGAATAGAGAGAACTGTAACAAGTCATAATCACCAGAGGCCGTTATCCACAGTCAAGCTATTTACTTATCGGTAAAGGTCTCCTCCACCTGTATATTTTAACATATACCATGGAACTATGTACGTATTCTTATAATTTTATATTTGAAATGAGCACTCTTGTGTAGGATTATTTTCATGTCAAAATAGTTTGTTTTGTCACATCGATTTACTTTATACAAGTGGAAAAATAAAACTTACTGAAACCGACTTTAATAGGCTGTTTTCGTGACATATATTCATATCCATGTCCATCTTTTAAACAGATGTTGTTCTTGACAACCTGAAAGCTTGTCTGAGGCTTGTCTGACATAGCAACAATATGCAAACTAGATTCCAGCAATAGCTCGTCTTAATGTTCCCGGGAATGAAACATCCATAAATTTGAATACATTACGAAAACGGCCTATCGGTCCCGCCTACTCTCTACATATTTTTATAGAAATTTGCGAAACAGACATAAACTGACTGAAGTAGTTTGGAAAACTGTTAGGCGTACAAACAGCCCTGTTTTTTTTTTCGGTTCTAAAATGGGGCACACGCATGTTTAACTACATAATTTCATCCTTTCCTTTTAATATTTGGTAAGTCCAAGCAGAAAGAAGATTTTTTTTTTTCTGTCCTGGTTTTATGAAAATATGCATGATATAATTATGATGCGTATTGTGTTGCTTTAAGATGTTTATTATTGCAACTGATTGACAAATTACCCTCATCGACCTATGTAAATGTAACACCGATTACTAGTATCAAGGAGGTTCAAGAGAATGGAGTCACAACTGTCGTATTTCCTTTGAAGTCACGTTCGATGCCGCCACTCGAAAGTATTTGAAGCATTTGGCAAATTCGATCTGCCGCGCAGATAGGAAGACAATTAACTCATGTCTCAGTATTGCATAATCATCAGCCACTTTCTAACGAAAATATGTCTTTGTGATGGTAATTACTTTTCACCATCCCTACTTATAAAAGATAGGTGGTATATAATGGTAAAGACACGGGGCGAATAGAAACTGCGCAAAAAATGATGAAATGAAAATGAAAATTACTCGACTGGCCGTGCCCGGCCACTAATCTGATATATCTATAATAAAGAATTATACTCGAAGATTATTCCATATCAGTTTTATTTGGAGGAAGTAAGTGGAAAAGTGATAAAACCGGCTTTCCAGGAGGGTACAATTTTAAACACTTTCACATGATACAGCTCTGATTTACACTTTTGCACATATTTCTTGAAGGGATTGACTTTGTTTAATGAGCTTTATCATTAAGTGAGATTTCGTTTCATTTAATAGATAAACAAGCAAAATATAGCCAAAATTAAGTTAACGTTCAAAATGAATCTTAAGATTGCTCAGCAAGACGGCGGCATCAAACCCCGCCACCAAAGGCACAGATGCACCTGTGGAATTCTTTTGTACATCAATAGAAAAGTGACAACTATTTGAATAATTACAGCCAGTTGGAACTCCATCTCTTAAAGGGGCATTCCGGACGATTTTCATAATTTCACATCATGCAGTACATAAATCGACAGCTCCATGTATAGATTCGTGGAATTTATTGTGGTCCTTGAGCAGAGAAACCAATGAATTTAAAATCTTAAACAAATTACACTGAACAGTGTTGATGACATCAGAGCCTCATATATTTCAGAAATGTAGCAGTGTAATTCCATTACAATACCACTTGCTCAACAAGTTCACCTGTGAAAAATATATGCATGCCTTCTTCTTTTGTTCTGCTTCCTTGAGCCCCAACTCATACATTCTTATGGTGAGGCTGACATGTCATCATCCTTGTTCATTGCAATTTGTTATAAATTTTGAAAACATTCTTATTCCTCATCCCAATCACTTTAAAATTCCAAAACTCTGTACTCAGTTTAACTAATTTATAGTTGTTCAAATGTAAAAGTCTGAAAATCATCCGGAGGTCCCCTTTAAACCTCCTTGCTAGTATTCAGTACTTGAGTGATAGCTATGCATGATGAAAGGATCATGGAAGACCCAAGTATACCTGGGTTGCACTTCAACCCACGACCTCCTGAGGACTATAAACAAGCATCAAATAAATGTACTATATAGGTGTTAAAAAAATATTTCCCACTTTTGATTCTTTATAATTGTTCAAAAACTATACATCAGAGCATTTGTCATTGATAATAGTAATAGTTGAATAGTATACAATTTAGTTGGAGGTGATTTGAATATGAAAGCTTATATTAGTTTCATGAAATAATTGATTTATTTCAATGTTAGGTTCCAGATTTTGAGCAAATTTCAACCCTCTGTACAAAAATTGAAATTTACACAGGAACCAATGATGTGTATGTGAGTGTGTGCTTATTGACCCTGAACAATAGACCTGGCTACCACCTGTTTAGAGCTCTGCTGCAAGGCACGTGAATGCTTTATTAATTATTCATGTGGCTTGCCCTTGGCACTGTTAGTCTGAATTCATGCAAAGGGTGAAATGCATGCACATGAAAAAAAGTGAGCACATGTTTCCATGTGCTTGCATACACCGCATTTCAGAATGAATAAAGACTAGCTGTGATAGTGGAATTCCTCATAAATATGTAATCATGGTAATGGAGCATTCCAATCCTGGCCATTGTCCAGGACCATTGTCTGGTTATCAACAACACACTCCTATTCACACCAATAACCCCCTGTGCAAATTTGAAGTTTTGTATAACACCGAGGCTTGAAAATAGAGCAAAATCTGAAACCTAATAACTGAAAAATTAATGTTGAATTCAAAGAAGCTGAATCATGCTTTCATTTTCAAAATACCTCCAACAAAATTTTACACTTTTCAGCTATTGCTCATGTCAATGTTAGTGTTATCTGAGGTATATCGATTTGAATTATAACGGATCAAAAGTGGGAAATGTTTTTTGTAACACCGAGTATAATAACGAGATTCCGCCTGATAGTCATTGGTGGTTCTTATCCCTATCGTACCTATGCCTGTATAGTCGCAGCGGGTAGACCTACTGATATTTATGCAAATTAATGATTCTTAATTGCACTGATTTTTTTTTCTTTTGTGGCAAACGAGAGACGAATTACCCTCATCGACTTTTATATTTTCTATTTCTAATATTTATGTATTTGTTATTTCGTAACTTAGCAAAAGCCAAGTAGATATTCGTATCATAGGTTGGAAGTAATAAATTAAAATTCAGAATCATAAATTCAGTCTCAGATTCCAAATCCACGGTGTAAATTAAACTCAGATTTTCTGATTAGTTTCCGCACTGAATTCTTAATTACCATTTGAGTAAATGTAAATAATTTCTTCATCGTTTTAAACCTGCTAATCACGTTACCACTTCATTAATCTATAGGCCGTGCTGGTCACCTGGTCTGTGAAGGTTCATTATTTGTCTGAATATGAATTTCATAATGTTATGTTGGGTATTATGCCGCTTTGAAAAGGAGTAAAGTATCTAACCACCTCATAAAAAAATAGATCGTTTTGGAGATTTGCACATGAGCAAATTACGAACTGGCTTGTATGGCAACTTCGTAGTTCCACTTTGCGCATGAGCAGAAATAAGGGTCATTGATTTGATCACAGGCATGTTGGCTTTAAATTAATGGAGATAAGCACTGTGGGGGTAATGTTACTTCATGTAATCATTATGTTAAAGTTGCATGGCAGCGCATCCACCTGATGCGAATAGGTTGTATTTTGATTTTTTTTTTTTTTTGGATATTCTTGAGAAAATAACAGATGAAAATAAAGAGAATGTGATTTTGAGAGATTTGAATTATGATTATAAGATTGATGAAAATTTGTGTAATAATCCTATCATTTTGATTGAAAATCTGTTTTTCTTAACACAAATTGTTCACAAGCTGACGAGGGTCACAGATAAATCATCAAAGTGTTTAGATCATATACTTACCAGTTTCCCTCATAAACATACTGTCTGTAATGTAGCAAAGATTTCAATCAGCGATCATTATCTTATACATACATGTGTTGACATGAGGATAAGTACTGATAGGAAACATAAAGAAATTGTCTTCCGTGATTTTAATGTGTTTGATGAGATTAGGTTTTTGGATGATCTTAAGAGAGTTTTTTCAATGAATGATTTCACGGATGAGGCAGAAGGAGTAAATGAAAAATGTATAAAATGGAAAACTACAAGTATGTGACATGCACGCCCCTTTAAAAAGGATAAGAGTTAAACAGAGATGTTGTCCATGGATCACAAAAGATATTGTAAAGCTGATTTATAAAAGAGATTATTTAAAGAAAAAATGTGAATCCCAACCTCTTTTTAAGAAGGAATACCAAAGAGTCAGAAACAGTATTACAAACTTAGATGCAGTAGTAAAAAGAAGTATATGAATGTTATGTTAGATAAATGTAAAAATGACAGTAAGAGAGTGTGGAGAGAACTGAATAGAGTCACGGGTAGAAAACGTAAAGATAACGTTCCGATGGAATTGACTGCTGATAAATTGAATGAATATTTTGTTAATGTCGGTAAAGAAATAGTAGAAGGTGGTAAAAGTACTTTTCAATGGAATCATTCTGAATGTATTTATGAGTTTATTTTTGATTGTGTCTCTGTTGATAGCATTCGTAATTCTCTCATAAATCTTGGTAAAGATAGCAACCTTGACATTCTGAATTTTGATTCTAAGTTGTTATGTATAGCTGCTCCTGTCATTTCTGAAACACTTTATATTACATGTAATAAGAGTTTGACTGATTGGAAAAGGGCTAAAACGACGCCTATAAGGGCAAAGGAAGTAAAAATGATCCTTCAAATTATAGACCAATTTCTGTCGCTTGTCATGTATCAAAAATTTTTGAAAAGCAGATGAAAAATCAGTTATTGGCATATCTTCAGCAAAATGATTTGATTAACGATCAAGCCGCATTCTTGCCCCATCACTCAACTAACACTTGTCTCCATCGAGCTGTTGATGATTGGTTGGAGTCTTTTAACGATCGTGAAGCAGTTACTGCATGTTGTTGTTTTTTTTATATTTCTAAGTGTTTTGATTCAATTGATTATACGTTATTATTGCATAAGCTGGAATGTTATGGCATCAAGGGCAAACAATTGAAATGGTTTTCTGATTATTTCACTGGTAGGAGTCAAAATGTTTTTTGCCATGGCCATCTCTCAACATCCAAAAGTATCACGACAGGGGTACCACAAGGGAGTGTACATTGGCCTATAACTTTTCCTCATATTTATTAATGATATTTCCGAATCTGTATATTCATGTTCCTGTAATGTATTCGCAGATGATGTAGTAATTTATTGTTCGCCTAAAGATACTGATAGAGTTACACAAATGTTGCAAAATGATTTGAACTCATTATATAGATGGTACAAGAGAAATAGATTATGTATTAACTTAGATAAGACTAAGGTAATGCTATTAAGTCCACGGTGCTCCAAAAGTTTGAACACTTTTCTTGATGGAAAAAGGATTGAACAGGTTCATGATTTTAGGTATTTGGGTGTTATAATAGACGACCATCTTCAGTGGGGTGCACACATACAAAATCTTGCCAAATCTATTTCTATGAAATTATTTATGTTACGTAAAATGAGCCAATTTTTGGATAAAGATTCACTTAAACTTTTGTATACTGCAGTTATTCAACTGTGTATTGATTATTCATGCTCCGTTTGGGGAAATTGCTCTGTGAAAAATAGAAATATTCTTTATCGACTACAAAAGAGGGCAGCACGAGTTATCACATCAAATTTTGATTACGAAACTGCAAATGGAAATGACATTATCATGGTTTTGAATTTACAAGCATTTGAAAATAGAAGGAATTATTTTTTGTCAACGCTAATGTATAAATGCATCCATGGACTTGCCCCCACCCGAATGTGCAATAATATTGAGATGATTTTTGCCAGGCATGGGTCTAATACAAGAGCAGCTGGTTCTTTGAATGTGGTACCACCTAAACCGAATGTAGAGTGTTTTAAAAGCTGCTTTACATATGCAGGAGGAAAGGTACGGAACTCACTACCAAATGTTTTAAAGAAATCAAAGTCATTATCAGCTTTTAAATTATGTAAGAAAATGTATTTTCACTGATTTTATCAAACGCCCTGTTTTTACATAATATGTATCATATTATTTTTGGTCACATTGTATTACCCAAACTTGCCTTGTGCAAAGTATGTGTGCGTGAGTCCTTGAATGTGTGTTATGGGTATACAAGCATTCAACTGTTTAGGTTTAATGGGCATGACTGCCAGATTGCATGTAATTTATTTATTAGTGTAGATTTTTACATGGAATTTCTATCTGCTTTTCATGATCGTGGGCTTGTTGATTCAAGTCCTTACTGGTAGAGTTTTTAAATTCCTTTTGTACACCAAATGGTTTGATTGTGTATATAATCTTGCATCATTTTATTCGCTGTTTTAATATATCCTTTTCTATCATATTGTTTCGTCATATCATACATCGATCTGGTTACTACTGATTTCAACTATAGACGTATTGCTCCTTTCAGCTCTGATTGCTTGTTTGTAGTGGTTTTTATGCTTATACTTATGTGACATGATTTTTATATTTATATAGTTGGATTGTACAGGACCTTGATGTAAAACAGCATTCACTTGCTGATCTTGTTATCCTGTCAAATATGTTGAAATAAATAAATTTAAAAAAATAAAAAGTATTCATTACAGCTTATAGTATATTCATCAATGATAATGATAAAAGTGCTAACATACTCAGTGAAAATCAATGAAATGAATGCTTTCATTGTGGTCTACTATATGGTCTGAAGCGCAAATTCATTTTTTTTTTGTTCAGACATACTTGTAATTCTATAAATTTGTTACGTCCGCCTTGCAAAACGAGTGAAGTGCCTACAAGTAAAGGAGGTTCAAGAGATGGAGTTCCAACTAGTTTTGATTATTCAAACAGCTATCAATTTTCAGTAGAGTTCCAAAAGAATTCCACAGATCCACGCATGTGTGTGCATTGATGGGGTTCGATGCCGTCATGTTTCTTAGCAATCTGAAGTTTCATTTTGAACTCTTGGGATAAGATAATTTCGAGTGTATTTTGATTTTTTATTCGTCAAAAATGAAATGAAACTTCACCTGATGATAAAGCATGTAAAATAAAAGTCAATTCTGTCCGGAAATAATGTGCGAAAGTGTAAATCTGAGGTGTATGTTGTGGAAGTGTTTGAAATTGTAGTCCTACCCATTGGGAAACTTTATCACTTCTCGATCCGCGTAATTCTGACTAATGAAGCTGATTCGGTGTAGCCATGGTAGTGCTTTACAAAGTGATATGTCAGGTTATAGTGTCCAATATGTCCAGACGGTTAATGTTGATGTTTATTTCAGCATTTTTTGCGCAACTTTCTATTCGCGCGTCCCCGCGTCTTTACCCCCATGTATCACTCATCTTTTATAAGCAGGGATGGCGAAAAGTAAATACCATCACAAGACATATCTTCCATAGAGATTGGCTCCATGCCATGATTCATGCATCTGTTGTCTTCCTATCTGAGGGGCATAACATGTTTGGCACAATAGTTTTTTTCAAATATTTTATGTGACGTCATCTAACCAGGGACTAGCACAGAGAATAGAACTGCTGTGACTCCATCTCTTGAACCTTCTTGCTACAAAAAGGTTCAAGAGATGGTGACGTTACGGACCTGCATTCTCTTCAGTTTATCTCGTTGCATGTTAATATTTATTGGTGCTTTCACTGCATTATGTAATAATTGCCTGTGCTAATATTTCTCGTCGATGCTTTCATGCATTTGTATAAAACAACTCATGCGTTAGGTTGAAAGGTCTTCCAAAAAATCACAAATTGTCATGATTCATTTGAATGTGTTTACCTGTCCGGCACCTGCAGCGTCACTGCTCGATTGGCTGGGGAGAGAGCCGTATGACATTGTGCACCTGGCAGGGAAGAAACCTCTTTCTGCGCAAGATATGCCACTAGCGAATGCAAAATCTGCGAAGTAAAAGCACCGTGTACATGTAATGAAAAGGGAAGTACACTGTGTATAAGGCAAATCAATGACTTGATGTTTCCATGATAATGGGCATGCATGCATGTAAAGTACCCTGTCATAAATCTCCCACACTATCACTATTTTCATTAATGGGAAAAATGTTTAGTTGTAGTCTTACCGATTTCACTGGTGTAAAGGCGGTGGCGGTATAATAGAGTGGCAGAAGGTAATTCGTGCTGTCAAAGTATTGAGTCTTGCCTGCACTCGCCCAAGCACGGTAAGTAATTGTACTACACAGTCTCTGGTGTACGATGTGTCGGCCAGACATACTGGCGGGGATTCCCCAATGAGGAGACTACATGCACTCTGGATAGACGAACATGCAATGCATGACCTTCGCACTGGTCGTATCACGTGCTCAAGTCAGACTACAGTAATGCACTGCTATCATATAGACTAAGCTACCGAGCAATGTAAAATAATAATAATAATAATTAATTAAAAAGAAGATAGTAGAGTGGCAATTATCATGCACAAGTATATATACTATGCAAGTATTAGCTATAAATAATTGACAAAAATAACTAGTACAGTGCATCAGAAGAAAGAAAAATACAAATAGGGCGAGGCCTACTCTGACTTCAATCTGTTAAGGGGATCATAACACAACCAGCCTTTTGGGTAAAACTATACTTTTCATCTATGGAGATGATTGATGTAAGTATATAAGGGCTTACCCCAAGATATCATGGGTGGGGATCAAGAAGGTTCCGGATAACATTTTGCTCTTGCAACAATAGCTCGGGGACCATCCCCATGAAATATATGGACGCTAAGCAAGAAATAGATCCTACCCACAAACATCTAACCCAAACCATAATCCTAGGCATATCAAACTAAATTGAAAACCCTATCACTTGACAACCCTATAACGCTATCCCTAGTAAGTCCTTGTCGTGTCGTGTCACCGGTAAGGACATCTTTAGAAACAATTTTAGCCTGGACATCACATCAAATCTCATGCAAAGTCTGAATTTTAACATACCGGTATATGTATATGAAGAAATGGAATGCAAAAACTGTCTTCAGTCTGTTTTCATCTATGCCAGTGAGCTATGGTGAACTCACTGTCCGAGGTCGTCCGTTGTCCGTCTTGCGTAAACTTTTTACACCCTTTTCTTGAAAACTCTTGAATTTCCACCAAACTTCGCAGGTATAGCATCCCTAGGGGGATAAGATCTCAATTTCTTCAAAATGGCTCCTTGCCCCCCCCCCCCCCCCCCCCTCCAAAAAAAAAGGAATCTTCACAATCCTCTCTAAAACCAAAAGTGATAGTTAATAGAGCGGAGCTAAAGCTACGAGTAAGTAAGCTATACACTGATGACGGTAGTTTCTTGTTCATGCATGGCGGCTCCAGTGGGTCCGTATTGGGGCATTAATTATTATTTTCTATCTTCTTCTCGAAAATGCATGGCGCTTCTTTGTTGACCAAACTTGGCAGATGTTTGATAGACTGATAGAACAGATATTTGTACAAACTAGCATCGGACTCCACACCCGGAATCCATCGCGGTGAATTTAATTAGCTCAGTCGGTAGCGCGTCTGCCTCACGATCCAAAGGACACCGGTTCGATTCTCGGGTGGTCCCGCTGAGCAAAGAATCATACTGTCCCCTCTAGTAAGAAGCAATACACTCTGTCCCTCGCATAGGACATAAAACGAAGGTCCTGTGTGTGAGAGAGTCACAACTCATGCATATTAAAGATCCCGTTTCATTTATTCATCGCAAAGAGCAGGGTGTTTAACCTGGGTGAAGTAGTCCCGCATGCAAACTGGGCCCCATGGAAGACCAGGTATAGTGCCGATCTAAATGTAGGCTATCCAGCCATCTTCTCCAGTGTTCTAGGATGGAAATAAAACAAACAAACAAACAAACAAACAAAAACGCAATGCCAGGAATCTTTACTAATCTTCTCTCAAATTAAGTGGTAAGCTGCATGAGTCAGTGCTATGAATAAGTTAGATTGGTGACTGTTGTTTCAAGTATTGATATCGGCAGATTTGGAGATGGGCGGAGGGAGGGGGTTTAGGCCTAAACTGGGATCAGTTTTCACATTTTTCAAATTCTTGAAAAACTCATAGTCTGATTTTCACCAAACTTGGCAGCAGGGATTATCGCTAGGGTGATAGAACATGGCAGATTAGGGGATGAGATGGGGTACCAAATTGGGACCAATTTTCAAATTTTCATCTTCTTGAAATCGTATAGTCTGATTTTCACAACGCAAAATTGACAGGGATTATAGCTAAGGCGACAGAATATGTATCTGTGCAATTGGGCATCATACCTCGCTTTAGGACCCCCAATTGCAAGGGGCACAATGCGGGGGAGGGAGGAGGAGGCCATGAATTTAAAGGAATCTTTGGGAATCTTCTTCTATAGAACTTAAGTGTGTTTAGTCTTTGTTTCGTTATGTGTTTTTTTTTTCTTTGACATTCGTATCACCTCTATATTAGATTTGATTTTGTTTTGTTCAGTATCTTTGATATGTTCTGTTTATGTCAAATACTTTATTCACGGCCTCTCTGAAAAACAGCCTCTAGGCTGATTAAGGTCTTTTAACCCCGTGATTAAATTTAAAACAAAATATGGCAGATCCAGGGATGGGGGGGGGGGGTCAAGTTGGGCCCAATTTTTCATATTTTCATCTCCTTCTTGAAAGTGTAAGATAAGATTTTCAACAAACTTGACAGCTAGGTGTTATAGCCAAAGAGTGTAGGAAATATATAAGTACAAATGTGAACAATTTCCCACATGTGGGGTAGCCTCGGGGGCACAATGCCACATGGAGTGGGGGGGGGGGAATATAATCCACCAAATTAGGAAATGTTTATATATCTTCTTCTCTAGAACGAGAAGTTAATGTTATGAGTAAATATAATGGTGACTGCAGTTTTAATTAAATATATCCATGGCAGTTCCAGGGATGGGCTCTCAGTGTGAGAGTGGGGGGGGGGGGGGGGAGGGGGCTATGGCCATATGTACTCATATGTACTGGGCCCTAATTTTCACATTTCCCTCCTTTTCTCGTAGAATTACACAAGGTCAAATTTGCCACAGAGCTCGACAGCATTATCACTGGAGTCACAGTGTTCATTAAAAAGGTCCAGTTTACCTTTGAAAGCAGCCTTTCAAAAATGTTGAAAGATATCACATTTGATGCATCTGTGTAGGTCTGTTGTATGACAAAACATCCTACCATATAAAACTTCTGTAATAAAACCTAAAATATTAGGTGATATCAGTGTTTTTCCCAATAAACCGTAACTGTAGACGGTTTAGGCTGGAAACATTTATATCATTATGTTATTATTTTACATTTTGTGCATTTATTAACACTTCATCGATTATATGGCTTCAAGTTTTTACAGTGGTTGTTTCTATCCCAAAGTCACATTTTAGAACTCTTTTGAAGCACTAATGCCGGGTTTTTGTTTCATCTGCAAATGGTAGATTAGGTCTATACTTAATATACAAAAAAAAAGAGAGAAAATCTTGCTTAGATGAAAATACTCTGTAAGTTCATTGCCGCATGTACTTTCAAGGGTTAGTTACGGTAGATCCAGGCGGGGACTGAAAGAGGACCAGTTTTTATATTTTGATCTTTATTTTTCTTTAAACTGCATAATCAAGTTTTCTAGGTACAGTGTACTTTGCAGGTCTCTTTACCAATGTAATAGAATAAATGGATACCATACCCCATGTGAGCGGGAGACCCCCAGGCCTCTTTTTTTCCCCTTCTTTTTGTTTGATTGTTTGTTTTTTTGTTTTTTTAACTAGGTCATCATCAAAGTGACAAAGAAAATGAAACCTTTTTAATGATAGCACACTTATTATACAAGAAATTTAAGATATCAAAATCATCACATGTATATTTCATGTAACAATTTTCTTTATTCTTCATCAGATTCAATCTCCCATACCGCAATTGATGAAATGTCAGGGAAATTACCCCCCCCCCCCCCCCCCCCCCCCGGCTAAATACTGGTACATGTAAGCGATAAGGGTTAGAGTAAAGATTAGATTTAGGGTTAGGTCTAGGTTCAGGATGAGGATTATGGTTATGGTCAGGGAAAGGGTCTGGGGTAATTGGCCAAGGGGTAATTGCCCTAGATTGATTTTTTTTTAATTTATTTATCTATTTATTTATTCACTTATTGCATTTATGCTCTTCATATATATATATATATATATTCCGAAAAGGAGGAACAGTAAGAGGAATAATGATGTCAAAAGCTACGCACTGATTTCTCCTTCCTTTCTCATATCTAGTATATATATATTATATATATATATATATATATATATATAAAGATAGATAGATATCTCATACCATGCACATTTGCTATTCACTACGTTCAAAGTTTTCACTACAATTATATATCATTTGTTTCTGGTGAGTTTTCCCTTTCTTTGTTTCAATATATATTACAAAATATGAAAAGGGCTGGATTGCTTCGGCAATCCCTCGCATTTATCCCAAAGTTGATTTACATCCTTTGGGTTTATGTCAGGTTAATGTGTGTGTGGCACACATACACACACTAAAGCTTCTGACCACACGAGCAAAGAGAATTAAGGGTTCTGGGACGACCGCACTAGGGCTTTCAATAGCTCAGTCCGTAGAGCACCAGTCTAGTAATCCGGAGGTCTCGGGTTCGAATCCCGATGAAACCCATTTTCTTTGCTCAAAGTTTTCACTATAGATATATATACAATCGAAACAAAAAGGATTGTCGAACAAATCCACACTTGACAAGGGGTAGATATTATTTACACAAGAGGGGACTGTTTTTATTAAAATATACGCCACGTACACATGTTAAACGGGTTAAAAAACAGTGCTATGTTATATAGTTTTGCATAGTGAATATAGAAAAAATGGTGACAAGATAGAACAATTGCCACATGTAGACATGAAAGCCCAGACTAGATTTCTGCCATGGTAACGGATGGCAGACACATGATCCCTTGGACTAAAATGATGGTATATATTCTCATTAACTCAGGTACATATAAATAAAATGATTGGGACAGTGCTTCTAAGTGTTCACTGGACATAATAGCTTTGCCAAATGTGGCAGCACAGTATATTTGAAATGATCTGATCACACACAATGCAAGCTGGACTGTGTGGTTTTTTTTCTTTTCAAAGCACAAACTGTGCACTACTGGGGCGTGGTCAACATTACAATGTACATACCCACCAGCACAAATGTTATTGTATAAATAGATATATTTCAAGGACGTCAATGATGGGTTGTTGTTTTTTTTTTAATCTCAAACAGATAAGAAATAGGATGCTGTACTGACAGTTATCACATGAGAAGCAATGTATCTATGGAGTTTGGTTCCAGAAGCATCACCTGAATACTAGAGCATCATATGATTTGCAAAATGAGTTTATATTTTCCTCCTCTTTGACTTGAGCTCACTTTAATCTTCTTCATATAAATCTGTGAGTGTGTCTTTGCATTCTGTGGTGTATATCAGAAACCACAGGAAGAAACATCTAAAAAATACCTGTCAAATTGATAACCTACATGCTAAATTCAAACATAAATAGAAAACACAAATATAAACAAGTAAGTAAACAAAAGCTACATTAAAACTTATGAAGCACCCAATCATATTCATACCAAATAATACATAAAAGTACAAATAGAGTCATCTGGCTTTTTGAACATGATATCATTGTGTTCCGAAGTGGATTAAACAGAGCTATACAAAAAATGGACAGATGCACGTAGCATTTACCTACAGATTAAATAAATTTTGTCAGATTGTATACATAGCAGTGCGACATTTATTTACGATATGCATGGACACTAACTGCTTGATGAAGTAAATTAGAACATTACATATAATACTTGTGGGTTTCTACTTCAAGAAAACTGTACTAGTAATTAACAACCACTAAGCAAAACTGCTTGACTCAGATTCTATGTAGTCTGGCTCAATATGCGTCTTAGTTTTCAAATAACTGAACATAATACTCAGGGAAGTCATCAACAAGTATTTGATCTCAACTCAAGCATAAGAAGCAAACATATAATCATTACCATACATCTTCGCAATGAATGTGCTTTAAATAGTCTTAAATATCTCTGCAGTGCATGACACACTGAGTTGCGTGAAAAAACACTTGTTTATGAAAAAAAAAAAAAGTTTTTCATATTGAAGTAAAAAAAGCATATAATCTTATGAAGTCAGCACCATCATGAAATAATTTACAGCCTTAAAAATTGTTGTTCCAAGCTTCATGAATTCCTATACAGCTGAATGCGCAGCCAACAATCTTAACCAGGTGTGGCTGTATCACATTCGAATATGGCGAAGTGCCAGATTGATATAAAAATACAAAGTCTTGTATAAAATAGTGCAAACTGTACAACTTAGCCTCTTGCCATAAGACATGATGAGTACGTTGTCTGTGGAAGGTAAAGGCACCAAGCTGCAATGCATAGCACACTTAAATATGTGCCATGTACCTGCCCTCAATACAAAACCAATGGACGAAGTTTTTCACTAAGCAGCTGAAAGCCGAATGCTTATCTTAAAGAGTGAAGCACCATGGAATACACAAGGTAGCAGACTACTGTGAGAACAACTTTAAGAGCTTCTGAAAGATTGAGTTGAACTGAGTGGTATCCCAACATCCATACACATCATAATCTCTGAATGTGCGTTTTAAAGAGTAACCGAATGCAGCTACATGATCGTTCCTCACACTCTTTAAATTTTAAAAGCCACTTGAAAAAAATTGCCTGAAGAGTAATGACTGTTCACATATGCATACTGCTAAGTATGTCGTGTGATATAAGATTTCAAGTCCACGTTGAGAGACCCCCATTTGTAAAACTGATTTTCACAGATATGCTATCTACATAGACATTTCTGGTGACTATAAACAATACCTGCCCCAGTTGTTCCTGACAATCCTTCTGTTCTTGTATCATTTTTTTAGTCTCTCTCTCTCTTTTCTAGTGGAGACTGTTGCTAAGGTACCTGGAAATTCCTCTTGAGCAGATCTAATTATGGAGCTGCAACTGGCTGCTCTTTACAGGTCCTGTACTCTACAGCCTTGGTTTGTATATCTTCTAAAATCTCCATCATTTTCATATTCAGTGCATTGATTTCGCCCGTCAGGTTCTGCAGCGTAACGCCGTTGGTGTTGAATGTGTTTTGCAAACCTGTAGAGTGGAGAAAGAAACATATACATTTAACCAAAAAACATGGTCTCAAAATATGAGAAATTTCCTTCAGGTCAGTGGTGCAGAAAGATAATTCTACAAAGGAACTCAAGAGGACACTAAGCATTTTTGTTTGCAGTGTTCCAGGTCCTACAAGCTTCGCTTTTTGATAGTGGAACACTGTTTTCCATCGTTATGATTACTTACTTGTTTCTGTTACCATGACAAAGTGTGCATTGTTTTGTTTTTGTTTTTCTTTAATTACATCATTTGTGCATACATTTTATTTTGTATTCGAAAAAAAACAACAACTGTTCTTATCAGATGAATTAAAGACAAGACGACAACTTGTACTGCTTTGAATCATGTTTTCTTTTTTTTTCTTTCTTTTTTTTCGATGATGGAAATAAACAAACTATTGAACTGATTTGAATTCAAAAGTATCTGTATATCCCCTCCCCCCTCCCCTTCTCGACAAAATGAATGCATCTTTTCAGAGACTTTTCCTTTAGATATTCATCTGTATTCATCCTCCCTCATTTTTTGAGAATCTCCGAGATAAACATCATCAGCAAAATATGGTACAATATATCCTCCTCAATGTGCAAGAAAAATTGCAACTCAAAATTTACTAAACTATTTTCTATACAGTGTACTCCCAATATAATTAACAAGTTTATAATGAAATTCGAATAACAACGAAGTAAAAATTCAGGTCCACAAGTTATTGTCTAAATATCTTTGCATACTTTTCTGTTTGGCTATAATAAAATTTCAATATAACGAAAGGAAACCGCTGGTCCCGAGGAATTTTTATAGAGGGAATGTACTGTACTACAAAGATACCACTGGTATCACCGTGTCCATGACAAATCCAGTTTCTTGCCTGGAAAATGACTTCACATCTCAGGTAATGAGTGGTTTGTTTTGGCATATACCAAGCAAAAACTCATAATCTGTTATTTTGGCCACCAGATCAGAAGAGACTAGTCTTACAGAATCAAAGAAACAGAGAGCAATTCAATATGGAATACTGAGAAGGAAAATAAAACAAACACAGATGTCTCCATTAATCATCCATGGCACAGGTGTACAAACAGGAGTCATCTAACCATTCTAAGCAGCTAACTGGCAACAAACATTTGTACAGTTCTCCTGCATAAATTTGCTATGAGAAGTCCCTCTGTGACACAAATCATTGCTTGGAAATATTTTGCTGAACGCTCGGAACTTCTGAGGTAAGAGTTTGATGGGACTACTTGGGCAGCAGATTGATAGTCACTCTTTAATTTGTCTCGGCTTCACATGCTTGACTTGTTTTTCTATGTGAACGTGCTCATACAACTGTATACTCAATGTTCTTTAACATTTATGTATGTCTTTAAAGGGGCATTATTTTGCAAATGCAGAAGCAGCTTCCTTGCATAGACAGATGATTGATATGTGCAGTTAAGCAATCTTACCCTCAAGTTCATTGACATCCCTCGTAATCTGCCGCTCCAATTCAGCCACCTGGTCGCGAAGCGTGGCAGCCCTGTCACGAGCGCCATCCACCTCGGCGACCTTCAGCTTGACCAGCTCTGCCGTCTGGTTAAATTCCTCCTCCGTGGCGTCCACGTTCTGCAGTTCACAGCCAGACGGGAAAGAGGATGCTTTACGTGGCCACTCATTCATTCAATTGTCATTCATTCATTAATTTTTTTCTTTTCCAACAGAAACAAACATGTATAAATATTTACCAGAAATTGAATACATAAATTTCATAATACATAATAAACTAGATATATCGCTACGGCGACTGATATGCCTCCGCCATAATGCATGGTTCTCCTAATAGGTCTATAGTACAATGTCTTGACAATGTGTGATGACAGTTTCACACAATTGGCAAAATATTAAAATGACAGGTTTGACACAAATGTGCTGAATGTTCACTTTCCTAGAACTAGGTTCAATTGGATGAATGATTAAAATGTCAGAGTGCAGGTATTTGGGGAACTGATGATTTTTACTTGACTTTTTACCCTTTTATAAGTTTATGCATTGAGTAATTTTCAAGGTATTGAGAAAAAGTATAATTTCAGTAACAAATGGGAAAATAGCATTATCTAAACCTGGCCTTTGACCTTTGACCTCACAGTTCCACAGAGAATCACTGTTAGGTTGAACATGCATAAATATGTAAGTTTCATGATGATACACAATGTACCTTAGGTTTGAGATATGGAGGAAAAAGTGCAATTCAGCATTTTCACTTGACCTTTGACCTTTTGACCTTTGACCTTTTGGCAAGAAACTTCCCACAGAATATATATTGGGTAATACATGTATACATCAAGTTAAAAAAAAAAAAAAAACCTTCAGGCATTGCATAAATATAAGGAAAGTAGTGATATTTTGAGGAGTTGACCTTGACCTTTGACCCCCTGACCTTTGAACCATGACCCCTGACCTTTGAACCATGACCCCCAACTTCCCTAGATAATCACTGCCCATTGGAACAAGCATTTATACTAAGTTCCATGAAGATACCTTGAACCATTTGCGAGATATGGAGAAAAACATGAATTTTCAACCTTTTTTTTTACACAAAATAACCTGTGACCTTTGACCTTTGACCCCGTGACCCTAAAATCCAAATAAAGTATTATCCCCCCAGGATATACCCTCACACCAAGTTTGATGTAAAACCACCACACGGTTCTTGAGATATCGACAAAAACAAAACGGTACGGACGGACGACCCGAAAACATAATGCTTCCGGCCACTTCGTTGGCGGAGGCATAACAAACACACCCTGTACAAAGTACAAATCCCTACACTAAGTCACTGTCATGCAGACATACACTATGTCACTGCCATGCACTACACACTTCCTTAAGAGGAATATGTGTTGCAGACATTGCGTCTAACTTTCCCCAGTTTAAAATGGCCAGTGGCCTCCGAATCTATCTCCAGAGGGCGCCATTTCACTGTGAACAGTGGCCACTGACAGTGGGTTCTAATCTGTCTGTCAGCACAATAATTGGTTGGTATGATCTAAACCAGCCTTTTTGTGTCTCACATAATGGTCTTTTGTTCTCCCTGCGCAATCTTTTGAAGCAAACAGATTTAAACACTACATTTTTGAACTTGCCTGATTCAGTGATATTCCAGAGCATTCTTTTATTTTCATATGTGCAAGGAACGCATGCACATGGAATATATATCTTGATACATCAAACGTGAAGAAATCATATGGTTGTTTACCTATCCATAGAGGCCATGTTTCCCTAGCTACAATAAGCAATTTTCAATGTATCATACTACAGGGCGCAGGAAACTGTCATCTGTAAAACATCTTTATCTTCTTCCACAGGTCCACTTCTTATAAGCTGATATCATTAATGTGATGAGAAACTATTATTTGCTCTTACCATGCTGCATGGCATCCCTTCCCTTTATCTACAGTCTCTTGGACTGTCGCTTTCAACAAAGTGATGTCGTTCTGAGTTTTGAAGTCGGGCAATCAAATTTTTTATTTCTTTTTTTCCCCTTCTTGAAGGTTTTGGGGGCCTTAATTCTCACCTGAGCAGCTTCCTGGGCCTGTTGTTCAGCCATCTGGGCCAAGTTCACGGCTTCCCGAACCTTGTCCCTGTTGCCTGTGACCTTAATCTGCACCTCACCGAGCTGCCGCCTCATGTCATCAATCTTGTTGAGGGCGCTCTCTGACTTCTCCATGGCGTCATCTGCCTCAGACTCGATCTGAACAGGGGAATACAGTCGACACCCGTCAACAACGAAGTCCTTGGAAGCAGCAATTTTCTTTTATCATATCGAAATTTTGTTTTTAACCAAACAAATGAAGCATAAAAAAGATATATGGATAATAACCATCGGACTTGAATTCTAACTTGGTTGTAACTAGAATAATGACACTACAGTGCACTACTATACATTAGAATAATGTGGAGTCCCATTTATTTTTTCTTCGTGCACTCAATACACCATGAGGCAGATTTCTATGCTGGTGCATCAACTGTAAGTAATTTTTTGCTTTGCTCCAAAGAAAACACAGCTTTGGAGGTATTCAATCATCTCAACTCTGACAACATGAACATTATCTCCCTTAGCCCAGAAGGAAGATTTTTTCAATAAATTGTGGTGACAATCCACTTCCGCATGTGAAATGTAAACAAAAAATGCATCTCTCTTCACAGGAAGACAGTGCAGGGACACTTCTTACCAACATGATGTTTCAATACAATTCACAAATCACATTCGACATGGACATTAATGTCACAGGATGCCGGGGGAAGGGGGGGGGGGGGGGAATGTTGCTTTCCTTTACTAATCTATCCACAACATCCTGACTAGCACAAGACTTACACTTTTCAATTCATTTCAATTCAATTCAAATTTCATTTCACTTTTCGAAAATAACATAGATATTTCACTTTCTTTGGTAACAGAGAATAAAGTTGCATAAGCAAAACAAAGTAAAGTGAGAAGAATATAATTGTGGAACCTTGTAGTAATAATATGTTGTCAAGAGAACTGAAGTGATAAAGACGAAATAACACTACGCAAACTTCACAAAAATGGAGGGACCAACTAAAAAGACAAAGCTTGTGGAATGTGGGCCCCTCATGTACAGAATGTCAAATAGAAAAATAAGCTAATGCACAAAGGGAAAAAAAAGTCTGGGGAAAAAAGTCTGAAAAAAGTCACTTTTAAAGTGAGGCCATTCTATATTTTGTCTGCATGTCACTGTATACTTACAAAGCTGATCACCGCCTTTGTATTGGATGACTACAGTAATGTTAGCCATGCGGAATCAATCTAAATCACTGAGCAAGTGGACTTTTTCACCAGGAGTGTGATAAAAGTGACTTACCTGCACCAAAGCCTCATCTGCCTCTCTGATGTCCTGCTTGGCCGCATCAATGGCCTGACCAGCAGTGTCCTGGGCATCCTCGGCTTGTTGTAGGGCCCTGGACACACTTTCAGCCGAATCTAGCACTGATTCAGCAAATGCCCTGCATTCAACACAAAGAAAATATTATTATTATTATCATTATCATCATCATCATCATCATCATCATCATCATCATTATTATTATTATTATTATTATCATTATCATTACTATTATCATTATTATCATTATCATCATCATCATCATCATCATCATCATCATCATCACCATTATTATCATTATTATTATTATTATATTCATACTCTCACCAGATATCAATGCATATCCAAAGTGCCCATAAGATTCCATCTAAAGTGTGATAAAGTTTGGCACATTTCTATTTAATAGCATATTAGAATCTCCTTTGAAAAATAAAGAATAATTATGCTTCACTGAGCATCATCAAATTGACAACTACAGTATTAATTACAGAGAGCTGTTATTTTTGTCGATAGAGAACAGACGGCTGCCTATCGGAGAGTAGGCAGTCACACCATCTAGTCTTACCTGGCCCGGTCAGCTCGGTCCTTGAGGTCGTTGACCCTTTGGAGGTCATCACGCGTAGCATTGATGATCTCGTCAATGTTCAGCAAAGTTCTGATGATTTCCTCGATTTGTCGAGACAGGTCTGAAGAGACAGCAAGTGATAATGATCATGAGACTTTTGATAAACAGCAAAAATGCCACAAACACCTCGTGGAGATGAGAAAAGCTTTTAGGACACATGTAAGGTCGATCATCTTCAGGAAAAAAAATAGCAACAACAACAACAATAAAAAACACCATATAGTCATGGACTTCAACTATTGTCATCTGATTGACAGAAGGAATGTATTTTTTGCAGATCATTTTGCTATTGTTCTTGGTATGCTCCGAGGAGGGTCAGACATTTGGCACACAATCCGACAGTCATGAAAGGTTAATCAACAGATGATTTTGATCAGGAATCATGTCAAATTAACAATGCTACCGAGTCTTGATGTTCTTTTCTTTTTCTCTACAACCACATACTTGATAATGTTAGCACCAATCAGTTGCCTTTTTTTTTCAACCTGCCATTGACATTTACAGCATTTCGACACATGAGGACCAACAGCTGGTATAAAGTTATTTGAGAAGTACTGTAAAGCCATACCATAACTCCTGTGATTTAAACTGGCAGGCATATTGTATAGGATGCCAGATTTTGGGAATTCAACTTTGCAGGTAAGGATACAGGGCTGAAATCATTCACACGTCTAAATGATGGCAGAATGCATTCTAGTATTCTCTTGTAAGGATATGGAAGAGGTAGTTCATTTTGCATGGAGTCGCCTTCAGTCAGAGTCAGTGAAATTCCGCAAATTTTAAAGATAATGTCATACATGTATGTCACCACTGCAACTTCATTTTACAAGGTGCCTAATATGGTTGTTGTTGTTGTTGCTGTTGTTGTTGTTGTTATTACTTTTGTTGTTGTTGTTGTTGTTGTTTATAAAAAAATAAATAGGGCCCTATCAAAAATAACATTCCCCAGATATTACTGACACTAAAACAGATATCATAAAAAGCTCAAACATTATCTTATTATTATGATTATTACTATCATCACCATCATCATAGTCATCGTCATCATCGTCATTATCATCATCATCATTATCATTATCATTACTATTATTTCATGTACTTGTGCTACCTCATGTGCAATTAGGGAGACTGCAAATTTAAAGATGTCATATCTTACTCCTAGTAGCCACTTCATACACCACTCACTTGCAATTTCCTCGGGAGAGAGGGATATCTTGGTGTTGAGTGTCTGATTGACAAGGAGACGAACGCTGTCGGGCTCCGCCCTGGCCCGCCCCAGGAAGTAGGTGATGTTGTTGATGAGGTCCTTGAGGTCTGTCTGGCCTCCCTCGGCCTCCTGCTTGGCCATGAGGGCAGCATCATACGCCCTCTGGGCGTCGTCCAGGGCGGCACCAGTCTGGTCCTTGGCTTGCATCATCTGGAGAGGACATCATTTACTACAGTCAGCAGGAGTTGGGATAATTTACCACTCTGACAACACTGACAAGGCAAGTTCAATATACTAGAAATATCACTTAAGGTGATTGATACCCCCGCCCCGTGACGACAGTCTTACCCAAGGAATGATCTTTCCTTGATCTTCTGCCATTTAAATGCTGTTACCATGGCAACGCAGCTTCCGACACGTCCGAAAAATATGTCTTGCACATCTTCCCACCAAGACTATTGTGTGTTCACTCGTACACAGTTGAAGATTCAATGAAAATGCTTATGGTCCAGAAAAACAGCAGTCTGCGTCCTTGCTTTACTGCGTATAATAGAAGTCATTCACGTATGCTGCACACTCTGACTGATATTCACATTATTTCATCAAAATAGAGGAAAAAGGAAATATGAAAAAATGCTTTTTAAATTTTGAGTAAAGCTGGGAGGTGAAGGCTGCTGTAATTTTGGCTCCTATGGTAATGATGTGAAATGTATTGTCCTGTTCATGGTGCAGTATGACAATTTTGAAAAATGTTTTTTGTTTTGGAGTATTTTGATATCAAAAGTGTAATATGATTTTTGATCACATGCATATGACCTTCATTCCTGAAGTGTACTCCCCATTTACTGGTGGATAGGTAGAGTGCTTTGATTGATTGTGACCTAGCAGTCATATCATCTAACAGGATGCACGCAATGCACTCTAGCACAGGAGATAGGTGGATATAATGTCTGGCCCAATTTGTTGACTACTAAAAAATTAGTAAAACATTGTAGCAACCAAGATCAAGTATGGTCTGAGACTGTTGAACTTCCGGCAAACCTTTTTGGCGAATATTTCACGTTTTGGTTGTTACAAAGCTGAAATGGTGTTATGATGGTGTTTTTTCACACATATCTCATGCTTAAGTGTTTGTTTTAAAGCAAATATTGACAGTTCTGCAGGCAAATAAGGACTACATTTACAATTGAACTTTGTACCTCTTCCAGCAAGCTGTCGGCCTCTTCCTTCTTGTTGTCCAGCTTTCCATCTGCCTCTGACGCCCTCCTGAGGGCCTCCTCCGCCTTCTGCACAGCGCCATCACAGCTCAGTCCACCACACTGTCCGCAGCCAGCCCCTCCACAGATGTCACAGGAGTCCCCTGGGGAACCACACACCTGGCAAGGATGGACAGAGAGCGAAAGTGAAAGAGCATGCCTACACATACACTGTAGTATTACCCCTTACCCGTCCAGTTATGGTCATGTTTCCCATACTGCTTCACCAGAGTTTCATTCATTCATTCAAGCATATGGCACAATGTGCCTGGCTGATACCATTTGTTGACTATTGCTGGTCACCTTGGTCAGACCATGAGGGTCAGCATCACTCGCCCACTCATCAGTGTAATAAACAAATAATGCATGGTAGTGAGTCTATTCATGACCAAATAAATAATGCACAATGTGGCTCAGGATATTATGCACGAGGCCCATATCTTAATTGACCTTTGAACCCTCCATGCATAAAGGAAATATTTTACTTTTATTTTACTCTTTTAATTATTACCATCATTTTCTCATTTCACTCATTTTCTTTCATTCACTACAATTCATGATATTAATATTTAGCTTGTAATACCTAGTGGAATTCACGGCCAGGATTGGCATTTCACCTTATTTTCTTAAAGGGATGGTACACTATTGGTGGAGATGAAAATTGAGCTTTAACTTTTTTGCGAGATACCAAGAAAACACTTATGAAATAGTACAGAGCATACCATTTTAAGAGGAATTCAAAGTTTATTTGATAAAAATCGGGTTTGGAATAGCTGAAACATCCAAAAACAAAGTAAAACAAAACGATCATAATAAAATGTGGGTCCCACACTTTATTAGGATCGCTATTTTTTGGATATCTCGGCCATTTAAAAACCAATTTTCATCAAATAAACATTAAATCCCTCTTGGAACTACATGCTCTTTCATATTTCATAAGAGGTTTCTCACCATCTCACCAAAAAATGATAAAAACCTGAAGTTAAGGCTCAACCAAAACTAAACTATCCCTTTAAGACGTCTGACCTTAACCTGTGGCCTTTCACCCCTGATTCTTCTACACTGCTAGCACAGTATAGTATTCCTTCAAAACAGATGTATCTGGGTATCACATGAAGTTTAGGAGAATTTCCGTCTTTGTATACGGGTAAGCTTTTGGAACTTATGAACCTCTGGAACCATGAAGTTTCAAAAAGTGACTTTGGTGATGAATGCCTTACGCTCTTGAGCGGGAATGTCTATCCTGTTTGCTCCCCCCCCCCCTCCCCCCCCCCTCCCCCCCCCTCCCCCCCCCCTCCCCCCCCCTCCCCCCCCCCCCCCCCGATAAATAAATAGAGAACATTATTATATGTCACCTGCTCATTGATGGTAGTCAGTTGGCCCTCTAGCCCCAGAAGCTGGTTTTCCACATTGTCCAGTCTGTTGAGGTAGGCATCGCGTTCCTGCTGCAGCGCCGCATTGCGCTGGCCAATCAGGTCCTCCACCTGCTGCCGGATAGCTTCTGATTGGTCCACCACACCCCCAGCCGCGTCAGCCTGGCCCTGGGCCTCACGCGACCTGTTCTGACTCTGCAGGATGCTGTTGAAGGCACCTGGGTGGGGGACGGAGATGGAACAAAGGTAATTGCTATCTGGCAGACATACGCTGCAAAACAAGATAATTTGCATGAGAATGAAACTTTTGCCTAATTTCAAAAATGAGCCAAGACTTGTGAAAGTGTTTGTTTTTACAATGCATTATGTGCCAGTGGTGATTCGCTATAAAGGCTGTCAGCTCCAATTTTCAAAAGTTTCTAGCCATGAATGTTTCTTGTTTGAGAGTGCCTTCAGTTCACTGATACTTCAGTGCATGCCCTATAAACATGCCATCCAACATTACTTACGTTCAAAGTAGTCCATGTGGCATTGAGAGAGGTTTTCCTCATCTTTAACAAACAGGATTCAACTCTGCCTGCGTAAAGCAGGAATGGTCCATCACAACCAAAAACGATTTGCTCTTAAAGCTAAAAGAACGCTTGCACTGCATGACGTATTAAAAACTAGATATATCGCTACGGCTACTGATATGCCTCCGCCATAATGCATGGTTCTCCTAATAGGTCTATAGTACAATGTCTTGACAATGTGTGATGACAGTTTCACACAATTGGCAAAATATTAAAATGACAGGTTTGACACAAATGTGCTGAATGTTCACTTTCCTAGAACTAGGTTCAATTGGATGAATGATTAAAATGTCAGAGTGCAGGTATTTGGGGAACTGATGATTTTTACTTGACTTTTGACCCATTTATAAGTTTATGCATTGAGTAATTTTCAAGGTATTGAGAAAAAGTATAATTTCAGTATCAATGGGAAAATAGCATTATCTAAACCTGGCCTTTGACCTTTGACCTCACAGTTCCAAAGAGAATCACTGTTAGGTTGAACATGCATAAATATGTAAGTTTCATGATGATACCTTGAGTTACTTTCGAGATATGGAGGAAAAAGTGCAATTTAGCACTTTCACTTGACCTTTTACCTTTCGACCTTTGACCTTTTGGCAAGGAACTTCCCCAAAAATATATATTGGGTAATACATGCCATACATCAAGTTTAAAAAAAAAACAACCTTCAGGCATATTGCATTTTAAGGAAAGTAGTGATATTTTGAGGAGTTGACCTTGACCTTTGACCCCCCTGACCTTTGACCCATGACCCCCAACTTCCCTAGATAATCACTGCCCATCGGTACAAGCATATATACTAAGTTCCATGAAGATACCTCGAACCATTTGCGAGATATGGAGAAAAACATGAAATTTCAATTTTTTTCACAAAATAACCTGTGACCTTTGACCTTTGACCCTGTGACCCTAAAATCCACACAAAGTATTATCCCCCAAGGATATACCTTCATACCAAGTTTGATGTAAAACCACCACACGGTTCTTGAGATATCGACAAAAACAAAACGGGACGGACGGACGGACGGACGGACGGACGGACGACCCGAAAACATAATGCCTCCGGCCACTTCGTTGCGGAGGCATAAAAAGGATTGTATTGTTTTGTTCGAGACCTAACTTCAGGTTTCGAATAGTTCTTGACGAAATACTGAGAAACTTCTTATGAAATGAGAAAGAGCATGCAATTCTATGAGGAATTCAATGTTTATTTGATGAAAATTGGTTTTGAAATGGCTGAGATATCCATAAAGAGCAATCCTAATAAAAATTGGGACCCACATCACTTTATTCTACTTTGTTTTTAGATGTCTCAGCCATTGCAAAACCAATTTTCATCAAATAAACTTTGAATTACTCTTAGAATGGCATGCTCTGTACTATTTCATAAGTTGTTTCGTGGTATCTTGCAAAAAGTTAAAAGCCCAATCTGCATCTCCACCAATACTACACTATCCCTTTGTCATCTATTAGCCGGTCTACAATTATCAACAGCTCACTGACTGAACATTAAATGACTACTGAATTCTCAAATGACATTTTGGCAACAGTCTGGAGGTTGTTTATAATCAATTATTCTTCACGATATACAGAAGTGACGCACCCTCCACATTTGCTGCCTCCAAATCAAATATCTCATTCTCCAGTCTCTCAGCATCTGCGCGGAGTTCCTGAGATTCCTTCTCGAGCTCGTCCAGCTCACGGTGGGCGCGATTGATTTGGCCGCGGGTGCGGGTCTGGTCAGCGTCCAGGGTGCGAATCTTGTTGGCATAATCATCAAGAGTTGCCCTGCAAGTGATGGTAAGTATCAATGATTATGAGCCCACTTATACATGATGGAGACAGCCCCTGTCTACATGTACAGTATATGTCCCACTGACAAACATCAAGCATGAATATAATGGAAATCATGCATGAATATAATGGGAATCCTGCTGAACTTTTACCACTAGCCAAACCTATAAGATGGAATCAAAGTATTCTTTAAAAACAAAGGCCACAGAGCAAATCATTGAATAGTCTCAGAATAATAATGAAATTGGTTTGGCAGGAGAACTGGTGGAGGACAGTGTATCAAGGCAGACAAACAGTGACAATAAGAAGTATGACACTGGAAATCATAATTCAAAATAGTGTACAGCGTTTCTAGAAATGTATGAAGGAGATCTGCACAATCTCAACAAGTTTTTTTCTGCTTTCAACCTAAATCTTAGAATACAAGGATACATCTTTGGGATTCAATCTCTTTCATTCTATTGTACCACTTCCAAATCTAAGGACACAACTGTGTGAAATTTCACCACTTCTAAGAAAGCAGTTACTTTGTAGCACCTTGATCAAAGGAAGGACAGTTAAGTCTGTATCCTTTTACCTGATGTCATCGAGTTCCCTCTGAATGTTGTCAACGTCGTCCTCTGTAACTGAGGGCATTCCAATGAGGGTTTCTGCATACATTACTCTGGCTTCCAGGCGTTCAAATTCCTCATCATAAGCGCTGGTCGATCCGTTGACTTTGATCTTGCGAGCGAGCTCAATGAGGGAGTCAGTTTGATCTACAACACACAAAAAAAGAGACAAACAATATGATCGAATTACATATCATTTTTTTTTCTTGTCCAACATAGCCGAGTACACACATCCTGGCTTTAGTTTATCTACAGGTGTACACCAGATGACAGTGAAGTGAAGTAGTCTGTAGTCATATGTGCTAAACCTATCATAGAATGGTGATATGGATCCTAATAAAATGATTGGCTGAAAGCTATCACATGACCACAAACACTCTTTTATTTTGTCTAAAAGCCTTGCTTTACTCTTCACTGGGTGCTAGTATGCTAATGACCGATACTAACCGCCACTCATCTGCACCTGGTTGCATTGCCTCTGCGTTACAAAATCATTACATTCATTTCTGTGTGCAGATCATATACTTTGGAGCTGGTACATACTGGCTTAGGAATCTCACGAGAACTCAATATTACCATTTCATAAAACAAATAATGCATATTACTAGGTTGGTCATTAATAAATATGTCCACCCCCATTAACTTTTGCACAGTCCCACACACATTGTTCTAAACTACTATTGGGTAGATGATTCTCACAAATGCCCTCGGCAATGTGCAGTATTTGTACACCAATAACTAATGAGGGAGTATCAAAGAATGGGATTTGAACTTAAATGACTAATTTTTTCACAGAAAAACATGCATACAGAAATAAAACACAACTAGAAATGTCGCTATGGCGACTGGTATGCCTCCGCCATAATGCATGATTCTCCTAATAGGTCTAGATAGTTCATGTGGACAATGTGTGATTACATTTTCACAAAACTGGCAAAATATTGAAATGACAAGTTTGTCACAAATGTGTTGAATGTTCACCTTCCTTGACCCTGGTTTAATTGGATGAATAGGAGAGCATGTATTTGGGGATTTAAGGACTTTAACTTGACTTTGACCCATTCATACATTTAATGCAATGAGTAATTTTCATGGTACCGGTATGGAGAAAAAGTGCAATTTCTGTACTGAATAGTATTTGTTACCATGTTCATCTGGCCTTTGACCCTAAAATTCATAAGATAATCACTTTCAGGAAGAACATGCATAGATATGCAGTAAGTTTCATGATAAATCGAGCCACTTCCGAGATATGGAGGAAAAAGTTAGTTCAGCACTTTCACTTGATCTTTGACCTTTTGACCTTTGAGGCAATAAAAAAAGAAAAAGAAAAAAAAACTCTCCAGAGAATTTCTATTAGGTTACACATGCATACACCAAGTGTAAAAAAAAATACTAATCCTGCTGGCATTGCATGAACATGAGGGAAATAGTAAAATTTTGAAGTGTTGCACTTGACCTTTGACCCCTGACCTTTGACCCCATGAACCCTACATTCTCTAGATAATCACTGCCAGTCAGTACATGTATATACTATGTTCCATGAAGATACCTTGAACAATTTTCCAATTTACAGAGAAAAAAAGAAGTTTTAATACTTTTACTCGACCTTTTGACCTTTGACCTTTGACCTCATGACCCAAACTTTCACCAGAGAATCTAAATTGGGTAATACATGTATACACTAAGTTTCAAGAAAATATCTTCAGGCATTGCATAGATATGGTGGAAATAGTGAAATTTTATGTATTTGACCTTGACCTTTTGACCTTTGACCTTGAGCACGTGCACCCAAAAGTTGATAGGCACAACTTCACCCCCTAATACACATACATGCCAAGTTTCATTAGGATACCTCAACAGCTTTTGATAGTTACCTTGTCCACAAAATTCATTACGGACGGACGGAAAGACGGACGGACGGACGGAAGGACGGACGGACGGACAACCCGAAAACATAATGCCTCCGGCACCACTTCGTGGCGGAGGCATAAAAATCACAACCAGAAATAGAGTGAAAGCACTTGAAATAATATCCAACAGAAGAGAAGGTAAATAAATCATGTGAGAAAGTTGACTCACTCCTGAGATTTTGGACTGTCCTGTCCCAGTCATCGAAGCACTCTCCACAGGGTTCGCAGCGGGGCAGCTCTCCCGTCGTGCCGCGGGCACACTGGTCGCAGCGGTAGCCAGTGACTCCGGGCAGACAGACACACTGGCCGGTGGCCCGCTCACATTGGGAAGTGGCCGATCCCTGCGCGTCGCAGTCACACTCTGCGAGAGCAGACATATAACAATTACATTTACTGCTTACCACATCAACAAAGGTGCAATAAAGTATGAGCTTTGATTTTTATTACAGCATTTTTCACACAATAGTATACAAGCTTTCAAACATTTGTTGTTGCATTTCTTTTTAAAGAACTGGTATTTTCTAGAGCACAGACAATTATGCCTTGATATTAAAATGAAAACAATCAAAATCATTTAAAAATGGAAAGTACAATGGGATATGCCCATCTTATATGCTAGACTAGGTGAAAAAGCCCTAATGCGGAAATATATAAAGTATATTTGCAAAAACAACCAGGAAAAATATTAACTGAGACTACAGGAATTCGAATATTAAAGCAGACAAATATAAATACAACAAGATATGAAATGCATCCAGGCTGTAATAAAAAATAATTTAAAAAAAAAAATATATATATACAGGTAAGCAAATACAACAGATATAGAAATCAAACAAAGACAACTACACTGAGTGAACATTTCATTGACAACCACATCATGTCAGGGATACAAAACTATGAAATTTTGATGGCCTGCTATAGAAACATACCTGTGCAACCGACCCGTGGGTCACCCCAGTAGTTAGCCTCGCAGTCACAGCACTCTTTTCCACCAAAGCCTGGTAGGCAGGAACACTGACCAGTATACTGAAAGCACAATCATAGGTTTGCCCTAAAATTACCTGCTACAGATGAACCTTTACACAGGAATGGTTAAAACTTGTACAAGGGGGGACAAATCTTGTTCAGAGCATAAAATGCTAGCTATATTGCACTGGGACTGCAATTTGTCTACAAAGAGTATTGAAGGAGCCTAGTATGTGCATGGTGTACAATCCAAACCACGAAAAAGTGAGACACATGATGATGTGATGGAGCTTTGGAGTCGTTTTGCTTGGACAGGCCCTCAGCATGACTCCAACTCCTGGTGTGCTTTTGGGATGGCTGATGTTAGGGGTAAATTGAGTGCCTATCATCTTGAAGGTGATATATGTCAATAAAAGGTGACTGTACACAAATCTGCACAGACTGCAAGTATGCCAGAATAAAAGTCCAACTTTTCATCGCAACAAGAGGACTGCCCCTACATCTCTCACAGGAGAATTACTTTCTTTACAAAACACATAAAACTGGCCATTTTTGGAAAACAGTCGCCACTGGTTCCTAATATAGCAGATCAGCAGCTTGTCCATAAGACAAAATATTTCAATCATCTTTCAACTGATTAGTAGTTGTTTATCTTTGATGTGCTCTCCTGAGTAGTGGTGAATGAAGTTGACTGGCCTAGTAGGGGAATACCCTGAAAAAGTAACTTACATATGGGCACAGTTTCCAACTACAAAATAAACACACACGTTAGTTAGAACACTCACCTCATCACAACGTGGGGAATAGGAACCATAGGAGCAGCAGTTGCATGCCTCACAGCCTGTCCCGCTGGCAAGCTTCCAGTGGTTGGGAGCGCACTGGTCACATCTCTGTCCAAGGACATTGGGGAGACAGGGGCACTGTCCGGTCACAGCGTCGCAAACTCCGCAGTTGTTGTCCAGGTCACAGATGCTGCGGTCAGTGCCGAGAATGTTACATTCACAATCTGTAGGGAGTGACAAGATCAACGTAAAAAGAGAGTACATAGGTGAACAGAGAATGGAACTATTAGTACAGCGTAAAAAATTAAGACTTCACAACAGATGTAGATTTACCTTCAATCAGAGTTACATTAAATCCTTGGATTTTGCCAGATTACTATGTTCAGTCTTGTGGACACTATCATCATATTGGCAGGTAAACAAGCTGTGGAGAAAATGTGCACTCAAGAATTCAGTCAATGCAAGCTACATACCATACTACAAGAGTAGACAAATGCATGGTCTAATAGTCTGAAATTGAAAACAAACAATACCATCCCCCTATCATGATTTCAGCAAACTCACTGACCTGTTGTAAGTGAAAATGCAACCAAAATATTAATTGCTTAGTCAAACAGGAAATCATCTGAGCAAAACTTAATTTCTAGTGTTTTAAGCCAGAGTGGTTTTTCAGTCGGTTCTGGTCGACAATACCAAATACAGCGTAGTCCTTGGATCACAAAAATTAATGTGATGACCAAACCATCAGCGAGAAAGTGGACAATGGTTACCTCTGCAGGTTCGTTGGATGGCATCACCGTAGAATCCAGGCGCACAGGTATCGCAGTTGAATCCTGCCGTGTTGTACAGACATCGTAGGCAACGGCCTGTGTTGGCATCGCAGTTGCCAGGATTGCTTGTTAGGGTGTTGCCGTTGCAGTTGCAGAGGTTGCATGCACCGCCTGGCTCATTGGGGTTTCCAAAGTAGTTGTTGTCGCACTGATCACACCGGATGCCTGCAGTTTGTAGTGACAAGGTTAAATGAGACTTCCGCATGATTTTCAGACTTTTGCTAATGTTGAAAACTGAACACCTATAAATTGGTTCTACTGGGTACAGAGTTTCAGAATTTATAGTGCTTGGGATGAGGATTTTGTACGTGGGTTGGTGGGGTTTTGTAGTTCACACCAAGGGCTTGGTAGCGTGGGGATTCTATAGAGTGTAAAGGCTGGACCAGCTCATATATACTTGAGAATCCCCGTAACGAACTGTGTACAGTACAAATTTATCACTGATCTCTGTTAGTACGCATGCAGCCGAAGAATCTCAACTGCAGTAAGGTTGCTCATGGTTGTTCATGTCTATTACACTAATGCCATTAGTACACACTAACTCAAATAAATGCATTACTGTTGTGAGGAATAGGCTTAAAATAATGACAATCGTAATATCATGGTTTCCGTTTTTGTTTTTCAAATGAATGAAAGCTAACGGGTTCCTTTCTTTCTATCACATATTCCACATACATGTAAGTAATTGATGATAATAACACCTAACATATGATTACAAAAATCCAATATGATGAAATGATTACTTGCTTTTGCAGGGAGTAAGTAAGTAGAAGAATTTATTGCCATAACCAGACAAAGCAATATCAGAGTGTGTTCACTTAATTTCCCAGCCCACCACCCCCCCCCCCCCCCCTTCCTCCTTTCTCCATCCAAGAAATGCCTTAAGAGAGGAGGGCTGCACACCTGTGTAGCCATTGAAGCAGTCACACTGTACAGTCTGCGTGCCCTGATCCAGCTGGCAAGTCTCGGCAAACTGGTTGCCGCTTCCAGCCCCGCCCGGACACAGGCAGCGCTGGCACGGCAGGGAGGAGCCAAGAGTAGGATCGCCATAGTAACCTCGCTGACAGCTATGAACAGGTCAGGGAAGAAGATGGATATCAGATTATCGGCCTCCAATTGAGAAGACATGATGAGAAATCACATATTTATTCTACAGAGAGTATGATATCATAAATTTTTGTAGGTCCTCAGTTGAAAAAAATGTAAAAATCACAGCAAATATCTAATGATTATTAAGAAATCAGAAATATTATTTGTTCCTGTATATAATGGGGAGTTTGAAATCTGACTAAAAATTCTACATGATAAAAACATCTGAAAACTTTTCAGAAATTATTGAATCACTATTAAATCTTGTAGCAAAAAACACTAATTCATATTCAAAAGTGATTGTAATGGTTATTATGTATGTGCGTAATCATGAATCAAAAAGTTTAATAATGAAAAAAAGCCTACATTTCAGTTCCTTTACCTTTCACAGTAGAAACCAGCAGTGTTGCTACGGCAACCAATGCACTCTCCAGTCTGGGGGTCACAGATGTCAGCGTGGCCGTTACAACGGCAGCGCTGGCAGTTGGGGAAGTTCCAGAAGCCCGGCTGACACTCGTTGCACTGCTGACCGTAAGTGTTGGGCCGGCACTGGCACTGACCAGACACTTGGTTGCAGAACTCGTTCAGTGAGCCTGTGGTATCGCAGTTGCAAGCTGTGGTGGATTGAGACAGAGTGAGTCAACATTACTAGCCAGTTGTTGCCCTTCCATTCCACCTGTTTCACTTATCACTAAAGAGTTCAAAGTTCATGTTGTGACAGAGAAGGCACAAATGGTTATTAGCATGACACTTCATTTTACACTACAAAATGCTAATATCTAAGAAGAATGGATATCACTTTTATTACCACAAAAAAAAAAAACCTTTGCAACTGAAACCATGTGTCAGAATACCCAGAACTCAAAACTTCTTGTCCTCAGGAATCTCTGACAGGGGAGGTGCCCTTGTATCTCCGATGTGTCTATTGTTTTAGGGGTTTAGGCCGTCTGCATAGATTATCTTAAACTCAAGGTCATCTACATAACCTATGCGCTTAAAATGGAAGTACAAAAACATGGAATAGTTGCGAGTCTTACTTCAAAAGGGTGAAGTGTAAACTTGTCAAATATTTTTGTTGCTTTATTGTAAAGTTATTCACAGCAAATAAGTTACTTGTAATCTAAATCTTAAAAAGAGGGGAAGGCAAGCCATGCTGCTCTCTTTTGAAAAATCAAACAAAAACAAACAATGTAAACACTTGTATGTAACAAGATATTTCTTTTTTCACAGGCAGTGTGAACTTAAAAAACGAAAAGCAGGAAGATAAAAGGACATTTCTCTCCCAAAAGGCTGCAGGGACAAACTGGGGCATGGAAAGAAATTTCTGGATGCTAAAATTGCCACAATGGCTTCATGTAGATTGTGTCAAACTAACGGAAAGGCTACTGCTTTTACTCTTGACTTACGAGTGCAACCCTCTTGGCCAAAGCCATAGGTTCCTGGCGCACACTGGTTGCAGGTGCGTCCAATCACGTTGGGCTTGCATGGGCATTGCCCACCGGCCTCATCACAGATGGCGCTGAGTGAGCCCATGAAATCGCATCCACATTCTGTCATTGGAGAAGAGTAAATAAGTGGGATTAGCGGTTGGAAGAGATTAAACATACAGCACTTGAAATCTTCATTGCAGAGGAATCTCAACTTCTGAATGAAAGGTATATGGCTGTTGAACAACATCTTAAAGTTTGAATATAGCACAGGTCAAAATAATGAAGAACACACTGAAAAGCACCTATTGCATGGCCTGCGGAACCATGGGGGCCGTGGGGGCTCGGGCCCCCGCACTTTTTGTACACCATACAAAGGAATACATAAGGTGTCATCATTTTGGGCCCCACACATTTTTTAACCCGGAAGTACGTAAGTGACACCAAATAGTAATAGATAGAGATCTTGAAGTGTGAGAGCGGTAAGGTTATGTTTTTCCACTGAAGACCTTTATTTGTTACTGTTTATGTATTTTTGAGCTGAGGACCTTTTTTTTTTTTTGCTTGTCAGCTGAAGAAACCCGGAAATGGAAGGGGAGAGATGAGCTGAAGACTTTTTTTTTGCTGGTTAGCTCATGAAACCGGAAGTGGGCCCCAACACTCTTCAAAATGCTCCGCCAGCCCTGTATTGTACACATACATAAATAATCAGCTTCCATGTTTATCAGTCTAAAAAAAAATAGTGTTTTTGTGGGGTAACTTTGTGTAAATCATGCAACTTTGATATTTAAAATGCTACACTATTGGAAAAGTCTTCTAGAAATAATTTCTTCTTGAGTACTATTCTCTCACAAGTATAACATAAGTGTACTACAGACCAATCCCTCATACATAATCTAACACAGAACAGTCATTTTTGTTTTCAATCCTACTTCTAAAGTAAGTGCAACAGAGAGAAAATACAGTAAATTTTCCAAACACAGTAATCACACAAAAAATCCAACATCCACTGACTGCAACAGAAGAAGCTGAGGATTTTTTTTTGCTTGTTAGCTCATGAAACCTGGAAGTGGGCCCCCACACTTTTGAAAATGCTCCGCTGGCCCTGTATTGTACATAAATAATCAGCTTGCATGTTTATCAGACTAAAGAAATAGTATTTTTGTGGAGTAACTTTGTGTAAATCATGCAACTTTGATATTTAAAATGCTACACTTTTGAAGAAGTCTTCTAGAAATTATTTCTTCTTGAGTACTATTCTCTCATGAATATAAGACAAGTGTACTACAGACCAATCCCTCATACATAATCAAACACAGAAAAGGTATAAAAGAATCCTACTTCTAAAGTAACCACAACATAGAGAAAATACAGTAATTTTCCAAACACAAAAACAAACTTCAGTAAAAACATTTGAAGAGTTTGGGCTCTAATGGCAGGCTGACAAGCAGACTCGAGTAAACAGGGCTAAAATCTCACCCAGGGCTCCGTCAAATGCCATAGCAGACATGCTGAACATGAGTCCCATGCAGACCTCAGAGAGGGGCGAGTGTACAGCAGACATGTGGGCCTCTCCACACCGATAGTAGTTCCACTGCTCCAGCCTGTACTGCTCAATGGGGTCTTCCCCTTGGAAGATGGGGTACGTGGTTGCCCTTGGCATCACAACCAGCTAGACAAGACAGAGTAGAGACAGATTAGTTCCATCTTTATTCACAGATATCACATTAAGCCAGTTGGTCATGTTTAAGGCTCACATACAGTTCTAGAAAAAATACATAATCTTACTATCACAGTCTCTACTTAATGTTAAATTCATCATGAAGGAAGAACAACAAAATATGGCCAAAATCCAGGGCATTACAATGACAAATCAAGCATCCAACCCCTATCCAACCTGGAGAAAAAGCAAGCATCCAACCCCTATCCAACCTGGAGCAAAAGCAAATCAGTATAATTATGCAACAATTGCAAATGATAACATGTTCTACTAGAGTATCTAAAAGCACAACATTTTAGCAAAAAATTTATCCTGATGAAAGACAGACTTTTTTAAACATTAGTGCATGAATATTCTTGAGAATGAAGTTTTCTCTACAAAAAAAAAAAGCAAACAAAAACAAGAGAATTTATGTTGCGGAGAGGGAAACAAACGTGTGGAGTAGCCTGTTTTGAAAACAAACAAACAGATAGTGGACACTATCAAAGCAATTCGTAGGCATGGGAGGGTGGGTTGGGGGGGGGGGGGGTATCATTACTTGGGTCCCCTGGACTCTACACAGACTGCATACGTGATAATGATAAATCCATAAATAGACAAAACTGTCAAGTTTTTGGTCACCTCCAGCCCAGACAGGTGGAATCATAGTGAGTGTCACAGGAAGTGGTACTTACAGAGTCTAGGAGAATCTGTGGGCTGATCGGCCGATTGTCTGAGCTGTACCGGGTGAAGTCTACCTGGATTGTGTAAGTCTTACCAGTCTCCAAGCACACGGGACTACTGAGGACGACGTGTCTGAAATTTTGGGAAACGTAACAAAATATGTTCTTATCAGTCAGAGGACAGAGATGGGGGGGGGGGGGGGGGGTGTTACCTCCAGGAGTCAGCTACACCCACTGTCCGCATAGCAGGTTACTATTTATACAGTCGCTGGGGCGACAAGACCTCGTATCTACAAAATGTCAAATGATGCAATATTTGGTACCCTGGGGTACCAAATGAAAATTGGCCATTTTGTTGAATTAATTTTTTTTTTCAGCGCTGTACCCTGGCTTACCAAAAAATGTGTCAAAATATTTTTTAGTATTATTATGCACAAAAATGTTTTCTAATTTGTGATTATGCATCAATTAATGCATGCAAGTGTACTTCGAAAAACACCTATGGTGCTAGTTCATTGCGACGACTTTGCCGTATCCGAATTCAGAATCGGCGTATCTGAATTCGGATACGCATTATAAATAATTGGCATGAGATGGCGCTATACAACGCGGTACCCCGGGTTACAACGGTACCCCGGTGTACGGTGTGCCGAATCAAATGTTCACAAGAGCCACAAGCACTATAGCGAATGGGATAGCCTTTCCTTTGACATGCCGTGGTGGCTTTATTTTTGGGGTAAGACAGCTAGGATTTCGACAGGACATCACTTAACTGATTATCTGACCATTAATCCAAAAAAAATAATTTTCATCAAAATTTCAGATACAAGGTCTTGTCACCCCAGCGACGAATGGTACATCTGTAACTTACATGTAATTGATCTCCCTGAATTTGTATGGTATATCTACAATGTACAATGACTTTTCAAATACGTGAAGGCCTACATCTGCCTGCCAACAATAATTGTGCAACTTCAAAATTTGATTTGATGTTCTAATCTCATACTTTGAGAACACATTGAATATAACTGAGCAGGTATTCAATAACAACCCTAATCGTGAATTTCTTCTTGGTCCCACTCCATCGAAGAGCACAGTTTCTTTCATGTGTTACATTACAAACTTGAGGAAGATGAAAATACAAAAGAGTAGATGAGTTTATGAGAAAAATCTTTACTTTCATGCTTCAAGCATTATCTAATTGAATGTGTCTGATATACTGATAACAATATACTGCTGTAGTCATTTCCACTAAAGAGATTACACACAACCAACTCCTGATCAAGTTTGAGATATATATATAGAACCAAATAAAATATATCTACACCTCAAAGCACATCAAGGTAGTCAAGAAGGACACTTAAATTTTTCAGAAGGCTCTGACATACCTACTTTCATGCATTGTCATAAAATTACTAATATGAGTGGTATTCTAGGCATCATGATACAAAGAAAGGACAACAGTGTGGTATATACTCATTCATGAGACTTATCACAGTCAATTTGTTGGAAGTTGTTACAGTGTCATTCAGTTATATCACATCATTTCAAACCTCATATATGTGAAAAACAAAATGTACATCTGCACAATTACACAAGGGATCAGACAAGATCAGGAATTGTGTTTATCTGTCTGGCATTACTCACTTCCTCCTACCACAAATTACTGCTAAATGAGGATGCATTTAACCACAACATACACCCACTGGATGGCACTAAACATCCTCAGCAGACAGAACAAAAATTTCTCACGTCTAGTTGGTTTGCTGCTTCATAACAGTAACCAACAGATAGCCAGCGAATATTTGTCAATGACACATCAGATACAAACCTATTTATAACAGGGACACTGGATATACTGCAAATGAGGATCATTTCTGAACATCTATCTTTTAAATTATGGATTTTCCCATTATTTTCTGGCAGAAAGAATAGCACATTGCAGGTCGGGGTGGATATGTGGGCACAGGAATAAGAAAGGTTGAAGTTCCAAATGCTACAATCTTTGTGGACTTAAGAGAAATGTGCCACATACATAACTGTGATGTGTCTTCATAATCATTTTCCATTTTTGAGTGATATAATGCTTTTTGGTATTACACTCACCACATGATCATGACTTATATATCTTGTCAAACACATTGTTTTTCTCTTTTATCTGCAATGTTATCTTGGTATATGATTCAATCAAGCATTTGTGGTGTCCACCATGTTTGCTAATATGAGTTTGTGGGGGGGGGGGGTGGGGAGGGTTGTGCATATTTTTGTTTGTTTGTTTGTTTGTTGTTTTTTGGAGAATTATGATACAAATCCTGACTGCAATATCCATAAACCCAATATAAAACATATATCCATCAAAACCAGTTCCCTCATAACATTTACTTTTTTGTTACATTATGTGGAAAAACAACTATAACATTACTTTATTTTTCCTTCATATTAGCAATCACAGTTCCAGTATTATATACATAGCGTATGTATGATAAATGTTTTTAACATATTTGTAAATGTGCACTTGAAAAAGGATGTCAAAGAGAGCTATAGCCTTTAATTTCATTGTTCTTCACATCTATTCCTGAATAGGGAAAATTGTATATATTTTATTATGAAAACATGAAGAGATGTGAAGAGATATTAATGGGGGGGGGGGGGGGGGGGGAGGTACCAACCTTCTCTCAGAGGGAATTGTGGTAACCAGTATGTCATCCAGTGGGATGGTGTTGCCACAGATACTCCAGTTGGGGATTTCCCCAGGACGATTGATGGTGACTCGCACATCCTCCCATGCTCCTGGAAGCTATAATGTTCAAGCAAAAAATAAAAATTGCAATCAACCAGTCATTACAGCATGAGTTCAATTTTCAAGTATCAGATACAAATGAACAGAAATTAAAACTACAAATCCACAAGGTACCATTATGGATGTCAAAAAAACTAAAACTATTACCAATCCATCATGTCAGCAAGAAGAAAAACATAACAAAAATAACTATATGAGTGACAAGAAAAATATGTACAGTAAAATTGCGACATTCCAAGAAAATATGGACACAACACACAACAGGGGGAGCTAGAAATTGGTAATGTGTCATGTTCATGAGCTGACGTATATCACAAAATCAAAACTTGCATAATAAGAACAATACAATTTTTTTTCATTATTACTCAATGTGGAAAGTGAATCAGATACCGAAAGTGATCATGCTTTACATTAGTGAAATGTTATTTCCATCCAACACACCTTTATTTTTTCACATTTCTACAACCAAAAATTTCTTGACATACAGGTAAAACTTAGAGAGTAAATACCCCAATCTCCTCTTTAGATAAAAATAAACAACAATAACAACACTGACAAACAAAGTGCATGAAAAAGGACAACTCACCAGTGGCTCGTATCTGAGAATGATATCGTAGTCTCCAGACATGGGTAAATTGCCGACTGTGAACAGTATTTGCCCACCCTCATGGATCCTCATAAAGCCTGGACCAGTCCACCCGATGTAGCCACCATCTCGCATTCTGGGGTAGTAGTCCACAAGCTGTGTGTGAAGGACAAGAGAGGAAGGAGTGCAACCAACTTAAGCAGCAATTTCTCAACACATGTCACATGCCTATCATTCATGGCTCATTTGAGTTACTCAAGATTCCTATCCACCACATACAGAATGTATGAGTCCTACCAGGCCTACATGTAGTTCAGATCTTTCAGTGTCATTTCAAGAAGACTGCAAAATTGTGAAAAAGTTTATGAACATACTACACCTGACATAGAACAATGGACATCATTCACCAGCTTGTGAATGATCTACGTACTTAACTTCAATATTGCAGAACTGAAATATATAAATGTCATGCTTCATGTCACAACAGCAAGTTCTGCACGCAATAAACTGCACTGTCAAGACTGCACGGGCAACTCCCTGTGGTCAGCTCATCTCAATTGAAAGGACACTGACAAGGCATCTGGGAACTAAAAGAACATATCTTCGCTGGGGTGACAAGACCTCGTTTTTACAATATGTCAAATGTTCAGGAGAGCCAAAAAACATGGCAGCCAAAGCACTGTAGTGAATGGAATGGCAATTCTTTTGAAATGCTGTGGTGGCTTCATTTTTAGGGTAAGACACATAGGATTTGGACAGGACATCACTTCACCAATTTACCATAAATTTTAAAAAAAGTAATTTTTATCAAGATTTGAGATACAAGGTCTTGTCACCCAAGCGACGACATACTTATACAAGGCTTCCCTTAGGGCAAGGGAAAGAAATCTTCACCTTACACACTAAAGACAGATGCAGTTCTAGTGTCAGTGCAGCACTGAAATGCAAACTTCCCTGCCAGAGCAGGACAGCTGTGGTGGAGCCACTCACCGATAGTTCCCCAACGGCTTGTGCGTACTCTGCCTCATAGGTGTAGTAGTCCATGTTGACGTAGTAGTAGCCAGAGTTGACCCTCTTACACTGACGCTCTCCGACGTTACGCCGGCACGGGCACTGGCCTGAGACCTGGTTGCACGAGTTGTTGTAGGAACCGCCGGGATCGCAGTCACACTGCTGGCAGCCGTAAACGTCCTGGCTCAGACCGAAGTAGCCCTCCTGTTAGGGGTCAAAAATGGAGTACAAAATTGCTCAACTTTTTAGCAAAATAAGTATCTAAAAGGTTGCAAGATACAGGTACCTTCTCTCAATTAGTTGACCTGCCAACTCCTTGCCCAAATCATGTACCAAAGTCTTGAATTCCTTGCTTGATATTAATTTTTCCTTGCATCTTTGGCAAAAATACTTTGTTTGTTTGTTTGTTTGTTTCAAGGAACTATAGGAATGACAGTTTTAAGTCCCAAGTACAAGGTACCTAGTCTGTGGGCATTGCCACTCTTTCCTGAAGTGTTTTATTCTCTCTATGCTACAACTTGTATCTATCCCATCACTTTTCACTATGCCAGACATATCAAACATCAAGATATGATCCTTTTGGGGTTCTTTTTAATCTTTAAATCTAGAGTGAGTGTCATGTGAGAGATTATGTGAAAACTATCAATCAAAACAACTCAAAAAGATGTTACATACCCTCTACAAAACCAGTGCTGAAAAGGAATGAACTCAAAACACCAATCACTTTAATATCAAATATGTTCGATTCCCATCACAAAATACCTGCATATATCACAAAAACATTCCATGCAACATTTCCTTTTGCTTGTCTCAATGTGCATATCCAACTATCCATGACAGTAAACCCTGTTCTATTACCAATATTACATCACTTGCTCTCATGACCAAGCAATATCTGACCTTAAAATCTAATGGCATGGTCCCAACAGAATCCCTCCAAAATCTCATGTTTGAAAACTACAAGCTTATGTCTCAAATAGCATCTAATAGCAATGTCCCAACAGAATTTGCCAACACAAACTGAAATATAAAGAACCTTTATATGGACATATGCCAGAATGTGTCAATCACTGTATGTGGGATGGCATACTAGGGCCAGAGTAAGCAGGTGCATGATAGTGTATGTGCTTTGAACCCATCCCTGTCTAAATAACAAATATGACCAAAGAGCACAATCGACTCACATAGCAGCGGTCGCAGTTTTGGCCAGTGACATATCGCTTGCACCTGCAGTTGCCCGTCGTTTTGTCACATCCCATGTTGTTCTCTGATCCAAGTAAGTTGCAAGCACATTCTGGATGGTTCAAGGGAAGACAGGAAACAGAGAAAAATGATACAAAACTGACAGAATGACTACCACTGCTATGTCGAAAAGAATGAAAAAGAGATCTCTGATGGAAGTAAGTGCATTAATGTTCTTTCAAAACTTTAACAGACAAAATCATGCCTGTAGCGGTATCTAAATCATATTCCCACAATGTCATCAAGTTTTCATTGATTTTCAATGATTAAGCATGTGATACAATGTTATTCAGTAATGTAATCTCATCACCTCTCTAGACATAAGTTTCAAACATTACTGACAGCTCAAAGAAGAATCTTGTTTAACTTTGGAATAGTATCTGGTCTCCTACATGCATTTGTTCTCACTTATGACAGCTCAAAATTGAGATAAATTGCAACTCTTCCTGAAAAAAAAAGTGGATGTGATCCTAAAATGGCTTGCAGTGGTGAGGGTCTTTCACTTGTTACTGCTTGAACATTGACTTTCCTTCAGGTCTGGAATTTACTGAAAGCAGTTTGACAACTCAGGAGAGAAGTATATCAGTAAGAATTATTAAGATGCATTCATGGTACCTGTAACATATTGTCATTCATTTAACTCGGCAGAGTGCCACATTACTGATTCAACCATTCACGTACATGTATAGGGTATAATGTGTGTGTTTATATACGTATTGACATATCGATAGATAGATCCAAAGACAATGCTCTTGTAAATGGATGAAGAGACAGCATATTATCATTCATCTCAAAAAAGCAAGCAGTCAAATCATCACATCACCTTTTGCCAAATCTAACAAAGAAAATTTGATTCCAAACTTCAGACGCATTTGAAATGCATGCCGGTACAAAAACATCTCATCCAGCAGTATGTAACAAGCTTATCTTTTTTTTAAGTGGGGTGCAGAAAAGTTCTCTGCAAAGAAGCACAATTTTGTCTGGCAGGCAGGAGCGCAAAATTACCTATGCAGCCCTCTGGGTTGTCCTCCCTCAGGTTCCAGTAGCCGTCCTGGCAGACGTCGCAGCGCTGCCCCGTCACATAGCGCTTGCACAGACACATACCAGCCACCACATCGTCCACCGTGTGGCTGGCACACTCCCCGCCATTCTCCGAACCCGAGGGGTCACAGTTGCATGCTGGGAGATGAGGGTAGGAGGATGGGGGAGAGAGGACAGGGAGTAAAGGGAGCTTGGTGAAGGTCACTCATATGATTAATGAACACACTCACTCTGCTTCAACACATGCAATTGACTATACCTTCAACAGATGCATCAATGCATCACATCTGACACAGCACTGTCCTACAATACATAATATTCAAATACCTCCAGTTTAGTGTTTGTGTGTCTCTTTTGCAACCCTGAAAAACAGACTCCTTTCATAAGCTGATATAATGTAGAAATTCCGATCTTTCCACACAATTATGAAACTGGAAATTTCTTTATGATGGAGAGGGAAACAATACTTTAAGTTTCCGATGAATTCATTCACAAAGTTATTCTGAGTTATTCTCTATGCGTAAAGGGCAATGCATTCTCAAGAAACATGGGGCTACATTACCATTTCATGTTGTTGAACTGTGAGGCATACTACTGTAAGATTTCATACAAGATATTGGGAGACACTATTCTTCAACCAAGCAAAATTTTGTGTCGTTTGCAAAAGGGATTTATACAACCCTTTAAGTCTTAATGTAAAATTTTTACATCAACCTGATTCCTGTTTGATGAAAAAATTTGCTGCTATTGTTATTGCTATTGTGATAATTGCAGCTACCACAGTAATGGCTGACAAACTTGCAACTTACATTGCACTTGTTGCTACCACCAAGCTGAACTGATCTCACATTGCTATCGTAGCAAACTGCTTTTTAAATGCATGCCACACATGATATCTCCTTCTCTGTACTTGAACATTTAGTTCCCTGGATTATCACTTTTGGTTTGTTTTACATCTTTCCCCCCCCCCCTACAATTTTGCTGTTTAGCAGGCACTTTATGGAAGACAAAGTAGAAATAGTTGTCCCCAAACAAAAGTTCATCCACAGCTCATGGGAATGAGATGTTGAAATCTTTGAATCTCACCCGCCAGTATGACCTTCTGGCCTAGTGCTGACATTAACTAACCTAAATGTCATCAGCCTTTATCTAATTACAACTGAAAACAATTCTTCCTGTGACATCTGCAACACAGACATTATTGACTCCAGCTGATTAGCTATCACAAGCAAGATAGGACCATGGACTATTGACCATAAAAGAGATAAGTTTCTTTGGCAGACAAGCATGTTTCAGCTAATTTACACAGTTGTCTGTCCCTTGTCCAGAAACTATTCAACTACGTGTACATTACAATTAAACACATATTCACTGGTACTCTGAATGTTGATGACATGTACAATGTATTGCATCTATCATATTCATTTGTTTTTCAGATTGATAATTGCATTATGACTGCAACAATGAATAAAAAAATACTCCCAGTGGCCAATGAAAACATATTAAACAAATCAGGACAATGTAAATAAAAACTAGGTTACTTAAAATGTATTAGCTTGAAAATTATATCTCTTATTCAACTGACTACAGTATTCATTTATGCAATGCCATGCATTTGGATTCACACATAGAAAGAAAAATGGTTCCGAACTTCATACCATAATTACAACTGAACAGCACATGCAGCTTTGGTGAAACCAAACTGCAAATCAGAGTAGCAGAGCAACAAATAAGAGGTAATTCAAATGCTCTTCAAGGGTCGGTATGTGAAATAAACAGAATTGATGAACTTTCACCAGAGTCCTTACATTGCACCCTCTTTATTCATTATCAGGTAATAGTAAAAAACGATCATGACGTTCAAACATCAAAAACATGTTCTAGGCAAAATGCAAGCACCTGGAAAATGTGACATTGTTTTGGGAGTTCTTTTCTCTCTTTCATAGTTGGGTTCAGATTTTCTTTTGTCTTGTTCAAAAACACTACCATCTGCAGATGAAACAAAAGCCCAGCTTAAGTGCTTCAAAATAGTTCTAAAATGTGAGGTACACGTCGGTATAGAAACAACCAATGTAAAACTAATTCATGTTAAGTATTGTTAAATACTGAACAATAGTTATATCAGAATAGTTTCTAGAATAAGCCATCTACAGTTATGGTTTATTGACAAAAATGGTGATATCTCCTTATATCTTAGGCTTTATTGCAAAATTTGTTTATGGTAGGATGTTTCGTGAAACAACTGAGCTACACATATGCATCAAAATATGACCACTTGGACGTTTTTTAAATCACTGCTCCTAATGATAAACAGTTGCTCTAATTTCACGCAGTACCAGTGAAAGAGGCCTGTAATACATTTCATTTTTTTCTTTTTAAATAACACTGGAAAAAGATCTGTGGTTTGTTTGACATTCAGTTTGCAAACTCATAACAGCGCAGCAGAGAGAAAAGGAAGAAAAATTGATGTTGTTGATCTTGTGATTCATAATGCAACGGTAATGAACTTGAAGCAGAAAGCAATGCTCAAACTGGTAATTCTTGAACAAACATTTGCAAAAGAAAAGAAAAAAGGCAAAAACAAAAATTAGAAGAAATAAAAATGTAATGATGCATGATTTTATATCTTCTTCTTTTTTTCAAGTGCAATAAAACCCTTCATCAAGTCTTTGGCAAGTATTTCACCCCACATGGAGCATGTGAGGGGATGGGAAAACTCAGGTGGAAAACCACTCAATGACTTACGGACACAGATGTTGGGGTCCCTGATGTCTCGGTCGGGGTGCATGTAAAAGAACGGCTTGCACTGCTCACAGTTGCGGCCCATGGTGTTATGCATACAGTCATCACACACCCCACCACTGGCCCCATTCGTCAGCTCATACACCGCCGCGTCAAAGTGGCACCGCGAGGCGTGGTCGTTACAATTACACTCTGCACAGTGATTGAGGCAAGTGACATCAAAGACAAGCATTGAGTCGCATATGTTTTTGTAATTACACAACCAACAACAACATACACACTATTAAAATAACAAATGAATTTTATGAACTGCCCTTACGGCAAATGTACTCATACAGTGTACCTCTTTCAGAGCTGCAACCTGAACATATTGTGATTGTATTGGAAAATATACATGTGACCATAGACAAGAATAGAAACAGTTGGGGATTGTTGGAGAGGACAAGCAACACATCTTCCAACACGCTCATGAGGATCACAATTGACACCGAACATCACACTTAATTAACCCTTTGCCTATCAGATGTTGCAATCCCCCATCAGGCTAACAGATGGCACATTTAGTTTCCATAGCGATGGCTTAACTACCAGGAAGATTGTGTGAAGGAAAACAAAAAAGGAAGGTAGGGCCTACAGGTTGTAGGGCAGACCAGGCTTTCTGTCTATTTCACTCAATCGTTTACATGCATACAAATATTTTGTATGCACAGCCAGTTGGAAATTGAGCAAAATCTGAAACCTAACTTGAAAAATGAACAGGAATTTGAAAACTGATTTATGATATCATGTCCAAACCATCTAAAAAAAGTGCATTATTCAGCTATGAACCATATCATCTTCAGTATTACCTAATGTACATTCTTTTTGAGTAATTAAAGATCAAAAGTGTGCCATTTTTATCTACACCTATTATAGTACTACCCCCATCCATGTCTTAGTTTCATACAAATTGCACAGCTCCTCATAACAGCAAAGCTTTTGTTAACTTCTACTGACAATCACATTGCAAAGTGTTCAGATGATTCCTATATAGTAGACATGACTGTGCTACAAGGTGTACATGTCTTCCCATTTCGCCAGCCTAAAAATGATATAATTCCGTATCTGTCGAGCAGTGACACATTCATGTCTTCTGAAATCAAACCATCAAATTATAGCAAAATGAGACACAGTTCATCCCATCCAGTATCAGATAGATGCAGTCTTTACAAGAAAAATTTATCAGAGACTCTCATCAGGCTAGTCTGACTGTAAGTACACTATCAAAAGAGTTCTACATATCACTGTCTGGAGTGATGTGATACAATGTGTCTGGTATAGCTGGCTCCTGATGGGAAAATACCAACACGGGATGCCAGCCTTGGTGTCTATTGACCGATTCTGTGACGCACTATGTGTATTTTTGGCACTGGGCGCAGCCATAGTGGGTGTCTCAGCCGACCCCCCCTTCCCACTCCCCACCCCTCTCCCTACATTAGCACGCGCGCAGAATGAAAAACTGCTTTAGCCAATGGGCGTCTCGTACTGAGTGCGCGAATGCTTGCTTAGTGCGCGAACCTTTGTTACAAGTGCGTGATAAACATGTTGCCCAGGGTGGGAGAGAGCAGGGGGGGTCGGCTGAGACACCCACTATGGCTGCGCCCAGTGCCATGAAATGTCTGCTGCCCTCAACGAACCCGAATCGGTCAATACGGAGAGCACAATTATCCATCAAAAGCTGTACTGCTGCAATTTGCAAAATAAATTGACAATTTAAGTGAAGCTACACCCTCAGGAAGCACAACATCCTGTCACAATGTGCATTTAATTTTAAAAAAAAATGACAAGGATACTACCATTGTTATCACAGTCATTTCTGTATCATCATCTGTATCACAAACATGACCTACAATGTATATGCATTGATATACTGATAACTGTTGTCGTTCTACTGATAACTGATGTCTGCTTTTTTAATACGGCTTCAGTTGAAGATCAAAAGTCTATTGTCAAAAATTCTGAAGCTCTTAAAAGTTGGATTTTATTACCTGGTAAACATAAGTCACAAATTCCGCATGCTTGTGTTAGTCCAGGTCAATCAAATAAGGATGCAAATATACACTCCCAATATTTGTCAAGTCAGGCATTATTCTTTTCTTGTCTTTTTTTTTTCTTTAGGAGCAGGTCAAGTTTTCATCTCACTATTAACTCAGCTTTTTAAATCGAATATCACTCTGTGTTGAAAGTTGATGTTTATAAATAGAGGCTCTAAAAACCTAACAACAAAACAGAAGATGTTTCATTTTAACTTTGTGTAACCAAAGTTATGAAGTTACAATTTTTCGTGAAACAATGATGTCATATGCAAATTAGAAGAGATGATGATTTCATCACCACACAAGTCATTGACCTATACACAAATCTTCCATACATCTCTTTTTTTCACATGAAATCAAAAAGGAATTACATATGTCATTTCAAATTACTGGAGAACTGCTTTGCCAAGATTTACTATTGAATGTCTTTGTCATTGCCAAACTAGTAACCAAGAACACTTCTTCTTCTTCTTCTTTTCCTTCTCTTTTTTGTACATCCAGTGAGATACTTATGAGCCACTGGCAACATCACTTCATCTGATTTGCATATGAGGTGACAACAATATATTTTTGTTCCTGAAAACTTTGGTGACACTTTAACATTTCACAACTTCCTTTCATATTCTGTCTCTGATTTTGCTGAATCTTACCTCACTCAGCTAGTTTTTATATCACTCTCTCCATACAAAGAAAAGACCAACACCAAAGAGCAAAATATGTATATGTTTGCCCTAAATCATCCACAGGCTGAAAGAAAGAGAGGGACTCTAAATACCACACGCAGAGTTGGAGATACTTACGTTTACACTCATTATTTTCACCCAAGACTCTAGCCGGTCTCCAGGGCTGGTCGTTGTAGAAGGGCTTACACCTCTCACAGTTCTTCCCCTCAGTGTTGTGGATGCACTCACACTGGCCATTTACCTGAAATAGTAGCAGATGATGAGGAAAGAATTGTGTCAGATGGAGAATGTCTGAGCCATCACAGTGATTGCAAGTCAAACTAATGTCATTTCAATCCCTAAAACACTTTTGAGATAGAGAAACATAAAACACACACAAATTTAGCAGAAAAAAAATTTAATCTGACTGGAAGGCATCAAGGTATTTTCTAATACTAGTCCAGAAATATTTAGGAGTGATTTTGTTACGTTGGGTTTAGGAAATATATTGTGTAATGGGCAAGATTTCATAAAAATGTGATAAAGGCTATTCCACAGCTTTAATACGCACAGTGTACCATTTCAGAGTGATAGCATTTGAATACCAGCTACTATATCGCACAAAAGACATTTATATATGGACATATTCTAAGCTTTTGTCAACTAATCTAACGCTAAATGTAAATTGATCAGGTTACAGCACAAACTGGTATTTTAGAGTTTGTGACAATCAGGTCAGAAGGACATACAAAGATCTTTGAATGTCCTTCTGACCCGATTGTCACTAACTCTAAAATGCGATTTTGTGCTGTAATCTTCATATTCCATGGTTACAATCATCTCCAGAATAAAAGAAGATGAAGAACAAATACAGCACAGCCATCCAAAACAACAACAAAAGGAGATAAAAAAAGATAAAGATATGTTACAAAGAGAAAAGATTAACCTGTCAAAGTACCAGCAATTACAAGGCCCCATCCATTTCAAGCTCAATCGCTCACAATGGTGGTCTCCTGCATTCAATTATCTCTGTTATCTACTGAAAATACTGTATATTTTATTTTATATTTCCGTGTATGTACAAAATACACTGCTCAACGCAATTACTTATGTGTCTCTATTTGTGTAATGTTATCCTTTTATTTCACTATGAACACATTTGTTATTCTTTGTCTTTGTGCTTCTAAAGTTTGTATACAGTTTGCATTTGACTGAATGTGGAAATAAATCAAATCAATTCAAATCAAATCAAGTACCCAGAGGACATGTACACTAGACTAAGACTTCCTAAAGATTTGTGATAATTACAAATTTTGAGTCACAGTCTGACAGAGGGTTTAATGTACATACAAGCATCTATAGTGATACACAGCCCTTGACACCTTTGACCTTGAAAAGCTGTTGGTGGTAAGAGCCTAGTAAAGAGGGGACAGGTTGAGATTAGGGTCTCTGGTTACCCGGTTATACCTGAGGGGAAAGTCCTGTTTAATCTCTGTATTATGATTCACATCACACAGTCAGCCGCAGAGGAAGACATACATTAGGTTTCTGCGGGCACGAAACAATACATCACTACTCCCCGATCGGGTCATGTCATATCAGGCACTAAATCAAATCTGCACGAAATCATCGGGCTCCATTGCAACTATTGGTTGGTACAAGGGCAATGACAATGAGAAAACCCGGCTGACTATAAGCTGTGGTGGGTATGAACAGTTCAGGACAGGTGTTTCTCTCCAAGGCATGATGCACCAAAACATCCCTCGGCTATTTCCACAATAATGTCACGCTATGCCCTAAATCCACTGAGAATCCTACCCAGTAACTCTACATTGGCACAGAGCCACAAAAACCTGGATGTCTGCATAAAACATTTCTTGACATTCATTTTTTGTTATTGTCTGAAAACCATCAACAGATGGTCAACATTTCCTTGACTTAAGGTAACACTGTCAATATTTATAGTTATTGTCAGGTCTGTAACGTATTACAATCCTTTTTGTGTGTGTGTGTGCATATTTCAGACCTGTAAACAAAATATAATTTCATACATGTTACTAATTTGACCTGGAAAAAAGTGACTGGGTTAAGTACATAGTAAAAGTATGATTCCACACAAAGTTCACTTCAATTTGAATGAATAAACAGGGATGCCAGTTTGAATGAAAAACAGGGCCTGAAATTCATCAACATGAAGCCTCTTTGTATATGATAACGCCTGAACTTTGAAACTGCCAGGGCCTGAATTCAGGCTCTTGCCTGAAAACTGGCATCCCTGAATAAAGTAAAATCTCTTAAACAGAATGGCAACAGTTTTATCAGAACAGGACACAAGTTTGACATTATCTTATCCTATAATGATACTGATACTATTAAACAAATTAGCTTAAATGTGATAATGTAATTGACTTCAAACTTTCATTGGGTTTTGCACAAAAACATCTGAAAAATGAGTGTTTGGTTGATAAACTCAAAACTACAACACTATCCCATATTCTAAAAGACATTATTGCTTGCTTATTCAGATACAACAAACATACTGACCTACTGCAAATAAATAGAATTATCTCTTGTGCAAAAAAAAAAGTCTGTTACATCTTCATCTCATATTACTTCCAGTGTGTATGAGGTTACAATCACCACCACCATTTCCTGAAAATGTGAAATTTTAGAACTAATTGATTTTGACATAAGGTCAGATACTTGGAAAACCTCTTCTACTCTCCATCACTTTTTCCCATGACACAAAATTCAATTTGGACATGGTGTGAGATTCACTTTAAGATACTTTGTGGGTTCTCTGGAGGCAGAGACATACAGTCTGTATTGATCATTGAAATATTCTAAACTTCACATTGCAATAGTCTGATCTCTTCAGCAAAGACTTAAAGGGATGGTTTTGTATTGGTGGAGATGAGAATTTGGCTTTCAACTTTTTTTCGAGATTCCAGGAAACCACCAATGAAATAGTGCAGAGGATACCATTCTAGGAGGAATTCAAAGTTTATTCGATGAAAATCAGTTTTGGTATGGCTGAGTAACCCAAAAGCAAAGTGAAACAAATCGATCGCAATAAAAGCTGGGTCCCACCTCTTATTAGGATCGCTCTTTTTTGGATATCTCAGCCATTTCAAAACCAATGTTCATCAAATTAATGCTGAATTCCTCTTAAAATTACATGATCATTCATATTTCATAAAAAGTTTCTCATTATCTCTCCAAAAAAATGTTAGAAATCTGAAGTTAGGTCTCAACAGAAACTGTACAATCCCTTTAAAGTAAACAAAAACAAAAAAACACAAAAATACCATTAAAAACCTAAGCATCAGTAACTCTCATCAGCAAATAGAGAAAAAAAAATCTTCAGGCATCTGTATAGTCACTGCATTGATGATTTAACATACACCCATGGACTCAATTGTCTCTTTTTAAATAGGCCTTTGCAAAGATACAAGGTGTTGATGCTACGTTGTGTGTACCAATCAAATCTCATTCCTGTATGCATACTGTGTGCCAGTTCTGTCACTGCACCTCTCAGATAACCCCATGTACCTCCCCATCTCAATGTGATACTGTATTTAGGTCCTGTGCCCTGTCGCCCATTCTAAACGCATAACTGCGGGCTCTGCACCTTCTCCGGTGTACTGTGTGCCTTGTAAGGGGAGATGGGCTCTTGATTGATTGGGCGATGAAAATGCACTCAATCAAACTGCTACAGTCAAGAAGATACATGGTAGGAGGGTCAGAATTCCTTCTCCATGCGTAATATACGCCAAGCAATTACACCATCCCCACTAGGAGGATCTGCCAGTACTTGGGATCTTAGGTGATCCTCTTAATGAGCTCAAATCTTCAGTCCAATAAGCTTACAAATGAATAGTACAAGAGGAAGCAAAGTGACAACTTTCATCATTATGATACATGGCTCAACTTATGAGTGTAATTGGCTCTCTAAGTCTTTTGAGTATTATTAAAACAAAAACAACAAGATTGTCAATTACAGCTTGCATCTGATGATTCTAAAGTTTTACGACTCTTATCATCTGATTCAGCAAGCAAAGAGAGCAATTCAGTTGCATAGTACTTAGCCCTTTTAACCCTTCACAGAACTTTACAATCAACTCAAACATACCTCTGAATATATCATGGGTGCATCCTGTAGTGTTGTGCATATCTTGTGAGGTCTATTACCCAAACAGATGGTCAAATAAACATTGTAGTCCCACCTTAAATCTGTGTTTCAATAACTGTAACCTTCTTCCTTTGCACCATTCCCATGGCTTTGCACTTTACAGTTTTCATGGCTTCATACATGTCTGCTTTTAAATTCCCTTAATAAAATTGTTGTAACTATACTCACTGCTTACAGCACTGATATTTTTGGAGTATCAAAGTATGACTTTGAGTAGTTCCTGATAAACACTCTTATTGAGGTTGTTCCTTCAGCTGTTAGCAAGAATATACAAAATGCTGCATAACTGTAGAGTGATATCACCTGCAATAGGGGCCCAGCTGTAAACATACAGCGTGTATAATAATAAGTGTGCACTTGGTTTAAGCTTTGGGATATAATGGGTATTAAGAACTCTGACATCCGCAAATCTGAAGAAAAGTTCTGTTTGCATCTACACAAGTATATTGATCGCATACACTGTACATGCTGATTGAAACACAAATAATACACTGACATACATGTACAGTATATATCTAAATCTACTGACATTGCATTCTCTAATTTAAAAAAAATATATATATATTGTAGTCTTAAAAGGGGATCATGCATAAGTTAACTTGTGTAACCATGGGCAAAGAAAAATCCAACATTTTTCTACATTTCCTTCAGGTTGTCTTGCAAAGCCTAGTATGAGTTCGAACTGCATCATTATGAGGATTTGAACAGTATTTCTGAATTATAATACAAAAACATTTCCTTAAAATGGGCATCCCTATCCAAACTACTGTGAAAGCACACACGCATACACACACACACACACACACACACACACACACACAAACACATATATGCACACACACAAAACTGATATAATTCACATAATTTAATGTGAAACTGTTAACATATGGCCGATATTTTGACCTCTTTTCTCCCCATCTGCTACTTTGTTTCTCCCATGTGTTTCTCAGTGGGTATTTCCCTGTGGGCAGAGGCCTTATGGCCCGCTGCTTGCTATCCCCTGACCAACACCCAGCAAGAATGGACTGATTTGGTTCCTGCAATGCTGAGCTCTTTAGGAGAGAAAAAACCCATAAAAACTGCAGGGGGCAACTACTTGCTTTAACCTAATTTCAACTGCAAATTTTTATTTTAAAGATTTAAGTTCAGAGCACAGTCTTGGGAAATGACTGAAATACATCTGGCAGAGTTTCATTCCAAAAACGAGAAATTCTTCTTCCATGTACACAGAAAGAGCAGCGACATAGCAGCAGGAGAAAAGGTAAAATAGCACTATCTAGATGGCATGGCAATCTGCATAGTAAGAATATGAATCTGTTGGGTACTTTTTTAAACTTTATGACTACCTTTATCACAAAAACCTCTGCTCCTGACTACTAGAAGCTGCGCTGTAAAAGAAGATGCCCTCAAAATACGTAATAACTACTAACAGAAAATTAGACTAGATGTAACAAAATGCATTTAGTAAGACAATACAGGTTAACTGACAGTTCAATACTTCATCCTCATGGAAAAAGATATATCCATAAATCTGAACACATTTATAAATAGTAAACTGGTTTATTCATATACTTGGAGGCGGTTAAGATCTATTCCATGCAAGAGGACAGGAAATGAGTTCAACTGAGGAGTGCAACCAAGAATCTTACTTGCAATCAAAGAATCTTACCATCTGTTCCTTGGTCTCCATCCCATCAGCAGGCAGGCAGCGAGAGGCATGGTTAAAGCAATGGCAGCTGCCCCTAACCACCATCTCATAGAGGGCGTAGTAGTACTTGTTGAAGACCTCCTCCCCATCGTCGAACAGGTGGTCGCCAAGGAAGTGGAGCTCGGTGAAGTTGATGCGCAGGTTGGTGACCTTGATGAGGTCCTGGACCTCGGGGCTGTAGGGGTTCTGAATGTCGATGTTTGGTGGGAGCACACTGAGGATGACCTGGGGGTGGTGACCAGAGATTTACAGAATGATGCCAAGTCAAGAAACTGCTGTGGAAAAGAACAAACTGTTTTCATACTGGCAGTCAAGTGGCCTCAGAGGAGACATGACTGGTATGAGAATTACAAGACCTGAAGAAATGTGTATACATTGTATGCAAGGCACCTCTCCAAGGGGTAGTCATGACAAGGACTGTTGAAAAGTCAACATAAAATAAACAAGTTACAGAAAGATTATGAGGGCTGTGAGGACAGAGATATGTGTACAAGTTATATGAAGTCATGGCAGCAACACACACTGTATATCCCCCACCCCCACCCCCATCCCAAACAAAGAAGAAAGTCAAGTCCTTCCTTGCTATTTTTGTTGTACTGTTTACAGATGGAGTCCTGCATCACAAGAACCCACAGTGAGATGAGCATGCCCAAGGTAATATTCCACTAGGCCATTCAATTTTGAATAAAATCAGATGATAAAGTATGCCTTTCACATGCTTTCTAAAATCACTATTACGAAGCACAGAATTAAAAGTTTCAGAAGACCCATTTTTGACAAGTTTGTGTTCTCCACATTCCACCACTGGGACATGTAAAAATGAGCACGAAGACCGACAGAAACTATAGAGAGAAGTCACTAGACGCTTTAATACTTTGGCATAGTCATGAAAAGAATGTTGGTAATAAGTGTACAAAGGTGAAGATTAACCTGATAATCCTTTCACAATGGTTGTCATGGAGATTTAAATCCCCTGTTAGTTCCACACACAGTACAGGCTGACTGGGTGCACTTGAATGGACCCTCAACTTCAAGCTCCATTTCTGTGAAGTAGCATTCTATATTCATGATATTGATCATTTATTTCAGTGAGTTAGGAAAATTTAAGTTTAAGTTACATATCATCCTAAAGCTAGGAATCTTCTTTCAGAATTCATCAAAAACTTAAAAATCTTAGTTAGAAACTTTTTGTGGGTTCATGAGGAGCATGGTCGCGTGTATCACTTGATGTATTCCACCAGTAGAAAGTGCCCTTATTCCCAATTGGATTGCCCTAGGCTGAAAAGTAACTCTTTCAAGCAACTTCTTTCTATTGATCTGTCCCTTCCTTTCTAACTTGAATACATTTCTTGTAACATAGGTATTCAGTCATGCTACACAGCCTGTGTATAGGTACAATCACTGGTGCAATAAAGCTGCTGTCTCTTCACAAAAAGAAAATCAATTGCCTCCCAGACGAGGCTGTCTCCAGAATAGCCTACCTCTCCCCCAGTGGAGGGTTCAACAGCCGAGTAGCGGTCTTCACAGATCACCTGGCTGATGTTGCGGATTGGGTCTCGGGAGATGTCCGGAAAGCTGCCCTCGCAGTCATAGGCAAAGTACCTGTACGGCTTCCACGTGCGGCCAAAGTCGGATGACCGCTCGATGACCATGGCCTTTGGCCTGAACGACTTGAAGGTCATGATGAGATGGGTGAAGTGGAAGATGGCTTCCAGGTCAAACTGGATGTAAACCTGCTCCAGGCCATTCTGCGACTGCCACCATCTCTCCTTCTTGTTGGAGTTCTCCATCGAGGTGACCACATGCTCGATTTCGTGGTTGCGCTCGTTGACGCCCGCCTGCCAGGGTACCCGCGAGTCGCAGTAGAAGATCTCGCGGTTCCGGTTCTCGAGGTGGCTGACGATGTAGAAGGGTTCGTAACCGTCGAGTCCACACGTAGATGATGCATACAGTTTATCTTCGCGGCCAATCAGAAGGTCACCAGCATAACAGCTGTCCCCCTCACAAGCACTGGCTGGGATCACTTGGCTGTAGCTCCCTACAGCTGAAATGAAACAAGCCAAAAACATCACTTACTTTAATACTTTCATATGGTTAATACACAAAAAGAAAATGACTTCATGTTAGATATCAGTAGTTCTCTGTTCCAACAAGTTAACATGGGAAATGCTTAGGCATTTATGAGAGAATCACAGGCAAAAAAAAAAGAAAGAAAAGAAAATTGTCATCATACAGCTATGTAATTTTCAGATAATCATTAAAAAGATGATGGGTCTCTGCCTGTATAATGAATGGAAACTCAAAATGAAAATCCCAGCTAATGAATGTTCAAAACACCTTTCAGGGGGTGCACGAATTTCTGGAGAGCTAAGGGCAACTCTGATGGGTGAATGAGATCATCTATAGCTGCATTTATTATCTTTCCTGCATTTGAAACATGTTTTAATACCCGCTATCAAAACACACTTGGAAAGGCCATTCGGATCACATTCTTGAGTTGTTACATTTATCATCTCTATCATGAGTTGTGAGGGAGGCCTTGTCACTGTGCAGCTCCATTGTGCAAATTGACCCAAGGAGTAATGTATGTGTGGTTGACAGAGCCTGGCATGGGCAGGTCTGAGTTATGAATGCGTTTCAGAACGACTTTGCATTTATTGTTTCTACAGAAACATGTTCCTGGCGCAAATGCATTTGCTATTGTACTTTTTTGTCGTTTCAGAAAGTTGTTTCCAACCAAACAACCAAAACAGCTTTGTGCATCATTTTCCCAAATCTGTTTGAAATTTTTTATTCTACTGTACGCCAAAAGTGAGTTGATAAACGCAGCCCTTGTTCAATACACACTAAAGCTATAGGATTTATGCTAATAACTACATCCTACAAAGACTAGTGCCACCTTAAATGTAGACATTGACAAACAAAATAACAACATATACGCAAGACCTACCAAATCATTACCATGCCTCGAGTTGTTTGTCATGTATACACTGATTTCCCATACAAGTTTGTGACTCCTCACAAGTGAAGCATGAAGTAATGTATATAAACCTGCATGTGTTACACTCTAGCTGATTCACTGCATTTCATCTCAGCGCACTAATTCAACAATATCCCACAGGGAAACTTCTTCCACTCTGAAGCTAGGGTGGGGTGATGGGCAGGGAGAGCCACTGGGCAATATTCGCCTCTCAATTACCCTCATTACTTGCACCTCAGGTCCCTTCAGCATGGGGTCACTTATTGGGCCCCAATTAACATTTCCAAACTTCCTGACCACGCAAACAACGCTAATACTGTTTCAATCCCAATGTATGTGTATATCCACAAAGTTGTACTGTTGGTATTGTACACGGCATCTTTTCTCACAGACAGCCCATAGGAGTTCTTTTCAAGGGTCTTACTACACATTTTTTCATATTGATGATAAGTGATGAAAACTTCACAATAGGCGTGTCTTCATCAGCCCGAAGTTTCAAAATAGCGCGCTATCTTGCGGTTACCAAACTAGTCCGATATCAAAATAGCGTGCTATCTGTGTAGTGAAGACGCAAATAGCGCGCTATTTGATCGGGAAAATTTCCCCCAAAATCTTGGTCTAGTTCGTCAACTAGAGCGCTAATTCGTGAAATAGCGCGCTAATTTGGGTGCGTCTCTATCAGCCCGAAATTTTCTCGATCCCTCCACGCTTCTGGTTAGCCAGCTGGCAATGGAAAGCGCATGTACAAGCTAGTGATTGTGTATAGTACATTACACGCACGGTGTATTCAAGGATCACATGTGTGTACTGTAACCTACTGTTGTTGACATCTTTAAAACCAGGGAGGTGATTTCTCTCACTTCCCTATTAAAACTCAGTGCCGTGCATGCTATCTGTTTGTTTGTTTGTTTGGTTGGTTGGTTGGTTTGGTTTTTTTTTGTAAACTTCTTCTTCTGGTCCACTCTACCTTAGCTGAAGATTCTTGTAGATTGTGTGTATTTTGGATTTGTTTAAACATTGCAATTCGTTAATTTCATATAAGATGCCTCACTGGAGAGAAGAAAGAGTAGCGTTATCAATATCCCTTTGGAGAGTACTGCTCACCTCCCTGGTTGTAGAATCGTACATACAGTGATATAGGAGATTTTGAGCGGGGAAATCCATTCTCGAACCGCGAGCTAGGCAGAGTAATATTGCAAAGTGCGCATGCGTCAATTTTTGGACTAATTTCCCGAAGTAGGCTGTTCGAACTGATGAAGACGCACATTCGCTGTATCGGGCTATTTTCTAAGACCGCAAAATGTCCCGCTAGTTTGAACTTCAGGCTGATGAACACACGCCTAATGTTTGAGGCAGACATGGAAAAGCGTTTGAAAGTCATTTGTTTGTTTTTTTGTTTGTTTGTTTGTTTGTGTGTGCGTGGTGTTGCATTATCTTCCCATAAATCAATATCCACCGTACAATTACATTTTCTTGCTATTTACTTTGCCTTCAAAATAAGTATGTTAAAATCATTTTGGAAAACAGGAAAAGGAAAACCTTGTCTTTAATAGTGATTCAAGGAAAACAATATCCACAAGGGAAAATGTGGGCAAAATTAATGTACAAAATATGTGGTATAAAAGGTAGCCCAATTTTCTCTTGGTCGCATACACCACATGTAATCATGTCAAAGTACTAAATCATAAAAATGACCCCCTTGAATGTGACTACATGACAAATGTATGCAAATATATGTACTGGTTTAGCTGTGCTGCTTGCAAAATGCAACTTCAATGCCTGCAGAAGTCATATTATACGTGATTCACAAATATACTGCATACAGTGGACAGTGAAGATCATTTCCCTAGTTCTCTTGTGCAACTGGGAAGATCTGATGACTGCCTGGTTACATCTACTGCCCAGTAATACACAGAACCGCACACTTTACATAAAACTTTTAAAGCTTCTTTCCTTGATCCATCTGCAGGAAGGATGCTATACAAAGTGCCCACCTTTCAATCAGAGTAATGAGTCAGCCATGGGACAATAGCATGCACCCTTGTTGTGGCTTTTGTTGGGGACATCATGCATAACAGCATTTTCTAGGCAGACAGGAGATCAGATGTAAGCAGGTAAAGGGGCCTTTAGTCCCCACAAACCACACTTGCACCTCAGATGGTTATGCACGGAGACAGGGGGAAGGCAGCTTTTCTCTGGGGGTCATTCATGGGTCTACTCATGGGAAACGGGTTTCCCATCAAAGAAGAGGACAAAAGTTACATCCCCAGTTAAGTACTACCTGGACAAAGGTGGTTAGCAGTTAACAAATACTCCCCCCCCCCCCCCACACACACACACCAAACAAACCTTCACTCTGAAGGACTGTTGCATACATATCGCCCAAATACATGTACTGTCTGCATCCTTTAAAGAAGGGTAAAAGTTTGCCTTGGTACAATTTGTAAGATATGCAATGACAATTGAGCAATGAAATGTATTTCAATTTTTATTTAATAACTAAATTGTGCAGCTATCTTAATAAGCATCAAAATGTAGTTTATAAGTTTTGTCATCACACTAAAAAATTTTAGTAGAGTTCTAAAACATCAGCAAGTATCAAACTCTGTCATAATTTTGTGGAAGTAATTCTTTCATGTATCTTAATAGTTTTTAAGCTTTTGAATCCTCACTAATTTCCCTTTATTGGGATGTTATCTCATTAAATTCTCTAGTGCCCAAGTATTCATGCAGCATGTAACAATGGTAAACTTAATTCTTTCCCTACTTGAGTGACTAATACAATGCAGGCCATAACTTTTTAAAGATACAAATGTAGCAGCAACTACAGCAGTTCAATTCAAAAAGATTCCAAATGACAATCAAGCTTTCCCTCCATATTAGGAAATCACTGAACATATTACATAATTTGAATAGTAGCTAGGGAAACCCCTGAACTCTGCTTTGTCCTAACTCTTGATGTCAATCGTCCCTAAACTTTCTGAGGTTACATAGGGGCCACTCTGTGTCAATATACATCAATATATCATCTGTATTTCTGTAACCTACTTTGATCCTATTTTCTAGCTTTTATCCCTTGCCTGATCCATCACTACATGACTGCTTCATGCACAAGCACAATACTGGCTGATAAAATACTCTATATCTGTCAAGCATAGCACACACTCACTTCCACTGACACAGAAAACCAGTGCGAAACGACTGATCCCGGGTCTGAAGACACAAAAGTAGCCATTATGCTTGATTTCCGACACTAATGCTCTTTTCTGGTGTAGTGAGAACAAAGGCTGAGCTCTCATGCAGAGCATCACACTCTACAGGCTCCTACCATATGGTACTTGGTAACCCAAGCATTACAAGTAGCCATCTTTAACACAGGGATTACAGTGCTTTGATAGTTTCATTACAAGCAGAAACATATATTTGCATATATTATATTAAAAAACACTATTATGTAAAATGTATATATATGCTTGAAAGTACCTGTATATCAACATGATGAAGCATCAGAATACATTCTTCGAGGCTACACAAGCAACACCAGTGTACAACGGTATTTGTCATTAACTAAACCAAGGTGATTACAGGTATGTTTTTGCCAGTATTGGTTTGTTTGTTTGTTTGTGGGTTTTTTTCTATCTGTCTGTCTGTTTGCAAAATAATTCAAACAGTTGCGAACAGATTCGGATGAAACTTCCAGGAAAAGTTGACAATGACACAAGGAACAGATGATTAATATTTGGTAGTGATCCAGACCACTTTCTGGATCCAAACTTTTAAAACATTTATTTTTTTAAGGTTTTCATTGGCAAATGGGGCCAACAAAAGATAAAGTTCAAACTGCGCGCATTTGAGGTGTGCATACATGCACTGAGCGCACCCTAGAGGCACAGTGTGCAGTTAGTTCAGGTTAAGCATGAGAATATCTGAGGAGTCGACTGTGAGCAAAGAGATTTTTCTCACAAGCTCTTTGACTCTGAGACAATTATCATGGGGAAATATGGGTGATTTTTCAGCATGCATGTTATATGGAAATATAAGTTTCTTGGTGAAGGTCTGCGCTCTGTGAGTGCTTTTCTAGTATTATGACTGTGATGTACCTGTACACTTGTACTTCTCATCATAAAAAAATGGATTACATCCCAAATTTTGCTTTCATGTCACTCTCGCAGTGCGTACAATCCAGATCAAGCAAATTTTGTATTATTCCTCATGATGAAAGGATTACAATGTATTTCCTAGCAAAATTGTAGGCCTATAAGTTGCAGAGTGTGGAGACAGTATTTCTGTGCCATAGAATCAGATTATGAATTCATGTGGTACTATCTAAAACAATGCTTGTTCACTTGCCCATACAGTATTTAGTGCTCAATATTACTGTGACTTTGATTCTTTTTTTCCCTATATGTACACAAGGCCTGTAATAATTTGTCTAACCAGGCTCAATTCACACTACCTATTCTCATGCACTGTAGCAATATGCAAATGAAAGTATGCAAATGCCTGTTCTTTTAAGTTTGACCATTTCATGAGTTGAATAGCCAGAACCATGTGAGTGAACCAGAGATACCAAAGTACTTGATATCAAACAAGGCCTCTGAGTCTGAAGAACAAAGGTCAACTAATATTTAGAGGTCTCTGAAGGGATGGGTGGTTGATATTTGATGAAGTTCAGGGATTGTACGTAGATTAACAGGTTTCATGGAGGGTAGGAGACCTGTTCCTAAAACAAATATTTGGGAGGATGTGTACTTTGTCAAGACCAGACATAAGTTCCTGTTCCCTCTTTAAACCCTAATGCAAGACATGTTTTGCAGAGACCAGCCTCTTTGCAGGTTGCTACGATTCCACATGCCTATTTATGTGGGGAGATTTTCATTTAGAAAAAAAAAAAAAAAAAAAAAACATGTGCATTTTTCTCAAAACAAGCATAATTCTCAGAGTTGAATGAGAAGACCACTGTTGGAATTCTTTATAAAACGAGTGTTTTTATTGTACATAAAAAGTTTGTGCACTGCAGATCTCTCTTGTTTGAATAGTGTGTCATACTGGCTAAAGATTTTGACAGTTTTACAGTGATATATTTCTCAATTAGAAAGAGAAGTTGTATATTGTCATCTATAATACTATCTGAGCAAACAGTGTCTCTGTAATGGGAACTGTCCACTTCCATGAGATGAATGATAGCTATCAGATGGAATCCAAAGCACACCAACCTACAACAAGACCGTCTCACAGGATAGTTGCGCAGGAGATAATTACTGGAGGCACGCTTGCCCACATGACCTATACACCCTGCATGCTATGTAAGGTATGCAATGTGTTCTGCTATCAGCTGGATACGTACGGCCCTCCCCCGCCACATAACATGCATTAGTTTGCCAATGTTTATGTCACTGTATTGGACTCGGATGAGATATGAACCACCAGTCCAGACCATTGCTGCAATACAGTACAGACAGCAAATGTCCCAGTTATTATTACAGGAACATCAAGAACTTACATTGTATGGTGGGGAAGAACAGATACATGCGGCAGAAAATGATGTACCGCTTCAGTAGTATGTGACAACCTTTAAATGATTGGTATGAATGCTCTATAGCCACATGACCAAAGCATGATAAGCTTGCTTGAAATTTAATATACAATTTTCTCTGTCTGCATAATCAATGTGTAGATACATATTCTTATTGACATGTCATAAGCTGGGTTAACAATATGATGAGAGCGTTTGTTTTGCAAAAAAAAAAGTGAAGTTTTGAAAAAAAAAAATCAGATAAATTAGTACAGTCATGTCATAATCAAATGATTGTTTTTAAGAAATGCCCATATTTCAACACTTATTAGCATTCAAAGACGAGATCACAATTTATGATAAACTGAAAGACTGGATGACTTAATTTGTTTCCATATTTCAACTGTTGTTGTCAATGTTATCAATTTCTAGCCAGGAATGTTCTATACTTTGCCGGTTTGTTTTGTTTTGTTTTGTTTTTTTGTCAGCCACATATAAAATCCACTCTGAAAATAGTGAAATACACTGAATCAGATCTCAGAGAGATATGAACTGATTATGATTACATTTTCAGGATATACCTACTTCATTTGTCATGAAAGAATATTCAGATTATTATTCAGAGGTAGTGATCCATCCAGATCATGATCAAGATGCACAGTTCTACGGTGTTAAAGGGAAGATAAACCCCAAGAGCAATGTGGATTGAGTGAAAACAGCAACATTAGTAGAACACATCAGTGAAAGTTTGAAGAAAATCGGACAATCGATGCAAAAGTTATGAATTTTTAAAGTTTTGGTGTTGGAACCGCTGGACGAGGAGACTACTAGAGGTTATGACGTATGAGTGGACAACAATACCAAGAAAATGTAAAGAAAATTCTACAAAAATCAATTTTTCATGAAAATTACAAATTCCATCAGCTTGATATTGACATATGTTAAGGGTAGCAATTATTCCCCCTGCTTTCTGAAAGAGGTTGGTCCATTGCTCTTTCATAATTCTAGAAAAGTGAATGTTTGTTGAATTTCCTTTATCTTTTCTTTGTATTGTTGTCCACTCATACGTCATATCCTCTAGTAGTCTCCTCATCCAGCGGTTCCAACACCAAAACTTTAACAATTCATAACTTTTGCATCGATTGTCCGATTTTCCTCAAACTTTCACTGATGTGTTCTACTAATGTTGCTGCTTTCACTCAATCCACATTGCTTTTTGGGTTTACCTTCCCTTTAATGATCCCGGATGGCCTGAGCAGAGAGCTATCAGAGTTGTCTTTAGTTCTATCTGAGGAATGCTCACGAGGAGTGCACTATAATCACTCAATTGTCATCAGTAGATCATAATCTCACAGCGTCTTGATATACATGCACTGTGATTTTTATTTATTTTCATTTATTTTTTTTTTTTTTTTTTTTTATTTATTTATTTATTTATTTATTTTTTTTTTTTTTGGGGGGGGGGGCGTAAATGAATGAAAATTGAACCACATCTCAACACACGGGTGGAATACATTACCGGTAAGTAGCTGATAATGTGTTCCAACATAGTGGGAGCATTACTTTCTGGAGGATCAGAATTGCTGCCATTACAAAAGTTTGTTGGGACAAAGTAACTTCCCTATGGCCACAAGTAACATCTTGGCTTGTTTCAAACCAAAATTTGTGCCATTTAACAAACAAACAAACAAAAAATAATTAGGATTTCTAAAGTGTTTTTCTTTTCTAACTTGGGGGTATAACTGCATATAAGACTGTCTCTCCCATGTATCTTTTTACACTAACTGCAGTCTGAACATGAAAGATGTTTAGAGGCCATTGTCCAAGTCACACAATTTGCTTATTGATAAGTCTCCTCCAACTGTATACTTAAAGATTTGTCATGAAATATATATTTTCCACATGATTATATTTGTAATGAGAACTCTTGTTTATATTTTCATGACTTGTGGCTATGTTTGATATTGTCTCACTTATTTTTTCTTTTAATACAAGTGGAGTAATAAAACTTACTGATACTGAAACTGAAAAAAAAAACACTAAAACTGTATGGAATATATCTTTGCGATGAGTGCATATAGTGTAACTAAATTGCAATATGTAATGAAATGTTGATTATCTTCAGCTGAAAATACTTCATGACCCAGAGATTAAACCAAACTAGCCAAATCCCAATCTCTCTGAGGAATTCTAATTTCTGCACTCTGTGCCATGGGATGGTTTGGTGCCATAGGGTGGTTTTGCAGCCATACTTCCTTGGACAGCACCATATGTTAGCTAAAAACAGTGAGACACAACATACACAACTTAAGGTCACAACACTTGACAATCTATGCTTCTAAACTAACTGACTGCATCTCGTCAACTGACGGTTATTCATAATCAATAACACATGTTGCAGAACCTACAGTAATTCACTCTCTCCCTTATACTAAAGAGACAATTCTGTTAGAAAACTAAGCAGTTCGTAGAGAGTACATTCACATCATGTCAGGTTTAATAACCCTACCACATGGATCCATACAATCTATACAAATCCACTATATAACCTTGTAAAGCTTCTTCTATCTACATGCTTGTAACACCAAAGTCGCTTCTCCTTTCTACGCAGTTAAAGTTCGTAACCCTGTATCATAATGTACAGCTAACCTTGCCCTGCAAACAGAGCAGCTGTGTTTAGGATACACAACCTACCTAAAGATCAAGTTACAACAAAGTCACCTAGCCAAAGTTTCTAAACCATCTGATCCATCCTGCAATCACCCCCTCCCCACTCCCCCCCCCCCCCTTTTTTTTTTTTTTTTTGCTTTCCGCATCTTTTCCTATTAGTTTTCCCATCTTTTTTCTGGCTGATGCTCTGGGAAGACATCTCACATATTTAGGTTGAGGGGGAGTTATCACAGCACTGGATTTGACCCCACATGACCTCCGTGAGGGCTGGGCCATCCCATTGATGGGAGCGGACAGTGAGAGCTATGCTTCATCCCAGGAGGCAGGCAAGTAAAGAGAGACACTGCACCAGTGAGGTGAGAGGCAAAAGCCACAGAGCCATTTGGGTGGGTAGGTCTTGTGTCACAAAGTGTTATTTTTCTTCTGCATAAAATAGCCTTTGTATCCCCCCCCCCCCTCCCCCCCCCAAAAAAAAAAAAAAATATCATTTAACCCAGTCCTCTACCCCTCCACTCCCCAATTCTCTTCTATACCCCTATATACACTGTAGGCCCCTATCTATAGTTTTCCCAATCAGTGTAGAAAATCCAATCATGCAGTTTCCCTTCTCAGGACATTACTAAAGACAAGATAAAATACAGTGGATACAACATGTAGAGTTGTAACTATTCCAACTGAATCAAATTCATTCAGATGTTACATTGTCTTATGAATATGAAGATGATACTATGCGACAGACAATACAATCTTTCACGTAGTTCTCTTCTCTCCGTCATCTTGTTTCTTGTCATCAATACGATCTTACTATTTCCCTTGAGGACATCTTCACCGCAAAGCACTTCACATTGACAGCAAAGAATCTTGTACACAAATGCACAATATACAGCATAGCAGGGCGGATCCAGGAATTCCGTAAAGGGGAGGCGCCTTTACTAAATTGAAGGGGGCGCACGTCACCCCCTATTTTTTCTTTTTATTTCTTTTGTTTTCACAAAAAATAAAGAGGGGGCATGCACCCGGTGTGCCCCCCTCTGGCTCCGCCACTTCGTAGTGCACGTTGTGGGTAGAGGTCCTATTGTAGAGCCATTACATTCGCTAACAAACAACAACAAAGGAAAAGTCACTGCAGTATAAATATCATGGGGGGGGGGGGAGATGTGTCACTCCGTCTGCAGTGACCTTTCCAGTGCTCCACTTTGAGAGACCTCACTTCTGGTCCATATTGTCGACACCTGAAATTTGTAAACTATTGTAAGGCTGTACACACCCCATGTCAAGTTTAAATTTGTTTTTTAAAAGACAGCAGCAGAAACCATAGTCTGTAGTGAGAGGTTCAAACACCTGCTGCAGTTTTGTCATCAGGTCAAAAGGGAAAGAACGAAAGCTTTATGGTCCTGCAAGATTTACTACTTGATGGCTGAAGAAAAACTTGGCAGTGGCATGGGAATACATCAGGTACATTACAAAGCTTGCTCGAAATACCCATATTATTTGTGTTTTGAACCACCTATGTGTACCATGAATGATGATACATAAATGCAGGATTAAAGGAAGACGATGTCATGCTCCATTGGAAAATCATGAAAAGAGTGAGAAATGTGCCTTGTAATTGCGCTGGGAAGGAAATGTTATGTATACAACTGTAGGTGAGATACACTTTGTAGGTGAGATATTGAGGGGCATGTCAACTAGAAAATTAAGACTAAAAGTGAAAAGAGCACACACAAAAAAATACCTTTCCCATGTTACCCAATTCTCATCATTTGGTGACTACAACTTTGTCAGTGCCAAACTAGCGTCACTGATTTATGCACTTCCCTTCTGGTTTCTCCCGTATATACCCACTTGATGCCTCCCTTTAAGAGTTTTTACATATATTAGTGAAACTGTAGCAACAGTCTCATCAGTCAAATGTGAATGCCGAAATATACAGTAAACCCCAAACATATGGCAGCTTCACCATTATATCATTTGAGTACATCTGATATGAATGTTACTGCACTATCATGAGTACTGAAAGTTAAAATTTTTGTGATGCCGAAATGTTCACTCATTTCGCACAATGTGCACCTTGTGCAAAATAATACATGCAAAGATGTTTGCTTCATATGTAATATGTTATATGTAATATTTTGATTCCAAAGAATTAAAAACGTGTGAAGTTCACCTTACGGCTGAGCATGAAAAATTACTCAAGCAAAAATATCTAGTTTCACAGTACTCCACATGTTCTGACAAAGAAGTCTATTCAAGGCAAACCTATTTCAAGCTCTGATTCTTACTGCAAGGTGCAGGGTATCATTGAGCTGTTTACAAAGCAAAATGTACATCAAAATAATGCTTTATTAATATACCTGAGCAAAGCTGCACTTCAAATAAGACGTGAACAATGAGTCATTCAACAATGGGCACATCTACTTATTAACAGTTACAGGAAAACATAATATTCCATGGGCATAATCTGTGAATTATGGAATATGATATCTGTTGCCTCCTTTTGGACTCATGAGAATGATTCACCTACTCTTTTCCAACAGTATGAAAAATGGGGTGCTGTTCGTTATTCCGAAGATTCGCTATTCCGAAGGTTCGTTATTCCGAAAGTTTGATAATCTGAAACACACAAATTCCCTTTACCTACAGGTTCGTTAATCCGAAAATGAAAAAGGGTTCATTAATCTGAACATTTGTGGCGTTATTCCAAAGGTTCGTTATTCCGAAGATTTGTTAATCCGAAAATGAAATTTGGAATAACGAACCTTCGGAATAACGAATCTTCAGACTGAAGAGCCTTCGAAATAACGAACGTTCGGAATAACGAGCTGTAACCGAAAAATGCACCCTACAGTATGAATAGGCCCTACTTGCTTTGTATGGTCAGAATGTATGACACTGGTTTTGATGTAAAATCTCTCAGGGTGAGATCATATTTTGTGTTAAATGATCACTTCCTGATGTGTTTGACATCCCCACACAGTCTGTCCAAACCTTCGGCCCAAACCCAGGCTCTGGATAAACAACATTTGAAAGGTGATTCATACCAGATATGAAAACTCCCTTTCTGACAGGTTCATCTAATAGGCCTACAGTATGTACATATTGAGAGTATTCAGTGTACCTGTAATGCACAGCACCTGTACTAGCAGATGTGATTGGAATATATATGAAAGCATCATATAAAGATTCATTCATTTGACAGATTTTCAGTTAGTAGGCACCCTGTACTGGGGTGCTTCCTTCACTTGATTTTTTTTCTCCCTCTGTCTCTCCCTCTCCCTCTCCTTCTCCCATTATCTGTCTTCTCCACATTTTTAATGACATTAATACCTTCCTTTTTTTGGTTACAATGTTTATGATATTTAACTTAAAGTCTCAAAATATTTCCACATGAGAAAATGAAGGAGGGGAAAAAATCTCTCTTTAATAGTGAAGGTAGTTTGACACATACTATCACAATAAAATTACCAACAACAGAAAAATTTCAAATATCGCAAGACCAAAAAGCCCTCAACTTATGTTGAACATATGAAAATAGACTCATAATATATAAATACAGTGTATATCAAAAATAAGAAATAACAAATACAACACACATGAGTTGCATAGGCCTATATTGCTACATACAAACATTAATCAAGCATACAATGTACATACACATACACAAACACAAACACACAAATAAATGCAAACATGCATACTGTACATACGCTTAATACTACATACATGTAGGTTCCATTGATGATAAAGAAATTGGTAATAACAAGGCTCTCCTATGAGAGGCTGCAAAGTTGGAAGTCCCCCCCCCCCAAACACAAACACAAACACAAACACACACCAACTGCTACCATCACTACCAATATCACCCATCCATATGAGATTTAACTATTAAAAAGTATCTCAATCAGCTACAGTACTTTGTATTAAACTAAAATGACAAAGATGGCTTTCGAGTTGATAGAAAAAGTAGGGTCCTACACCATACTACATGTATAAAGGCACAGGCTCAACAAAGTCTCTCAAAATATTTGAAATAAAAAGAAAAGGTAGTTTGCAAAACTGTCTCAAATCTAGGAAAGGGGGAGGAATCTGGTTTAGATTGAGTGTAAACCAAGAGGAAGCAAAACAAACAGCATATTGTTTCTCCATAAGCATAAATATCCATTAAAACTGCAAGTTTCCTCTCCACGGAAATTGCCCTTTTGTCATCAGGTGCAGTTGTGCAAGGTGACATCACAGTACACAGGTTGAGGATAAACCAGAGTGTATACTAGTATATGGCACACTGTACACTCTGTATGTGTGCTGAGGTGGATAGGCCTATAATAGGCACCTACAGTATTATCTCATAATATTGGCAAGATATTTTGTACATCTACAGCTGTAACAATATCTGTTGGATGATGGAAGGCAATAAACTCTTACAGTCTACTTTTAAAAAGATGGAAAATGATAAAAAGGAACCCATCTGAAAAATAAACACACAACCTATAAAATTCCCAAATTCCCTAATAGTTCAACTTCATAGGGTGGGCTGACTCTCTGGAAGTCTAGCACTTTTTACAAATGCTGTCAAAGCCACTCTAGATGGGCTGAAAAGTTCCAAAGAAGTACACTGTAACAAATGGAGTTTGATGTATTGTACAGCATACATTACATCATGCATTACATAGTTTTATACACATTTAGTACAGATAACTGCTTTTGCAAGTCATGATTGCCCCCCTCCAATGATAAATAAATAGGTAAATAAATAAATAAGTAAATAAATAAATACATACATAAATAAATGTTTGAATAAATAAATTAATACATAAACAATTGTACAGTAGTTGTTGTGGTCATTAGCACTCCTTTACCACCCCAGTTTAACACTAATTTGCACTATCAAACATGATGTAATATTCAAGTAGGCCTACTTGGATTTCTTTCTGAATTGGTTGTTCCACATGAGTTTGTCGAATACTTACCCCATGTTACTAGGCAATGCTATGAAAGAGCCTTTCATGGGCACTGGGCGTCAATAGATGATGGGAATTCATGCTCATGCAACTACACTGTACATTGTACAACCTTCATGTCATATCATTTCATAATTGACTTCCATCCTGTGCATACATCCTATAACCTTGCTAGGACCAGAGATGAACACTGGGTTTAAAAAAAAAACGAACAAATACATGAATATCAAATAATGGCCAGTTTCTGCAAGCCATGATCATATTGCTTCTCCTTCTATAGTAGTATGAAAGAAAGATCAATGTGCCCACTTAAAAACAAACAAACAAATGAACAAAAAAATACAAACAAAACAAACAAAACAAACAAAACAAAACAAAACAAAACCTGCAGATGTGTCACTTAATATAACTGCTGTCAGCATCTTGGTAATGAAATACCTTAACCCTGTTCAGAGACTCAATTTGTCCCTAGATCAGGATCGAAAGGGAGGAAATTGTTGAAATCACGACGACATGTGATCATTTCCTCCCAGCAGACCAAGAGTTCAGACAGCACTTTCACAACTGTCAGATAAAATCAAGCCAAACAGCATATCTACAGTGTACATTCTCTCTTTCGTTTATTTTTTTCAAAAGTGTGCTTTAATATCTCCTCCAATCCTTTTAATTCGTCTTTGATTTTTGCTCCTGATGTTTCCCTTTCAAACAGGTATGGTACAGCATAACCCCCAATAAATCTGTAATTGAAAGTAAAAGCTCATGCTCTTGCTCGGCATTACAATGTAGGCCTAACTAATAATAATCAAATTCTTCTAAATGAATTAGGCCTACCTGCTACTGGAAGCATAATATTTAAAACACAATGTAAAATACTTTAATATCTTATGGTAAGACTCCTTCTGTTGTACAAGTACAGGTACATGTACATGTACATATGTATATTTTGTACATATAAATTGTACATGTGTTGTACACAACTTTTAGTCACAATGTTGCAATAGAAGTCAATCAAAAATATGGACTCATTTCTGCTTTATATTGTACATGCTTTCAAATATGACCCCAATTCCCACAGATCGAGAAGGTACAGTTTTCCTGAAGCACTGTTCAAACTATTTTTCATTCACTCCCAATCTTGTATTCCAGTCTCTATCATACAACTGGGCTCACCCTAAAATTACCAACCACCAGCCCACATATTGTATTCCCTATTATCTCTTCCCACGCACAAGGGGCTGGAAGTGAGGGGGGGGGGGGTAGAAGTCATCTATCACCTAGCCAGTCAGGAAACCAAAACAGGGTTTCCCATGTCTTTGTTTAAAACTGGCAATGGCATTTGTTTGTAGGAAGTGTGTGCCTCCTGTGTCTGTCTGTATTGAAGGTAACACTTGTACAGAAAAACTAGCACCCATCTACAGCATCTCTGTGGCATCAATGCCCACACAGCCATACTAATGGCCTTGTCCCCCACATACAGCTCAGTTGAGAACTTTGCTATTAAAATAAACCAATGGCATTCTTTCAAGCCTGCCCATGAAAACAAACAAAAAGCTACACACAGACACAACATTTAGTGTTCATGGCTTTAATACATGTACTTAATATACCATTTCATCACCTTTGTGAACATCATAATAGTACTTTTTTGCTTCTTTGCCACAAAGTGAATAGGGAAACTTAATAATCCTGATAACAAAAAGAAAGAACTTGGTACTTATGAAAGCCAGAAATTGTACATTTGTTTTCTTTCCCAATCTTCTACTTACTGTATTCTATGCAAGAGCAAACTGGCTATCAAATACTGAAAGACACTGTACGTGTAAATACAGTTTCCACTTCAGTAAGTGGTGACCTTGTAAAGAGGTAGGCCTACTTTATTTCTCTTATCTATGGTACATTAAGTTCAAGTTCAAATTTATTCAAAGTTTCCGCAATACAAAAATTATATAAGAACAATAATATGTGACAAGGAATACATTGTTGAATATATGCCATTAAAACAATTTGCAGAATATTTGAATATAAATTGACAATGCATGTACCATAAAATCGACATAATTTTTGTCCTATAATGCAGAAAGTGTTGAAATCAGACAAATAAACACAAATTGGTAGTAGGACCAATGCTCTGCTATCAAAAACATAGCACAGATTTCCTGGTTTACACCTAGGTGTTGCATCAGGAAAAAATAGCTCAACTCCTTAAACATGTAGAGTGGGTGGGAGATCATTCTTGGCGAGAGCCTCAAGAATATCCCAAATATGAATGTAGCTCACTCCCGGGCCATAGTCATGTTTCAGAGTACATAGTATGTCATGGGAAATACTCCTTTCTCAGAGGGGATGAAAGAAGACTCTTTGGTTGAATTCCACGCACTTCTTGCCACTTCTCTCATCAGGACGAGGATGCTCAATCGATCAAGAGTAAACGATGTAGCATGAAAGTGCCATCAGGCCATGTCGCAGTCTTGTACCTCACTTTGCAGGGCTGTTCCCAGACATGGGCACAAATAGCTCTTTGACATTACCACATGGTCGAGCACAATACGCAATCTGTGTCCACTCGGACAAGGCTTTCGGATCGGCTGAGCGCATTACCGCATCGCCATGGAATGTCTGCATCCTCAGGGGGGATTCATAAAGTCAGGTGCTGGGGGGCACGTTTCCACTCTCAACTTTAATTTAGAAACCATGGTGACTTTGTGACATCAGCGGTGCAGTGTCAAACTTTCTAGGGCTTTGCTGTTGTTGTTTCTGCTATCTAGTTCTTTTTTGTTCATAGGAGAGATCAGTTCAACGTCTCATGCAAAATGCCATTTGCACACTACATTTTACCATGATATGAGATTTCATGAAACATGTGGATTACTGGCACTGGTAGGACCTAAGGTATGACTTTAAATCTATTTAATGATACTTGTATCACAACATACCACTGTAAGGTTTTGTATGTTGCATTTAATCAAGAATATTTGAAAATTTGTCCTATTACTGTCAATAGTTGATAGCGCTAAATAGATATTTCAGTGACATACTAAAAAAAACTCTTCAAGTGATGTTCAAGGGGGAAAGAACACATCTCTAATAGGGGATTTTCTAGTATTGTTTTCAGGGCAATGAATATGAGTTGAGGCCCAAAGGACTTTGACATTGATAAAACATTATTTACAGTCTTTGACACATTGTCCCAATCTGCTCCTAAAATTGTAAAATACTTTGTCATTAGTATTATATGTGATCGTGCATCAAAAACCGAACTGAAAATAGGTGAAATGGGTCAACCCAGCTGATCTTGACTTTTTCATATTTTCTGAAAGAGCAAGTCTTCTTCTACATTATGCTAAAATTTGGGATCATAAAAGTGGCAGGAAAGTTTTTTCAGCAGTTTATCATGAACATTTTTTGGTAGAAAAGTGTGATTCGGTGTGTCTTTAGAGTCCCCTTTTAAACCTTGAACACACTATTCACTTTCAACTAACTTTTGAAAGGATAATGCTACTGCTTAGAAAGTTGGCATTAATTATGGACAGAATGTGTTAATAAGGCATGCTTAATCTAAGTTTAATCTGATAATCCCTTCATTGTTGTTACTCTGGTGGTTTACATCCTGATTTTTGTCCCATTCATCGCACAGCCAGCACGGCTTGGTAAAGATTAAAGGGTGTGTACAGTTCTGGTCGAGGTGAAGATTTAGCTTTTAACATTTTGTGAGATATTCAAAAACCACTCTATGAGATGTCAAGGAGCATGCAGTTCTAAAGGGTATCAAAAGTTTATTCGATGAAAATCGGTTTTGAAATGGCTGAGATATCCAAAAACAAAGTGAAACAAAGAGATACTAATAAAGTTGGGGCATGTCGCCTTTTATTATTAGCACTTTTTTGGATATCTCAGCCATTTGAAAACCAATTTTCATCAAATAAACATTGAATCCTTCTTAAAATTACATGCTCTTTCATATTTCATAAGAGGCTTTTCATTATCTCACTTAGGAATGTTCAAAACATGAAACCCTACCTCAACCAGTACTGTACAGTCCCTTTAAGCGCTTGAATATACACTGTACAGTGTACTTCAGAGCTTCTTTTCTCAGTTCACACTTTTCCTGAGTGTGTGCTTTCTTTCCAATATTTAGATAGGTTAGAAAAGTCCATTTGATTTGAGTTATAAAGCATTTTAAAGCTTAAAGTCTGCTCTTTCAGAATATCCTCTTAACTCAAATTTCATGTGTGGCGACTTTTTGTTCGTTTTGTGATGCAGGGTCACATATGGTCAAATGCATGTAATGCTGGAGATTATTACAGTACAACTCCAAAAGATATCTGATCTGGCTCTGCTTTTTGATAAAAACAGACAAACAAACCAAACAAAAAGGACTGTTCTTAGTTTCTAGGTCAGGTTTACGGAACAACATTTATTTCATATTCAGCAATTCTGAACATGTATTGGAATTGATCGAAACCACTGGAAAAAAAAATTGTCAAAATAACTGGAAATACTAAAAAGTTTGGATGACAGTAAATGAGTATCTATTTGTTGGGCCCTGCACAGTGCAAACATATCTCTACCGTGACTCATTTTCCTTGCTTAAACCGCATTGTTATGTACACACTTGTGTTCATTCAATACAAACAGCATGTTGATCCTCCCCCTCTCCCACTCTCTGCCTCTCCTCTCCTCTCTCCCTTTCTCTCTCATTCTCTTACTCTCTCTCTCTCTGTCGTTTTTCTCTCGGTTCCCAGATGAAATGGAAGGACCAAACAATCATGAGCACAAAGTAAAAATACATCACTGAGACAAGTCACTGTTCAACATGTACAGTTATAGCATTGCAGTATGTACTTGTATACCATTTATTCATATCTGTTTTGCAGAAAGATGCCTAAAAAAAGTAAAAAGTGGGGGGATGTACAGTGAGCACCAAATATTAGATAGTGTGTTTATGAAATAATTCTGAAGTGTTTAAATTGCAAATTTCAATCTATTTAGTGCACAATGTCATGCAAAAAGGCCAAACTGAAATCAAGCTGCACCTGGGCTTATTACAATGTAGGTGTGTGTCACGGAAATAATCAAAGTAGGACAGTGCCTTTGAGGTCCACTGCACTTCTCACTTAAATATACATCATATGTGGTGTAGAGATGTTGTGATCTGTATTTCATGTTGTAATGTTATCAGATAAATTTCTGCCAGTCGTTCTCAATGTTTATCACCTTTGTTTGACCTATTTGATTTGTCTCCATGGAACTTTTGCCACTGATCTACATTATTTATAGCAATATATTGAGTAATACTTTACCTGGACTGCAGATGTCTACCTTCCACACTGTCATACAACAAACTGTAGTACTCACATTCAAATCTATACTATGTGTTTTCTACTACACTTATACTATTTTTCTTTCCCAGTCATAATATCTCTTCAATGTATGCTGAACAAACAGCCCCTTGTGATTTGACCTTTGACATCTACACTCACAATTGTCAAGCTCAAGGTTTTCTTGGAGTACAGGTACCATCCTGTCATATCATTTCTATACAGTTACAAAGTTTGTAAATGTTCTTGCAATTCAGTACATTTTGCCATGTTAACAGTAGAATTGCCAATTTTCAACATGACCTTCATATCTGACTTACAGTTTACAGAGGTCATAATTTACCCAATAACCAAACAAGTTAACTGTAAAACAGATAACTAGATCTACTAAAGCCTTCCTTGCTCAAATTCCATTCATTTTTCCCATGCTTTGACAAAGTATTTTTTTTAAGTGCTTGAAAAATTAAATGAACATAATAAAAGTTCCATTCTTACAAATTAACTAGTACAGTAGCAGTTAAAAAAAAATTATATTACAACTTCTGGTACAGTATCTTGGTATGATGCTCAATACTGGATACATACACAACGCTGCACACTGGCACTAGTCCGACAGTCCCTGACCAGTAAAAATCACTATTGGCCCAAAACTTTTCAGTAATGGACCAGTAAAAAAAGGAGAAACTGGGTATACCTACTGGTGCAACAGACACTTTTATTCACTGTACATGTCACATACGTTTGTAGCAAAGCACAGTACATTCACTATAAAGTATGGACATACAGTCTGTAACATAGCCTTCAGTGTACCATCTTTAGTAGATTTATGTGATGACATTAAGAGGAAACTTTCATCTTTAGGAAGAAGTGTTAAAAATAATGACAAAACAGCAACACTGAAATACACACTCACATTTGATGTCAGTTCAACAAGAAGAAAAATGTATTGAAGAAAGGTATCTGTGGCACGCAGGTCACTTGGGGTGCCCCTCTATGTGTACATGTACTTGGGTGTGAAGTTAAAGAACAGCTACAGACATTGCTGATGGTTAACTGTCCGGTGCAAAAAGGACCCAAATTGCAAACTCAATGAGGCGGAGATCCTACCTTTGTGTGACTGAAGCAGGACTGCTCCTTTTATTTGTCATAGGATCACAGAAAACCCTGTCCCTCTATATTTTCCCCTTTTCAACCTCTTTTGATAGAAATACTACAGTTGGGGATTAAAGGGGGTGGGGTGGTTCTCAAACAGGACTGAAAAGGTGATGTGGTGGAGTGGAAGGGTTGAAAAGAAGAGGGGAATCCAATCAGCAGGACACAATTGAAAGGGATACCTCGTCAGAACCACTGTCTGCAGGCATTAACTTGCATGCTTTGCCGCCAATCGCCAATCGTCTCTTGACTCGCACCTCGAACTTTATGCATGCATCAGTAGCTCCAGGATTCTGTGCATCCACAGCTGTGTGTGGCACAGTTTACATGTTTGGTAAGGAGTGTTACATGGTTGTACAAGGGAGGTGTACAGAGTTTTTACATCACAAGTGCCATACCAATGCAAAGACAGGCAATAAGACGTGATATTGCCCACATTTACTCACCACTCAGCAACAGCAACAGGCACACGTAATGCAGCATTTTTGTAGAACCCCCTGCAAAAAAAAAAAAGACAAAAAAAGATAAGATATTAAACATTCAGAAATCTTCAGGGCATACTCAGGTTAACATACAAAATGCATAATATCCCTGACTTAACTCCTTAACCTGTTGAGGATGGACTGATTTTGCTACAACACACATTTCCCACAGACACCAGCCCGAGTATACTTGGGACTCGTCTTCAACAGGTTAATTAAACAGACATGTATATAAATGGAACATATTCAGACTTGATCTTCCTGGTTCATCTTCAAATTTTGCAGATCACACTAATCTTAATTCATAATCATATTGCAAGATTTATATTTACATGACAGTTCCCATCTATAATGCTTCTCATCTGCCTTTTCCTTTTGACAACTTGATAAATAGAATTGTCAATTTTTCAGGGAAAAAAAAGACCATCAGATTCAGACAATGAAGATGATTCACACAAGATTAACAATCCTGAAGAAAAACAAACAAACAAACAAACTCAACACAAACAAAACAATAGGAACTCCCTAGATTATGCAATTATTTGTGTCAATGTCTAGAAGCATGAAAATTTCATTTCAAGATAATTAGTGTTGATATTTTGCTTGCTCCATGACCATCCTTTATCAAAATCCTAAGGAAGAGATTCTATCATCTTTTCCAAGCTTTCTATGTATACAAATGTACTGAGTACCTGAATATATCATCCGAATGTCAAATCTCAGCTCCAATTTCCTATGGGCTGAGCTGTGAAAAAAATTTCTTTACTATTCATTTGAATTTCTTTCCTTTTTTTTGTATCTTTGAAGCTCACAGCCAAACAGAATGGCAAGTATGGATACTAACCAGGAAAGCAGTGCAAAACCAGTCTTTCAAACACTCATCACATGCAGACATGTTTATTGCATACAAAGTGAGGTCAGGTCGCACACATGAATCGCTTGAAAAGCAAGCTTTTTGAGAGTTGCATTTCTGATAGAAATATCACAAATTCTGAACAACAACAACAACAGAAAAGAGGGTGATAGTCTGTGATCTCCTACAATTGTACATGTTGTCCTGCTTTGTCCTGCTCTGTATTTCAGCATGAAAAGTTAATTTACTGGTTTACAACCTACATTATTGTAGAATGATGATGCCCTTTAGAAAAAAAAGTGCAGTTTCTCCTCCTGTACCAACACTCATAATAAAGAATAGACTACTTGACTTCCATATAATCCAGTTTTCAGTTGTCCAAAGAAACTAGAGACATATTATGCAAATTAAGCAAGAAACCCTTGCATACAATTTTAGTACTGTACGTGTTCCTTTCAATTGCATTTAAAGCTACAGAGTCAGTTTGGAAACAAAATTATACTCAAATTTTTTTTCTCATGTTAATTTGTTTCTATTTCCCACGATTGCATTACAGAATGCAGGACTGGTGTTAAAAACCAGATTGGTTACTAACCTTGAGTGCATACATGTAAAAACCAAAACCTACAGTAGACTTCACCCATTGACCTTCACCAGATGGTATAAAATGCACTTTTTTGTCCATGCCAGTTGTCGTGCCGATTACCTGTTTACCTTCATCAACAAATCATCACTGCTTTTTAATTGCTGCACCATTGTTGTGAATGGGAAGCTATTTCACACAGGGCACTTGGACACTTCCTGGCCTGATGAGAATTGTGGTTTTGGTGGCATCAGAGTTTGACTATTGCCTGACGGGTGGTGGGGTTTCACGAGCAGACGGAAAACAGCAAGACTTGTCTAGACAATAATGATATACTGAGGAAACCACCTATTTTGACTAGAATGGGGCAACGTAATGCCACCCGTTTTGTTTGTCTTATGTCCTATTGGTCTGAACTTTGTTTATTTTCACGAGCATCTACTGTAGCAAGGAACTGCAGGCAACCTTTGGGTCATTTTTAACTGTCCTAAATTTGAATATATTGGTAAATTAACAGTTTAAAAATATAGGAGAATCGAGACTAGATACTACATATTATGTCATTGGTGTGAAGTCATTCTACAAACGGTACTGACTTTCAAAACATGGTTTTAATACATCTCATTCACTTTAAAGGGGATGGCTAGTAACTGATCAGTGGGAATCAGTGGGAATGCTGGAGGATGATTGTTCCAATCCTTGTGGGGTTCATTTAAGAGTACATTATATATCTATTCTTGTGTGAAAATTATTTGCTTCAGAATGGTCTCATATTCAAGTAATGTGCAGTTTAATGTCTCCAGGTAAGCGTCCCTGGTCAGTGACGGGGCATTAATCGGCACATTACTTGAATATGAGACCGTTCTGAAGCAAATAATTTTCACACAACAGTAGATATATAATGTACTCTTAAATGAATCCCACAAGGATTGGAACAATCATCCCTCAGCATCCCACTGATTCCCACTGATCGGTTACTAGCCATCCCCTTTAAGGTTGAATGCTTGGCAAAGATCTTGAAGTGGTTTGCTTGAAAATATTGATGTTTTTCTTGGGGATGGATTATAAATCAAATATGACGTGACAGTGAACAAACAGAACCCTGACAGACAGTTGTAAATGATAATTTGAATGAGCCCTTCTCTTATTGTTCTACGATATCTACAATGTACCTTGGTCAAGTGACTGTGAAGTCTCTAGATGCAAGTACACCTAGCTTTTGACTTGATTTGTACTGCACATGAAATCTGGGTGCTCAATTAAGCGCTTGCCCGATTGCCCAGGGCAAGTGAAAATCAGTCGGGCAAGTGTTTGGGAACAATTAGAAATAAAAATGCTTGCCCAAATTTGGCAAGCAAAAGTTTTGAAGCCACCTTTTTTTTTTTCACTTCCCCCGCCTACAAACCCATGAAGTCAACCACATAGAAGCCCAAAGATAATGACATGCAAAATTTACAACTTACCAAAAACCTGCACGATGCAGATCACATTTCTCCGCACAATTATCGCCCTGCACTTTTAAAAAGGTCACGCTGTGGTGGTACACTCATGCAGCAAGCGCCAATGATCTCTGTAGGCCAGAGATCAGTAGCGCATACACACAAACAATCGCTGAACATCTACAGAGCAATTTCGATAAATGAATATCAAATGTACGCAACCTTGCATCATTCAAAGCTGGTATTTTGAATTGTGCAGCGATGATCAGGATTAGGTTGAGGTTAAAAACTGAAATTTTGCTTAGTGGACAAAGCGAGAGCTGACTATGGATTGATATAGGATCTAGACATTCTACCACACTGATGTCCAAGCATTTTATTCCGTGTGAGTGTAACGTAAAATTGGTGGTAAAATGTAGAAATTTTCAATAGTTTTGATAGTGGTGTCAAGGGGTGTTCCCTAAAGTGTAATCAGGCATGTCAGATGCCATGGGCATGGTTCTGGGCTAGATACATATAGCTTCTGACCATTCGAGCATTGAGAATTATGGGTTTCTGGGACAAACACTGAACTGAAACCAGCGCAAAAGTAAAAGATGCGTATATTTTTTCACATGACTCATCAGTTCCACTAAACGTTTTAAAATGTCTTGATTCCGCGTCAACCATGCAAATGTCATCTTCGATTCTACCTACAAGTTGTAACCCCAGGGCGCAACTTCACACTCGGTTATAGGACTCTACTAGCGTTCGGGCTGGTCGCAGTTAATTCTTACTATTATACTAAGCTCCTTCAATTGTTCTTACCCAGCTGAGCATGAAAATATAAACCGCTTTAACGAGTTCTCCAGTAGGCCCTATTCTAAATGTCTAGTCTAGTCAGCACAGAAATGTTTTTTTTTTCCAGGTTCTAGATAGACCTACAATGTAGATGATAGATCTATCTAGAATTCTATTGCAGTAGATTCTAAGGGGGTGCGATCTAGCATGAATATCACTGAAAATACACACACACACACACACACACTCACACACCAGTGGTAGATCCACCAGGGGGGGGGGGGCGCAACAGGCGCACGCCCCTCTTTTTTTTTTCTGGTAAAACAAAAGAAATAAAAAGAAAAAATGGGCTATGGGGGTGCACGCGGCCCCCTTCAATTTTGTAAATTGAAGGTGCCTCCCCTGATAATTCCTGGATTCGCCCCCGCATAGGCTGCACACACACAAAGTACACACAAACAAACATTTTAATCTAGACTAGGCTATCACCTAGAACTCTAAGCCACTTCTACTAGGTTCTGATCTACCGTCCACACTTTTCCGATTGTTTCGAATTGGTCAAGTTTTGCACTCATAAACATAATCTGCCCAACAAGCCAACACTCGGTTCGAGATGGATAGCGCGGCGGAGGTCGTCTGGGATCGGGAGGAGAGGGTATGCTCAACTCGAGCAAAATTAGAGTTACGACATACCCCGGCGAGCCGAGTGAACAAGTCGTCAGTCACCCGCAGGGTCCCAATACACCACAGCAAAATAGATATTACTTACGAGGTAGATCTGCCCTTGCTCAGGAGAAAAGGAAAGCACCTCAGCTCTGCGAATCTGGGAACAATCCTGTCCTCACCGGCTGGAGAAATAAAGGGAATATCGTGGGTGAATTTACCTCGCCCACTGCTCCCCTGATGTCAAGTACCGTTCACAGATACAGATCCCTCCACTGATCTTCACAACGCCGATGCCGAGAGTTGCGCTAACTGCATAACCATGCACTAGTACTAGTACCTCTACGGACGACTGTACTGTATGGCCAAATTACCACGAACAGGTACCACGGCTTTCGGTCCGCTGGATGCGGGGCAAGTTTCGGCCCTGAGAAGTTTTTGTTACCCGTCACTCTTTTCGAGCCGTAAACCTCTCAACCCGTTGGTACAATATAATCGATTCATTAGAAGTAGGGAAGGGTTTTTAGATTCGTCTAAAGTTTTGAAGGGGGTTTCAAAGTACATTTCACATAGAGGGACTGACAATGCAAGAGCTAATAACGCATATTTTGACTCAGATGGCGCTATTTAGATTTTTGCAGAGCCGCTTTGGATTTTTGCACTGCCGCTCTGGATTTATATTTTTGCACTCGGTCGTATAAACAAGAAACTAGTAATAGGCTATTGTACTTGTTTACTCCCAATAGTGGTTCATGGTTTTGCCAACAGGTCCCTTTGGTGCTAGTGATATGTAGAGGGTAATCTTCCTGGGATTATAATGGAGTATACATGTTTTAACGGATGACTTTAGTTCCCTTGTAGTTACCTTATTTTGTATAGAAATCCAACAATGCATTTCAAAAAAATCTACAGTCTCAGTATAAAAAAAAATAATAATGAAATAAAAATACGTGCAATAATAATGTATGTCATTCCCCCAGTACACAAACATGTACTTGCATTCATAAAACGCTGATTTGAACTAAAATCGACATGCAGTTAAATATTTGTTCCAAAAAAAAGTAATGCTTTAATCTAACACTGTATAGTCACAATTACTCTACATTGATGTCAAACACTAGATTAATATTCATGAGATTTTCTTTATGAGGTGCAGGAAATAATTATGGTTATGAATAATGGAAGCGTATTACAATACTTCAAAAGAAATTTTATGTTACAAAGAAATTGAAAGTAATGTGAAATATGAATGTATTAAAATACAGCAAGACAGTCAAGGACAAGCAGATTGACAAGACATTGCAAAAAAGTAAGTTATGTAAGCAAACTATTTATCAGAGGTTTTATGGAATTAACCCAAAGTTCATGTATGAAGATGACCCATGATATCAGAAAAAGAAGATGTTAGAATTTTGAACTTTTAGTACCAGTTCCCTGAGAAGGAAGAAAAAACCAAACATCGAATTTCAGTCCATTCTCTTCAAGAGCGTAATATAATAATATTCAAGCTATATCAAGAGGGCAACTTTAAATCATTAAACGTAGTGCATTACAAAATTATAATATATGCATTCACTATTAAATAAAGATTCAGTTAGATTTTGCTTGCATTAGAAAAATAAAGAGGAGTTCTGACACGGCGTTACATAGTCACGGCATATGTATGCATAAAGAATTATCATGATCACATATCACATATTTATACATTCGTTTTGTTTATTGTATTTCCGACAAGATATAATCATAGCACATACATGATAACACAACAAAGTACGAAACAAACTGTGAACTGAGGTACAGTGTTCTAGATATCATGACAAAATATAGTACAGAAAGAAAGTTATTGGAAAATGAGGGGAGGCTAAAAAGCAGTGCTTTTAGTTTGCATTTCCTTTATTTTAAAAAAAAAATCTAATTACGTAACTTACAATCAGGCAAATTGCTTGAAAAAAAATAAGAGAGAAAAGAAATACACACGTATAGAAGCATAAACAAACAGGAGAAAGCTCTCTTGTGAAAGAAGAAAGAGGAAGGGCATGGAATGCATGACAGGAAGAGACTCTCAACATGGTGGACAGAGAAAAGGGAGAAGAAAGAGGAGATGATGGATCAAAACCAGGGCACACGAGGCGCTAGATCTATGATAATAAACTCACCGAAGTATAACAAAATATAGAGAGGAGTTGAAGAAGACGATAAACAATTATTGTAATAAAAAGGGTCTTGAAATTAAGCCTTACAAGAGTATACAACTCATTCCGCAATATACGAATTTCTTTAAAGGTAAATATATTAAAACGGAAAGCTTCTATCAAGAGAATTTCAAAATTTTGGACCATAAAAGAGGTAACAGATTTGGTCAAAATAATGTTGGTCAAAGGTAAATGGAATTCCTTGGATAGCCAGTTAGAATATGAATGGACAGATTCGTTTTTGATAAACAATACAGGAGGGAGAGAATAATTTTTATTGCTGATAAGTTTGTATAATAATATGACTGAATCGCTTATCTTTCAATAACGTACATAGATTATTACATTGCATTCAAAGATGAAAGATGCATCCTTCTCTCAATACTGAAGCATTGGAATGAAGACGTCGTGTAAACTGCGGTCGTTCGTGTCCACTGCAGACTCGAGAGCAACTGTCACAGCAACGCTCAAGTTTACCCGGGTCTCATTTTGAAGCACGCCACCTACTGTGTGTTAGTCGCTCTAATATGCAGGGGCATAACATGGACCATTGGTAAAATTCGGCTCACTGACTACTATTGTATTGCAGGGGATTATGAAAGTCGTCTGTTTATAGAATAAATAATCAACTACGAAATTCCAGTTAATTCTTTCTTTCTTTCTTTTTCGTATGGCACATTGCAGGTGAAACCTTCATTAAAATGCTTGAAACGGTTCTAGTCTTCGAGAAATTAAATTTTTAAAAAAGCTCGAAAGCGTAATGATTTGTTCACATTGCCGTCCCCTTTTTTCTCTTTCTTTTGTCGGATTTTCCTTGTTGGCATGAATGACAAATTTTACTGTTATAGTTTTCAAGTGCAACTTTCAGTTAATCCATTGCTAATAGTCCGACAAGTTTAAAAGTTAAATGGTTAATGAATTTCATTTGAAAAACTCTGTACACAGTATTGTGGTGTACTCTCAACAATTTTGCACCTATTTCTAAAGTCGTCTAAAGTTTAAATGTTTAAATTTTAGGTTTTAATATGGGTGACGTCCGATAAGGTTACAGACTAAATTGTTAATGAATTTGAAGTTTACAGCGTTATAATAATATTATGACCTATATAGTATAATATGTGATATTTTGAAAAATTAAGATATGTCAATATCAGCCGTATTATACATAGTATTCCAAATCAGTCGATTTGATCTTCGGTTGTAATTATCTATGTGTAATTAGTTTCTGATGGGGAATTGTATTCTGATGTCTTACTGTATTTGTAGTAAATGTTATAAGGTCCATCTTGGTTCTCTTTATGTTTGATAGGAAGAATTATTGCATTGTTTTATATGTACACTTACATCACTGGTACGCAATTCAGCCTCTTGGCAGATATGTAAACCAACATCTATCTATCTATCTATCTATCTATCCATCTATCTATCAATCAATCTATCTATCGAACGGATGTCTTATTCGAGAATAGGATGCGATATATAACAGATAAGTAACACTTTCACTTTTATACTTTCACGCATCACGGATCATCACGGATCGCCGTTCGGGATCATCCGTGCTGTTTCCGGCATTAAACCGTGTAGACACCGCGAAGTCATGTGGTGCAGGGAGGTGAGACAAAAAAAAATGATTTCCTCTCACCTCCCTGTCTGGTGTAATCCATGGCTTTCCGGCATGTCCGTGGAAAAACGCAATTTTACATCCCAGAGATCACGGATGAATCTCAGTCTTTTCCTTGTAGGCATGCACCGTGTATTGCCTTGTAGCCTCAGTATTCATTCCAGGAGACTCCGTGAAGACATCGGGATGTTCGTATTAGCATCGGCTAGATCCGGGATTGAAATTCCCTGTATTTTGCCAATCCGAACCAATAGTTATAATTTGCCGTGTGACGGACACATAGTTTATTTGTTTGTTTGTTCATTTTTCCATCTGAGAAGATGGCTGGTTAGCCCATATTCAGGCTATGCAAAGCTGGTCTTCCATGGGGTTCAGTTGGATGCGAGGCGGGACCACTTCACCGGGTTAAACACCCTGCATAAGGTATTATTTTGAATACAGCACATGTGTCAAGATATCTCTGACCCGAAGCGGGAAAAGTGGGAGGGCACTAACAAAAGAGGTATCCACCGAAACTATCTTTACCAGAAATTTAGCGACCCCGATGAAAACAAGAAGGAGGAGCCCACACTACAACTAGCAGTGGAAGAGCAACCTGCAAACCAGTCGTGCATTTAAAAAAAAAAAAGACACTGGTCAACCTGCATCTTTCCAGGGAGGTGGGAAGAGAGCTCCTCCCACCTCCCTGATCTTTCTGAGGAACAGGAACAAGATCTTGCGAACTGGTATAGGTCCAATGAACTGTTATACAACAGAAGGATGTGTCGGTCATCAAGCGGCAAGTGATCGGCGGGGTCTGGGAGTCCAATCTTTCCAGCTTCCACAGAGCTTCCTTCAAAGTATCAGTCTCATTCAACAAACCCCTGAATCTGTGCCTGCACCACTGGCACCGATGTCAACGTGAGGAAACTTCTACTCTGCATCCACTTCTGCAAGCAGCATGATAGAGTGAAATCCTTTGTAATTAACTGAACACCAATCCTGCTTTCCTGGGGCATCTGATTGCCACAATGATCTCCGTCAATTGCTCCAACGCAGTGAAGGAAGTTCCACTTTGTCTTGAAACTTTCAGACACTCTTTCCGGGCTTCCGCGGTGATGGGCCGCAGACCACTACTTCTGCTGACAATCCGTCTATGATGGCTTGACAGACTTCAGTAATGAAAATTGAAATGTTACTGTAATATACCTTATAAAGCCAAATTGTAGAGATGTATAAATGCCTATTTATTTATTTATTTTATTTATTCACGTTTTCTTTTAAAAAAGTACAGGGTAAGTCTCGTTCAAACCAGAGGCCTGCTTTTCAAGAGAGCCCTGTTGCCTATTGCCAAGTGGATAGCGCAGGGTTATACAGCAAGAAGCTATCTATATAGCTCACTGGTTATAGCGAGTTTTACCCTTTGCTCAAGGGCTTTCCTGACAAAATGTATCCATGTCCTCAATCTCTGGCCCAGTTCTAGTGAGGATTTCGTGGAATTTTTCAAGGTTCACTCTCGTAAAGTTCTTGAAATTGCTCACTACCTTCCCCCATCAGTTTAGTCATCAACTTCTTACATGTTTGTGATATTGTCCGTAAAGTGATCGCTTCAGAAGCCAAGGTTTGACCCACACACTCAGTTTCCTCACTGTTTTTGTTTGTTTGTTTGTTGTTGTTGTTTTTTTTTTTTGTTCATGCCATGATATTGCTGCATAATAAGAGCTTCTGCAACAAGTAGTTTTACCTTTATGGTATATACACAAGTGAAAACATGTTTATATTTTCAGGTGTGCTTGCAGTGAGCTCTGAAGACATGATGTCTCCCGAGAAAGCTAATTATCAAAATAGCACAAGCACAAGTCATCTGTCAGGAGTTTTCTACACGGGATATCTGTGTACACGTACATATCCGTGTAAGGGCCGTGAAGATACCCAGTTGCTTCCGTGCTTTTACTATTGATGTCCGTGTAAGCTCCAGTGTGTTCCACGTTGATACCTTGTCTATCCGTGTAGACACCGTACTTGTCCGTGTAGACATCCAGTTGGGATCATGTCTACATCGGCAATTAGAGGAAAATTATGATGTCGCACGCCGGATCACCAGGGAATATGATTCGTGATGATCCGTGAAGCAATTCGTAAAAGTGTAAAAGGGACTTATTGTCCGCAAGTCAAGCACCTCATTCAAACACAGGGCCTGACGTGACAAGCAATGTGAATCCCTATGCAAATTTAATGGCTTTGATAAGGCCCGGGTGTTTTTATGTAGGATGATCGTCATCATCCTGCATCTTTGTCTTCATTTTTTGTGTCTTCCGCCCCCGCAGTATTTGCATCATTATCATAGTAAGATACCATCTAATTATGATCAGTTGTCACGGTGCTTAATATCTCGTCACTACTGGACTGTAAATTTAATTTCCATTGCCATAATCGTTTACTTTCATCATCGTGCAAAACTCTGTACCTCTGCAATACCTTTAGCAAATAATGCCAAGTTGAAATAATAATTATATTCTGTCATAATTCCTATCACGTCACCAATGATAGGACAATATGAGATGTTATCAGAGTGAATAGTATACTGTTTTGTAATGGAAATAATACATGATTATGCACGGCATGTACATCAATCTCGTCTTATAGCCATACTGATTCACATCAAGTACTAGTAAATCATCGTACTTGGCATCTTGCGTATTCCTATTCTCATTTCCTTAACGGCAAAAATCTAACAGAGGAGGGTAAAGAGAAAACAGCGAAAATGGCTCAAATTTAGAACAAAAACTATAATATATTAATTCATCTGACATACATTACACGCGCACACACACACACATCATTATCATCATCATCATCATCGTCTGGTGTACATTCCCCTCCCCTCCTCTCTCCTCCTCTTTCCTTCCTCATCTCTTTCTCTCCCTTAGTCTCCCTCTCTCCCTGTTTGTTTCATCTGTAGTAATCCCCGTGAACGGAAATTACGTCATAAGTTCCGACGGTGACATCAGTATTCGCTGCCGGTAGCTCTGTTGCCATGGCGACCCTATTTATGTGACCGACCACAAGGGGCGGGTTGTTTTGTGCCGTGTTGACCCGTCGTTACCGAATCACAAGCCCCAACAATTGCAACATGAGCGATCATTGCCGCATTTAAGAGTCTAGTTAGTTATTCCTGTCCAGTTTTACGCACATCCCGTGTCTGGTCATCGCCATTCCATATTAAGCACCTGTGTTGACGAGGAAAGGAGTTGGGGAGGAAAACAACAGAAAACAGATCTCCTCCCCTCCTCCTCTCCCTCTCTCTCTCTCCTCCTCCTCCTCTTCCTCCATCTCCTCTCCCTCTCTCCCCCTCTCTCCCTCCCCCACACAGTCTCTCTTTCTCTTCCCCTCTCACTCTTACACCCGCGCGTACACACACATACACACACGCACACACACACACACTAGCAGTCAATTCTATTTTGTTTCTTTAGAAAGCGACAAAATGTAAACCATTCACCAGTCATCATGTGCCTCAATACCCATATCAAGTCTCTTCGTCAAAAATGACACAGCTTGTGTCGCGTATCAACCCAACCGTGTGATTTGTCAGTGGAATTGACGACTTTTCTGAAATCCTCTGGTACGAGTTTTTCCTTACCTCAACCTTGAATATATCATTAAAAAAAAAAACAACTCTGACGTTTCTTCAAACTTCAGCCTTGCATTTCCCCTTCCTTTTTCCCCACGGTTTACGGATTTTGAACTGCGGCAACTCTTGGATGTTATTTTCCAATGATCAAAATGAGAATTTAGATCTATAGATATTATAGGCCTAATGCCGAGCTCCAATACAGAGGCAGAGTGAAGATGATGCCAGCACATCGTGACTTGGTGTGAAAATATAGATGTGTGACGTTGCCATCGCGTGGAGTGGGTTGTTAGGTATCGCCCCGCCCGCTCACACGCGCGGTCTGTCCACACTATGCGCAAGGACAGTATGGACAGCCAGTGACGCCAAGTCATTTCTGAGCGAACCCATGTTCGCCAGACCTGCGCCCTATCTACCCCCGATAGTGAATGCGTATACGGAGTTATTCACCGGGCCCGCATACGGCAGACACTGCATCTTTTCCGACCCGTTGTGACTACTCAAGTACCTACAATTGTACCAGCACTTTTGTTCTCACGCACTAATAACTTGTCGGTACTCATTGAACTGCCTAGACTTCTGCTCCCCAAATATTACGAGTTTCTGAAATCCAAAAAAAAATATTACGTCTCAACCGAGAAGCAGTTTCTTGTTCAGCATTATATTATTGTTTAATTCATTTTTTTCTGTAACTTTGCGAGGGAAAATAATGTGAAAGAAACTCATGTATCATCATGAGCTTGACATTTCAGGAACTATCAAATAAGACCAAGTATAAAGATACCTTCGGGACTGCTTAACGTGCAGAATAGAATATAGCAGAAAAAAGGAGCAGAATGGAGAAGATGAAGTAGAAAGAGAAAGTAAAGGAGAGAAGAAAGAGGGGAAGTAGGAGAAGAGGGGGAGAATTATATAGGGAAGAAGAAAAGGAACACGAAGGGCAGAAGACGACGGATGATGAGAGGGAGAAATGAAACCAAAGAGAAGAGGCATCGCAAGGGAAAGAGATAAGAAGAAGGAGATAACAGGAATACTGGGAGGAATTCTGTTGGTGTAATATATTTTGGCATCGGTGTAGACCATAAGAATAATGCAAGGCAGGCCATAATTATTCAATAGGGCAACCCGACAAATTATCCCATCAAATCTTTTAAAAAGTCATCGACAACAAACACTATGTTGTTTGGTGTTGTGTCTACATTATCTAGATTTTTTTTTTCTATATTCATATACCTGTCTTTTATAAGTAGGCGCAGAATCTCTTTCATTTGACACTTTTTGTTTGTTTTCGAGTTGTTTTTTTTTCAGTTACAGAATTTTTAAAAAGCCTCTTAATCGCTGTATCTGTGACTAAGTCTTTATTGACTGCACATTATAGAAGATTAAAGTTTCAATTTCTCTCAAATTTGTAAACTTCAATAGTAATTTCTTTCTGATTTTGAGCAGATATGATGAAGTAAACCAGCTGCATCTAATCTTTCTCCAACATGAATTATGCCTTGAAAGATTGCAGAGGTGTCGTTTTAATGATATAGATTAGTTTCCACAGCAAAATTTATTTAAAACTTGATGGATATATACATACAGCATATAGGCCCACATTATTATTGGAAATTCTGTTCTGATGACCAGTATAGAATGTCCCTGATCGAGATGAGGTGTGACGTTCATGGAAATCCAGAGAATGACAAAGAAAGAAAGAACGAATCATAGAAATATGATTATCTCTTCTGGAAGTCGAGCATTTAATACCAGAGATTGAAATAACAGAGGCAAACATGTGTAAATCCACTGCACACTGACTTTGGTAACTTATCATAGAGTAAAGTCTGAAAATGGCAGACTTTTTATTTTCAAAATTGGACATAACAATGAGAAAGTTGTGGCTTAACTTTACAATTCAGTGATATTGACCCCAGACACATATCTATGCAAATTACAGGAGGTAATGAGGTAAGCACTGCACAAACCTCTCATTGCCCTGTTAAAATATTTATTTGAAGTATTTCAGTATTTCATTATTTTACATGAAATCGCAATGAATAACATGTAGCCTTCGCATCAATCAGTGTCAATGTTTGTAAATGTGAAAACCTAGCAACTATACGCCGTAAGGGGAGGCTGACGGACACTTTAGCCTTTTGAAACAACAGGGTCTGCTAAGAGCAGTTGTAGTAACAACTGTATAAAGTAGGCAGTGTCGTTTCGAAATGAATAAGTGAGCCCATTTTCTAAGATTTATCCTTTTTGTTGTGCTTCTTATTCTTTCTATAAAAAAAACCAAACAAACAACGTTTAACAGGTATTGTAATGAATCAAAGCCAGCGCATTACCAGCAGGGCGATATATTCGTCAGCTCTTCGAGTGTAGAAGTATAACATAAGCTATATTCCATAATACGAGCATACTTAGATGCTCAGAGTAAATTCAGCCAAAATGGTTGTGGAAGTTCCATTGCACCTGTAAAATGTTCTGTATGGAGTTTTAACGTTTTAGAGTGGTTCTTTTTCACACATAAGTGGCATCAGCCGCAAAACACATGCAAATAAGAAGAGACAATGATATGATGACAGCACAAAATCCCATTCGTACTTTGCAGGTAAATGCATTTTTTTTCTTAGTTACTATTCTTCTTGTTGATTTTCTTGGTGAACTTAATCAAAAGACGATCAAGAATTTTCCGATGAAGTACTTGATGAAAAAAAAAAGAAAAGATGTGAACACATTTACACCACAGTAACACCAGTTGGTGTGGTCTCCTATTGAAGCTGGATCACAAAAACCCATTCGTTTGCAGGCAAATGCATTTTTTTTTTTGCATTTTTTTTTATCTGAGCAGCAGAGAACCATTTGATTAGCCTAATTTGGAATTCTCATAGACAGGGCCATCTGAATTAGCTATCGTTTACTTTGCACAATACATGTAAAAAAAAAAATCGTCAATATACTGTAAATTGCATGAATGAAAGACAAACAAATTGTACCTGTCGCATCAGGAGATTTTATGATGTAAACGGCTAAGGACTCGTTACTTTGGAACCAATAGGAAGTATATAATTATATCACTGTCGCGCGTTATATACGCTTTGAAATGTTAGCTCTCTTAATTTTTTGTCCAGTCTAAATAAAACTTGTTTTGTTTGCTTCCCTTATTTTTTCTGATTAACGTTAGCTGTATACCTGTTCGATTTGGATGTTGTTGTTTTTTTATGTTAAAGTCAATTTCAACCATAACCGCATGGAAGGTTTTAAGTATGCCTATCATTATCTGATTTGCATATGCACTGACATAGCAATTAATGCACCTGACTCATTGCGTAACCCATGGAACCATCCTTTGTTTTTATTATGGAGCCGCCAGTTACGGCCGACATTATCATGACGTGTAGTGTTTTGAAAACTGAATAGGCCATTTATATCATGACGGAGTATATTTCCCTGAGGGGTTCATTGGACAGCATGTTGTGAGGTGGCTGGATGTGATGATCGTATTCATACAGGTTGCCTAACGAAAGTATGATAAATTGCTTGCACAGAATGACTTCGTGGCTGTGTGAACAGGTGATTGTCCTATAAGGAAGTTGCGAAGGCATGCTTAGTCTTTTGGCGTGCATTTTTGTGTGTGTGTGTGTGTGTGCAATTATTGTTAATCGACGCCCGTGTGCGCGCGTGTGTCCGCGTTTACTGTGTGGCATTAAAGTGTGTTGTAGTTGCGACTAAATCCTGGAAAGAGAGTCGTGATCAATGCAAGCGACGATAATGTCTGCTTCATTTTGGCTGGGTGATGGTTAGCATGTTGTGAGCCAATCGTTCGGACGTAAATACGGCCACATCGTGCGTAAATCACGTATGCGAGGAGTCTTTCAGATGCAACAGAAGGACGACAGAAACCAGAACACGTAATAGTGGGGTGGCTTAGTGACAAATATACTGATAATCGTGACACGCCGGACAAAAGTGTCATTTTTTCCTCAGACATTTGTATATATATGAGGATCAAAATTAGGGGGTGCTCCAAGAAATCCGCTAACAGAAAAAATGAGAAAATGCCCTTAATTGTACATAACAATAATGTCTGAATTCAAAGACTATACACAGGGCATTCGCCAGGTTTCTGTACAATGCAATGCAATGTACATGGTTGCTAGTCTTAAAATTCAGACCCATAATTCGACATATTATGTGCATGTTACCAATAATACACCATATTTACTGGTGTTCCTATGGTAGCAGGTGGTTAGTCTGTGTTGCAGACCTGAGGGAGGTGTGTTGGAATAGTCCAGTTTTCTTAAGCACCTTTTCATTAAATAATTTGATATAATTTCTGGTAAAGGATTTTTTTTAGTACTGTCTACCTCCTGTAGAGAAATGGCAAAGAGTGACATGTGACTCTGGCTCAGATACTTTAAATCTTGGGCAATGACTTAGCCAGGTGTAGGACTATGTCACAGCTCATTTTTTCTCCCAGAACTACTAGTTTACCAGTAGAAGAGCTGCATATTCCATTGAGAACTTAAGGTTTTGGGTATTACCCTACATATTTCCTAACAAATTTAACCTGTTTCCTCCAAGATTGTGTGAATTCCATAGGTTTAGCGCAGGGATTACCTGGTTCCCGTAAGCAATTTTTATAGTCCGCACTTCCCCTCTCTATATGTTTCTTATTTCTTATGGGGGTTATTCAAATGTTTAAAAAGGTTAAAAGTTTGTTTTCATAGATGAAGTTGAATTTAGACAATTTGTATATTCTTAAAAATATATTGATATTTGTAATTTCACTCATAAAGACTTAAAGCGGTTTGAATATTTTTGGTCTGATAGCTATGTATAGACATGTTATTAAAAAGTAAAAGCAATGTTTGATTGGTTCACATTATCCAAAGAGGGTGGGCTGTAGTTGGCTGGTGAACAAAGTCTATGGGGGAGTTTAAAAAGTTGATAGAAATAAAACAAAATCGGCATAGAGCAGAATCTAAATCACAATACAATATGACAAATTTCCCGACCCCAAAGGCGGTTGATTCTATGATGCTTTATGTCAAAATACATTCCACCCAAAATACATGTGATTGACAGGAGGAAAAAGTATAGTACATTAAAAACAATATAGTTCAACAACTGACCCCATTAGTCCAGCAGCATAATGAAATGATTGTTAAGTTTTATCGCCTTGTCAATTGAAGATGATGTTACATAATGACAATTATCAAAGTTAGCTAGATCTACTAGTATATCAAGAAACCAAAAAGAAGGGGTGGGGTGGGGAGAGAAGAATGAAGTAAGTTATTAGTATCTGTAGTTTTGGTTTTCAGTACAGCTGTATATTCATTTTAATTTCCTTAATTTCCGTTAGGTCATCATGGATTGGAGCATTTGTGTACTAGTAATCTGCCAGGAACAAACACAAGAAAAACTTAAAGGTCCTATATATACACTTTTGGGAGAGTGACTTGAAAAAAATGTTCAGGATATCACATTTTATGCATAATATGTGTAGGTCTGGGGGCATTTCATGAAGCATTTTGTCTGACAAGTTGTCGGACAAATTTGCTCTCTGCCAATCAGATGCAAGGATTTCTGTAGTTTGTAACAGTTTGTCAGAAAAATATTTGACCAAACTGCTTCATGAAATGCCCCCCCCCCTGTTGTATCACAAGACATCCTACCATATACAGTTTTTGCAATCAAAGCAAACATATAAAGAGATATCAGTATTTTTCTCATTAAAGCATAAATGCGGACGGTTTAGTCTGGAAACATGTTATCATAGAAATATTGTTCACATTTTGTGTTATTGACAATACTTAACATTGATTATACAGATTCATTTTTACAGAGGTTCTTTCTATCCGTAACTCACACTTAAGAATAATTTTCAAGCACTAATTTTGGGGTTTTGCCTTTAATTATCCACAAAAAGGAGGACTCAATGCATAAAAGGTGTATGCTTTATTTTGGGAAAATGTTGAGGAGATCAGGAAAATTATATATATTGATGTAGATTTTGGACCTGAAGGAGCAGGTGAAGCATTTTTAAGAAACAATGCCTTGTGGCATCGTTCTTATCATCAAAAATTGATAATGACAAACTCAAATGAAAATTGGAGGGGGGAAGAAAAGACGAACATATTGACATGAGACAGCTTGGTAAAGATTAAACGCTAAAATAGACAATGCAGCCTCTTTTCTCAGTTCATACTTATCCAGAGTGTGTGCTTTCTTTCCAGTACCGGTATTATTATTTAGATAGGTTAGGGGAATCCCTTTGAATTGTGTGATACATCATTTTAAAGCTTACAGTCTGCTCTTTTGAGGACAAGTCCACCTTCATGCACACATGGATTCAGTGAATACAACAATATTAGTAGGACACATCACAGAAAGCTTGGAAAAATCGTACAATCCGTTCAAAAGTTATGATTTTTAAGGTATCTGCACAGTCGCGGCGGGATGAAAAGACTACCACAGTGCATGATGTCACATGCGCACATTCTAAGGAAAATAAAATGAGAATTTCACAAAACCATACTTTTTGAATAAAGTTCACATAGTTTCTTTGACTTGCTACTGACGTATGTCAAGGGTAATATTATTCCCCCTGCCTTCTGAAAGAGAAGTTGAGTATCCTTTTGTAAGCGAAAATAATTTATGTTGAATTGTCTTTATTCATTCTTTATATCATTGTACACATGTGACATTACAAGGTATAGTAGTCTTCTCATCCAGCCTCGACTGCATGAGCAGAAACTTCAAAAATTCATAACTTTAGAACGGATTGTCCAATTTTCCTCAAACTCTCACTGATGTGTTCTACTATTGTTGCTGCATTCACTCAACCCACATGCTATAAAGGTGACAAATCTTTGTCTGGCGACTTTTTTGTTGATCAATTATACCAACCCTGATGGAAATCTCTTCAAATTCATAAGTTCTGAAGTCTCCTTTAAGTTTAACCAAAATCTATATATGTAGTTGCCATGGCAACATACCACTTAACACTAATGAAAAGTATTTCAAACCTGTATACATCCCGTCGATCAGTTGTACCTATTCAAATGGAATCTCTTCCAAACTGGAAAATAGCCTCCTGTAACTACCTTCAATTAAAAACCCTAGTTTTGGGTTGCCATGGCAACGCACAAATCAACAATTATATTTGACCCCTGGTTTATACTCTTAGTACCTTCTATACAACATTCATATCAAATTTTGTGAAAATTGAATCTTCCTACCTGGAGAAATAAACAAAAACATGATTTTTAGAAAAAGTTCATTGACCTTTGACCTTTGACCTTTGGAAAATTCACTCCAAATTCAATCAAAATATTTTACTTGTTTTCAATATTCTTCCTGCCAAGTTTTATCCAGATTTGATATTCCTGACCTGAGAAATAGCCAAAAAACCTGTTTCACAAATAAAGGTCATTGACCTTTGACCTCTGACCTCCTTCCCAGCATCAATTTTCTTGGAGCACCCTATTTTTTGAGAAGGTACATCATGAAGTACCTTTGGTGAAAAAATCATGCTTTTGTCCGCCGTGTCACGATAATTTCACTAAGCCACCCCACTATAATGAGAGCCAGATCACTGAATATCAATTTCCCTATTAATGTGTATAATATTATTGTTAATGTAAGGATTCAATATGCATGTCTACATATAAACACACACACACACACACACACACAAACAAACACTACATATATATCTAATGAATACAATAAGAGAAAAAGACTGTGTGTGTGCGTGTGTAAGATGTTTCAACATCTTTATATTTCTTTACATCTTTCAACATCTTTATAAATCAAGTGACCTTGTTTTATAAATATTATATCGTAATATATACGGAAATACGGAACTAAGCAGGAACTAGGCCTGTAACATTATTTCGTGAATTCCTTTTTTTATATGTTGCGATATATTCTGTACACGTATGCATAATTAAAACTATTACGTAGTATTAGTTTATGTTCAGATTTCTCCTTATTTGCTTGTAGTCAAACACACACGGCCGCGACCAAGGCCAAAAAGCTTGGCGACCAAAGTGCGGTATTATCATGATTATGATCAGGTGTTTACATCTGATGCACAGTTCGGGGTTAGATTTAACACCATGGGTGTTAAATGTAACACATACAAGTGTCAATACAGGACCACGCCGACAGGTGTAGAAAGTATGTTGTGTTGGTGTTGTAAAGTGATTCATCTGCCACTTCGTGGTGTAGTGAGGTTAATTGACAATGTAGCTGGTGATATTTTTGACACTGCACTGGTGTTAATTCAACAATGACACTACATGGTGTTGATTTGACACTGCTGGTGTTAATCCCAATGGTATAACACCCTCCCAGCGTGAATAGGAGACCACACCCTCTGGTGTTACTGCGGTGTAAATGTATGTGTTCACATTCTTTCTTTTTTTTTTCTTCAAAAAAGCAAGTACTTTACGGGAATTCTTGTTCGTCTTGCTGAAGTTCAAAATCAAAAAGAAGAACAAGAACTGATTACCTGTTAAGAACAAAGATTTCTGTTTCGAAGTGACACCGGTGTGTTTTAATGTAACACCACAAATGAGCGCCGAAAACTGAACACCTGAACAATTGAAACGGTGTTTCATGTTTAACACCCACGTTTTGCAGTGTAGGAAGGGATTTATTCTACGACTCTAGCCTCAACCTTGCCGCTGACTAAGGGTGTGCTACTCACCTGTGTTTATTATAGTACATGCTCCAGCGGCAGGAGAGAGTACACTGTGTTAAATTAAATCAATTCCATTATCATAAGCTAGGATTTGCGGATGATAATTGTGAATTATTTTATTCAGTGCGTGGTTAGGCATGGAGTTACAATGATATACATGTAGTGTTGAATTCTAGAGTCAATTCAAACACTTTATAAAATGGGCCAATGCAGACGTGAATTTAGAAGACTGATACCCTTCAAAAGAGTCTGAATGTTGGGTTAATCGATAGTAAAGTAAGGTGGCCAAATCATATCTATAACCATATATGCGAAAAGTGCCAGACTATAAGAAAAAGCGTAAAAACATGGGCTATTCATTTCCGCCATTAATAACTTCTTATGAATTTTTACAAATTAACAAGCAGCCCAGACATATTTGCTAGTATGTGTGGGTATGTATCCGTATTTCCTTGCTTTTGTTTGTGTGTTTGTCGGTCTGTGCATTCACAGTAATGATATCCTGATGTGAGATATAAATAATCATTCTCGCGAGTGCTTCCTGTCAAGAGAAGAACAGGAAAGACATGGCATGAATGATAGAAAGAAAAAAAATGTACCTTAATAGGAACTGAAATCGTTTTTGCGGATGACGGATGTTTTTCAACTTTCCTTTTTGGCCATCTCCGCGTCTTTGTCTACGCTGTTAACGTCAAATTTTCACTGAGCAAGGCTTGTTTCCTTCCTTTCCATTATACTGATGTAGTTCTTTATTTTTCTGCTACTTCCGTGGCTTTCCTAACCCTTTTCTCCTTTCATATTCCGTGTTGTCTTTTGGTGTGCTTTTTTTTTGTCTGTTAACTAGTCTTTGATAGCTAAATTGCGCAGTGTGAGTCTCATGTCTCATTCAGAATATAGTGCGGTCGCTGACGTGCGATTGAGCGTTGAATGGTCGTGCTGCATCTATGACGTCAACACTTGCCTACACACTTTGTTCAAGATGATCGACTGGGCAATGGCTACATGGCGATGACGGCAAGCAGCGACGTAGCGTGAACTGGCCTTTGATCGCTCACGATGGGCGAAATGCACCCTGTATTTCTCCGTGGCCTGGGAGTAATCGATATAAGGGTTTCGCGCGAAGATTTTCGTCGGAAAAAAGGGAATGTTTTTGCACAATTGAGTTGAGGTTTACGTGTTTCTATTTTCCAATTTCTTTTCTAGAAAATTGCTAATAATGAAGAGTGGTGACTTTGTGCCCTGCGAGAAAAGCAGGCAGGAAGTTTCACCCAAGATCAAAGCTATTCTGAAGCAAAGCGTGATGACATGTCTCAGTAGATGGATATTTCTGTAGAATTCATGACCGTCTGAAGTCACTCACTCATATCTCATTTCATTTTTGTTTTAATTTCCAACAAAAATGCAATTGCACATTATGACACAAAATCAGTAAAACGATATAATCAACGGAAATACCAAGAACTATAAGGAGCAATAGATGTTGTGACTTTTATGACAAGTGTCAAATCAAAATTTTTATCATCATATTACCAGGCATCAGGCTGTTGTCTCTCAGTTATGGATTGAAAATGCGTCATGTCGTACAAGCATAATATGTTGTATTGTACAAACTCGAAGGAAGGGGTTTTCCAGCTCTGCTGGGGTCATTTCTAAGATTTACCATTCTGACATCATATTGCACTTACTGTACGGAGGGAATTTTTATTCACCATCCGCAATCTGGATAAATGAAATAAATGTATGTCTCGTAATGTCTCTCCCAGACAAATAAAAAACTAAACTTAACCCACATTTATACGACCAAACCTTTCAGATTGCACTATAGGACATCATAATATTACTTGATTGTTGCTTGATTTAGCTCAAAAGCATACAACCTAAAATGTCATATAATGAGTGATAATGTTAATAGTGACAATGAAAATGATGGAGATGATGATGATGATGATAGCAATAATAATAATGATGATGATGATTATGATAATAATAATGATAATAATAATAATCATCATCATCATCATCATCATCATCATCATCATCATAATCATAATAATAATAGTGATAACCATAATGATAACACCTCTACCACTTGGTCTTCAAAGCACTTTGCAGCATTATCACCAACCTGGTCACTGGAATCAAGAAGGTACCACGTTTCTGCACTTCCTCCAAGGAACATGCCAGCCAGGATGCATCTATATGATGTGCACAGCATTGAATCCAACCACTTTGACGTTCGTGGCTGGTTCGTGGCTGGTACATAAAGGAATGAACTAACATTGCATAGTAAAATCTAGATGACGTAAAACATCGTAAGTGATAGAGGCAATACAATCCATAGAAGCATAATGAGCTTTTGATTTCCCGCCATTTTGCATACTAATGCAATCACAGAATGACATGTACTTAACTGTGAACATAACAAAAAAGGCGATTATTTATTATTCAAAAAGTCAGATCAGACAGCTCGGGCGGAAAAGGAATTGGTACGTTCGTGTTCTTTTATGCTGATATTTGTGAGATTCTGCTATTCAAAGCCTATATAATATCCACTTGACGGCATTTTTTGAGGAACTTATCAAACACCCGTTTAGCTGTTCCAGTTTATACATATCTGATTTTCTGGGTCCAATATGTTTGCTCACACGGGAGTGGTTTTTATACCTCAATCATATTATACGCAGATGTACAGTGACATCCATTCATTAAATTTTTAAAATATCCATTCATATCGAAAATATTTTCACATGTGTATGAAACTAGTGTAAATTCAATAGAAACTGTATCGTTATTGGATGCTGACAGTAATACTATTTTATTTGCTTTTTTAATTCTTCGCGAACATAGTATAGTATTGTTGTTTTTAGCAAGACGACTTTAGAGTGGGAAAAATGAAGGAAAAAGTGAAAATCAAATCTCATCACATGGAAGTAAAGCAGAGAGAAATTCCTTTCATGAATTTGTCAATTATCTATTGCTTTTCCAGACTGCTGAATAGCACTTAAAGGGTGTGTACAGTTCTGGTTGAGGTGAGGATTTAGCTTTTAACGTTTTGCGAGATATTCAGAAACCACTCTATGAGATGTCAAAGAGCATGCAATTCTAAGGGGTATCGAAAGTTTATTTATGAAAATCGGTTTTGAAATGGCTGAGATATCCAAAAATGAGGTGAAACAAAGTAATCCTAATAAAAGGCGTGGCCTGTCGCCTTTTATTATTATCACTTTATTGGATATTTCAGCCATTTGAAAACCAATTTTCATCAAATAAACGTTGAATCCTTCTTAAAATTGTGTGCTCTTTCATATTTCATAAGAGTTTGCTCATTATCTCACCTATATAGGAATGTTATAAACCTGAATCCCCACCTCAACCAGTACTGAACAGTCTCTTCAATAATCATTTAGAAGACAAATTCACCTCAAACTGTATTTGACTGTGTGTGTTTGGTATATAAACGATGGTTAATACCGGATATTTAAATCAAGACGTCAAAGAATGAGAAACCAAACACTGTTCTATGTCTCACGCAAGAGCTGTTTGTGGTTGTAGATCATCCTTCGGTCTTTAGCATTAGTACTTTGCATGCATGGGAAAATGATATATGAAATTTAAGATCCATGCTGTCGTGGTCGACATAATAGTTATGATAATACTAGTATACATGCAATTAATTTGTTAGTCACGAAACGAGACTTACACAAGATATATTTTTACCGTGATGTCAGTACGTTCAGAGAAACGCACTTGAAGATGTTACTACGAATTGACAGTCTATAGAGGTTACTTTGATTTGGAAATTGCAACGCGAGCTTCACTCTTTGCAATCAAAATGTCAAAAAAGAAGAAAGAATCACGGAAGTTGAGATTTCGTACATTTAGAAATGCATTCTCTGCATTTTTTTTAAAGCAGTGTCAATGTTTGCTCTTCATATCATACCTTTTAGCAGGATTTGGAGGAAAATATAGTGCACACTACCTCACCCTTTCCTCTCCATAATATTTTCTATCTTTCTATTTGTTTATCTTTTTCTATATCCATCTGACTATCTATCTATCTTATTTATTCCAAAAAGTATGTATTATATTATATTACATTATATATATATATATATATATATATATATATATATATATATATATATATATGTATGTATAATTATGTGTGAATGCGTGTGTGCGTATGTGTGTGTGTGTGTGTGTGTGTGTGTGTGTGTGTGTGTGTGTGTGTGTGTGTGAGTTAGTTGTGCGTGCGCGTGTTTCCTTGTTTCCTATATTGTGACTTTCGATTTTGCAATCTCGCTGTATTTTTGGGATGCACCTGTTATAAATAGCACTGTGGGGCGGAACTCACTCCCGACGTGTTTCACAATGGTGATGCTGATGAAATCCTATATTGGCAACCAGAGTAACCCAAAGACGGAACTCTTAAATCCATATTTGAAAAGTGAATTAAATTCATGGAAAAAAAAACAATATGTGTAAAAAACAAACAACAACAACACACAACTAAGTGTGATATGATACACAGCGAGACAAAAGACAATGTCTTTGAAAACGAAAAGTGCATATAGGTTGAATTATTTTTTGTAACATTGTACAGGCGAGTATGCTCTGTTCTAAAAAATGTATATACGTATAATACGTCATAAAAATGGCGGACTTGATGTTGTGTTTGTAGGCATGCGTGTGTATAGTCACATGATTATGCACTATTGCAGTATCTGAACTGCCATAAAGATTTCCACTCGTTAAATTTAACGAACATATTATGATGATACACTACACATACTTGCATACGTGCAAGCAGACATGTAGACAAATATAACAAAGGTCATACATACATGCATACATACATACATACATACATACATACATACAATACATACACACATACATACGTACGTACGCACACTCATCCAAACATAAGGGCATACACCCACACAAACATTACGACACACACGTAGATGGACACATGGGTATACAACAACGACAACTTTCCAAGCATAATCATTGCTCGAATATGTATTTGGAAACAGATCTTTAAAGTTCAAAGCTCAAATCGGAACCAGGAGTTTGTCTCTCTCCCACATAAGCAAATGAATCGATATTTCAAGCTTTGCCATTTGGTTGTAGTAAAAACATCCTGCGAGAACAAGGCTTGACATTTGAGGAAGAGAGAAATGGTACATTAATCACTAGTTTTTTTCCACATCTTGTAGAACACGCGGCATTTTGCAAGTAGCTCACCTTTGAAGCAGAATGATCCCCAAAGGGCAAACTAGTGGGATGAAAATGCAGGAAATAATGTGTTTGATGAAGTAACAGCATTGCTGTGAGCAAAGAAATAACAACAAGATAGAGAGAGGAAAACGGAGACAATAAATGTATCCGCCTTGGCTTACCTTTTACTCTCATGACCCTCTTTTCATTCAATCTTTTTCAATTCCGATTTTTTCCCCCCTTTTTTCCCTTTTTTTTTTTTCCTGCGGGCGTTACAGAAGTAGGTGGAGTGTTGCGAGCGATTTATAGCGCCAGCTACGGCACGTTTCCCTCCCACAAAAATGCATAATAGTGAGTGAAAACACTGTTCACAATCTGGGAGAAATTTGCTGCTGCTGCTTCTCTATAGTGCTACATGAGAAACACTCCCAGCCATTTCATATCCATGGAATGAAGTATAGGAGTACCAATCTCTTACTATCTGTAAGACACGGTCGAAGTGAGAGTTTACTGTGTATCATTAAGTAGGCAAAATTCCGCTTGTGTTCCTAAATAACATGTATACAATCTGCCACAGTCCTGCCGTTTCTGAACCAACTGCATTCGTCTTTGGAACAATCATTGGTTTTGTGATTGGATACTATAGCCTACCGCCATTGCCACTCCAGTTTGCAGACATAAGAACAAAGATGAAATAGAAATACATCTTGTATATTTTTGTTGCTAATGAATATCATGTATCTGTGTCTGTACAGCGCATAGTTGTGTTTTTTTTTATCACTCTCAAACGCTATAAACACACAGATCATAATCAACGGCATGATGATTTCTACTAGATACAATCATGCTTCTCCTACTGCCTTTATGTACCATTTACTGTTGTACAACACTACTATAAAACCTCTACTACTCTGACTCTTCGGGATTACATATAGAATATCTCTTCTGTAATCATTATGCATGAACATATCATGCCGCTCTTAATTTTTTCTATGGTTATTCTTATTATATTGTAATTCTATGTTTGATGGTTGATATAGTTATTGTTCTCTTGATTGTTGTCATAAAGTTATTTTATCAATAAGGACTGAATTAAAAAAATAACGCTTTCGTTATCTGAGACACAAACATGAAAACCTTTCGCATGATATTGCAAACGCGAGTCATCTCCTCTGTTTACAGCGATTGTTTGTTTACATTTTCAGTCGACATCAGAGAAGGGACACTCTGTCCCCGTCTCAAATAACCAAAAAGAGGGACACGGGACTTCCTTCCTTCCTGCTCGTATAGCACGAGGAATATTTCACTGCCCCCATCGAAATGATACCTCATGATAATAGAATTTGTTGATACCTTCGTATCGCATCGCTGAATATCAAACAAACTATACTCTCGCATGCCCGTGTATAGCTTTTGGGATGCTCTCGCTTGGGTGCTGCCCATCCATATCGGGATACCCACAGGATTACCGCTTCCTCTCACATGTCCACCTTAGTCCCGAGGTCTTTGCCACTCCTTCGACCCCTCCGGAAATTCAGATTTTGAAATAATTCCCGCCGTGTCCGGACAGCTAGTTAATACAGAAAAAGAAGAAGAAGAAGAGAGAGAAGAAACGACAACGTTATACACAGGGTGAGGCTATCACCAATGGGAGTCAGATTCAAGGGCTTTCTGCAAAGAGCTCGGTCTAGATTACCGGTGAGTGTGGTGTCGTCACAGACGGAAAACCATTATTACTGTCGCCTGAGCAAAAGGCACGTCTGCTCATTTGGCCACCGCCCCGATCCGGTATTGCTCGTCACTAGAGGCCGCAAGAACTCGTGACTGAAAGCGAACACCGGGTGGCATATACCCTGCTGCAAGCATTTTAGTCGTATGACGAGACCCTGTATGTGTGTATGTGTGTTTGTGTGTGTGTATTAAGCGGTATTTGTATAGCACATGAACCCAAAACTGTCAAAGACAGCGTTTATGGGTCATGGTAACAGCAGTCAAAATGGCGTCATGATGGGAAGAGGAACCCCTTTCGTATCACTACGTTCTAAGAACGGCATAACTGTTGGGCATTGAGATTTCGATAAGATAGCTTTATGATACGATTTCTACGACATGCAAATGAACAGATATTCAGAAACATAGGAAACAACTTTCTTAACCAAAAAAAAAGGAAATTATGTTTTATAGGTTGAAATAACTATATCTATTTATTCATGTGTTTAAGTCACCAGACGCAGTTACGTATGCGGAAAAGCAATACCCGCCTTCCGCTTTGTATAGATATGGCATTGCGTGTGTGCGTGTGTGAGCCAGAGGTGAGTTTTATTTTACGTGTGAAGGGCATGTCTGTGCATTTATATGAATGTGATGTGTTAAATATTCGAGGACGGGGGAGATTAATGATTGACAAAAAACATATGATTATTCCAAATACCATGATAAAGTAAAATCAGAATGTGATATAGCCTATACTATAGTTTCTTGTTTTACTTATTCTTTATGACGGCCATAATTATCGTCTCAAAGTAGACGGAGAAGAGAAGGAGGAGGGGAGGGGAGGGGGTTAAAGGAAGGGGAGGGGAGCGGAAGGTCTCGGGAAAGAGGTGCACGTGCTTCTCCTCGATCCCCGCTCATCTCCTTTCCGCCATCCTAAAAATAACATGGGGGATAAATCTGCTCACAGGTATGTAGATATTTAGGCGGCAACAGACTCGTCTACTCCTCAAAGACTTGTTGCCAACTAGGATGTCCCAACAAGGATATGAAGGACAGAAAAGAAAGTACGCCCAGTAACCTGATTGGTAGAGGCAATTCTGTTGTCATGCTTGATTAAATGCAACCCAAAATATTCTTGTCATAGAGGGCGTATTTCTGTTATTGTTTTTGTTAGCATCTTAATACAGGTACATCTTCGGGTTTGCACCCTTCGGAACGCAATCATACTGTACCTATGATATTATGTATGAGAGTTGGACCATATTTACGCACTTAAGTTCCGGGTCTAACACCCCCCCCCCCCCCCAAAAAAAAAAAAAAAAATATATATATATATATATATATATAAAGAAAAGAAAGAAAAGGATTTAGATATAACGTTTTGATGAATCTGCTACTATAGTGAGACGCATTTCATCATAAATAATTACTCATGTAGCTCAAGATGACTATAGCAGACGCTCTTGTGAACGTAGAAATTACTCTTGTATAAGAGACAGAGAATACGGGATAATACCACCATTCTTCATTAACCCCGTCGGTATCATTCGAGCTAAAAACTTGACATTTGCTGGTGTCACATCAATGTAAGGTTACCATGGTAACGCCTATTTGAAGAGGCAAGGAAGCTAACAATCTTACAAAGAAAGATATATCTGGGATACGTTGCAATGCTGGATAGAATTCCAGATCAGTATCTATTATAGAGATGAATGTGATTCATTCTCTTTAAGTATACCTGTGCATTGTTATAATTTACGCGCGGTACAACATAGCAGGGTCTGTTAGTAATTCGCTATACTCCCCATCTATTCAAGCCGTATAGCATAGCAGAATGTGTCATTATAAGTATGTTGGGGAGAAGGAGATATACATCGCAGCCATTCACCAATGTTCACTGAGATATTTTCGCCACTTAAGGTATATAAGAATGCATGTATTCCCTTTGCTCTGAAGATGTAGACTGAAATCAACCTTTAACCTTCAGAAGGGGTCGGGGAAAATTGCGTCGTGGGAGAGAAAATATATGATAATATTCTCATTGCTCTGGAGGCTTGTTATGATATACCCTTTGGCCAGGGATCAACGTGGGAGTCAGAAGCCAGGAGAAATGACAAACATTACAAACTACCAAATATCACACAAATATTAAATCCGATACTTTGCCCGTTGTTTGCTTTAAAGTTGGGGTTTGATTCAAGTTTTAGTTCAAGTTCACGTCTATTCCGTCTCAACAGAAAAAGAAGAACACAAGTGTTCATGGACTCACGCGACAGTAGCACTTAAAATAAGATTGTTTCTCTTGAATATGCAAAGTATTTTCGTGGACTGCTGTTTTGTCTTTAACCTCCCTTTCATTGATAACGGAAACGAACGTTCTAAAAGAATATTGTATGTAATTTCCTGTCCTTGAGTTTTAGTTATGTATTTACTTGGCGTTTCCGCCTTCGGGTTAGAAATAATCACGAGGAATATAGACACAGACACAAATATTTTAATCACGCGCGTTGATGTATTGGCGTATAGCAACGTACACCGTCAGAGAGTTCTCATTGTTAAAGATAAAGAGTAGTGTAACAATGGTAGAGATATTTACACGATGATAGTGCGTTATGATAAAAACATTTTGCAGACATACCGATATGTGTACACAGCGACAAAATTATGATGTGAACCATTGAAATATCTATTAGATATCTACTGCTCACAATGCTGATTATTAATTAAACTCTTATGATTATAAAATCAAATCTAAAATGTTGATGAAGAATACTATACACTTTAATGCATCGTGTGTTCTACAATCTTTTTTTTTTGTGTGGCTGTGTAATGTCGTTGTGTTGTATTTGTTTTTAGCTCAGCCGCTCTTCATATATTAAATATATAGTTTTGAATTAAGCTGATAAACGTAATGAAACAAGTTTTACCAAAAGTGTGCGACTTTCTCTTACAGCCACATTCCATTTACATGTCACATTCCATTTAGTATATGAGGAGAGAACAATAGGGCTAGAGCGAAATTAGGCACAGACCAGAAAGTTAAACATGGTCAGGTGCGTTCCAGGGCATGTATAACACCAGCAGCCATCCATCTGTATAAGGTGAAAGCCGGTCATCCCGTAGCTGACCAAACGTCTGCGAGAGAGGTTGGAAACGCCCAACCGCAGGAAGACGGGGCATTCGGCCCACTGCGTGTCCGTCGAGTGGTGTTTACAGGAATTTGTGGAGCCCCTGGATGGTATCTTAATCAAGCTGACTACCACCGGTGGACAATCAAAATTTTCCCACGACCGGAGGAAATGTTTTGCGCCCGAAAAAATTATGTATACATCTTAAAAAACAATAGAATCATAGCGCAGAAGACGTCGATTCTTGTTTTTGTCGTGTCTGTTTCCGTTCTATATACTCCGACCCCAATGTCTGCCTCACCGATTCTATAATATAGATTTGACGGAGAGGGAGAGTGGAAGTCAACGATCGACGGAAGAAGACTCAGAGAAGGGCAAAAGGTTTTCAGGAAATATCCTAACGTGTCAGATATATGTATTTCAATTTTAGGTCATCCCACCGCGAAAGGCACACCCATGTTCCAAGGTCTCTGACGCTTTTGCTGACATAGACATTAAAGTTTCATTGAATATAAAGTTAGAAAGAGATGCAATTGCATTAGATATTGTTATATATCCGATTCTTTTATGTCTCTTAATTCATAAGTCAGTGGAAGTAATGATGTATACTAGCACCGATAAGCCTTCCATAAGCTTTATTTTACCAACATGTTGTTGTTTTTTACCACTTCTATCCTCTAAACTTTCATAAAAATTACATTATACCAAGCTTACACAAAAGAGAATCGATTAAGAATAAAGCATGTCTAACAAGAAAATTTAAAATCCGCGTCAAAGGAAATAGTCAAAGGAACTAAAATGGTAAAGCAAACATTGCATATAATTAAGATATGATCCAGTGTATCTCTATCCGACTCTATGACGTTGATATGATATAACCCACTGTTATGAACGCAGTCCCCTACCACACTGATATTATTGAACAGAAAGGTCATTGGGTAACTAACTCAGTATAAACAAAGACATGGATTTGCTGCCGTGAATTGGTCAGCCATCCCTTATACCTTCATATATTCATGTGAAATTACCCCTGCCCATACACCGGGTACGATCATGAGCAATATTCCCATGCAGTGGTAAACGAAAGGTTTCCTGCGCGTTGTTGTTGGCAAGAACAAGACTATTTCTTATAACATTTTCATATCTTATACGTATTATCCGGGTACGCCATGGCAGAGAAAAGCCATGTTGATTGTATGTACGCAAAATTAAGGGGTGTACGTTACGAGACCACGAGTCATACAGCCTACGAGTTAAAATACAGCCCACGAGTCATACAGCCTACGAGTTATACAGCCCACGAGTCATACAGCCCATGAGTTCAACACTAAGCAAACAAGGTCCACGAGACCGACACATTAAACCCCATGTTGTATCTGTCGAACTCGTGGGCTCTTTTTACTTAGTGTCGGTCTCATGGGCTTTATTTGCCTAGTGTCGAACTCGTGGGCTGTAGGACTCGTGGGCTGTATAATTCATTGGTGTCGGTCTTGTGGGATGACCCCAAATTAAGACGTTACCACAAAAATGTAACATATTCTCAGCTGAACAGATGTGAAAAGATTGGAAATTTGAAAATCATGAGGGGGAAAATGGCTACAGGAAAAGATAAGGTTTTTGTTCATTTAAACATCAGGTTTTAATGTCTGTCTAAGTTGATGCATTATCTGGTGTGGTTGACTATAATGCAATGCTGTTATGAAGAATGTAGAGATATTGATCCATTGATTAATGTTTATGATCATCATTAACCTGTGTCCTACGTATTATATTACATGTAATCATTTTGTCGAGTATCAAGTTACCCGTGATAGTACCATTGTTGACCGCCATGTCACGGGGACTCGGATCGCTCTTTGGGTGTCAACGAAATGTAACTTCCGCCATCTGAAATATCAAAGAAAAAGCAGAAAAACTGTGTTCACATCACCCCTCTCAGACGGCGAAGGATAGACATTCAAATCGATGAATTTTTGCGTCCAGTTTTTTTTTTTTTTGCAACTGATTAACAACTTGCCTTTCATCGGCGTTAATAAGCACTGATTATCCAATATTTCAGTATAGTAGCATGCATAATAACCCCAAAGGAAAAAAAACCAAACACACACACACAAATCCCTGAATAATCAGTGCTTGTTTACATCGATGAAGGGCAATATTTTGTCAATCAGTAGCTATGAAGGAGAGAAATGTTCCACCAGATGATTCAGGTGAAGTCTAAATTTGTGTTGTTCGGAAAGAGTCAGCCGGATACCAAATGCTTTGTTTATTTGTTTGTTTGTTTGTTGTTGTTGTTGTTGTTGATTTCTGTGGTTTTTTTTTTGGGGGGAGGGGTTGTTTTTGACAAGCCCTGTGTTTGTCAAATACATTCGATCGTAAAGACATTGGCAAAAATAACATGATTGTAATTGATTGATTATTCCTTCTCTTCCTTCAGAAATTCGAATTTTAAAGTCTATGTATTCTTTCAAGAAAGCTGTAAAGACAATGCTGCTCTCTGGATATCAGTGATCTTATAATGTCATTGCAATTGTATTGTATGTGAAAATCCCTTGTTGAATTATCGCCGTTCAGAATTCATTGCGTAATGTTATGTAACCGACCATGACCTGTAACTGTTCACCTGTACCTCGGTGAGAAAATACTTTGCCATGCATGCTTTACTATTCAGTGATCCAGGTGATCTCACTTTGTGTATTAGCGAAAGCAGACAGACCTCTCCTCTCTCCTTTCTCCTATCCTATCTCTATGCAAGTCATCCCTACCCTTATTTTTCTATATGTTATGTATCATGTACGAGGGCTGCATGCAAATCAAGCAATGCTTAAGCTGTAGCCCTTCTGCGTTATTCATTGCATCACTGATAATTATGTTCTGTTGTACATTTTAAAGGCAATGAAGAAACTGTATTGCTGTACATTCTAAAGGTAATGAAGAAACTTACCTTGTTAGCAATTAATGTTTATGTATATCCATTTGTATGTATGGTACCATCAATGTATATGATATATGTGTATGTATCTGCATGAGCAATGATATAATGCAGGAACCAATAAAATCAAATCAAATCAAATCAAATCAAATTATGACATGTCATTTTTCGAGTGATTTACGCTTTATAACAAGCTCCGCTTTTCAGTAGATCATTCTTTTCATTTTTTTTTTGCTAACACCGCAAAGTATGCATTCTTTAATATTCATTCGTTCATGTAAATTATTGTATAAACACTTTATGATCTGCATTGCTTACAAGTTGTTGTTAACAATACACTGTATGTAAACTTTACTTTTCTGTTGGATGGAAATAAAAGTTCAATTGAACTGAATTGAATTAAAAAAATATAAGCTCTTAAAACTTTCAATTCTAAGATATGAGTCATCGTATGGTAACCACATGCATATAAAATGTATAGATGTGGGACATGACCACATTGTGTGTGTGTGTGTGTGTGTGTGTGTGTGTGTGTGTGTGTGTGTGTGTGTGTGTGTGTGTGTGTGTGTGTGTGTGTGTGTGTGTGTTTGTAATTCAATCATATTGCAACAAATTTCAATCTGAAGCAAATGTCTAGTTCACGGCCGTCTCAGTGATTATTACGTTATGACTTCTGTACATCATGATCGTGAGGAAGAAAAAAAAAGGAAATGAAGGAAACTCTGTCACCCTTTTCCGCTGATTTTTTCTTAAAATCTACACCGCATGTAACTGGGCGGGAGCCCTCTGTCTAGAACAAATTAGAATTTACTCATTGGAAGTGAAGTAACTCAAAACATGGTCAACAAAACAAAACAAAACATAACATAACAAAACAGACAAGTTACATGCAGCCTTCGATCAAGTAGTTGATGTAGAGTTCTTGACAAATAGTTGGCATCATAATTGAGATTTGTCGTCATGAATTAGGTATTTATCATAATGTCCACAGTTATGCTTGCCGAGTACTTCACTGATAACGATGAACGGTGTCTTTTTACTTTCAGAGTACATTCATAAATTCACCTCGAAAGGAACAGTGATTTTTTTTCCCTCTCAAAAATACCATGATACCATTAATCTCTATCGAAAAGGTTAGACTGTTATATCAACCAAACCTATTGTTACTATTATGCGCCTAAATTCCGCAGAAACGATAACAATTTGTTGATGAAAATTGGATGAGAATGTAGGAAGATATTAAGTTTACTATATATGGTTTTCGTTCTTATGTTTTTCCTGGAAAGAGAATCGAGTATGGCAAAACCTTCAGTGAATTTCCTCTCATAATAATTATGCTGATGAAGATCAGGGTATACTAGGCACGGTCACTGACGGTGCTGTGTGTATTGAATTCGGATTAGGGGGAGCGGCAAAGAAATGGCGACGAAATTCGTGAAAACTGTTATTAACAAGCGTTGTTGAGCCGCACAAATGATTAAAAAATGTTATTAACAAGCGTTGTTGAGCCGCACAAATGATTAAAAACTTACGGGTTCTCTATTCATATATACATACACTAACCCCTCCCTCTCCTTCTCTCTCTCTCTCTCTCTCCTACCCTCTGCTGTTCTAATTTCGGCAGTGAATGTGAAATTGCATTCAAGAGTCGATTCCCGGTAAAAAGCGTTCGGTTTGGTTTTTAGCATTTATACAATGAAAATCTAATCAAAAGGGAGGTCGAGTTTCGTTAATTGCCTGGTTTCATGATCATTACAATAGCTTTTTCCTGGGATCTTGTCCAAATTCCACCAAATTTTATTTTGTAGATGACACTTTTGTAGCCTAGCTTTTACCGGCTCTTCAGATTTTACTGTGAAGCTCGTCGGTGCTTGACAGAGAGAAGTGAAAAATTTCTCCTCGAAAGTCATCTCTGTCCAATGTCTGTCTCTTCAATTATCGAGGCGGTGTCAATTTGAATGTGACAAGGATAGTATTATAGATGAGTTGTAATTTCAGACAATAATGATATAAATAAGATCCTTTTTATAATCTCTTTGTACTCGTATAATTATATCCCATAGGTCTATATCACTGGATCCCTCATTCTATACTGTCACACTTATTTTCAATATGACTCATTGATGAAAGTATTATTACCTTTCATTAATTAATCAATTCATTCATTTATTCATTCATTCATTCATTCATTCATTCATTCATTCATTCATTTATTCATTCATTCATTCATTCATTCATTCATTCATTCATTCATTCATTCATTCATTCATTCATTCATTCATTCATTCATTCATAAATTCATTCTATTTCCATTTCCAACAGAAACATAAATTGGTACAGATATTGAATGCATAAATTCACACTCCAATGTACAATAAACGGAATTTATAAGTTTGCAAAATATTCTGGGTATATTACGGAAATGCTGGAAATGAGGATGAATCTCCCCCTCCCCCTCAAAAAAAGAAAAGAAAAGAAAAAGAAGTAAAAATGAACAATGCTTGTGTAGGATGTTTTCCTCCAAAGGTGATTATGATTGATATACTGGTATAAAAAGCGTAAAGTGTAAAACTCCATTACATAAACGAACTGAGAATAGAATCCCGAGCTATTCTTAAATAAACACCCATGACAAATCCCTTTAGTCATGCAGAAGAGACGGGTGAGAGAGAGAGAGAGAGAGAGAAAGAGAGAGGGGGAGAGAAACTAATTATATATGTGGTGTGAAAATAAAAAGGTAGATGACTACAACAATACAAGAAACTGTAGAAGCCGCTGATCATTTGCTTGAGTTCAAAAAAAATAAAGTTTGATGCTCAATATCTTTGAAACCATTTAAGAATTAGTATCTTTTTAACGATTTCTTAATGTGTTCTCGATTTCATAATATTTTTGAATGAAATATGATTATGTAATATTAATATATGAACCTTTAGATTCTTTCAGGTTCAATCTAGCAACACAATTGCAAAACTCTAATTTTTTTATATATACAATCACACACATAAGACACACACACAAACACACACATTATGTAACATTTTTCAGGAAATAGAAAGAAAGAAAGAGTAAAAAGATTAAACTTCAGCTGGGACGTAAAGTCAAATTAAGAAATGAACAAACAAACATGCACTGAAACGTGTCACCAGCAACATCAGATTGCTAGATTGTGTATGTATGTGTGTGATTTTGTTGTTATTTCTTATTCTCTGGCACAGACTCCTGTTTTGTTTTGTTTTTACACATGTGTGGGTGCGTGTATACATAAATATATATATATATATATATATATATATATATATATATATATATATATATAATTTATATATCACAAAAACAAAAGTGGCGCATTCGTGTGGGATAAATCTTTCTTGCAGAGATGGCTTCACTGGACATGATGAATTCATGTATCATGGGTTCGGCTTCAGGTTCAGATTACGGTTACGGTTCAAGTTGCATAGCATAAATCAGAGATGTGTGACCTCCGCTGATTAAGTTAAGGTCAAATAATAAAAATATTCTCAGTAAAACTCATTAGAATGTTCCTCTCATTTCCAGTCGCTCCTGACCTTAGTAATTTTATAGCGAATGTACAATATATCAGATAGATTTTTCCTAAAAAGCAGACAGGAAAGCAAACCTTTTAGTTCGTAGAACTTGTATAGCTGCTGCCTGAAGATCTATATCTATCTATATATCTATCTGTATTATATCAATCTACCCTTCTCTCTCTCTCTCTCTCTCTCTCTCTCTCTCTCTCTCAGTACACACACACACACACACACACACACATGATATCTATCATATGTATATGTAAATATTATGTATTGCAGTTATTCGTTTTCTACAATGAAGCTTGGAAGAAAATACGTTTCAACATTTTAACGAAAGTGATGTAACGAAAGTAAAGCAGTATGATTTGACAACTGAATAATTGGCCCATCAATCGTTTACTCTTTTTTTTTTCTTTCTCTCAAGCTTGATCTAAAATGGATACTGTATCTTGTCGAGTGATGTGACAAAATGCTTGTGATAGATTGTCGATCTCTCTCTCCGTCTCTTTCTCTCTGTGTCTTCAAGTGACTTTACGGCTTAAAGAAAGTTGAGGGAATGTCCTGCAAGGTGCTTTAATACTCCCACTCACTCCAACTATCAAGCTAACCGAGTTCTAAGTGGTATCAAGCTTTGTAGAGTCATGTGATATAACATAGGCCTACTATCACTAATTATAACTCATACGCATTTCTCTTCATAGTTTTTGCAGTCATCATTATCCCTTCAGATATTGAAAATGAAATCATTTTATCACGGGTTTTTTTTCATATACACATCTATAGCAGTTTTTCCGCGTGAACGTGCCCTACTGTTGTTACAGTAGTTGATATTAATATGTACTGCTTTAGTCTCGTGGACCTCGTATAAGCCTGACGTTTAGGCGTATTTCTATCTACTTAATTATCAGCAAACCAGCCCGTGAAAGGAAATGTAAAAGATCAGTATTCCACACTGTGAGAGATAACGGAGATAGCTGCCGAGGCGACTCCATTTTCAGCACGAAATAATGATATTCACGCCACGCTGACGTCATCACCTACGCACGAGCGCCATTCTATTTATAGGGTGTTTCCCCGAACGTACTTCCGGTTTCTGGTAAAGGGAGTTGCTAGTCTTTTTCACTGTCCCCGTAGTTCAAAACATTTTAGTTTTGATAAACATTGAGTTTGTGTACGGAATTAAAGTTCTTTTACGTCAAAAATATATATCATATATTGCATAAAAGATATAATTCATACCATTAGACCGATGAGGGGACGAAAAAGTCAAGCACACATGTCCTCATGCGCAACATGGTCTCAACTGAGAAGACTATTACTAAGTGGCGTGCGTTTTGTGTACGTCGGGCCCTCTACGTGTATGAACGCCACAAACACACACAAGCTCACACAGCATGCACGCATCAGGAACCATACGGCTTTGCGGATAATTGTGCGACACACACGGGCGATAGAGACTGACTTACGATTCGCTAAAATGTATTGACTAGCTTGTAAATTGCGTTGTTGCGAACTTACTCATTCACTCACTTTAGTCATAGACCGGCTCGCTATTAGGACGTGGATACTATGACATTACTGCAGCGCTAACTCGAATACAAAAACGTAGACCGGAATCGTTTTTTTGGAGATCTTTACACCTTTTTTTTCGTGGATTACATCGAGGTAAGTGGCTTGGACTCTTGTTCCGGTGTCTTGTTTACTACATGATCTTTTTGGTTGAAATTCGAGGACCAAATTCGTGGAAGATTGCATCCACTCCGAGCGGTGGTTAAAACTTCTTGTTCTATATACCACCACTCACCAGGTCTGCCAGCTTTTATCGCCCGTCAGGTATAGCGATGCATATGCACTTCCTGCTTAACAGCACAATCTTATCTTACATGCCTCTTAGTCTTCAAACTATTTGTCGATTTTCCCTCAACTACTTCCTAATAAGATACGAAATAACTAATGCTCTCATTTCGTAGATATTTTTGTGCACTCGCAATTTGATAAGCGTGGTGATTTTACGAACTTCACGCGTACGGGTTATATATATCTGATACCTCATCAAGTCTTCCAATCCAAGGAGTTACACCTTGCCCAATCCCATTAATCACTGAATGCGTATAAAATGCTTTGTGCAGTTTCTAGATTTATATATATATATATATTTTTTTTTGATACATTAAGATGCTAAGGCTATTTGACAAATGTATGCTATCGTGACATGTTTATGTTTTACATGGATCTTGACTGATACTGAACGATCTTGATGGTTCAGTCGAGAATTATATTCTGGTTAAGTTAAGCGTCGTATATGTGCATATAATATGTATTATGATTATGTGTATATAGGCCATTTACATATACATATCCTAATGTCATTCTCAGAGAGGGAGAGGGAGAGAGTTCGGGTAGTTGTTTTCTGTATCAACTTCCTGTTTCAAAGCTAGTTGACAATCACATGATCGTTTTCGTTTCGATTTTACGATGATTTTTCTTTAACAGAGCAGAGGTGCCTCTGATTCCACTACAAACTCGCACGCAGTTCATATTTGAGTGCTGCCTACAAAATTCCTGCCCCAAATACATAACTGAATTCCTCGCATGAGTGCACACTGTGGGAATTCTGATTCGATTTTGGCTTAGTGCGATGTGGTTTCAGTTTTTACTCGCATGCTCCTGTCGTCTGCTAGAACAGTGGGCGGGAGTGCTGATGATTGCGGCGACCAGTGGTCGGCGTGCAAGCAAAGTGTTCCGGGATAGTTGCTTGCGTCTCTCAAAGCCTCAGACGTTTTACCTGGAATTGTATGTCAAAGCGATTTGAGTCACTCACTCTTTGTACAAAATAACAAACTTTAACAGAAGAATGGAGCCTCGGGATGGAGCTCTACGAAATTTGCCTTACATAGCAAGAAAAACAGATCAGAGAATGTACTATTAATGTGTATTGTGCGCGTCACACAGCCGTTACATGAAGAAACAACTTTGCACTCTATATTATCTTCAATGGAGGACTCCTTCAGCAGCCTTTTAAACTGTGACAGGTACTGCCGAAAATATCCCCAGTGTTAACAAACCATTCAGATGTCTCGGTCGGTCTCTACTTAATCATGCAAGGCCATATAGAACAATCATGATTTCTGCTACTGGAAATATTGCTCACTGTTCTTCTTCTAGCAAAGGGGGATCACTGAGATACCTCCTTGGTGAAGAACATTGCTCAACCATAGTGGTGTAAGGTAGACCTTGAATATGTACGAGAGCTGAGGTATCAAACATCGCGACATCTTGTACTTCGATACCACCACCATATAGGCGTCCTATATTTTGTTTTTACACTGTAACGTCATTTGGAGATGATGATTCTGGGAGGAGCTGAAAAATAGATCTTTTTTATATGGTGAGAACTTGTGACACACGGCAGCAAAAAAAAACTGTCTTTACAATACCGTGTGTTGTGTATTCATATGTTTGTGTATTTTGCGTGTGAGTGTGTGTGTGAAAGAGATGGAGAGGGAGAGAGGCGGGGAGGGAAAGAGCATCTTTTAAGGTTATCGCGGGTGTAACAAACGAGCAACCGAACGACTCGAGCGATTCCGGGACGCTGAGTCATGTACGCCATCAGACAATGGGCACAAAAACTTGTGGAATGTGTCGTTTGTATTGACATATTTTCTTTGTATACGGTGCACTGTTTGATATGCTCCCAATGGCTTGGTTTCGCGCCAGGCGGCAAAGAGATCTTTCGTTTTCGCCCTATCACGACTTCAGATCCTATGGCTTTGATACGCTGAATTTGTGGATTCAGTGCAGCAGTCGCTCAGCGAGTGTTTTGTACTCAAAAGGTGTGCGAAAGGGACACCAACATTTCACTTGTTTATCACGACTGTTTGTATCGTGTTTTGGAAAAGTGATCTGCTTCTACAGGGTGGATAATTTATAGATTTAGTGTAGACAATCTACATTATCAACAAATGTCATTTTTGTTCTTGCCATAGACTATATGAAGAGCAAATTCGCACAGCATACCCAATCCAATTGAATATTATGCTCATCCGAAATATGAACATTATGATGATATACGAAAAGGTTAACCTTCGGGTTTTTTTTTCTGATGAAATAATCAGTCATTGCCATAATGTTCGACTCATGTTTGTGTATACACTGTTTTTGCCTCATAATCCCAGAGAAATTGAAATATTAATGTCTATGTTGAGAAGGAAACATATGGTATGCTGATGTACATGTGCTGGTATCATTATGCGGCATAGCAGCCTTTGCTATCAGAAAAAAAAAATCCCAATCCACTCTGTTTTATGCTGATCAAGTGCAAAGGACAGGGAAGAGAAACAACGCACAGACATGACATGATAAACACACTAACAAAAATACAACATGGTTGTCCAGGCACATAATGTAAGCAGTAGGCCTATCTACTACGATGAAGGAATAGAAAGTGTGAAGTCGGACAAGATCGAGACCGTCAGTGTTTTTTTTTACAACATTTTGTGACTGCTATTTCTGTTGTATAGTTCATAGCACTATTACTATAGGCCCTACTATACGACTACTACCACAACCACAACTGAGCAATTATATCTTCTTCAATTTACACGTGTATTATAAGTTAACTGCCACTGTTTCTTTGTCTACCGCTGTTGGTCACACATATACCACTATGTTTAAGTGCCATACTTTTTACTTGCTTACAGCCATCGTGACAGATGGAGCTGTTGCTATACTCGACACAATTATATTAAAGAATCCATGGCAGTTACTGTTGATAATGCCGCTGGAGACTGCAGCCATACTGAGTTCCCAAACGCATGGGAGGCTCCTACTAGTATTGCATTTGCGACGAGCAATTCAATATTCTGTGGAATGGTTAGCAAGCAGACTGCCGGAAGCTTCACTGTGGCTGCCCTTTTCCGTTGACAGTGAAGGCAGATGTATCTTTTCCCCATCGAACAAAGGATGGTGTAAATTCCTGTTACCCTATTTATCGACATTATCCTATAGCCAGTTCTATTCTGTACCTGTGGGATTACCGAACCGACCAGGACCGCTAAACAACGTTATCGTATGTATACTTTATCAATGTCCCGGATTGTACGTTTCCCTACTCCCAATTTCCGGGTATCCCGGAGCTCTTACGACCTCTAGTCATTATGAACACGCGTAATCAGGGAACAATGCTTCGCTCTCTTTGCTCTCTTTCATGACGACAGTTCTTGTAAACCTGTAATTGAATTACGTAATGAATACTTTAAGTTGTTTACTGACGAAAAATCTCGTCCTATCGTCAAATCGTTACGACGTGTCATTAGCTCCATTGGGTCCAGTATACCTGGACGAGACAATGTCTTCCGACAGTCTTTTTCTCGACTTAAGAGGAGGGAAGCTGGAGCGAACCTCATTATACTCCTTGCTTCTTGTCCATTTGGAGACACCCTAGACCATTTTCCCAATCACCAGCAGCTGCGTGAAACTTCAAGACAAGCCAAGACGGCCAAATGATTAATTAAGGAGGATTATTGCACTTACGGCTTTAAGGGTATGCACATTGGCGACGCAACGGTGAGTGAACGCCAAGAGAGAGAAACAGGAGAGAGGCGCTCTTTCAGGGGGAGGATAAGGGATTTAATTAGAGACGGTGACATGAGGACATCTCAGAAAAAAGAATTAGGTCTAGAAAAGAACCAGGTACTTGTCCTATCTACTTCCCTGGAAGAATATAGGTCAGATACAAAGCTCGGATGTGCGAAGGCAGACCATCTTGTAAGACACCAAACGTCAGTGTTTTCAACAACTAAATAAAAGTATATAGCCTATAGAGTGACAGAAGTAAAAATCGAATAGATAAATTTCAAATTTCTGTTCTAAGTAGCTAAATAAAAACAAAACAAAACACGAATACTCGACTTTGTTGTAGTTCGTTTGTTTGAGAAACCGACTGTATAGCCACAAGTAAAATGAATAAGAACAACATAATCTCATGTTCTGTACGTGTGAAAACTGCTATGTTGGGCGACGTGCTTTTAAAGCGGTCATCCTTTGTTTTTCAAAATGTTATTTCCGCTTAACATTCAATCTTACCGATCTTCTCCGAAACTCTGTACCGTTACATTACTCATGTTAAATCATGCCATCCTGAAGCCTTTCGTAAACTAAACGTGTAAGTTAGCAAGTTGTTCTGGATGATTTCCAAAAACCACACGCAGGTTGTCCCCACGTGATGAGTGTGTGTGTGTGTGTGTGTGTGTGTGTGTTATGTGTGAATATTCGAAGTTCTGCTCGTGAAACCCCCTTGTCTTTTGGCAAACGTGGAAGATTTGATACTTCTATTGTCTTACAATAACGATTATGTAATAGTGTTGACCGCTGGGCTTTACCCCACTTTCATTCACAAAATGATAGTCGAATTTCAAAGTTAACGAATCATCTTCCAGGCTTTTGGCCCATGCGATACTCTTCGGGAGGGATAACGACATAATACCGGCATTGCCTTCTACAAGCCGTATAATAGGGTGATGCGTTCAAAATACAACTGGATTGATATTGATAATGATTGATCGAAGTTATACATTCCGCTATCACTTTTAAAGTATATTGATCTTAAACCAGAGATCACAAAGACGTTAGCGGATCAGGTTTCCCTAGCCATCAAAACTTGTTGTGACACCTGATTACTTCTGTATACAAGATATCTCAAATAATTTGACGCATTATTCTCTATCACTTTTTAAGAAAAACAAAACAATGTAAACAAGTGTTTACAGCGGTTCCCTACGGGTGAATGAGTATCAGTATAGTGCTCCTTGGAAATTTTCACTGACCTCAACCACAATGACGCCAAATAATGTTGATATTGCTTGGTAATGTTCAGGCGTCGATTGCTCCCATACTTGCGATAGAAAATTCCGGGAGACGCACGCATAAATGTCAAACTTTGCTCTCATATTTTACTGTCTGAGATCAACAAAAAGGCTCTAGATTCCTGATTCCTCGGAAGACCAGACAGATGCGGAGAAGGGGGTTGATTTCTCTGACCTAACCTCCTCCTAGAGGTCACGGGTACCCGAGACCACGGCACATTCCATTCTAGCGTTATTCCGTACGTTGCGAAAAGGAGCAAAAGTGCGCTCACGGCTGAGAAGAGCAACTTAATACATTCCACCAGGGAGGGATCGGGAGAACCTACGCCTCCCGGATCCTACTCTTCTTTGGACCAACACAGTGTAAGAGGAATTGGTGGAGGTCTACTCCCAATTATTGTTTTTCGTAGGTTATATGCGCTTTTTGAAAATCCCATGGCGTTTCGCGCGTTTCTTGTTAACCCGAACGTAATTTTTCGTCACTGGCGCATCAAGACGATAAACCTGACACGAAGGAAATATGATTGAGACAAGCAACTCGGCTTCCCACATCCCAGGCAGTGATCTAGTGTTTAAAGAGCTGAAGTACAGAAAGAAAAAAAATGCAAGGTAGTTCACTATAAGTCTATGAATAAAAATACAAAATTATTGAATTGGAAAGTGAGAAAATGACTTCGACCGCACACATTACATTGGCTGATTATTGCATTTTGATTGCTTTCATATTCCGAAACGAGTCAATTCTCGACTTTATCTACGACAATATTGCCATCATGCGATGTTTACAAACCTCGATTTCCGTAAACGCCCTTTATTTATTTGGCAGTTTGTTATTTTGTACCGTCTCGTACTGGTCATGTGATGTCTATGTGGAAGTAGTCGTAGCATGCGAGCAGATGAACTTCGAGGATTTGAATCCCCGCTGATCTCCCATTCAGTCCCGCCAAATTGATTAGACCCATTTTACGCGCGCTCTGCTCTCTGTCTCGCTCTTTGCGGCGACTCCAAATGACGCACGTGTTAAACAGATGGCACATCTTGTCGCACTGTCATTTGTATTACCCACTTATCGCCTATTTGCTGAGCATGAATTCTGAAATACGGATAGAGACAATTGCTCCAAGTCGGATGGCAAAGATTTCATCGGGTTTTTCCCTCTCGTCGCGCGAGTGGAGGCAAAAGATCTTCGCATCTCGCTTTACTCTTCAAGAGACTATGGGGCTTACTATCCAACTATGGGGCTATTGTAAACCTCCAATGAAATGCAGCTAACTCGATCAAATCCTTTGACGAGAAAAAAAAAGCGACTCCGATAGCAAGCGGTCTCCTTTTCACGACAGAAACGTGCGCGATGGTCGCTTCAAAGAGCCACCACCATTTACTCGGCCATCCCCTGGATCGCAACTCTAGATAGCGATGAATATGGCTTTGGGCGTGATGTCACAGTAATGACGTTGCTATCTTCTTCTTTTTCTTTCTTTTGTGCTGCATGGCTAAACTATTTCCTTTGCCCTCAAATTATTAATTATAAGGCGTGTACGCATACGTACATTAGTGTATACGTATGCATGATATACGTCTACCAACATCGACTGTTCATATGCATTTTTAGCCATATATATAACTCGGGACCATGCCAAGAAAAGATTGATTTGAAATCTATTTGTGCTTATCTTTTAGCACCATCGCGCTTCTCACGTACGCCCCTCCTTCCGACGCACGTTTTGTAGCTCCCGATTATGGCAAGCGGATGGAAATTATGACTCTAAATCGCTTGGCCAAAATAGATCGGCACATGCGCACAGTTCGCTTTCCGTGCTCTCACCGCAAGTTACTGAACTAGGACATGTTTTTTTTTTCTTTTGCCCGAAAGAAAGAATCCCCATAACGCTTTATATCACTAGTATCCTTGTTGATATATTTGGTCTGAGCTAATCCTGACAATCAGCAAGCTGGGGAAAATACGTTTACCGTTTTCGTTCATCGAGAGATAAGTACATTTTCTTTAGCGATTATAGATGTGTTTGCATTAGGCCAGCGATTGGGGTCAGATTCTAAATCGAAGGTGAGGAATGTTACAAAATGATATAACATTGTCATGATCTTATTTTTGTTAGTGTTGTTGTTTGGACAATGATAGGACAGAGCGGATCACAAGCAAAGCTTTCTTCATCAGTTTCTTCTTCTCCCCTCCCCCCCCCCTCCCCCCCCCCCCCCCCTCTCTCTCTCTCTCCGTTTTGTCGGCGAGTGTTCATGAGTCGGGCCCTTGAGGTTATGGGTAGACTCTCCTCGTCTATTCGTGATGATACACCCGTGGGATTACGTTCCGCCCTCACGTCTAATCCTGCTCACGCCCTTACCGATCGTGACTGGAGCTCGGAGAAAGGCCGAGCGAGGAGAGCCGGAAGACAGGCACATGTCGTGGCTTCCGTACGAGCTACCCTGCACGAAGCAACAACCAAAAAAAAAAAAAAAAAAAAAAAGTTTGCTCCTTATTACCTTTTTGCGTGTTCCTTCATTCGCCGCGCATCTGACGTTCCCAAACCACTGGAGTGACGGGGCCGTACAAAGCGGATCGAATTCAAGTTCAATAGTTCAAATGCTGCCTTTGTTAACAAGGGACGAATTCAAAGGGCTCATAGCACGCACCCCGAGTGTAATTCAGCCGAAGTTTGGGCATTGTGTGCATTTGGTTTCACGCCAAACTCAACAGAGCCCAGTCGGTTTGTAAAGGGGTCAAATCTGTCCAGGTGCCTAAAAATTGCCAGCCGGCTTGTAACTCTTTGGTAAGAATTGTGATGGCGCAGTCGTCATGATATGGACGCAATGTGTAACCAGAATATGCCCCTCCTTGATTTTTCCCCATTATCGTTAGAATGAATAAACAAGACGTTTCTTTGTGGAGGAAGCACTTGAAATAGCACTCGAAATATCTGATTTTAAAAAAAAATGCTCATGAGAATTACGGATACCGTTGTATGACGGTTCCGTCGATCTGAATGTTTGGCACCCCGGAAAGAGCACTTCTCTTTTTTTTTTCTTCGGTTTTAATTTGAGTTTTGTTTGTATTTTCGATTATCATCTTTGCGACATTATCCTTGGTGAGCCTTTGTCCAGCACGCGCCCCTTGGGTGGAATGAAACAGTTACTCAGTTGAAGTAAACGCTAACCAGTAAACGCAGATATCTATATGCTTCGACTATGAAACAGTCAGGAGCCTGCAACTAGGGAGGTAACCTCCCTGCTGCAACATTGAGGAGTCATCAAGTATTCTTCACCTTCAGTTGTATTGGAAGTACAGGACTGTATTTCTCTTGTGTGTGTGTGTGTGTGTGTGTGTGTGTATGCAGCTTGGGTCCAAGACCCTTTTCGGATTGTTGACGTCAAGTCAAAAAGTGTAAAGCAACTTGGCTCTCAGATGAAAAGTATTTAGATACGGGCGCTTGCTTTTTCGAGTTGCAGTTGTATCACGTTTTGTGCGACCATGCCCCGATCATTCCGCGATTCTAGACGGGTTGGAAGGGTCTAAAGTTCAGTCGCAGTTAACATGGCAGTCTTTTTTAATTATCATCTGAAATAATCAGAGTACGTGCATGCTTCCTTTCCAATCGGTTCAGAAGGATTGACTCGCGTAAGATGAAACTCTATGCTTATTCCGTGCAATTTTCAGCCCGAGAAGATTCAATTACATGACTGAATCGACAAGACGACCTCTCACAATGAATCACCGGTAATTCCTGATAATTTCGCTGCATTAAAAGGTTTCTGCGCAGATTTGGAATAACGCCAAATCGTTAGATCTTGTTTTCTCGTCAGGCTCGAATCCAACACAATTCAGAGTCAAAAAAAGGTTGCACGAAGTACCGTATATCTATCCTGTGCAGGTCAATGCAAATCTCGATCAGAAATGGGTTATTAGTTTACATTTTGGCGGCTCGCCATGGTAACGTGTCACGGATTAATGCATGACCCGTGCCATATTAATTACCGAATATGAACTTTATCGCCCCCAAACCGGCTGGTAGAGGTATAAGAGATATATTTGAGATAAGATAAATGATTGGAAGATATTGCTTCCACATATTATTCTAATTTCTATAGCGATTGACTGCTATTGTGAGGAAGCCCTGCAGATCCAGGTCCCTTCCCGTGGTACAAACATTTTTCGCTCCAAGCATCAAGTCTTTAAGCCTGGAGCAGAGGCTATCACAATATCCGTGAGGTACCTGCAAAGCAAATGACGTGATTGCTATTTGAATATCATGATGGCATGTAGGCGCGTGGTTCCGGGTTCGCGTCCTCGACTGGCCGCTTTCCATTTTCCTATTATACCTTGGTATTATCATTCGCTGTAGGCCTTCCTTGCACGTTTGTCATAGCATCAATTGCAGCATTCGGGCTTCTGCTTAAGGAACTAGATCGAGCGGTCGCAGGAGTGAAGTTGGCAGCCTGCACTGACGGCTCATTAGCCAAGTACGTCGGGCCAATTTAACCCATACTCCGTTGAAGTCACTTTGTGACGTAACGGGTTATGCACGAAATACATATGCCAGTTTCCCACTCGACACTCTTTTAACTTCGTCAGGCAACGTGAACGGGTATGTTGTAGGGTGAGAACATATCATCACGGTAACTTCTAACTTGTAGACCTGATTTCGGTAAAATTTGACGCTTTTACGGACTTGCATACAGTATATAACTTTACATTTACAGAATTGTGCGTCTATGGTTCCTCCCTCTGCGATTTGCAAGTTTTATCTCTCATAATTGCATCTAATCACGTTGTCATAGAACTGCTGCAAAAAGTTAATGCCTCTAAGACGCTCTTCATTTTCTTATTCTCCCCTTCCACTTTCACAGGATCATCACTCGTTCTCCAGCCTCTCTCTAATTCTACGCACACTCAGACAGACAAGGGACTCAAGAGTTCTCAGACGTTCCAAAACAGAAGTGACTTCCGACTCACAGCACGAACAAGACGTCGGCGACTTTGAACTGACCAGTACACGATCATGTCTGACACCGCATCAACTACGCCTCCTATGCCGCCACTTGTGAAGATCGAACCTGGCGCTGGATCGTCCTACGAGGCAGCCGTCGCTTCTCATAACATTGGTACGTTGAGATTCACTATCTTGAGACGCTGACATACGACGCGATTTCGATTCGCGGTTCTTTACCGAAGCTCCTCACACGATAGCTACTCTTTGGAGGGTCGTCTGCTGGCAGGGTCACCAGACCCTCGAAATGCCATGTCGAATCGAAATGGGGTTAGGTTGTGTGTCGTGGTCTGTAAGTGCAAACTTGCTCATCGACTTGTTCATCCTTTCCGCATCCCACCACCCGCCCCCCCCCCCCCCCCCCCACAGAAAAGCAGTAGGCCCTATATCTGAAATCTATATTACATTGCAGATACTGCTTTTCTTTTACCACTACAGTATGTGACCTACGTTAGGCCTTGCGACCAGTCAGCCAGGTCGAGTACTGTAGAAATTACGTTAATGACCGCTTCGAAAAGTTTAAGATTATCCTTGATTCTTTGATACCACGGGCGTTATGACGGCTCGATTTTGATTGCATAATTGCCACCATGCCAATTACTACAATTTCAAATCAATATTTGCATATGGTATCGTTTTCATGAAGATATGTGGGTTTTGTGTCGATCTCATCGAGATTAGACGAGATGATATATATATTTTGTCCTGACATTCTCTTACAACTTAGCCTCTGACTGCAGAAGCGCCACGCAATTATATGCCATGCAGTCACTACCCACATGACCCAAGTGCATATACCGTTAACTTTCGCATAAATCTGACCCCAAACACAGATTAGTGGTGTGTTTGTCAACGTGATCACGCGAACTTGAACTTGCATTAACTGCATTCGATCTATGGCTGAAACTGTTAATCTGATGTTTTCTTTTCTATTCCGTAATGGAGTGTAAGGTAAGAGGATACACAGATTGATGAGGCATCACCATGGTTACAAGAAATCGGAATATGAATTTTATCAAAGCGATCCCCCGCCACAGTAATATAGGCTTCATAATAATAATGTGCTTGGTTTAGAAAGAGGTGATGCATTTGAAACTGATTTGCACTGTTACCCGCTTTTGGAACCCGAAAATGTTCCAACAAACAAAAAAACTAACATAAATCTCTAGATGTCAGATGATGTGTTGGAAGTAACGTGCCCCTCCGACCCTACCCCCTAAAGAAAATACGATAAGAATACATAATTATTATCAGTGTAATAAGGTTAATCGCGTTTGGAGCTAGGAGATACGTGATAATCATTAAGTATTAATTTTTGTCATATTTCTGCTACCATTGTTTTCGTGAGGTTATCTGTTCGACAACACCACTGATCACGCGCTCATGTTAGTATTTTTATCTTTCTTATATGTTAGTGTAGGAGGAATTGCATGCGAGTGAAACCTTTCGGTTCCTAGTTTGTCTTATCCAACAAGGAAACGATTTACAAGCAATGATCAGTATTCAACAACGCTGGGAAAACCAAGGGGAATGTGTAGATACTCACCGGAGCTTCGCAGCTTCCGCCTTCACTGAAATCGAAAGGAGTTTAAAGTGCTAGGAGGAAATGCCGCGTTCGATAACTGGGTAAACAGTAAATCAGGTTCGGGGAGATTGAAGTTAGGCTATTGATCATTCTGTGTGAGAATGATAATGTGATAACGCTATATAAGATGGGTGTTTGGAATCACGTATAGCGTCTATGGTCATATTTTACGTTGTGCTGTATAGCATGAACTTGTTTTTGTTTTGTTTTGTTTCGTTTTGTTTTGTTTGTCTTTTAGACAGGTGTGGAGAATAGTCCTATACTGACAGCTTTTGTAACCATCACTAATTTTGTAGTATTAGGTATGGCAGATGGAAGTGAACGGTTTTCCCTCTTGCTTTCTCGTCGTACAATCTTCTTTGTATTTGCATAAAAATCTTAACCTATACTGCCCTCTCTGAAGTCAATCCAGAGCAACACAGTGATCATTTTTGCGTTTAGATCGCTTTTCCTATTGATTTATTAACTTTTCTACAGCCGAATGGCAGCGACAATGTAAAAGTTTCACAACGTGATCATGGTGGACGCGGAAAGAACAGAGATTTAACAACTTAAATAGCATGGGATAGCTGCATATAGCGCCCTGTATGTTAGAGGGACCAGGAAGTGTTTCTTTTTTTCGTAACGTAATATCATTCAACAATGAAAGGCATGTACTGTAACCAGCCTAGACGGAAACAAATTTAAGGTTACAAAATTATACACAAGCTGAGTCAACGTGCGATGAAACCGCCACAGAGCGGGAAAACAACAACAAATTAAGTGCATCACAAATCGCAGGCATGCATGGGAACTCGGTTTTAACCAAACTGGATCTCAGACGTCTGGTTTTGGCTGCTTCTTGCAACTTCTCTTTGTTCTTCAAATTATACAGTACCTAAGGTGTCATATACCTTAAAACAATGCACAGATTTGGGCCGCTGAACTCCAAGAATAAAGTTTCCGTTCAACGACCCTACCCTCCAAAATGCGTCAGAGGAACGTCTGTACCGAGAAACAGATGACTTATCTCGCCAGCCTATCACCTGTCTACCCCAATAACCGCAGATCGCCTGGTGTAACTACGAATGAGTCGTGACGAGGGGAGAACTGTACGTCGCGTCTCGCGTCAGGTCCCACCCTCTCATTCCAGAAATTCCGTCTTCTGCTTGTGAATTCCGATTGTGCAACATAATTCAAATCTAGCTCATAAAACAAAATGTGTAATTTTGATAGGCGCGTAACCCTTGCTAATGTCTGTTAAAAAGTTCTGGTAGTACTGCCCATTGACAACTTGGCAATAGAAAGTGGATGGACATAAAATATCTTGACCATAATTACAGTGACTCGAAGTCAAGACAGGATTTTGCGAAGAAAGTCTCGTGCTTCCTGCTAAACGTTCAATATTTGTTTTTTAATTCGATGACGGAGGTTTCTCTTTCAAGAAATGCAATATCATCGCCTCTCTGCATGAAATCGCAAACGTAACGTATAATTTTTGTAGACCAGCACCTCTCGTTTTTGGGCGAGAATCCGGGAAAGAAATCGGAGCTACTTTCCGCTTTACGCTGGCATGGCACCAATGCGAGAACCTCAACCGGATGTAAATTTTACCTTCTTGCATGGGGAATGGATGTTAGTTCCTGCAATATGCACAACTCATATGTCAAGGAAAAGATACGTATATCTCATCTTTAGTCTGCTGGGGGAAAAAAAGAAGCTCCTTATAAAAGTCCATATCGGTGTTGACGCCCAACGACTTGAGGATAAATAAACAACATAACAGTATCATCTAAAAAAAGGAGGCACGAATATATCTGTTGCAACAGGAAATGTGTCTCTACAATTGATGATGTATAGCCAAACGCACGGTCATTCTGACTTTCCTGTCTCCACCAGCGACTAACAACAATACATAAAAAATCAAAACAAAAAATTTCCATGTAAATTTAAAATGTTTGCACTTCAGTATAACGGGAAATCCCCTTCTTGCCACAGTACGATGTTATGCATATCATAGTTCCGACTTGCCACATGCTCCACGTAGAAACTTTATGTTAGTCGTTAATCAGGAACCAGATATTCTCGAGAACTCGAGATATAATAACAACAGGATATAATAGATTCCGGACGTGGCTCCAAGGATATAGTTTTAATGCGGCATGAATCTCGATTTTGTTTTGAGATGCTGATTAAATGGTTTTGAATTCCGTGTTCACGTCGTGCAGCTGGCCATTATGTCCAGGAGATGAAATTGAAATCAAGTCATCTTTCTCTAAACATATAAATGTTCCCCAAGCAGCAGTGCTGCAGAACTATCATTAAAAAAAAATTACAAGCAGTATTTTAGTGCACTTCCACATATATCGTAAATCCATCATAATTATGCACCTTTCAGTCACCATAACAATGTCATGTATTTCTTGAAGCAAGGCTTCATAAAGAGTCACACTTTGATTCTGTTTCAAGGAGTGAGGCGAACATCATCGATCCTCCACATTCATCATCCGCCATAAAAAAGAGTGCTGACTATCATGCACCAAGAGGATTAAAGATGTGTTCCAGTACACCATATTTTTTTAGTAATCAACGTGGGCAGATGCCTTCGCTATGCAAAATCCCCCGAACAGTTGAAGCAAATAAATTGGATACTTGCTTATTCTTCTAAAAATGAGGAATAACCAGATATTATGGGTCATAAAATCCGAACATTATTTTGATTCCATCCGTGGATCATCGTAACTTGTTTGATTGCTAGAACTTGCTGACAGAAAAAGAAAGACAGCCAAAATTATATGAATGCATTTTGACTTTGTGCTTAACTTTGCGGACACACTAAATGAAATTGATTCACCTCTAGGTCATCTGAGTTCAGGGAACTTTTCCGGACAACTGAAGAATTTTTCCACGTCGTGTTATTTCGCTAGATTTGTAATGGATTAAATCGACTTGCGATGATAAACCAAATGAACTCTCCAGTGAAGTGATTTTTCTTGTGTGATACACGCAGCACATATGAAAAGGAAGTATTCCCCTAATCGCTTGAAATATATTATAATCACTTTTAATCTGGGAAGGGATAAAAATATCCCGACGCGTGACTAGGAGACTTTCCCTTCTAGCTTAAACCGTAATAAGTGCAAACGGGGTGAGTGCGTTATTGTTTTGACTAGATAGAAATGTAATGTTTCACCGCATGATATCAGGGGAGTAAAAAACATCAGACAGAGAGAAATATAGAGGGCGGGAGTCAGAGAGATAGAGAGAGAGAGACCTTTGAAAGTAAGGAGAGAAGTTAAGGTGTAGAGTTACAGCCATCGACAACAGGAAAACTGGGATTTGATTTTTAATTCTGGTTCCGCCGCAGCCACGCCTTAAATCAGAGAAAGAGGTGGTTTCCCCTCATTACAAAAGTTAAAAAAAAAAATTAATGTGTATTTTGGTCCAACGTCTTTGAGAATTGCTGCTCAATTATGAAGGATAATGTTCTTTCAATTATTTTCCATCTTCATCTCGTCTCTCTCTCAGTTTAATCTATTCTGAACCTTATGGAATGCAGCTCTTTTTAGCAGAGCAAGTGAAGAGAGCCGGCTACATCGTCTTAGTCGCGCAAGCTAGTTTCGGAAAGTTGTCTGCGAGGAGCGCGCGTTTTCATTGGTCGGAAGTTCCTGTCGCTACGTCTGAAGATCGCTAGTCTTTTCCCAAGTCGTTTATTTCCATGTGCTCGGCTACTCGCGGAGCTCCTCCTCTTTATAAAAAGAGAAGCACGAGTCTCCGATGTGTGTGGAAACGGGGCAAAATGATCATTTTAACAAGATAGGAAGGGCTTGGGCGTTTTGTCACCGAGTCTGTCGTTCCTTAATCAGTCCGTGACAAGTCACCACACAATTCCTTTGCTGCTAATTTTAGACTACTGTGAAATACAGGTGTTTGCGTCTCTAGCGAGGGAGTAGCGGAACCACGTCCTTTTAATAACCGCAATAAGTCAGGCAAAGAATGAGAGAGAGAGAAGAGAGAGACAGGGAGAGGGAGGGAGAGCGATCATTTTCCTATAGCTCTTACCAATTACTAAAGGTGAGCAGTAGCCACGTGCGTTGAGATCCCCAAAGGGACGCAGCCGGTCTTGAAGAAATAAATTAAGCTTCGGAGCAGCGGGGGATACATGACTAGGCGATGTTAAAAATACCAACGCCTTGATATAGAATCCCGTATTTACATTGACGTCATCAGATTCGAGTTTGCCAGTAAACGCGCAGACATGACCCTGTTGTGCCTGCACCACAAATGCAATGTTGTGTTGAGTTTGATGCTGGTTTTGATCTTCAGATTTTCTTCCATTCTCGAAGACCGGGGCTGGAAGATATTGCGGCTGTACGTAAAAGTACTAGTCTTGTGAAATGGAAGCCATATAGGTCTGAGGCGAGACGTAATATAATCATCTTTTATGGTCTGACCGAGAGATGATCAGAACGGCACGTAATAAAATGCCATTGCTTTGCAATGTCCTCATCTGTCAGACTGGACTTGTGATTATCATGAACACACTGTGATTGTCATGACAACAACAACAACAACAACAACAACAACAAACAAACAAACAAACAAACAACGAAGGAGAGGTGGTGTTTTGGAACTGCATATCTAGTGATACAGCAGAATTAACTAATGAAATATGATTGCGTTACTATACAATCACGTGCAAAGCAGACAACAGGCACATATCTCCTGTCCCCACCCTCTCTCTCTCTCTCTCTCTGTCTTTTTCTTCTCTTTCATCATCATCATCTTCTTCTTCCTTCTTCCTCTTTCCCTCTCCTCTTTCCAGTCTATCATATACGTCTTCACTTCTCTGTATATACCTGTATAATCTTATCTCTTGTGTGAATTTGCCCAACAACACCCAATATTACTGATCTACCGTTCCCAGGCCAGGGAATTATAGCTACAACGTTGGATAAGGAGCCTCCCCTTCAAAATTTCGCCCCCGCATTCGTACTATTCTTTCTTCTCCTCCAAACCGCGCGCTGTACAGTGGTCGTTTGACAGGGAAACGTTGGGGTCTTTGTCTTCGTCCCCTTCATCTTCGAGTGCAGACATACATGCCGAGTATATTCACCATCATAATACCGATATTTAGCTGTCTCTGCTAGTGTTGCTGCAACTACTTTGAAAGCGACAGAGCTCTTCCATCCCTATGTCTCTTCGGGTCTAACTTTCATTTCTAATTTCGTATAGATATAGAAACAACCAATAGGGAACACAGGAAAGGTAATGCAGCGCAATCACGCGGGCTTAAAATTTCTTTTTCTTTTTTTTTTTTAATACAGACGATGTTTTGAGTTAATCCTCGATACATTCCATCTCACAGTATGCCTTCTTTCCATTTCTGTTCTCTCTCCCTGAATTCATGTCTTGTTTTCGCGCCTCTGTTGAACTCTCTCTCTCTCTCTTGAAATTTTCGCCTCATGGTCAAAACACTCTGAAGACATTTCTATGTCTGTACAACTTTGATTACCACTCTCTAGTAACTATTCAAACGAAGAGTCTTATAACGTCTTATGGAAATCCAAGAACATTGATACTGTGTGATATTCAATTTTTCGTTCGATTGCCCAAGTATGGCAATATTAGTTATAGCTCCGTTTCTAGCTGGGTATCAAGCGGATGTCGTGATCACCAACATTTTTTTTTTTGAACTAACAAAAGAAAAAAAAAACATCATCAACATTGTATATACACATGCAATCATTTTTTAATGCCATAATTTATGTGTTGTTGTATTACTATTTTCTTACCAATACACATCATGAATGCCTCACTGTTAAAACATAGCAGTGATTTTCATTTTGCGTATTACGCAATTGCTAAGTATTTTGATAATTTTCCTGCTATACATGTTTGTTGTTGCCTATATTTCGCTCGTGTAGTTTCTTATCATAGGCCAGCGACTTGTATGAGCGTGATTATGGTATCAAATATTTATTTGTGTCTCTCTTTTCGATGAATGTATTTACAGAAACAGCTGGTAAAATGGAGACTACACATCAGGACGCCAATCCAAGCATTCACATACAACACCTGAAACCCAAAGGTAAGACATCCATACGTGGCACGTTCTTTGCTATTAGTTGTTAGTATCATTCATCAGAATGGATGTCAGTACATGAGTACTGTATACGCCGAATATTTCGCGAGGTTTTTATTTTCGCAAATTTCGCGAGTCAGGTGCTATTTGCGAAATTAAAGACACGCGAAAATATTGACTCTGATCAAGCTACGAGTGTGACGTACGCGTATACATTTCTCCATTTGATACAGGACTCCACGATCGCGAATTTAACCACTCCCGAAATTGTTGGGAAGTTCCGATTTAAAAAAATTTAGACTCGGGAAATATATGGCGTATGCAGTATGATAATGTATAAGATATGTGTCTTTGTGTGTGAGAGAGGGAAGGGAAGAGGAAAACGGAGAAAGACTGAGTGAATGTAAGGTAGTGGAAATGTATATGGTTATCTTCTTTTTTTTTTAATACTTTTTTAGATGATTTTTTTATGTTGTTGGTCTTTAAGAGCCAAAATGTATGTGTGTGTGTGTGGGGGGGGGGGGGGGTGGGGAGGGGGAGGGAGAGATGGTTACTTCTGAACCATGGGTAAGTAAATCAGTTGTGCTGAAAACTATCTAAACTCTGCAGGACCCCTTTTTTCACGAGCCGGTAGGATATACATTGTACTTTGTTTTATGAGCACAGGAGTTGGCAAGCTAACAAAACAAAACAAAAAAATGATAGCAGATCAGAATTCTACGTTTAGCGCCTTTTGTTTTGTCTTGAATTGAGGTTTGTTTTTGCCAAGTCTTTCCCTATTATATTGAGACTTGACGTGGGGGAAAGACGTGGATTTATATCGCTGACGTACACGATTGCAGTGAACGATACGGTCTCGAGACAAAAAAAAAAAAAAAACAGAAAAAGAAGAAGAAGAAGAAGGAAAAAAACTCATTGTAGCTCGTGTCGAGGTTAGCTCGAGTTTAATTTTTTTTTCCCCCGTAAGCAAGAAGTACCTGGGGAAAATACCGATAGCAAGATATATATAACAAATAAGGGAGAAAAACTACGGCCAGATCGATAGTACGCCCACTTACATTACCGTGTATTTTATCGACGACAAAATGCCTATTCACCTGTCCAGTATTTTCTTTCCCTCCCTTTCTTTGTATTTCTGGTGATGTTGTAAGAACGAAACAGCCCTGGCTCACAGAGAATGTAGGTCTTGATGCCTCTATGTAGGTGGTGCTGCTGCAAATATTTCACATGGTTGATAGTGGCATTGATAGGAGGAAAGAAATGAACTTAATTATCGGAAGGGTTGGGTCTCAGCAACATCCGGGGTGTTTGTTGAATTTTAAAAATATATATAAATATTTCCTGCCCTCAGTAAACTTTAAGAAAATGTAGACAAATTCCACATCAAGACGGTTGATAGCACAAACAATCCTGTTTGTGTAAACCGACATGATGATCTATACTGCTTATATTATCAGCGACTGTTAGTGATGATGCAGCAGCAGTGAGGCGTGTTTGCCTTCTCTGTCTTTGTTGACTGTTTGTATGAGAGTTGTGAAAGTGAAGACTCATCTATTAGTAATTTAGAGGTGACGGCGCTCTATATTCTGATTTTGAGTAACGTATTGTCTCCGACAATGTCATGACAAAGACAGGTGTTAGATAGTATCTTTAGTTTGCCAATGCCTTCGTGAACTGTGTATCACAGAGCGTCATCTCAAAGACAAAAGGAGCAACAGCAGAGAGGGTTGTTTGATTGCTTGGAACTTACTACCGACCCCCCCCCCCCCCCCTTTACCCAATGACTAGACAACCGGACAGGAAATTAAATGATGCATACTGGGTTTTGTTTGTAGTACATAATATATGTCTTTGTCATTTTGTCAGTGTATTGAATCAGCCGCAGATCTGTTGTGTTATGCGTTTGAACGTTTATTAGTAATTCTCCTATATTCCGTGACCAAACAAGCGGTAAAGAAATTAATGCGTAGTGGCTCCATGTGTGTGTTCTATGAATTTCTTAATTTCATTCCTGAATTCGTCAATTTGGACGTAGATCTGTGTAGTTTCGCCGTGCACGTTGATAGATGATGCTCCCGAAACCACTCTCTTTGAGTGCCAATGGCTTTCACCTTGACTGTTTCCGTGATTCTTTTGCCAAATTGAGCCATGACAATGACTCCGTAATCAGGGTCCCTTCCGCCTGTGCTTTTGCCCTGCCCGAAATCAAAGGCGACGGCACAGAAATTGTGAGCCACGAGACCGAAAACAGGAAAATGATAGTGACTAGAGCCCGGCTGAATCGACTTGTAGTGATCAATGCAATTGTCTGACAGAGTAGATAACCATGATTTCACATTCCCATAGTACTCTGAAAAGTGTTAATTCAGCACAAACTGTAAATTCAGCTGTATAGGGTACAGGTCTATCGCCATACTCTTTTCCACCCGTCCCGGTTGCTCTGCCACGTAAGCCGGTAGAGTTCATTCTGCTACGTGCAGAGATGAACATACATGTAGCTGGTGTGCCATATTATTTGTTTTCCTCACGGGTATTTTGTTTATATATATAGACGAATTATGATGACATTTCTGTGAACAAAATAGTATTGATACGCCCCATCGAATACTGTTTTGTCGACTCCCCTTTCAAAATAAGATAAAAAAAAAATCTTGCCATTAGAGTTATAACACTACCTATGAACTGTACGAGGTGAATTGCCGACGATTTCTGTTTTGAGAAGGCAGCAAATATTGTGCGCATTAACTAACGATGGCTTTGCACAATATATTTTTAGTGTTGCATTATTCATGGTAAACGACACATTTGCTTTCGGTAATATTATCTTTCAATCCTCGCTTGCGCATGAGGAAGACAAAGGCAACAGCCTACTTTCCCCGCATTTAAATCCACTTCTGAAGACGCATATTATATACGATGTAGAATTTAGTGTGTTTTTTCGCCAATTCGAGACAGGAGGTTCATTTGTTTTCGAGGTTGGCTTATAGATGAAAAGAAAACCTGCAAAATGCTCTCCGATTTCTCGTCCTAAAAAGTGTTGCTAAGGTTCACCTCGGAATGCTAAACGCTATTCATTCGGCTTGGCGTGGGAGGAAGCGCCGTGGAGGGATCTACGCACGTTGCTATTTGCGTCATCAGGCCGTTGTTTTTATCAATGCCTAAGACCTAGATATCAAAGCATCCATGATTATTTAGCCCAGGAGACTGGAATCGACGTCTAAGATTCACTTTGCTGTAAGAGGGAAAGCACGATTGGCCATGATCTCATTGCTTACACGGAACAGTCTTTCTCCACTGACAATGACCAAAATGTTTAATGGACACAAATTGTGGGGAACATTTTGCTATCAGACCTCAGAGTATTATTTCGCTTTAATTTATTTCATTTTTGCATGAAGACATCCCTTTTCTTTAGAATTTCTGCCAAAAGAGTCATAGCAACGCCTATAGTCACAATTACGTCAGTCTGTGGTTGAAAGGTTAGCATCCACTGAAAGCTTTTTACGGACGTTCAACTTTATGGTTTAGAGAAAATCATAGCGGAAGTGTGCTGTAGCAACCCCTCTCATTCCACATGGTTAAAAACTATTCCACATCACTGATTAAGGGCCTCGTGTCACACTAATTTTTGCATCTGCTCCTTAGCACTGAATCGTCTAAACCTGACAGTCACAAGGGTAATTGATGAAGTCGACTCAATAACTATTGCAACAGGTGAATTTTACTCGCCTTTTTTTTGGGGGGGGGGGGGGAGGGATGACGTAACAAGCACCTAGTGGTGTGAGAATTTCGCCCTCATGTGTGACTGTTTTAGCCGTCTCTGTGAAACGTGTGTCAGTGCTTCTGTCTGCCAATGAATGTGTCTTTCCGTGTATTTTTGAGATATTGGAGTATGTAATATGTATAATAGTGTTCTCAGAAACCAAAGAAAATAGTGCTGAGTGCTATATCAGACAGTGACATCGCCTGTGCCACACTTTATTTTCCACATCATGACGAAAAAGCATCTTGGCACCTGACTTGCTCCTCGTCGAAGTCTTAGTTGATATACTAAATGATGTCCACCTTTGTTTAAAAACAAGGTCACAAGCATAAACACAACACTCGAAACGAACTCATGTTTGTATGTTTTTCTGGTATTTCCTCTGCAGGACTGGAAACAAATATCACATTGTGGCAGTTCCTGCTCGAGTTGCTCATGGACAAGTCACGCCAGCATCTCATCATCTGGACCGGCAACGAAGGCGAGTTCAAAGCTCCTCAACGCCGAAGAGGTCGCCAGGTTGTGGGGCTGAGGAAGAACAAGACCAACATGAACTACGACAAGTTGAGCCGCGCTCTGCGTTACTACTATCGATAAAAACATCATCAAGAAGGTCATGGGCCAGAAATTTGTCTACAAGTTTGTCTCCTTTCCGGAAATCGTCAAGACAGAGAACAAAATCCCCTTCCGGGTGAAAATGGAGAGCATGGATGTGCCTGCTACTACGCAGCGCCCTCACAGTTACCCTAGCGTCAGTGTCAGTAGTGTGGACGAGAAAGACAAAGAGAAGGGCACTCCGGCCAAGAGTCCGCAGCGGTACCCTCCACACGCCCAGTCCCTGTAGCGAAATCCCCTCGCCCATCATCGACAGAAACAACAGACTGATTGCCGAAGCATCCAGAGAAAGAACGATACCAGTGGGTCACTTCCACACACCATCAGGAAGCAGAAGAGATGATATCAAGACCCACAGTCGCGGTCGCTCTCCGAGAGGTCTATATCACCGAGGCTAGACTGAATGGCGAGACGAGGTTGGTGAGTACCGGCGGCAGGCCTATCTCCTCAAGTACCCTGACAACAGCCACATGTGATGCGGTAAGCGGCCGTCACAGAACCAAATCACCAACGACCAGCGCGAACAGTTCCAACAAGCCGCGTCCATTACAGCTCACGGTGCCTGCAACGATCAAGAGTACGGAAGCTGGTGTTCTCTCAGTCATGTCATCAACGGGCCGACCTGGTAGCAGTCCGTCATACCTACACGCCTCAACGTCCGGGGCTCTTGCCAGCGCCAGTGCTTACGGTCCGTGTACACCAGCTCTCCCTGGTACAACCCATCATGGTGGCCAGCCCATTGCTCGGTCAGAATGGCACACCTCTTGTTCCTTGTGCACTTCTGGAGCACCCTGAGCCCGCTCACGCTCAGCCCGTCACTCAACAGCAGCAACTCATCCTTTCAGTTTCCCACCCTGGTCAATGGACTCAACTCCCCGATGACCGTCAACGGAGTTCCGGTCACACCTACCGTTCTCCTTTCGCCAGCATCGACGAAACCCATCTTTGTTTCATGAGTGGATGTGATAAGACAAACACCACAAGAAACTGTACATTACTGAGGACATATGGTGTTGGCCCGTCATGGAGATCAGAAGCCAAAGTGAATCCAGAATGTGACAATTAGCCTCATGCGCAGTTCATTTATTTCGCACTTCTAGAAATTTGTTAGCTCACATGTAGTTAAGAAAGTCTCCAAGATCGTAACCATCGTGTTACTGACAGAGAAAGGCTGTAAATCAAAATATAGCACACCATGCACCAAAGCAGTAAAATCAGCATTACACAGACCTGAATTCATGGCAGAATCAGTCACATTAAACATGACGGGTCGAATGCTCTAGCACATGTTACATACTTGCCTTCTCATTCCAAGCCTACTTCGAATATATAGAAGTAGATTCCGAGTCCTCTTTTCCAAGTAGCAAAGTCGGACTAGACCTAAGGTAAGGCTGTGCCTTATTTCTTAATCTATGGAGAATCGGAAACCGAATAGTTATCTGCGTTTCTATTTTTATAAAGAGAGATTTATTTTTCTTGCTTTAAAACTTGGAAGTAGATATAGAAACTTAGGTCTTGTGCAGTTGTAGAAAACAATTCTTTGCGGCTTAAAGAAGTGGACCAAATAAATCTATGTTTTAAGATTTGTGTTTATAATTCGATTGTATGTCTCGTTTTAAATTTATTGATTTGTGCTGTACAGAGTGTCTTATTTATTTTGTTTTGAATCTGTTTTATATAAGTTCCAACTTTTATGTAAATATTACTTCACAAATATTTAATTGACTTTCTTGCAATGTGCACAGTGAATTGCTATTATATGTGCTCCAGATGAAGTTTGGAGACTTGATGCTATGAGCTGATATAGTATGTGTAGCTGATAATCGACTTTCTCTCTCTCACAAAGAAAGCAAATGAAGAATACCAATACTGCAAAGGACATTTCTACCGTTTTTCTTTTATAAAGAGGTGAACACTAACTCCATATTAGTCTCACAATCTTGCTTATGAAAATCGTATTAGTGTCATTTTCCTCTAGTAAACTGGGCTTAGTTGCATTGATCCACTGGCTCTACCCTTTTGTGGTGTGGCTATATTGATTGACGGTTAGGGCGTGGCATTTCGGGTCAGTTGTCGGCGACAGCAGAGAAATGTATCGCTCTGCTGTGTAAGCTACCCCCAGTCCAGGTGCAAGAAGACAATGGGACGCTAAACTCAAAAGCACCAATGTTCGTTAAGCTCGCACGTGTCGCGAGCTGAGTGCAGTAATGGAAGACGAGCACGACCATCCGCCCGCTGTAGTCAGCTGCGGAATCCTCCACAGGTGTTCAATTTTGCTCACGTCCATGCCAATAGCGTATTGGAATTATTATTGTATCTCCATCAGCTTTTCGTACGGCAAATCGTTGTGTCATTATATGTGTGTTTGTCTTGCTTGGGAGGGGTCATTGTTTTACTTTCAACTGTCTTTAAAAAGTCGCTATCTTTGGAATATCTTTGTGCTGTGCGGTCATCAACATGTCCGGCGGAACAGTAACATTAGCCACTTCCTCTTGTAGTAAGGTAGTCTACCCCACCCCCCCCCCCCCCCTCTGCCCACACTCGTACACGCAGGCATACACACGCATACACACACACAGGAAAACGCTCCCAGCGCCTGTATAAATATATGCCTAAATACTGGCTGACATATACATGCATTTCACCGGCGAACAAACTCGTCTTCATTAATCAAGAAATAATTATTGTTTCCTTCCGATGGCTCGTGACCGTGGTTTGTCACACATGCTGCATTCTCAAAAAGGAAAGGAGAGCAACAACAATCACAGGATGCATTATTGTGCAGGAAAAGCAAAAAAAAAAAAAATAGTGCAGATAAACGAAATGAAACATCATGCAGTGATCAGGATTTCATACATGAAATGACTTTTCATCGTTACGCTTCGAATGTGGCATAAGGACTCATTAAGAAGGAAAAAGATATAATTACGTTTCCTATGCAGATGCCACAAAATGTTTACAAATTGTTTATACCTAGCTGAGAATTGATGCTTAAGAGCCAAGAACAAGGTTTTCACAGGAAATCATCAATATTGATATATGTCAAGAGAGAGGGGGAGACAGGAACATCTATCATAACCATTGCAGTATCAGTCGTTGTGACGTCAGCGGAGATCCAACTCTTTGCCAAACTGTTTGCGGGCGCGTTCAATCTCAGAAGGAATTTATGTTGTTTTGTTTGGGCATATTGGAGAACGGTAGCTCTTTCTTCCCAGCCTGCATGTGGTTCCTGCCTGATTATGACACAGTCAAAAAAGTATCCACACTTGTATAGTTTTGTTCATACCACGGAAGTGTAAAGGAAAGTCAAAAGGAAGAGCTGAAATGCCAGCGCCGAAACAAACCTACCGCATGACGTTCGCTTTCAAATAGTGCACATATTATGTCAGGTACATCGTTAACATACTATGAGAAATTAAGTCCGTTTTTCGTGTTAATTTCTTTTTCGTATGACTGTAGGGGAAAATGTTCTATGACACATACGTGTGCTGATACCTGCATGTATTTGTGCTACTCACATAGTCCCTTTTTTCGATTAATGCGGGGAAGGAATAAATGAATGTTAATATTCCTAGTAAGTATAAGGAGTCACGCTTTCATGCTGGTCATGAAATTCTTGCTGTAAATTATTCTTAATGGATATCGTAGTACACGAAGATTCTGTGAAGTACATCACCAGACATTGATGTTAGTTACGATAAAAACCGATGCTCGACATAATTACTGGCATTAATCGGAGGAATGTGTTTGGCTTTTGTTGATGTACTGTACTTGTCGGCTAATTTGAGTTTTATAATCGTGTAATGAAAATGTTATTGTTTAAAACAGTTGAACTGATTTAAACCCATGCGCTAAGCTTGATACAATAAAACGGGAGAGAACGTCTTATATATGAAGTTTGGACAGTTTCTTATGTTTGGACAGTTTCTTATCTTCTTGTGACGTTTTTTGGTCGGTTTGGCGAATGATGCTATGTGTAATGTGCGGATTGTGATGATAGTACTTTTCGTTCTATTTCTTGTTTTGTCGAAAGAGATAATACCAATAATGAGAATAAAAGTATTAATCGCTATTGCCGTTATTTTCAACATCACTGCCATGGGCGAAATGTGCTGTCATCCTGATGATCATGAAGATAAGCTGATAATATCAGCGATATTTCCATGATATTAATGATATAATCATATACATGATAATATCATATTCATATTTGAGAATGACATTAAGTGTTCGTAAAAAGACGACCTCGGCAATACTGTAGATGGTGATGATGATTATGATGATGATGATGATGTTTATGATGACGATAATGACGCTAGTTGAGTGATTAGAACGACATAGAGCATGGTATATTAGGGATTTTGGCGATTATATTTAGCATGTGTTACACCACACATAAAGCGATGCTTATCGAATGTTTATCTTATCGTTTGGTACCATCAGCCATGTTTTAACACAAACAGATTTGCAAACATACACATAAACGCAAACACATACACACACACACACACACACACACACACACACACACACACACACACACACATATATATATATATATATATATATATATATATATATATATATATATTATATATATATATATTTATATGCACAGAATCAGTTTTACATGAAAATGACGGAATCTTTCATTGTACAAACGCTGGATATTGATATGTGGGATCAATGCCCATTTAATAGGGAAAAAAGTAATGACGTCTACGTAATTATTGTATGAGTTATTCTGCCTTACAACACACTACAAAGTCAGATACAATACTGAACCTTTGGTGTCAGGATAATCATAAACAACCCCAAAACATGAAGCCGAGTTCACATGGTGATCTTACATGACCTCTTATCAGACAATTTACTGCATAATTTCTTTGAAAACAAAAAAACAAGGGAAAACAACGACTTCGGGTCCCACTTGTTTAAAGCAAGGAAGAGAGGTAATCGAGGAGCCAATGATAAATGTATGTCCTATAAACTGTAAACTGCAGACTGTAAAAAGTGTAAATCATAAAGAAGACATGTTATGTATGTTAATTATGCAACATTCGATGCAAAGTTCGGGAATTCACAAATATAACACGATTTCTTGAGAACTATCAGTGGCTGTTATTATCGAGAATGTTTATTTTGTATGGGGTCATCTTTTGAGTACTCGACAACGTGCGTAGATTTCTTGAGCGGATTACGTCTTTTGAAGATTCGAGGAAATTTCCTTCTGGTTTCTTTGTCATGTATATAGCACCTTCTCTTTGAAATCCTCCTCAATACACGGGCGTTGGTGCCTACGCTATGACGTCAAGACGGGAATCCTATATAGCCTAATAGAATTCAACAGTAATTAAATCGTGACTGAGTGTCGCCGTTGTCTTTTCTTAATTTTGGTTTTACGAATTAAAACCTAGCGTATAACGTTCCACTCGAAAGGAGCGTTCTCTTTTAGACAAGCTGCAGGGAAATTGAGAGGGGACTTATTTTGACCATTCTCACAGTTTTTTTTTTCAGAATCCGTTTAAACGTGTTGGTGTTAGCTCTCGACTAATTCCACTAAGTTGTGGAAATGATTATAACCGTGATGATAGAAATAACATTTATGATAGAAGTAGATACAAATGACAGCCATGATGATGGAAACAATTTTTTCAATTTCAATTTCAATTAATTTTCATATTTCTCGGTGAAAAAAAAATACATCAAATATAACAAAATGAAATAATACATGATATCCAGCTAGGAAGCATAAAAGAATATTGCAAACATATCGAACATAGTGATCAATCTATGCAAGTTGGAATCTGAGAATAAGCGCTAAAGAAATATAATGGAACCTACTTAGAATAGAAGCAAGCTTGTGGAGAGAAGGTCCCAGTATTAAAATGGAGGTAAAGATTAAGATGAAAACAATAATAGCAACAATCGTCATCATCCTCTTAATCACAATCATCGTTGCAGTGTCCTGTTTATCAACAACCGCGTAGCCTATTCAATGCAAGCATTGCTCTCTGATGAGGCTCTGCATGCCGCTGTACAGCTTAATCATTTTTAGTGATAACAACAGCGACTATTTACATTTACTTGACGGCCAACACGTCATACGAAATCCAGCCATAAAAGCATCCACCTACCTATCAGGATAACAATACTTGGATACACGTGGGCGTACACATGCTTGGATATAGACAGAGCATAGTGGATAATGTGTCTTGCTCGAGGAGACATGGCCGTGGCGGGGTTCGAACCGGAGACCTTCTCGTTCTAAGCGTAGTGTGCTCCCACCATGTCCACAACACTCCAAGCAAGACTGGTTGAAAGATCTCCTCCCATCATATGGAGATCTCATACCAGGCCTAGAATGTATAATGTGCGCCGAATGGATTTCGAACACACAGTTTCATGTCGAGAACTTCAGAGCCCCTGTCACGTAACCTTATAGTATTCCTTATACACTACTAAGGCACGTTTCATATAGATTGCATGATCGTAAGATTGATCTTACGATTGATGAAATAAGTTATGCTCAATTTGGTATTAAATCTGTGCTTTAAATCAATCGTTAGTATATCTTTATGAAATAGGCTTACAACCAGTATTGATCTCAGGGCCGGCGCTTACGTTTTTAAAAGTGAGGGGCCCAGTTTATTGGAAAGACATTTTTGATAACATATTTCTGGTGCCGCTTCCGGGGTTAATTGGCTGAGAAGCAAAAACAAAATGGGGGGGGGGGGGAACTTGCCGCACTTTTCTGGTACCACTTCCGGGTTACTTTATTTAGCTGATGAGCAAGAATGATAAAAAGGGCTTAACCGCAATTTTCTGGCGCCACTTCCGAGGTAAAAAGAAGTAGGCGGCCAAGTGGTTAAGGCCCTATGTATTATGCACAAAAAAAAGTGGGGGCCCGGGCCCCTGGTCCCCGGTTGGGCCGGCCCTGGATATTACGCTCGATAAATTGAGCTTAAGATCAATCGCAACTCTTTATAACGCATCCCCCCCCCCCCCCCTTTATGAGGATTATAGCAATATGATGTGATAGCGACATGTGTGCGTGTGTGGGGTTTTTTTTTGTTTTTTGTTTTGTTTACTTGTTTGTTGTTTTTTATTTCACATTGAAACAGGATACTGATGAAAAGAGAGAGATATCTGAGCACTTTTTTTTTTTCGGCCCAGAAAAATGATGAAAATTGAAGAATGTCTAAATACCTTCTATTTAACAAACAAAAGGTTTTCCTTAAATGGTATTTATGATAAACACGAGGAAGTGTGTTTATCCTTATTTGTATATCACGCACTTCCATCCGCTGCCTCATGCAAGCTGCCATCGCGCCGTTATAGACGCACTAACACCGTTATACTCTCATGTTTTGCTACGACACCGACTATAAACATCCTGCAGTGTCCATTGTCAATTCAAAGGGTAATCGTTATGGAGGAAAAACTCATCACTCTCAATTTCCTGTCCTTTCTTGTTTTGCTTTCTGCATTTCATAATTACACTGGCTTATTATAGTTTTGCTTTCCTCTTGCCCTTGATAACCTGCTAAAGGTTACTGTAATTATTCATTGCATAATTTCATTGTTCCGGTAAATTGTATAGGAGTTTCTCTGTATCCCCACCCCCCCCCCCCCCCACCTTTCTCTCCCCTTACCCTTGCTGTGTTTACTTTGTTAGTCAGTCCTTGAGTTGTTGTTGTTTTTTTCCGCTGAGTGTTGTATTTTTCTCTGAGTGTTGTTGTTTTTTTTTCTCTGTGCGTGAATTTGTATGTGTATGTGCGGGGGGGGGGGGGGGGGGGGGAGGGGCAGCATTTTCGCGGTTGTTGATGCCATTGATTTTGATTTTGTTTTTCATGGACGTACGTGTGCGCATGCGTTGTAAATGCTATTGATTCCATTTTTACCGTAGTGAGAGTTGATACAGGTCGTTGTGTGTTTGTGGTGTTTGATTCGTCAGTGCCACACGCACTGTGGACATAGTTCCTTCACTTTCTTAAAAAAATGAAAACCCACTTGAATTCAGTGTCAACCTGGGTTATACAGAAGAAAAAAAAACAGAACAAAAACAAAAACCTCTAAACACTAAGAATGGTAGAAGAGCTAATAGGACTGGAAATAAGCTATGGAAATTTCAAGGTCCACATGTCGTACAACCATATAAAAGAGACCGGACGATGATGTAATCGCCTCGCAACTCTTACATTGGTTTGTATGTCAAAATAATTAAAAGAAAAATCAGTTTCGATCTATGATTTTTTGAAAAGGGATCGTATAGTTTCTGTTGAGACTTAACTTCAGGTTTCTAACATATTTGGGTGAGATAATGAGAAACCTCTCATGTATATATGAAAGAGCATGTAATTCCAAGAGGAATTCAACGTTTATTTGATGAAAATTGTTTTTGAAATGGCCGAGGTACGCAAAATAGAGCAACCCTAATAAAAGGTGGGACCCACCTTTTATTATGATCGCTTTATTTTACTTTGTTTTGGGATGTCTCAGCTATTCCAAAACCAATTTTCATAAAATAAACTTTGAATTCGTCTTAGAATGGTATGCTCTGTACTATTTCGTAAGTGGTTTCTTGGTATCTCACAAAAAAGTTAAAAGCCTATAATCCTCGCCTCCACCAATACTGTACTATCCCTGTAACACCTGCAACCACCTTTCCCTTAAAAGTCATCATTGCTGTCTATACACAATTATTCAAAATGCATGATACAAAGTATTCTTATTTTTCTTTCATTTCAAATGGGGATTCAGTGGCGGCATGTGTAACTTCATGTCGAATGTAGGCTATGATAAGTAAATTTAAAGCATCATCTTAAACGCATCCAAAGAGCTATTGCGCGTCATGGTTAATAATATAAATATTGCACTATGCTGTGACGTCGCAGCTCTGACAGCTCAGATTGCAGTCCCTCTTCAATGTTGTTTGATTAGATAAACGTCCATGTAAAGTGGCGTTAGTCTGTCAGTTTAGGCCTATCGGCTTTGTCATCTCATTTCCTTTATCGTTTGAACTGAAAATATTTGCCTTGAAATATATACATAAATAAATAAACCACACACTGAGAGGCTGTGGGTAAAATTATAAATCCCGCGGAGACAGGAATAGGGCTATTTCTGCGAACGAACGAGTGCGATGTGAATTTGTTTTTTATCCCTCCAACGAATTTTCAACATCGACTGACAGCATTTTACACACGCTATCAATAAAAGCTATTGATCGATTGGCATGTCTATGACGACGTTTATGGTATAGTGCACTATACCATAATGTCGTCACCGTTACATAGCACATTTTTTCTCCATTGGCATATGTTTTCAACATCATCAGCATCATAATGTAGCATGCAATGTCTAGTATTTTGTCACATGAGGGTATGTCGACCAATCACTTTATTGAGAAGACTTTACTGCTGAGGGATTTATGATAAACAAAATATACAATGCACGAAACTAACTTCGTGGTGACAGGAATATACTTTAGCACAATTTCTGTCACCGAGGAATACATAATTTCACTAGTGGCACATAACAGGACATGATAATTTCTATATTTGCTTTATATCTCTCCAACGAATATAAAAAAATAGTACAATATTTATTGTTGAAATGAAAATATACTAACTGCAACCCAGATGATCAGTGTACCGCGGTGTACGCCATTTCGATAGCTGTTTTTTAGTTTTTCTCTTAAGTAAGATACAAACTGTTAGCATTGGTGATTATTTAAAACAAACCAATATATAAATTTATTCATAACATGAAAAACCCACGGCATTATGCGTTGACATTTTGATTTAAACATAATTATTTCTTTTTTCTAATTTCAGCAACTGTTTAAAACATTTCGTGTGGTTTCCAGATCGAATTTCGATTCCTTTCATCTACTTCATCATGATTTGTGGTTACATCGAATATATATATACATATATATACATATTATGAAATTATATATATATATATATATATATATATATATATATATATATATATATATATTTCTCCATGGACATCTTGTTCTCAACATCATCAACATTATAGCGATGTTATGTCTGGTCATATGATGCTTTCTAGACAGAACAGGATTTCAATAATGAGGGATTTGATAATATTGTTCTCATTTTATTTCTAATATTTTTTTATCATGTTTTATCATCTTTGCTATATGTAGCATTGTGATAAAAGTAGTATTGATATTAGTGGTAGGGCCCATAGTATTGTATCTGGAAAATATGGGAGGAGCACAAATGAATACAATTAAAATGAAAACAAACCGAAGTAGGCTCTATTCGTTTTGTTTCATTGAATAATGTTTTTCTGCAAACGGATGTTTCTACACTTGACGAGAAAAGATGAAATCGGTGATGCCGAGGTCGTTATCAGCGAAGACGAATATGTGATTTGAATTTTGAATTTGAATTTGAATTTATTCGTTTCATTTCCATTTTTACATTGCATTGTTATTTACATATTGACACAGTCATAATATTACAGTAATAATCAATGTCAGCATGAATTGACAGAATATAGGGTATACTTATACAAACGGAAATGGGGTGACCCAACTAAAAGCATAGCTTGTAAAATTTGTAGGTCACCATAACGAGTAATATTCATAATTATGTACAGAGTAATTGAGAATATAATATATATACAGACTCCTGAAACATATTTACATAACTTGTGCATATTTACATCTTAAAGGTAGTAAATATGAATGAGAAAGAGAGGGAGAGAACGAGAGAAATAGAGGAAATAAAGTGAGAAGCGAAGAGGGGAGAGAGGGGGAAGAAAAAGAAAGAAAGAAAGAAAGAAGGAGAAAAAATAAATAGTGGAATTAAAATGAATAGGAATTCCACATGAATAATATACCATGTAAAAATTGATATGATTACCTTTAATAGGGTAAAAGTGTCCAGATATCTGGTATAGGATTATAAAGGCTAGTTACATCGTAACATATTTACTCAGAAGACTTAGTTTTAATTTGTATTTGATATCAGAATCCCCATCAGAATCAGTCGATTTCGCCTCTGTCACCTCCTGACTAGTTAACTAACTACTGAGTACTTTTTATTTGTTTGTTTGTTTGTTTGTTTTGATAAGTAGTTGTAACAAGTTCGGGTCATCACGAAGCTGGAAGCAGCTACAAGGCTCTGGCTGGAAGCAGAGCCTTCGGCTCTCGATCTGGCTGGAAGTAGTGTCCCTGTATTGGACACTAGCTGGAAGTTCAGTATGACGCCACCTTGTGGTATGTTTACAACAGTAATTGTATTACTGTTTTGGGGTTGTACGTGGCCGTCGTAATATAAAAAGGTAAGGTAATCTCGTCACATGACTTTGAATCTGCTATTTTAGGGCCTTACCCAGTCATATGTGTCATCTAATATTCATAAGTTAATATAGATTGTCATCAAGAACTGTATCTCAAGCAATGAAGTTGAAAATATTGGTAAATTTATCGTGCTTTTTGGAAAAATAAATATATGCTAACGCCTGTACAGGCTGTAGTCCCATACGCTCATATCAGTGTCGGTGATGGGTGTTGGGTGTTTTGACATTTGATTGTTTGTATCTCTCTTTCTTTCCTGTTGTGTGGCTTATTTGAACTGCAGCAATATCACTAGTATCTCGCGTCATACTCCTTTTACTACTGCTTCTTCTCAGGAATTTTACAGCTGTTGCCTGCAAGATAAACCAACCATGTCGACAACGATTCCAATCGACGATTACAACGACTCCATCATGGAAGACTTTGCCCACAGTTCAAGTGTGCTGTCAGCCCGCATTGACATCCGCATGAGTAAGTTAAATGAATGAGATTCCACAGTATTTAGCCAACACAAACTTCATCGATTGAAGATGAAGAGTCACTTCTTTGCTATTTCTCAAGTTAAAGCTAAAAGACACAAAAGTGCAACAACACCTGCTCATCTCCATGCGTCTTTCAGAGAATTATGCGCCTTGACTGTACAACTTCAAGAGTATGTTAAGATGATCAAAATCCTGATTAGTGGAAATCTCATATTACATAACATCAGCGGACAACTTTAGCTATTGGTATATAAGTGAAGCAAATCAGTGGACATCCATCATTGCCAGTTGTCAGTACGTACAATATATGACCACGCATTCCATTAGTCCTGTTATTGCTCCTGTGGAAACGGAGGGCTAAAATTCAAATTTTAGGTTGTTGTTCTGAAACAGAATCTTCCTGTCACTCAGAAGATGAATAACAACGTGGTGTTCTATGTATTGAAGAGGCTCGTTGAAAAAATAAAAACAAAACAGAAAAACTTTAAAAACGTATATTGTCTCAAAATTGCATGATATGGAGAGATGTAAATGTTTTGTAGCACTTTATTTTTTCAGAATGACTCTTCAGACAACTCTTTTGTCAATGCTTGAGAGAAGGTTTACAAATATACAGTAAATTTAGATGTCTATTAGATTTTAGACACTTCTGCTGATGCCATGGGTTTAACTACTGTCTTCATTTTTTAATTCTTCATCATTTCCTTCTTTTTGTAATGACTTTCTGTCCTCCCCCCCCCCCCCTCTCTCTCTATTTCTGCAGATTTTTTGAGGAAGGTGTTTGGAATTCTGTCAATGCAGCTGCTACTGACTGCCATCGTGTCTGGCATTTTTATGTCCTTTGAAGGTATCAAAAATTACATCCAAGAGAGGTAAGTGGCTGCACTCTACCATATCATTGACTGGTTCAGTGTGTATGGTTGTCACTAGAATAACACAATTGTCTTACAATGTACACTTGTAGTCTCTGAATATTGGGTTGTATACTGTAAAAGTGGTTTCTTTCGCGTTGGTTTTATTTTTGCGCTTTTCGCGCTTTGAGGTTGAACCGCGAATTTAACAACACACGAAAATGTTTTGAACTCGTCGTTTGTACAACGCTATCATTACCGACCGCCAATTTAAACACACGCGAAAAAGTCCGCCTCGATGGAAACCGCGAAAGTTTCTGTACGCGAAAGAAACCACTTTTACAGTAGATGCCTCATGATTGCAGTGTAGTTGTGAGATATCTAAAATATAGTGTCAGCTTGTAAAAGCTAATGTTGTTTTAGAAATTGTTGTTGTATGTAATGATGTAATGCACATTTATACAGACTACTACTAGCTGAGAGGGTAGCATTTCTGCAGCCTGGTGCTATTATTCCATCTTCTTGTTGACATGACCAAAAGAAAGAAAAAAAAAGTGATAAGTTATTCAACACTTGTGTATTGTTTATTTTTCATAACTTGTCAGTGTTGTTCCAGGTGACATAGTAAACATATTTGGAGGGAACATTCTTTTCTGTGAAAGATGCAAATGATTTTCTGTATTCTTGCTTGCTTTGTTGTAAAGAAGATGTCTACTTGATAATGTATGACTTCATAATTCCAAATGTAGTCCTGTTCATGCCTATCCACTGGTAGCTGTAGCTTTATTTTTTTTGGCTACCCACCTGGAAATTCACAAGGGTAAAACATGAAGTCTAGTCGACTTCCTAAAACATTAAAAGCTTTTGAAGAGTGATCATCTTATCTTTTTGATCCAAGACTATGTGGAATGTAGAATTCATTAACATTCTCATCTCCCAAGCAGGTTTCACAACTGATCTTTCTCTACAAAACACTTGTAAAATTCTGCAGTATGCTGTTTGTGCGCTAGTGAATTGTTACAATTATAATGAAATAGATATGTTGCTGTTCAGAAGATGTTTTTACAAAAATCAGTATTCAAAAGCAATACATATTAAAAAGAATCTTCAGAAAAAAAATGCATGTCTGGACAAACCCTTGAAATAATGAGAGGTCTGTTGATGAGATAAATCCTGCCATCCCAATCAGACCATGATGATGCATTTTTAGTTGCTAAATGCCACCAGCAATCACTAACGTCATCGCCTTGTAAGGTAATTAGGAGAAGTGAGACAAGGTTACCATGCTATTTAGAATATACTTCTTCCAGACCTCACAGTGAATGCTGTTTGTGCAATGAAAGGAGTAAGACACATGTCCAAGAAAATCTAGAATCAATTACCAAATTATGGTTTCTTCGTACATCACATCATTAACTCTCCTCATCTCACCTTTTTTTGTTTTGTTTTTTGTTTTGTTCTATCTCTCTCACAAACACACTAGTCCTGGCATGCTGATGATTGCCTTTGTGCTGTCTTTCATCTTCCTCGTGGCACTGCTGGTCAAAGGAAGGGAGTACCCTGTCAACATGATCCTGCTCTCACTATTTGTAAGAATTTCTCTTATGCAGTACACTTCACCACAAAGCAATGATAAAGTTTGCTTGAGATATAACATTACATCGAAGAAGTGAATCTTTTGCATATGAATAGATTAAGGTCGATGAACGCCATAACATGTAACATTTGACATTGGTAGTATACTACTTGTAAAGTGTAAGTGCATATTACAGAGTATATCTAACACATCATATCAGTTCCTATCAGTAAAACCAGACTGAGCAGATTTCATCACACATTTTGAGTTTATTCTGCTCATATATTGGGTAACTAAAATTGAGCATTTAAAAAATAGAATTGTAAGCTTTGAGTCTAAAGGTGGTTAATGCCAATGGTACATGTATGTGTTTCCATTCTTTTTAATTCATTTTTTCTTTAATCTGTTTGTTGACATGAAGAAGTATTTAATGCAATTTTGGCAATATATGATGGGAGGTTGGTAGTCTAAGGATGACATTAGTTCTGATTTTTTACTTTAAATATGTCATGAGCAAACAAAATGCTTGTATTGAACAAAATTCCATATAAAGCTGGGTTTATTCGTCTTTACTCCGACAGACTCTGGTTGAAGCCTATTCGGTGGGCACAGTGGTGACCTTTTACGACAAGAGTGTGGTGATCGAGGCCCTGTTTCTCACCCTTGCCGTCTCTTTCGGCTTGTTGGTGTACACCGTGCAGAGCAGGAAAGACTTCAGTACCTGGGGTGCAGGGTAGGTAGAATAGCAGTCACCACATGTTTCAGAAGATTTAAGTATCACTCTGCAGGAGTGCTATACAAAGTGAACAGCCAAACCTTTAATGGATTCTTTTTAGTCCATAAATGTGTGTGCCCTGATTATCCTACATGCTAATTCATGGGATAATTTGAAAATTCTTTGTAGCTGATCTCTCACATGGAATTACCAAAATATGATATTTTTAACAGTGGAATGGTAAAATTTGTTATGGCTATTGAAAGTGTGCAGGTATCATTATGTTTAGGTCACACAAATTTTGGAGCCCATTTCAAGAGAAGACTGGATAATAGACTTTTAGAATTGAGTGATGAATGAAGCAGTTACAGGCCTGCAGAATTGTTTTTTTCTCTCTCTCTCTTTTATTTTGTTTTTGTTTTTGTTTTTGTTTTTGTTTTTTGTCTCTGGCAGCAGTATTCAATTCATTTCATTTTTTTTTTTTTGTATGGGATCTGCTTCAGCTAATGGCTGTTTTTCAGCTGGTCCATGCTCGTAATAAATGTAAAAAAACACAATGTCTTAGTTTGATTTGATATCCCACTTTCCCTTCAAAAGAACAAACAAACAAACAAACAAACAAACAAACAAACAAACAAACAAACAAACAAACAAACAAGCAAACCCCAAAACATAACCACATGGGCATAAAGCTTTGTTTCAAGGTCAACATAACTGTTTGATATTGTGCTGTCCAGAGTGAAAGTAATAATTTTTTTTCCCCCCCTCACTGGGATACTTATTATTCTCTTTCATCTGTACACGTAATACATCATATTTCAAATAACATCATACTTTTTTTGAATTCAATACAATATAACATACATCAAGAAAAAAGGTGTCTAAAGAAAAAGTAATAAAATGATGCTATTGTCCTGCATACTTGAGTTTTTGTCAGCGATGCTCTGTTCTAATTTTATTAATAGTACTTTGATAAACTTATTCCCCATCAGATTTGTGTGTAGGTTTGGTACTTTTGCTTGTGTGGTAAATACTGTATAATGTAGGAACATTCTTTTTTAGAGAAATTATACATGTAGTGAGAAAGAGTGCCATTATGAATGACGATTCCTGTCCCCAGACTCTATGCTGGTCTCATCGTCCTCATAATGGGCGGACTGCTCCAAGTCTTCTTCCCCCACTCCGACGTCCTGGAGCTCATCATGGCCATCGGTGGCGCCGTCCTCTTCAGCCTCTTCATCATCTACGACATCCACCTCCTCATGCACAAGCTGTCCGCTGAGGATTACATCGTGGCTTCCATCAATCTCTACCTCGATCTCATCAACCTCTTCATGTACATCCTGCGCATCCTCAACCAGGCAAACAAGAAGTAAAGAGCGAGGGCAATCCTATGGCTTCCAGCGAGATCTCAGGACTGCCACAACGTGAGGGATGAATCAAGAATCTAAGTGAGCAATAAAGATATCAGTTAAATGAGGTATTGAAACTCATCAGTGTGTTTTTCTTCAACATCTCGCGTCAACAGGATGACTCCTTGAGAGAAGTTATAAAGTCCAGCAAAGTGAATCCATACACTTCTTCAATCCAGTCATCAACAACCTTCCTCTGCAGTGTCTTTTCCAGATAATGGGTTTACAAAAACTAATTCTCCAAAGCAAGAGTTAATTAAGCAAGTCAGCAAGGTAATATGATGGTCTATGGCTTCCATTATATGCTGTGTAGAAGGAACACTAGCCTTGATGAGACTTAAAGGGCTTGTTTGTGTGCCGGCCTTCCGAGCTGTCACATGTAAATGTTGCAGTAGGGTCACTTCTACGACCGTGTGTGAAATCTTATGCTGGAACTTTACATTTCAGCTAAAAACCGTAATCCATCATAATGTATTCATCAATTATGTAATTGATGTCATTACAATGTCACAGAGGGTGACTTCTGTGCCCATTATATTCTTTCATCATCCTCTCAACCTGGTGATTGGTTCAAGTTCTGTGTCCCATTTTTCCTTAGTCTCCTCTCCTACCTTCAACTGATGTACATACTCTGTGCATATGTCATGTCATTATTTTATGTTCTCGTATTTACAAGCTGTTTATTTGAGGGTTTTCTTTTTCTCACAGTTTCCTATAAATTGTAACAATTTGTCGAATTTGGTAAATGTGCTGTTGTCAAGGCCTATCTATGGGTTTTCAAATAACAGGTATGAGTGCTCAAGTCCCGTTTTGCTTCAATAACTACTGCACACATTTCTGTCAGATATCCAGCAATGCATTATAGCTCAACAGTTGTGACCTGACAGCGATGGTTTCTTGGTCAGTTGGCTCCGACCAGTCTGTTATAGCTGACACGATGTACGTTTCTTAATGACACACAACACACAAACGTGTGGAGAACAGTAGACACACAAAGTCTGAACAGTGATGTGTGTGTGCAAAAGTTACACTGGTACTATTGAGTCAAGCATAGAAAATTCTTGTAAGAGGGTGTGTAAGAAAACTTTAACTCCTCATGTCCCACATGGAGAACTAACGTAGTAGCATTTGCACCCAAGAAGGGTGTGGGCAACAGAGGAAAATACATGTGCAAGGCTTTGCTTATCATTTTGCAAATATGAATTGCTTTTGTCAATGGTGAACTCTACCATAGATATAAGAGGAAAAGCGTAGAAGGATTAGACTTGTTTATGGCACATCAACAGCTCAGTGCCTTTTATTTTTAGAACATTAACTGGCTTCATACTCCATTGTCTGCATGATGGAACCCGTTGCCAACTTGGCGTGCAGTTGAATGAGTCAAATCTCTGAACACGGCCATGTATGTGTATGAATGATATCAACATGGAAGCTTATTGTACATGTACATGTATAACCACAATGATTTTTTCAATGAATACTTGCACTCAGCAGTTTCAGATGAATCTGACAGGCTTTACATTTTACAAGTGATTGTGGTTGCTACTGATACATTACACAAAACAACAACACATAGGTACTGTTGTACAATGTAGTTTATTTGGTTCAAGTGCATATTCAACATAATGCTGATGCACTTACTCTTATACATCATATTAGTTTAATGGGCCGCATATTTGCATTTCAAATTACAACAGAAATCTATACACGCATACTGCCAAAAGAAAAAAAAAGAAGAGAAAGATAGTGTACAGTATTTTCTGACATATAATGTATACAGATACATTTGTAGTCAGGTTTTTGATGTGCTTGCTTCATTATCAAACATATTCACAGTGTATTGGGCTTGTGTGTGTAAACTTTGTACATTTGGAATTTTCAGCAGCTTTAGCAAATGATTTAAAAGATAAATATATATTTATATTTTTTTTATTCATTTGTCAGGATCATGTCATCTCATGGGTATGTCTACAGTGAGTGGTTGGATGGAACAGGTGATTGTGATGTCATCAAAATCTTGTTCCTCAGTGTCGTGATATTTAGAGTGTCACTTCGTGCAGGTTTGAACAGCTGAAATGTCAGACATTCTGACAGCTTCCAACATACTCCCCCCCCCCCCCCCCCCCCCCCACAGATGTCATACCTATGGTGTGGATGTACTTTTTTAGTATTCCAACAGATGAAATAATTTTCAGAAGCAATAGCATTGAAATGAGTGAAGATGATTAATCTCAATGATACATATTATTGAATACATGTATTTTGTATATAGTTTACTTAAATGTAACGTTGCAACTTTTGTATCTTTTGTTTTTGTTCATTTATCAAAGATTTGTTTTGTACGTTTCTTCTATATGTATATGTAGATGCTATATATGTATTAATGTATGTCAAAGATTATGAAGGGAATTTAAGTAATTTCAGTTGTGATCAGCTTTATATTCTCAATCTGCTGAAGAAAACCTGGAAACTTGGTTAGAGGACGTGAGGCAGCTAGTGTATAGTTGTCTGGGAAACCACACACACATATACAAAACATGCATACACATAACCATGTGATAAACTGTAGACTGTTTTGTTTTGCAAAGGACTTCAAGAAGATACCATGTGATACATGTACAATGTAAATGTAAAGGCTAAAAGATTTCATTAGTTCTTACACAGAATTTCAAATATTTTATGTACCAAATTAACCAGAGTCTTCAAAGTAACACATATGATAACACACCACAGGTGTACTAATTCTTCACTTCATTTTAGCAGCCAGGTCCTTCAGCAGATACGTATCAGCAAGCTTTGCAGACAATAAGAGAGAGAGAGAGAGAGTTTAAACAATCAAGCATTTCAAGTACCTTGATAAAGTACTTTACACATTGTGCAAGTCTACTGTATCTTCCAGAAATCCTATACATGTATCTGCATCCACATGTGTGTGGGAGTTCTGTATTTGAGGCAATAAAGTAAATCTTGATACTAAGTACGTCCTGTACACATACGTATTACATAGAATCTGTCTTCTTTATTTTGTAGTGAAAAATCACAGACCAAAGAAATTGTGTGCACTTTGCTGTCCATCCTTGCATGTGTCGTTTGTTACTTCCAATGAGCCATTGTGATACGAGTACAGTGCACTCCCGTTATAACGAAATGCTCGGGACCGGCAGTTTTCTTTCGTTATAACGAAATTTCGTTATAACCGAACAAATCAATATGTATAATGAAAACAAGGAAGCCACGCATATATGATATTCTGTTTGTTGAATACTCGTCATACACTGGGAAGCTATGTGAGCAATAAAACAAATAGTTAAATCTATTTCAGATTATTGTATTACAATAACCCAAAGTTCCCCTCGGAAATTGTGCGTGACACACCAAGCGAACACACAGTGATGTGACGCGTTCGCCCATGCAGAGACGCTACAAATGCTTGTTCTACTACGTATTTTCGAAAGCGATCTGCGTTTCGTTATAAGGGAGCACACTTCTTTTGTTTTTCTTTGTCAGTGGTGCTCGGAAAAGACTTCGTTATAACAAAAATTTCGCTATAACCGTGTTCGTTATAAGCGAATTTTGTACCATAGACTTTAATGGCGATAATTTTGGGACCAGAAGTTTTACCTCGTTATAACGAAATTTCGTTATAACCGTGTTCGTTGTATCGGGAGTGCACTGTAGCCACATCTGTTCTTGGCAGTACATTGTATCAATAAGCAATCCTTTGTGTAATTTGGTGAAACTCTGCAGAAATTATTTTGATGCGAATTTTTATGTGGAATGTTGTAGCTCTTCAAACAGTCAAATTCAGCTCGCATTCTGGTCATTCTCTTCAAACTTGTGAAAGTAGTGTGCAGTATCTGTGTACACATTACTTCTAGCATCAATTTTTGAGACAAAAATACACAGGGCAAAAACAAAGCAATTTCTGTGGTTGTAAGATATCAAGTGAAGTATTTAATCAGAGCATACTTCAGGAGTGTGCCTGAGACAAGGAAGAAATGCATAGAAAAAAGTTGCAATGAAGGAAAATGTATAAGGCAAAACAAGTAATGGTGCAGTACGGACGTTCATACTTATCCAGTCGGAACGTAGTTACGAAATGAGTGAAGATATTTTTATTCACATTGCAGCATTTTGATTTGTTCGCACGAGTTCTGGAAACTGACAAGTATTCCATAAACCTTAAAATGACATCACCAGACTAGTCAAGGCTTGACTAAAGGAGACTAATTCATATTGCTTGCACATGAAAAGTGTGGAGATTAGAAGTCTAATGATACTGTTAAATGGTTGTAAATTTTCTTCTCACAGTATTTTTTTTTTCATTCAAAATTTGCTCGAGATGAATGTAGCAAAATATAGTTAATGTTGCACTCTGCATGTGTTTCCCCAAACAGTAACGTCAATTTACCATTAAGTCGCCACTAACTAAAGTCGCCAGACATTCACATTGCATGTAACGCGCGCCACAATCGGAGATCAGCTGGGGCGACGGATTTTCATCACTCTCAAAAGACATTCCTAATTCACCTTTTTCCTCCATAAAAACACAAATAATTGTAATCCAAATGTATTTTACCATATGTAACAGGTGACAAAACCATTTTTAATGTGAGAATGTTTTTGATTTTGAATGGATTTCAGGTGGCAGATTAACAACGTTTTTCAAAAGCAATGATGCACAATGCATCCTACAATGAAATGTGTGTATAACACATCCGCTAATAATACGTAGTGCACTGTGGGCAGAGAACTAATACAGTGCCTAACGTTAGTTCGCCAACCCAGGAGTGGCATAGGAAATACACGCAAGTGGCAACTAAGCGGTAATTGATGTTAGACCTTGCACGAGATATTTTTGAGGTAACCAAAAGCTGTCATACTCAAACCAAAGCTTAAGTAAAAAATTTTGCATGTAAGTGCATTTTGCATTCTCTCTCCAAATGAAATACATGTATGTAGTCTGGGTGGGAGGAAAATTCCAGTCTCTTTTGTGCAAAAGATATCCTGATCATGATTGCATTACATCCATGTTGAATGAAATACAGGTAATAATGCAGGAATCAACTACCCAAAACTCTCGGCAACCAGCTATCTCTCATCACCTTCAAAGCACATCTAAAAACTCACTTGTTTCATTAATGTCAATAATCCACTGGTAAAGTGCATTTGAACATGTACGTTCATGGAAAATGCGCTATATGAATATATTATTATTATCATAATTATTATTACAAACTAGCATCCATGGAAACTAACAAAGTGCAGTCTCGCTTGCACTGTGACTCGATCTTGACAGACAGTGCAATGTTACACCATGGTAGAGTTGAATTGAAAACAGTGAAATCAACACCAGCAGAATGGTATGTCTCATTAAAACCATATTATTTAAAAAACAAAAATTAAACAAAATTTAAGAAATTTCATACACAACAAGTTATCACATTTCACTGATATTGATCATAATCACACATGCAAGCTGGATGAGGGGATGATTTCATCATCGCACTGGTCGCCCATTAATCTGCACACAATATTTACCATACAAACTTTGAATTTTCTTCTTCCTCTTTTTTTGAAGAGATTCAAAAAAGAATAAATAAATTCCAATTAGGTACAACGTACTAAAACTTAGTAACGATTACTCTTGCAAGGAGTTGTGATTGAATCATCAGCAGAAAAGAAACATGACTCTTCTAATCTGACATGCTAAAATGTGATTACAACCAATTACACTTGTTTAGTGAAAGCAAGTAAAACCCTAAATTTCCATAACTTCAATATCTTGTGTCCGATTTTGAAGAAACATCAACTTATCTGTCTGACTTTGCTGTACTCGTCAGGGTTAAACTGAGTGTGCAGTGGGGCATTTTATTTCAAGAATACTGATGTAACAGAGCTCTCCCTCATCCAACTGATCTTCTCCCTATCAGCTTGCATTTGCTTTGAAAACAACAGGACCTGAACATCCTTGGTGTCCCCGTATCCGGGCAGTTACCCCCCGGCTAAATACTGGTTGGTGGTAAGGTTAGAGTAAAGATTAGGGTTAAGGTTAGGTTTAGGGTTAGGAGTTTGGGTTAGGGTTAAGATTAGGTTCAGGATTAAGATTAGGATTAGGGCCAAAGGAAGGGTCCGGGATAATTTCCCAGGGGGTAATTGCCCTAGACCTGGTCTCCCTTCTGACAAAGAAAGGTTAGTGAATGGGTAATTTAATATATTGTATTCAATCTGCACCAAACATTTCAACAGTCTTTGTGGGCGGAGTCTCGGCCCATTCTGAAAATGATGAAGGCTGACTCTCCTGACCAGTCTCTTGTATATGACCCGATGACTGCAGAGACGAGTGATCCAGACTCAGCTGATGAAGCATTTTCTTCATCGTCTCAACAACCTCCGTTTCACCATCCCTTTGAGTTGTAGCTGTCGAAGATTCTACGCTCGGCTGGGAACATGTCCCACGCTCTCCTCTATTATCATTTTGCATCGATAACTCTGCATCAGGAACAGACTTTGCTCCTTCGTGCATTTCACTGGCTGAAAGAATCCTTGTTTGCACAGGTTTCAAGAGTTCTGCGTCTGGCATGTCGTCTCTTGTTGCTATGGTAACCTTGCTGATGAAATCCATCTCCAGTGAATGAGAGGAGCATGGTAAGTTTGAGTCACTGGCATTACTACCATCAGTATCTTTCATACTCGTGCCTACACCGGAGCTGACCATGGCATCTTTCCCTAGTTGCTCTGCTTCAATGTATTCCCTACTCTCACCTTCAAGTTCACACCCCAACTCCTCCTGTACATCCTCCTCATCATCACTCTCATCATCACTATCTCTACTGTCTCCGTCACTGCCACTATCTTGAGCCCTTCCCAATAGAGGAGACGCCCCCGCACCAGTCCTGTCCGGTGATCTGACAACATGTGTGGTTACAATGTCCGGCCCCGGCTGACTCGGCTGAATGAGATCTGGATAGCCCAACTGATAGTGCCCCTCAGGACTTCTGGGATGTAGATCTTGGTTGATAGGATCGTGACCATGATGCGAACAGGATGCCTGGGGATCCACTGTCTCCATCCTCTCTTGAGTGTCCTCCTCCTCCTCCTCCTCCTCCTCCTCTTCTCTTACAAGACTGGCTGCTTGCTCCAGAACATCCAGGTCCAGTCCAACATCCTTCTTTGTTATTTGCACCTGTCACACAACATACAAATTGTATTTCAAAAATTTACTCATCTCAATCACAAGTTGAGTAAGACATCCCAACTCAAACGTGAGTGATAATTCCCTTTGCCATCATATTTCCCAGGTTTACTTGCTAATGCTGAGTCCCAAGACAATTTATAAAAGCAGGAAGGAAAAAGGGCATTTTCAGCACCATCCCTTAACATCAATTTGCAGTTCAAATTGGAAAATTACAAAAGTATTCTTGTCAGACTTATTCATAGTGATGTAGACTAAAAACCTATGTTGCTTAACATACCTATGGGTATTCCTTTCATGCCAGGTACTAGTCCACCAGGTAATCAAATCACTGGTGCTTGAAGACACCATAGTACACTTTGTCATAATAAAATGATGCACATCATGTACAGTAAAGGTCAGTCTTTAGATATTGAGCCGTTGAGATAGGTACCACCAAAGCACCACTCCCCCCCCCCCCCCCCCCCACTCCATCTACAATCTGATTTGCAAACGTTGTACACTCTACACAACAGAAAGCAGGGGAAAGCTGTTTCATTGTTACCTTGCCGATTTCTTGCTCAAGAGCTGCAAACTTGTCACTGCTAGTGGACTGGAGCCAGACGCAGTAGTCAGCGATGTAGAGGTCGTTCAGGATGTATCGCGGCTCGTCACTGGAGAGGAGTCGATGCACTTCAAAGAAGCACTTGAGAACCTGGTTGCAGCCTGTGATATGCAAAGAGAGACATGTTCATGGAGAAACAGCCAAGTGCTAATCACATCCTATCTCTGAAAATCATCTATTGTAATGTCTGGGTGCTTGCAGTGGTTCATTTGCAAATGGAGGAGGAAGCATATAGACTGTGAAAAACAAGGATATGTGTCACAATTACTCATGATAAATATATTCGTCGCTGGGGCGACAAGACCTCGTATCTACAAAATGTCAAATGTTCAGGAGAGCCAAAAAACATGGCAGCCAAAGCACTAAACTGAATGGGATAGCCGTTCCTTTGACATGCCGTGGTGGTTTCATTTTTGGAGTAAGACAGTTGGGATTTGGACAGGACATCACTTAACCCATTATTTGACCATTAATCCAAAAAAGTCATTTTCACCAAAATTGCAGATACAAGGTCTTGTCACCCCAGCGACGACTATGTGTGAGAGACAGATATATTGACAGATACATACATTATGTACATAGAGCTGTTATTTTTGCATACAGACATTTTTGCGAGATGGTATTTACCAGAATTGACACGGAGGCTATTGTAAGTGCACTATAATCCTAACGCATGGCAACATTTTTGTGCGCTGTTAAATTCAAGGGCCAACAGTGATTTGTGAAATTTGCAAAAATTAAACCCTTGCGAAAATAACAGCTGATTCAGTACATACAGTGTACATACAGACATACATACATACATACATACATAGAGAGAAAGAGAGTGAGAGAGATGGATATATCTAGGTGGAACCTGAAAGTCCTTTTTTCCTCCCAGAATTTGCACATAACCCTATTTGTTTTGGTTTTTTCAGATCATATGTTACCAATACACATATCATTAATGCATGGTTTACCTGCATCTACACATGAACAGACGTACATTTCTTTTTGTTCTCTGCAATTATTGCGAGTTAAGATGATTGCAGTTACTATCATGGCAGCAGCCAGGAAACGACCAATCAATCATCACACGACTGACCTAATCTCAAGATCATGCGGACGTCCTTGAGCACCTTACAGCAGAGATCCCAGTTGCGGTAGAGCGGAAAGCAGAGCGCCCTCCTGCAGCAGGCGATGACCATCTCCTGCGGGGTGTGGAACCACTCCAGGCAAGACAGGGTTGAGCTCAGCTTGCACACAGTCCATGCTGACTCAACCTGTTTCATGGGTGAAGATTCAAACAAACAGGCAAACAAGTTACTGAATGTTTCTTATCCATGCGGTCTGATGGACCAAATATTACTGTTTTCATCATCATTTTGACATCTTGCAGGCTTCTAAAATAGCTACCAAAGTTTCAATCTGTCTCAATTGTTGGAAATTGATTACAAGTCTATTCTTTTACTTATCAAACTAAACAATTTCTCAGCAATGACTGTAATCACAGTATATATTGGCTGTTTTATCAGAGACAAGGGATGTTTATGTGTTGCTTTGTATCAAAGTACATTCATTTCACACATAAAGAGATGGAAAAAACACACAAAATATGGCATACATTCACTGTGTTGCTTGATTAAACAGCCCTATAATATCAGGAATGATATGCTGGTGTATATTCAGTCATACCTTTCTCAAGAATATCTTTCATCAGAAAATAGGATTTTTACAAGTCTCATGCTGGTTCAATAAGTTTTCATTTTAATAGATTTGGTGTTATTGTGTTTTGGTTGTTGTTCTTTTGTTGTTTTTCCTCTTCTCTCTTTTTTTTTTTTTTTTTTTGGGGGGGGGGGGGGGTTGCAGAGTGGCTGAATATACCAGCAGTTAATAGTTGATCAGAATTCTCTTTTGCATTCTCAATATTTCACACATACAAAGTGGCATCAGACAATGACAACATGAGTGAGATTGGGTAAGGAGAGTATATGCTCTGCTCAAAAGGCCATGGCCCCATTTCACCCCAGAGTTAGTGTGGCCATCTTCTGCTGGTGCCAAGGCAGCTGCAGAAACTTGTAAATTCACAAGTTGTTACCTGTCAATAGGACACATGACAATGACATGTTGAAGGTTGATACAAAAAAAGAAAAGAAAATGAGAGAGACCCATAAAGTACAGCTTTATGGTAACACTCTAACACTACCTTAAAGGACAAGTTCACCTTCATATACATGTGGATTGAGTGAATGCAGCAATATTAGTAGAACACATCAGTGAATGTTTGGGGAAAATCTGACAATCCGTTCAAAAGTTATGAATGTTGAAAGTATCTGCGCAGTCATTGCTGGATGAGAAGATTACCACAGTGAATGATGTCACATGCGTACAACGATATGAGTAAAATATAAAGAGAATTTCACAAAATTTTGCTCTTTGAAAAAAGTGTACATTTCCTCGACTTGTCATTGACTGTATGTTAAGGCAAATATTATTCCTCGTGCCTTCTGAAAGAGGGAAGTCAAGTGATCTTTTATTGAGCGAGAAAAGTGAAAATATGTTGAATTTTCTTTATATTTTCTGTATATTATTGTACACATGTGACATCACAAGCTGTAGTGGTCTTCTCATCCAGCAGTGACTGTGCAAAAACTTCAAAAATTCATAAATTTTGAACGGATTGTCCGATTTTCCTCAAACTCTCAATGATGTGTTCTGCGAATATTGTTGCATTCACTCAATCCACATGTCTATGAAGGTGAACTTGTCCTTTAAAAGAAAGAAAAAAGAGACAAACACAAACAGAACTTACAGAGTTTTCTCCTTCATTGGTCCTCACATTATAGGCATAGGCAAAGAGGATGTCAGCCACACCCAACAGGGCTCCTCTCTCCTCAACGTTATTCAGGATGTACTCCTTCCTCGGTAACTTCCGCATCAGCTCCTTTTCTTCTTCCAAGAACGTCACTAAGTACACAGAAAACAAAACTAAGCACCATCAACTTTCAATGATTGTTTGTACAATTCACTTCTCTTTGTTATTTCTTTCTCTCTCTCTCGCCCTTTCTCTCCCTCTCTTTCTTCATCTTCCTCTTAGCTTTCTTTATTTTTTTTCATTCACAATTACTCGACATCTACTTTAATATAATTATTTCATGCTTTTAAAAAGATTATAATACTCGTACACAACCTATTGACCGCACAAAGAAAACATACAGGACCCATGCTGACTGAACAGTGTCTATGACAAATTAAATAAAATACTGTAATGCACTCAAATACAATTCATTGTCTTTTTGAAACATACTACTGATTTCAATTCAAGCAATCAGGAAGTGAGGGTGGGCTACAGGTCAGAATAAAACATCACAACAGTATGTAATTAGGATATCTCACCATCTACTGAAACCTTGCTAGATTCCTCAGAGTCTCCTGCCCTCGTCATCTTCTCTCTCATCTTCTGGTAGTTGTGCACCCAGGGTGGTCTGTATTGCAGGAAGGGCAGAATGGCATCCTCCTGGTAGAAATCAGCTCTGCAGCGGCCAGAGGGAGGAGGACAGATATCAACTTCAGCATTTCAAGGAAGAAAAATTTGATGTTGAGGTTCAGATAAAAATGGGTGAAAGGAGATGTTTTTTCAAAGATGAGATGATTTTTCTTCAGCATGCAATGTACTTCCCAATTTCCACATCATCACCACACACGTAAAGTTTGAAACATCATGATCTACAGTGTGTGTCATTATGAGACACTCAGGGGAAAAAATGCCTTTGACCGGATGAAGCTTTATGCATATTTTTGGGGTCTGATGACTGTAAAGATCAACATTAAAAAAAAAGAGGAAAAAACAACAGATGGCTCCAGCATACTCCTCTACATATCTGCAAAATTCGGATCAATTCACTTGATGTGCAAACTTCATTCAGTAATGCTAAGAACTGACAATTTAACTACTCAATATTTTCTGTTGCACCTATACAGTGTACTCCCGTTATAACAAACACAGCTATAAACAAATTCCAGTTACAACGAAGTAAAAATTCAGGCCGCAACATTATCCACTCTATGTAATTCTATTGTTTATTTGTTCGGTTATAACAAAATTTCGATATAATGAAAGAAAACTGCCGGTCCCTAGGACTTTGTTATAACAGGAGTCCACTGTATGAATGTTTGAAGCTCCCCTTGAGTATGTATATGAGGTGGGGAAGAGAGAGATGGGAGTATATATGTGCTATGTGCAATGCAACCACTCACAGGTAGTGGCTGTCATCAAACTTGTCCCTCTCTGCATTCAACCTCGCTCGCTTGCGTTCAGGCAGCAAGACCGAGTCTGCCTCCTGGATGTCCACCACTCCACAGATTTCATCCTAGAAATTCAAAAATTACAAACAGGAGATGGTAATTTTTCATCTTTGCCTTTTTCGGACCATGTGATACTGAAAAGTTAACAATAGGAGTGACAGCAGCATGGAGGGGAAAAAACACACACTTTTTGAGACAAAGCACGAGTGAATAGGTGGCTTCTTTTAGGCATGATGGATTTATTGCAATTTTTGTTCTCTGGCATTCTGCATGAGATTGGAACACCCACTGTCTTGCACTTCTAATTTTGAATGCTCAAGAACATGGTAGTCCCATTACCTTTGATTTGTAGATATGTAGTTCATTAGCTTACAATTATATTAATTCACCGACAGTTCATTACTTGCTCAAAGTGTGTATAAAATGTGGGCTCATTTCCAACGAACTCCTTCTTCATATCCGAAATGCTGAAAGTGTTGATAAGTCTAAATCATTGCTCAAAACTCATCTATTTACTCAATCCTATTTTTTGTTGCTTTTACATTGTACATAATGCTGTATTTTGATTTAATATTTTTCTGTATTAATGCATTTAGGAACATCAGTATTAAGCGCTATATAAGTGTTATCTATTATTATAATTTATTATCATTAATATTTGTGAAATACATACACAGTTAAAAACTCACCCGCAGTCTTTTGAAAACCCCACTCCGTCTGTTGGCAAAGCCGTACCTGGCTTCCTGAGCTAGACCCACATCTTTATCATCCTCATCACCATGGTATGGATGCTGCTCCAGCTGCCAGTCAAAATCTTCCTCTGCCTCCTCCTCCTTCTCCTCCTTCCCCATGACAACACTCTCCCCGGAGTGACCCAGCAAATCTGGTTGGCCAATTTGATGCTCCTTATCACATGGTTGAGTGACACTTGCATCTCCTGCATTCATTTTTTTTTTTTTTTTCAGAAAGAAAAACCTGGTACATTAATGATTTGCACTTTATCTCTTACAGTATGTGATATGTGATATGTTACATTCTAATTGTGTCAATTGATACTGAGAAAGGGAATTATTTTCATGCTGAAGATTTGGATATACTACACTGAAAGTGAACCCTTGTCAGATATGTAACATGGTATGAAAACATTCATATTTCTGAAAACAAGCACCAGATAAGACACAATGCATCAAACTAAATGCTTGCAAGCACAAACTATCATCATCACTGTAACTTATCTCTTTTCATAATAATACATCTCGGAGATGGCTCAAGCCCTAATAAACAATAGAAATGAATTTGAGGAAAGCATTTCATTCCCTTTTTCAAGGCTAGAAAGCAGTTTGAGTTGATGCATTACTGCTATCTGCTCCATCCAAGACACACAAGTGCCCATGGTATTGTGAAAACTGGAGTGGGTTTATAGGACCCTACTTTAAAAACTACAAAGAAAAAATATCTACATTTTTATTCACAATGACTATCAAAAAAAGCAAGATGAAGAAGAGAAATAGGATTCGGCTGTCTCTATTCTGATCTGTGCTCTGAAGGCCTATGCTTGCTCACAATTTTCTCAAAATCTTACCTATAATTTCAATATGTGGTTCTGCAGCTGATGTCGCTCCACGAGGGGCTAGCAGCCTGGTCAGGAGATCCAAGCCCTCAAAGTGTTCTCCAGGGGTTTCCTTGGGCACTCTAATGGTGAATGAACCTGCACACAGACACAGCGCATAACAGCATTACAAAGCTTGCTTTCTTGCTGAGCATCAACAATGTCACACACAGGATGAAACCTTGTTGTCTCTCATAATTACCTTGTACAGAGTCTGTGAGAAATCATTTGTACTGTTGATAATGTAGCACACTGTTTGCATTGATCAAGAATACAGTATCATGTCAACAAAAATTAAAGATAATAAAAAGTTTTGGTACCTCAAAAGTTTCCCTGAATTTCTGTGTTTCAGGTTAAAGTACGCTGTACCTTTTATATAACTAACACTGTGAGACTTACTCGCCCCAAAGTGCTCTCATTTCTTAGTAATCATGCAATTAACTGCGACCAGCAGCCCCATACGCATAGCGACCAGCAGCCCCATACGCATAGCGTAATGGGGCTTCGCATTGTAGCATTCAGGATCATGACAAATTTAGTATCGCCGGTAAATATCAACTTAAAATCCAAAAAATTCTTCAATTTGAAGACTTACCAATTAAGTTGACGTATTGAAAACAGGCTTTGGGCAACGTTTGGTTCTGCCAATAGTCCCTTTCTGTTCGAATTGATGACTGAATGTGACTCGGTCGAGAGGACCTTGGGAGAGCTACATACACTGATTACTACGACCAGCGCATATGCACACATCACATGCGAACAAATTTCAAATCCATGAATGGATAAGATGTTTGTGTGCGCATGCGCTGGCCGTCAATTCAGTGTAGCTCTCCCAAGGTCCTCTCGACCGAGTCACATTCAGTCATCAATTCGAACAGAAAGAGACTATTGGCAAAACCAAACGTTGCCCGAAGCCTGTTTTCAATATTTCAACTTAACTGGTAAGTCTTCAAATTGAAGAAATTTTTGGATTTTAAGTTGATATTTACCCACGATACTAAATCTGTCATGATCCTGTAAGCTACAATGCGAAGCCCCATTTAGCTATGCGTATGAAGCTGCACGCTGCTGGTCGCAGTTATCATGCAATAATGGTTTCGTACAATACGTGTACTACCTCGCCGCCGTACGGCGGCGGCTCTGGTATGAAACCATTATTGCATGATTACTAAGACATGAGAGCACTTTGGGGCGAATAAGTCTCACAGTGTTAGTTATATGAAAGGTACTTTAACCTGAAACACAAACTAAGACAAGGAAATTCAGGGAAACTTTTGAGGTACCAAAACTTTATATTATCTTTAAGCAACACAAAACAAAAAATCCATGTTGATGCACATATACAGTGTGTACTCTTGATGCCTACTTATAAATGATGGAATACTTCGCAAATGAGAGAGTATTATTCCATGTGAGATTCTTCCGATCAGATTCATATTTTCCATGTGGAAGAGCAGCTTACACTGCAGGTTTTCATGTACTGTATAAGCTGCTATTTTTGCGAGGGCTTCATTTTTGTGAATTTTGCAAATCACTGTTGGACCGGAAATTTAACAACACACGAAAATATCACATTGTCCAAGGGTAATAGTGTATTTACGATATCATCGGTGTCAATTCGTGAAAACATCTTGCACACATGTCTGTGATCTCCTTCATTCAGTGTGAGAAGGGGACTAAACTCTGTAAGCTGACATGACCAAAATCTACATGTACGTCAACAACCATCCACTTCCATATGACACCCTTTACTTGCCAAAACAAAGCGTAATCAAAGGAACAAAGCAAAATGTGGGACCTACATTTCATTTGCCCCTTTAATGACTTATCCATTTCTTACATATTCATCAGTGTGTTCATCTTTGCATTTGATATAATCCTCGCTATAGCCTACACGCGGTTATTGTACAATGATTTATACTTATTCATTAATCTAAAATTGTAGTTCAGGATGGTAGTGACATAATCATTACCTTTTTCTGTGTCATAAGCAGCCTTCTCTCTGCCATCTTCAATAATCCTACCAGGAAGATTTAACCTGTTCATAAACCATGGACAGAAAATGCAGAATATCACGCATTCATTCAAGGAATACTTGCTATCAAGAACATTTATATCCATTCAATTGACATCAAAATGGACAACTGCAGACATTTTCTCCTATGACATTCTGAAGTGTGATTAAATTCAAATTACTATGGGTATGTTGTATCACATCTTGAATCCCTTCTTTGCATAATAGACCATCATTCTCACACACACTATAAGAAAGACAGAGAGAGAGAAAGATAGAAAAAGGAACGTTCTGATATGCCAGTATCTTGTTCGTCGCATTTGCAAAGACCAAACTTGAACAAATTTGAACTGAGGCCTACAATGCTATGGGTCAAATGACAAGATCTTAATTTGTTTGTATTTTTTAAACCAAGGGTCCTCTACACATATCAAACTTGCTAAAACAAAGAATTGAACAATGGTTATTGCACCAAGCTGCTTGTTTATCACCATAAACCTAAACAAATTTGCCCTCTTTATCAGAGGAGAAGGGAAGGCAGTGGTGATAAAGCATTGCTTACCTCAGGAAGTAAGGCTTTGAATAAAATTTGAAGTCTGTTCCATCTACAAACACCTCAGTCTCCGAAACCTTGGCATAGCGAGCCTTAATGATCACTGTCAGGAAGGCCTGGTCCTGATGCAGTTCAAAGGCCGGCGTCAGCATGACTCAACCTGAATAAAAGTGGCGAGCACAGAATTGATCTCAAACACACTTTCTGCAAAGGAATACTGCATATAATAATAATAGTAATGATAATAATCATAATCATAATCATAATAATAATAATAGTAATAATAATAATAGTAATAATAATAATAATAATAATAATAATAACATTAATGTAGTGCTTAATACTGATGTTTCTAAGTGCATTAATAGGGCCTATGGGATGCAGATGATTTTATTTTGCATCTTGTGGAGGTGAAGCCATCTTGTTTAAAGTTTATCCATTTACAAAAGTACGTATAACTGTGCCATCAATCCTGTTGAATGAAAATTAATCCTCACTGATGATGAAGCATGGTTCCTAAACACTCCATACTCAAGTCATGTTCCCTAGCAATATTAACGACTAAAGAAACATCAATTATCACATAATTACTTATTACATACTAATGACCTACTCACATTTCTGTTCTTAAAAATTCATTGCAATCACTAACTCCGAAGAAGTGTTGCATGCCTTTGCACGGACCCTACAATACACAACAACAGCAACAAAATGAAAGCCTTAATAAAGATGACTTTCTACAATTATTCTTTTAGAGCGACAGTGGAAAAAAGGCAGGCCTGTTGGCTTCTGCATTTTGGGATAAAGAGCTAAATAATCTCTAATATACAAATCATTACTCAGTTCAAATCATCAAGGATATGTTACAGTCAGCACAGCAGCATCCAGTTCTACTTCTACTCTAGGGTGCCTTCTCATCTGTCCTTCAGATTACACTCTGATCAGAGGCAATATTGTTGCTTTAATAGTAACAATGGACAAGAACCCACGAGAGGGGGGAGGTCATTCTCCATCTGACTTGCTACCCATCCAAGTCCACAAAAAGTATGCCTAAAAGGGTCTGATTTTAGGGATACTGCGCCTAAATAGAGTGTATTTCTTCTAAAAATTCTATCTCCATTAAGAGGACCCATACTTCACAATATAGGTTTTCAAGAATCACCGAGTATCGAGGAAATCTGACATCTGTTTTGTTAATTTCAGGAAATTGTTATTTTATTGTAATTTTCTAACAAGTAGAAGAAGCATATGAAAATGACATAGAATCTATATATTTATAGGGTACTTTTCTTGGCACAATGAACAGAATCTGTAGTGTCCCTGGTATCTCTGATGATGCCATCTATGATTTGAGGGAACAGGTGTGACGTTGACCATTGACATTGTCATTTTTTTTTCTTTGCTTGCCACCTTGTCAACTTGTCATCATGTACGTCATGGGCTATGTATGCAGTGGCGGATCCAGAGGGGTGTGCACCGGGCCGGGCGCGCACCCCCTCTTTATTTTTAGTAACAAAAGAAATAAAAAGAAAAAAATGGGAGGGGGGAAGGACGCGTGCACCACCCCCCACCCCTTTATTTTTGTAAAGGCGCCTCCCCTTTACGGAATTCCTGGATCTGCCCCTGGCATGTTTAATAGTCTCCTAAACATCAGCTAGACTAGATCTATTTGCTCTTTTCAAGGGATACATGATGAAATTATTGTCCCTTGCACTTTGTAGTAAATTTAGTATTGTAGAACCTATAAAATTTGGGTCTGGACATCTACACTAGCTCTAGTAGTCTATAAAATTTACTATAGTAAATTAATAATAGACAATAGACGACTAAAATAATTGACAATGGTATCATATTATTGATAACGTACGTCTTTTCTCTTTTCAACACTGTTCCATACTTCGTCTAGAGTCTAGCGCGTTTTTAACAAAAACATCTTTATCCTCAGAAAAAGTAAGAAACGATATACAGCACAAATAAGCATGCATGGGACTGTGATTCTCTCAAACTGCTGTCCCGGAACGTGAAACGAAAGTCCCCCTCTACACAACCGAGAAAAGATATATTCACAAATCATATGATATGTATTTATATATTTTTCCATAATGGGTCAAGCAGTGCATCACAGAAAGTACATGACACACGGAATACAGATAATAACGTCACGTTTTCGCACCGTTTTTCACCACTCAGCAGAGCGTTGGTAACTTCTCCTCCCTCAGAAGCAATGAAAAAGGAGCGAAGGTAGAATTAGAAGCTAATTCTTATCAATATTCATATTAGGCAAGGGGCATGCGCAGTAACTTATAAACGCAACGTATGTATGAATATTCATAATTAACAAGTGACTCACACAATTAAAAAAAAATCTTATAAGTACACCGTAATATTAATTTAACACTGTGTTGTAAAGAGGAAATATGTGTCTGGAATCTACATGAGTTCCTGATCTGTATATCAGGCAGGGGCCTTGAAATGGGGAGGCGGGCAGCACGGGGGGGGGGGGGGGGGGGGGGGATGGGGCAAGGATCAATGTTCCCCCTCCCCTTGACGAGAAGAATCCCAGGACAGAGCCTTCAGATTCTCCCCCCCCCCCCTCCGCCAGTGCCACTTCAGATTTTTTCCTCATAATTTTTTTTTTTATTATTTACAAACGGTGCAACTGGAGTGGGGGGGGGGACTCCACTTTTTGGCAGGAAATATAGGACACTACAAAATGCAGATACATCCTGGCCCCCTTTGGTCCATCTCCGTAGGCTTGGTATTATACACAGTCAAGACGTAGACACAGAAAAAGAGGTGATAGACACCACATTAGCTATCTAAATTGTCCTTGAATAGGACTCATAAATTTTTCTTTTTTTTATTGACAACTTTCCAAATCATCCCACAAAAAGTATATGCACCAGATCTTTGGATTTCATGTTGAAAAAAACTCAACAAATGCTCCTTAGTGTGGGAGCAAACCCTCTCCCTTCTGTCCATCTCTGTATATATACACAACGAAAAAGCAGAAATGAAAAACAAAAAAGACGTGATATATAGAGTCCACATTAGCTTCTTGCATTGTCCTTGAATACTAATATTTCTTACTTTTTCATCGACAACTCCGCTTCATTCCCATGCATGAGTGTTCACATCAAACATTTAACGTATAGGGCTTACTCTTGGCCCCGAGAAAAATGTTCCTTCGTTCGACCATTGCTCCCCCCCCCCCCCCCACCCCATCTTGAAAACGAATTGTTGACATCTCTGTTCCCATTCATTTTACTATAGTAGCCCCCCCCCCCCCCCCCGTTCACTTTCAAACATTCTGCCGGCCCTGCCCTGTATATTTCCATGATGCAGAAATGTGGATAGTCATAGGCTACAATCATTTGTAAACTTGATCATCATTACTATTATGTTCATCATTTAATTGTCAATTAATTTTCTTCTGTGCTTCATAGTCAAATAATAAATGATGTTCTTCTAGGTATGGTGTGACACAATTAAAAATAATTGATATTCATCTGGTTGAATAAAGTATCAAGTTACAAGTGAAGACAGTTTTAAAATAGATGAATCATGTCTCATTACTATTTCAATAACCCCCTCTGAGGGAAGAGAGATTTGAAAATATGCGTGCAGATAATTCTTAGTGCTTCTGACTTCTGAGCATGGTAGATATATCAATCTCTGAAAGGTTTACAGGATTACTTAGTCAATATTTCAAGTAGATAGGGTTTAATTGAAGAATAGTGTGTATTAAATGGAGCCGAATTATGAAGCATTTGATAATGTTTGAAAGCTAAATGCAATGCCATATACAGTAATATTTATTTACAACATGTACATGGTTTTGCGGGTTTTTTTGTTTGTTTGTTTGTATGGTGCTTTTTGGGGGGGGGGTGGGGCAACTTCCCCACTGTTCTTTATTTCAGAATTTTGAGATGAAAACCCGAGTTATCTATTCTCGATGAGCAGTCTCCAAATCATGAATATTCATTATGACGTCAACGCGACGTACTTGACGCTCAAACAGTACGGTACATCCTCGTCGATGCACCGAAGAACCTGAAGAACGTGCAATTGGAATGATAACAAAACCAACAACAAAGAACGTCTCCTTCAAAATGGCGTCCTCTCTGGTATATTGCATTTGCAAAGAGGCCTACGATGATACACGATTTATGATAGAATGCGATGTCTGCAAAGACTGGTTTCACGGGAGGTGAGTGCAGCATAGCTGAGAAATTAAACTAAACTAAATCGATCATTTGCAGTGAAACTATTTCCTGTTGGCAACGCTTTCAAGTTTGCGATATGAAGGGGACAAAATATATCACGCGAGGGACTATGGATCACTCCACTTGCCTATAGACATTCTACAGTCCAAGCAAATATGTAGCCGAACGTTAGTATGATGGTGGGGGGTTGTGTACCCGGACACTTAGAAGTTGACATTAAGATGAATTTCTCACATTGCCATCCTCAATAAAATTATTCCAATACACAATGATGAGGTTCTGAAAATGATACATAACAGTTCTTCCAAAGCAAAGCGAACAAAATCAGAGAACTTAAAACTGAAGCCTTGCCCTTGGCCTTGCAAATATATTTTGAACGTTCGTAGCCAGCCTGCATGTATTGTCTAGATCTAGGCCCTATATGGGAATGGATTAACACTGAAGTTTGTTGTTTCTGACTCAAACACACGCACAAGTTTCACATCGCACGTGTGAATTGTTAATTGTATTTTGTGCTTATTTTATGGGATTTTATTATGTTTGGGGAAGTAAAATTTTGGTCCGGTCCCACACAACTTGTCTGGTCCGACCACGTATGGTCATAACACTACCAGTTACATAGACTGACCATAGATTCTACTGGCACTATTTTGATCACGGTTTCGTTGGACATAAACTAGCAATGGGTGTTGCTTCGCTTATTTTGTAACATAGCTTTATCAGATTTTTTGGTGCTAGTGTACTTTCGCACCCTCTTGTAAAATGTTCTAGACTATAGTATTGTTAGATCTTAATTCCAAACATGCACAAACTCACCCTTGTTATTCTGTAAATTTAACCTAACTTGAAGTCTTAAAATCTGAGTCTCCAAAGTCGAATAGAAGTTAAGTTTTAACACGTTAGTATTTACAAGTGTCGGAATATCGTTGGAAAATCTTGATCGCTTGAAGTGCTGCTCTGTACACAAGCACAGTACGAATACGTTCAGCGCATCCACTAAGGGTTGATCATGTGGTGAAGCTACACCGTGGCTTTTTCTATGCATGGTGTCGTTGAAAAGCTAAAATTTAACCTAACTTGAAGTCTTAAAATCGGAGTCTCCAAAGTCGAATAGAAGTTAAGTTTTAACACGTTCGTATTGTATTTACAAGTGTCGGAACATTGTTGGAAAATCTTGATCGCTTGAAGTGCTGCTCTGTACACAAGCACAGTACGAATACGTTCAGCGCATGCACTAAGGGTCGATCATGTGGTCTGAATGTAGCTACACAGTGGCTTTTTCTATGCATGGTGTCGTTGAAAAGCTAAAATTTGTTTTTCTCTTTTCCTCGGCCAAGTCTTCGTCTTGCGTTAGCGGTTGTAGCTTCAAAGCAGTTGAGTGCGTGCGTGAGTGTGTGTGTGTGTGCTGCCACTTAGGCCCTATATCTTTCTCTTTCTTTTAGACTATCGGTATCTTTTCTTCTTTCATTTTCGGGTAGAATCTGCACCTAAATTTTCCCTTCCTTCCTATCAATCATTTCTTGTGGTTTTCCTTTTAACTTTCTCAATTTCCTATCTAACTGTACTTTCTGCCTAATTCTTTGTTTCCTTCATTCGTGGGTTGTTTTTCCCTCCAACTACAAGGGTCTTTCCTTTCTCTCCTCTCCAATATCTTTTTCTCATGTGTTGTTCTCATCCCATCCTTTTCTTTACTTCCTTTTTTTCAACCTGTATAATTCTTTCTTTCTTTCCTATTCATCTTTGCTCTCATCCAGTTTTGATTCATCTTTCATTCTACAGTAGGTATTAATCTACCTAGTGCTTTTCTGTTTTCAATCTACTTATAATTCTCTTTGCTTTCTTCTTTTCTTTTCAAACATGTATCAATTTCCCTTGCTTTCCTTTATAATGCAAGTTTCTCTTCTATCTTTCCTTCCATTATCTTTTAGTGTACTCTCTATTTTATAAACCTTTTGTTTCGTTTTTTTTTTTCAGTTTTTTTTAGTATCTTTTCTATCTTTTCTTTTCCCCCTTTTTCCTAGTAAACCTTAAAGATGGCCCTTCCCTTTTGCATTCCTTCCCAAATAGCACAGAACATGATATTCCACCAGAATGACAAGACTATTGTAAATCTATAACATTTCTGTGATATTTGAAGGTTGTTAGCCGTTAAAATTCAAATAATGCACTAAACACTCACCGTAACGTATTCTGTGTACTAGGCACAGCTGCATACATTAATCCTCCTGTGGTTGTAATATGATACTTATACTTGGAACAACAGATATGCATGTTAAAGCTGTCAGAAAAGAAGAATTCAGAGCTTCTCTTACTTTGTTATTAATGGCAAATAACAACACACCACTTACATGAACTACATGTACAACTATGTGCATCACACAGGTCTGTAAAACTAGACAAGTATTTAGATTTGTAATTTTTGCGTAGTACGCAAAAATTATTCAAATCTTAACGGTCAATTTAACTAAACAAATAAAGACCCTCTTGAGTTCAAAATTTACGGGAGGTTTCCAAATAGTGTTTTCTTCAATACGTGTGTTCTCACCAATTTTTCAAAAATTTGCATGCAAAAGGGATTGGCTGTCTTTAAAGGCTTTATTCTTTCACCCTTATAACCACATTTTTCACAATCTTCTTTCATTTATTCACACACACACACACACACACACACACACACACACAACACGAACAACCCCAATCCTCAATCAATTGCAACCGCGACTCGGTACAAACTGAGAGAATGGCAGAAAAGTATTATCATTTTAAAGATATAGAAGAACTTGCTCTGATCGCCATGAGGTAGCTACATTCAGATCAATTGCGGCACTCGCTGCAGCTGCTGTGAACGTGTTTTGTGCGCCGTGCTGTGCTGTCTGATCCTGTGCAAAGCAGTTGTCGCAGAGAGAACTAGCTGCGATCGACATATTCCTACAAGTGTAAAAGTGTCAGAACAGTGAAAATTCCTTTTCGACTGGACTTGAATCTCACTCAGATGCAAATATTCAAGGCTGTTGGATATTTAGAGTGAGTTTGTGCGTGTCTGGAGATCATTTGACAATGGGTGCAAAAGTACACTAGACCTACCTATGTAGCGCCGATTTCGTTTAGTTTCAGAGAGCTCTGTTACCTGAGAAATTACTTACTTACTTACTTGGGTACAATGTATACTTGGGTGTAGAGACTGGAATCAAAGCTTATTTGTCCCTCGTTACAGTTCTGTCCTGTGTGAGGTAGGGTTCATACTTGATTGGATTATTCAGTATCTTTCTAGGGAAGACTTGAATTGGTTTATGGTGGTAGCATTGATGACTTCCTTAGGTAGTGCATTCCAATTATTTACATTTCTTATTGAGAAAGCAGACTGCCTCAGACTAGAATGGACACGCTGTTTGACAAGTTTGAGATCATGACCTCTCGTTGTTGAACCACTGGCCAACTGGAAGAATTTAGAGGGATTTACTCTATCGAAGGCTTTCAGGATTTTGAACATCTTTATCAAGTCAGCCCTCTGCCTTCTGTTAGGTTCTAGTCACCTGGTACGTAGTGGTATTGCATTGCCCACCCTACCCCCCCCCCCCCAATAAAAAAAGAAAGAAAGAAAGAAAGAAAGGAAAAAAGACAGGTTGCCTAAGAAGACGTATCAGACACTCGGTCTACAGCTTTATTGAATTTTGGTACAGGTTACAGGTTCTAGATATCTAGCACTTGCTGTACTGTAGAAATTCATTTGATATGCTCTCTGAGGAACCAGACACTGCTCATGATAATGGCGACTTAATGGTACATTGTAGGTGACGTTATTGTGTGATATTCTGATAATGATACTCTGGCTCTCACTTGTTACTACAACTGTAGCGTCCTTCCCTCTTCAAAGTTTAAGTCTTCCTTTCTCACCCCAGGTGTTGATGTCAGATTCTGGAAATATATTTCTGTATCCCAAAATATCAATTATCTGTAGAGTCATTTTGAGGTCAAAATTTGTACATTGTATGGCCCCCAAACACTATGGATTGCCCAGAGTTCTATAAAATGAAATGATAATTTTTCACAAGCGTACATATAATGTATTTCATCAATCTATCTTTTTCAGTTTAGCTTTACTGTGTCACCTTCCTAAGTGCAAATTTTTAAACCACAGTTGCTGCCAGAAGTAGAACCCACATGAATGTGCAACTCGGAGGGGCAATATCAATAAATTCCACCGTTCACATTATTCTATTTCTATCTCCAAGAAACTACAAGTATATGTATATGTTATTCAATTTAAAGAACTTATCTTTGGATGAATTTCTGATGAGTCTGTTAGACACTGTTCAATGTCTTATAAATATGTCATTGCTCCTTGCAATTATGACTCAAACTACACGTAAGTTGACCTTTGTGTTTGTCTTCCCGAATTTTGATTTTAGTGAGAAAATTTGATGAGAATTTGGAATGGTATGTGGTGGTTTGTGTTACTGATGGGATAGTGTCAAAGATATGACATTACGTTTAGGTATATAAGCAGTGTCTGTTGGTAATAAAAGTTTTGTTTTTACCCTAAAACTGTTTTTCATTTCGCCTTCTTACTAAAAATTGTGGCCACTTATTCCTTCATTTTTCAGCTGCGTCGGCATCAGAGAAGATCAGTCAGATGATATTGAGGAGTTCCACTGTCCAAATTGTGCAATAGTTCATGGCCCAACAAAGTGTAAGTCTAACATGGTGATTTATAGTACCAGAGGTAGTTATTGTTTACATCTATGACACTCTTACACGAATCTACTCTCCAGCGCTCTGCAAAGAGAAGTGGTAAAGGAAAATCAGATATTCTCTTCATATGATTGATGAAACGGTTTCACAGTACAACATGTTATGATTTTACTTGTACCTGTATATGTGCACGTACTATGAGTTACAATATGTACTTATGGTCATGATGCATTAGCATTCATTAACCATGTTATGTGAATATGACGAAAAGATTTCTTCACTGCATGGAGAAAACGATAGAAACTTCCAGAAGTATTTGTATGCCATTTCGCTGGAAAACAAAGGTTATTCCGCAACCCCATTTTCAGTTGTAATATCTAATCTGCAAATTAAATGCAATGCTACTACAATGCTAAAATGATTGTAAATTATTGTGGAGGCAACTCTGAAGTGAGCAGTGTTCTTACAGAGCTCTGTATAACGTACCTGGTATTACAGATTACTGGCAGTAAGTATAGGTAGTCCTGAAATGCAATGTACAATGTATATTGTAGGATTTTATGGTAGGCATTGTTTTCTTCACTGGAATTGATGTAAGTTTTGATTCAACTAGGTGATATTTGATAAAGGTACAAAATTAAATCACTGCATCTTTACTTGCTGTTTCAATGCCGAGAACATTTTCATGTCCAATCTTGGACACTTCATCAGCTTGTAATGTTGAAGAAAACACTTCATTGTTATGATGAATATCAAATATACTGTACAACATGTATTAACACCAATATTACTCATTTCAGAATATTTTGTATGAATGATAATGGTACCCTATAATTGACTCTAACGTGGAATCCTAATTTTCATGACAATGAATTATGTATGAACACAGAACTTTTCTATTACAACATGTGGAAGTGAGTTTCAGACGTACCTAGCAATCACATTACTTATACTGCTAATAGCATTCTGTAACATATGTAAACAGGCAATCTTCCAATGTATCTCTTCTGGTTTGAAGATCAAAAACAAAGTAGTGGCAGTACTGGTTTTAATGACAAAACTATTTCAGTAAATCAGTTGACAAAATGTAATGATGCATGCATGTACACCATAGTTCTGTGAAATTACTAGTGATCATTAACTGGGACATCTTTGTAATGCACCACTGCATCACAGAACTCAAGTGCAGTGAAATTGAAGTAAGTTAAGTTCAACTCTGAAGAAAGAAGTGTTATCAGAATCATGACAAAATACGTATTTTACTTGTTCTTGTTCAGAACTACACTGTATGAGACAGATTTCTGATGATCAAGCAAAAGGGAATGTTGCTGCATAATGCACTAACCATTTTACCATTTTCTTGACATCTTCCTAAATGCTCTAAAGGTCAGTGCAGTCATTCCTACATCATAGTCACAATTTTGGGTTTTGTTTTGTTTTTTCGTTTAAATGGTCGCAGTTTTCATTTTGGATTGATGCCATGAAAAGACATGCAATCTGTTTGTACTGTGGAATCTTTACATCTTTAATATTGCATTTTATACTTCTTTTCTCTCTCATTTCACTGCAGTAAAGAAGAGAAAGAATTGGCACAGACATGATTACACAGAAGATTATGACCCCAACAAGGTGAGGAATTTGGAAACTTACTTCATTGGAGAGATAGTGCATTTATATCTGAATTAGTGGAAATACAGTATGTATGCACATCTCGGAGTGCTGTTAATGTAAAGCATTAAATCTCTTTTAAGTGATTTTAGTGACCAACTTCATATTCACATCAAGGCCATTATACATCTTTTATGGATGATATTGTAATTGGTACATTACACTTGTGCATTAAAAAAAATACCTACAGTTCATGTAGTACCATTGATATGTTTATTCATGTACAATTTTGTACTGGTGCACCATCTTTAACAGACAAACAAACCAACGCCAACAAAAACGTAACCTCCTTGGCGGAGGTAAGTATTCTCCTACAGATAATCTGTAGTTCTTAGTGTATTCTGTAAATGCTCTAGCATTACTTTACAATGCCCAGAGGAGATGAACATGGAACATATTTTTATCAAATTTCTGAAATATCCTTAGATATTTAGGAGAAATGACAGTGATTAGAAATCTTGAATAGATATGTATTTACTGCTGACCTCCTTGTGTTTCACTGAGCCAGGCTGTGCAGGCTGGAACAGCAGTGTTTATCCGTCAGCTCAAAGCGAGGGCATTCCGCAGTGCAGACGAGATTATCCTCAGACTGCGGGGCCACGAGCTGACGGTGGAATACCTGGACAAGAACGGCTTTCGGACTCCCATCATTGTAGATGACAAGGAGGGCCTTGGTCTCATCGTACCCCCACCAACTTTCACCGTCGCTGATGTTGAGCAGTATGTTGGTGAGTGTAGATTTATTCTCAGCATATTCCTCATGCATCATAACACAAAAGACTGTACATCAGTGTAAAATGAGAAATGATTGTTTCAATATATACATGTATGTATATATATTCAACCAGATTAGTCAAGCCCTGCCGTGAGGATTACATTTACATTAATAGGCATAAAAGGTGTGTCAGTGTCTAATACAGCTGTATCAGTATTTTCTTCTTCTTAATTTTTTTCTTCGATTAACCTTCTTTTTCTCATGCTAACTAGAAGAAATTCATGATATTAAAGTTCAACTTTTCTTGTGATGTAGCGATCCTCGTTATCCTTAGGTCACTTCTTTCTCTGTTCCTTTTTTTCATTTTGCATATTCAAGGGTCTTCCATGGAGTTGGATGTCATCGACGTGGGAAAGCAAGATGAGCTGAAGATGACAATGCGGGAGTGGTCAGATTACTTCACGAGTCCGAGCAGGGACAAGATCCTCAATGTGATCAGCCTGGAATTTTCACAAACGAGGTGAGCCACATTGTATCATAATTGCTTCCAAGAGAATACAGCAATCCTTGCTACAGCATACATCTGTTGAGTTGCGCTATGTCTTTATCAGTGCCATGAGTGTGATGTGCTGCTGGTTTTAATCGATGCCCACTGATAAACATGTAGATTGAATTGTCAGTGACCAACAGTATCCAGTCTTCAAAGATTGTGTTCTTTACTGCAAAGTGGTGAGATATGTGTGATTGTATTGCCCCCAAGCTGATGGGCTTTCTCTTAAAGGAACATGGTCCTGGTGGTTTAGTCAAATGCATACGCGGGCGCACAACGCAAGTTTCCTATAGAGACCTACGCTAACGACTCCTCTTTAGCGCTTATGCTTTGGCCCATTTCCCCGAGTCTGAAGAAGTCCCATCCACTGTAGTCAGTGGTCCAATCACAGTTGGGCTCATGATTCGACTGAGGGGGATGGCAGCTTTAGCAAACTTCTTTTGTGATGTCATACTAACAAGCACATAAGCACGCTTCCTGGCATCACTACAGACTGCGTGACGCGCAGAGAAGACAACAAAGGCGATGTTACCTGGCAACACCTTCGGCAATCTTTTTATCAATGCTAACGGTGATCGGCAGTATCATCCAACAGTGCCCTCTAACCCGCCGGGACTATGCGCCTTTAAAAAAAAAGAAAACTGCGCCCTTAAAAAAAAGAAAAACTGAACTGTTCGGAGTGACAAAAACTAGGAACTCTTTGACATAACTTCTGATATGACACAAACATTCAGAGAAACATAATGAGCCACTTATCCCAAGAGACCTGCTGTATTATTTCTTTATTTTATTATTGTTTTTTAATTAATTATTCAATTTTTTTTATGCCCTCCTTGCAGGCTGTCTGATCTAGTGGAGGCTCCAAGGTTTGTGAGAAAGATCAGCTGGGTGGACAACATCTGGCCAGAAAAGCTGCCCGAGGACTGTCCATACGACAAGCCACAGGTGTCCAAGTACTGCCTCATGGGTGTCAAGGACAGCTATACAGACTTCCATGTAGACTTTGGGGGAACTTCAGTGTGGTACCATGTATTACGGGTAAGCTTAGCACTGCTGGGGAGTGTCATGATACAAGTATTTATGGGGAATTACGTTCCTATCATTATGAGTAATAATGATACAGATATTTCATGTTGCTTGAGACCGAGAAGGAACAAACTTCGAAGATGATTCAAATTTCAAAGGCGATGTGCGGATGTACGGGTGATAACCATGTTATGCAAATATTGATGCAGTATGTCAACACGACACCTAAACGTTCAATTAGTGGATACACCTTGCATACTCTTTCATCACCAGGGGGAGAAGGTCTTTTACCTCATGGAGCCAACAGATGAAAATCTTAAGGCGTACGAGAGCTGGAGCAAACTTGACCAGACGAAACAGAGCGAAACCTTCCTCGGCGACAAGACGGGCATCTGCTACAAGTGTGTGGTCAAGCAGGGGCAGACATTTTGTATACCGACAGGTAGTCATATATTTCTCATCCCATTATGGCTCCATCAAAATACATTCACTCACTGTTCAGAGCCAATTCACAGAATTGCAAGTGGCAAGAGGGATGGCTCCTGCCACTGAGGGCGGCATACCTGATTTTATTGTGACATAAACTTTCTGGCCGTCAGTCCGCCCCCCCCCCCCCCACATTTCAGGACAATCCCCTCTCTGCTGAAAGAAGCAAGAAGTTGGAGTTCTTAAGTCTTCAGATGAAGAGCATTGATAACTCTAGAAATAATAGCTGATGCATAAGCAAATAGATTTTGTGGGACAGAAGTCTTTGTACCCATAACACTGATGAATCTCACTGTGTTATTTACCCTTTTTCTGCAACCATTCATACACTTCAGGCATTACGGTGCTGAATTTGATAATTCTCATCCCTGTGGTAGTTATATAATGCCATCAGATTGTTTGAAATTAGAGTTGTGTGTTTGATTACAAGATAAAAGGGTTCTAATGAAGGCTTTCTTTGTGGTTGATTTTTGTAGACTTTTATAGTTATTGTTTTCTGTGTTTATTTGTCTTCTCTCTTTTTTTTTTTTTTTTGGTGGTGGTGGTGGTGTGTGTGTGTGTGTGTGTGGGGGGGGGGGGGGGGGGGGGGGGTTTGAGGGTCTGTAAATGTGAGGGAGTGACTTTGCCAGAGTAGACAGTATGATATATTGCTCTGAGTGACAACATACAACAGTAGAACATGACTGCTGTAGAGATGCCAAGTCTGTGTCATTCTGCGGGAGACTCCTTGGTTAAATTTGATATCTGTTCATACCCTGACATGAGATTATAAAAAGCCTTCCTGATTGGGGAATAATTTTGACTAGTTGAGGTGTATGGAACTCACAGATTTCTTGCTGCTCTGACGTGTCTAGTTGCTATGGTGATGTTTTTTATGTCAGGATGGATCCATGCGGTCCTCACAACAGTGGACAGCCTCATCTTTGGTGGCAACTTCCTCCATGGTTACAACATCGGTCTACAAATCAAGTGAGTTCCAGCCTTTCTCTAAAGTTTCATACAAAAAGGCATTAAATGCCTCTGGGAGTACAGCAAAGGACTTGTGTACTGTATGATGTAAATAAAAGGATCACTGTTGAAAAGACAGGGTACATTTAGCCAATGTCATATTCAATATTCATTGTCAAAACAACATCACAAGTTAAAATCTGCATACTGTTTGTGCAAGTACATTTTCTATTTTGACCATCAAATGTCTAGCAAGATTTGTTTCCAGAGACTCTGGAGTGTGCCCACCAAAAAAAAAATAAAAAATAAAAATAAATGAATAAATAGATAAATAAATGAAATAATAATAATAATAATGATATAGATAAATGAATAAGTACACAAACAAAAACAAAGGTAATGTAAATTTGAAGAAGAGCAATAATTATATATCGTTCAAAACTGTTTTTCTAAATTGCCATTATATATTTGTACTGTAATGGAAAATTTTAGTGAAAGTTCATCAAAAGTTTTCTGTATTTCCATTGGGTACTGTCAATGTGCATTATGTAGTTCACTTTAAATGTCATAAGTGTAAAGATCTTCATATTGTGCAAAATGTGTATTTAAAAGAGGAATGAAATCCAAAATAACTGAGTCTTTGATTGAACCCTTTTCAATTGCAGTTAGCAAGGAAAACTATGGCTTCCTACAGTGTGCATCTTAGGGCTGTTCACACATGCAAACCATACATGTTTACAAGTATTTCCGGTGGTCTTGATATGCATTTTTTCTCTTTAACTCCTAGAATCAATGACCTGGAAAAGAGAGTGAAGACACCACCTCGTTTTCAATTTCCTTGGTTTGAGGCCACGATGTGGTATGCAGCACGTCACCTCCTTGACACACTGAGAGGTGAGAGTGTTTCTTCTGTAGGTGTATTAAGCATGCATTACTTGTGCAGTGTCACTATTGTTACAACCAAAATATGTTGGTTACCTTCAGAATATCTTGTCTTATCATGCATCACTATGTTTGTTTGTTTTGTTTTGTTTTGGTTTTTTTTTTGGGGGGGGGGATCTGCAGAGGTTAGCAACCTGTTTGATATGTGCTCAATTCATACTACTGCACATTTTGTGCATTAAGTTTGAGGCATTTTTTTTTTCTCCCTTCAAACTATACTCTTCTCAGTTTGACTCTTCTATTCTCACATTTAAAGGTAAAGCATATTTTCCATAATTTTGCCTGAAGAAACTGTTGATTTTTGCTCTAAAATGGACACATATATGCATAAGAAATGTATGAAATTATGCTGTGATAACACAATATCTGTTGGGTAATGACAAAGATATGAAATATGAGCCCAAAAGGTATTCCGACAGTTTCAAATTGTGAGAGCAGGTTCTATCATGGTGGCTACTGTGTTCATATTGTTCTGTATGTAGTCATTTATCAATAATTGAAAAATCGGACCATAGCAGTATCCATCAATCTTACGCATGAGAGTGAATTGCATGCAGCTTGTTGGAAAAATACTGCTGCAGGCACAATCAATCATCATGTAACCTACATAACCACTACTGAACGGGGAAGGCACTTAAGAAATAAAAGACGAATACTCAGTTCTAAATTATTTTACACGTAAAACACTCCCAAACCACACTATCCTGACAATCCTGACAGAAGCCAGACAAGTTCCTAGGGAGACCCTCTCGATGTACTGCAAGCAAATTCAATATGGTGGAAGATGAATTTTGAGCTCTTCTGAGAACTATTTTTTACCTTTAGCAGTACATCTTTCACCCTCAAACAAATGATATTCCACTGTACATGTATGTCGTCTTACCCTTCCCAATCACTGTAGATTATGCAAATATTAGAATGGTTGAAGAATTGGAAAGCACCTTGTGACATTCAGCTCGGTTTAGAAGAAGAGAGGGTAAGCTTGTAAGAGGAGGTCTGACTGTTTGTAGATTGCTTCACTTTGCCATCAAATTTACATCACAATGAAACAGTGTCAGCTGCAAATCACAAACAATTCTTTGTGGTATTCAGTTTTGTTTTATATTTTTGAAATGCAGCATGCAAGGAAGACAAGAAGAAAATATCACCACACATAGTGAGTGGTGTGCATGACCTATGCAGTACTCTGAAGACTTGGACCAACAAACGTGAGGTAAGGTTCATTTACTTTGACAACTCAAGATATATATGCCATATGTTACTGATTATCTTTTTTTTTTAATCAGTTGAGGTAGTAATTGTACGCATTAGTGTGTGCTTGTTTACTTGAAAAGTTGTATGTAGATATTGTTGAAATTGTGAGTGCTTTCCCATATCATCTTGAAATTGTGCAATTTCACAGAATTGTGGGGGTAAATACAGATTGGTTGATCTTGTTAGGATCTGTAATTCATGGTGGATATTAAGATTTGTATGTTGGATAGGGCTTCATGATTAAAAAAACTGACTGAGATATTGCTGTTCTATGAACTATTGGTAGTGCATATATTTGTTTCCATCAAAATGCGATATAGACATAAAATTGCACTCAGCTACGTGTAATTATTCTTTCAGTGTAGGAATTTTTTTGTTGTTGTTGTTGCTGGCATCGTGTGTTGGTATGTTGGGTATAGACATTCTTCAGCAAAGTGGTGAAAATGAGAATCTGAAGAAAGTGTTCTTAAAGTAGAATTCATTATGGGACTATGAACAGTGAAGATGCTAATGTAAAGTAACAAGTGTGAAAAAAAAATGGTATTTAAAAAAATAGTATTCGTGGTACATTTATATGTGTATTGATTATGTATGACCTAACACTCTCAATGTGATTTGCATTTTCAGTTTAGGATGGACTAATGTAATGATTTTTCAACATTTACATGCCTTATGATGTAAATGTTGCATATTTTCCTAGGTTTTAGCAACTTTTCTTTCTGATAAACACTTGAAATTTAGGTCCAAAATGTACAGTATGAGTGTTACAGTCTCTTTAATTTATGTGAATATCTTTTTGTCGTTTCACAAAGCTGCTAAAGGCAGTAACAAGAACAATGAAAGTAAGTCCCAGTCATGAGTTCCTTGTTTCCCCCCAAATTAAAATTTCATGTAGCTTTGTGTTTCTTGGTGAACCATTGGCATTTTAGAGTAGTACTATTTATACATATGCGCTTCTCAAACTCCACTCCAAAGTAAACTCCCTGTGAAATTAAAATTGATATAATCAGAAAAAGCAGCGCTGCCGTCTTGCTTGCATTAATATGCATAACTTCACAGTTGTCTATGTGACCAGTTTCTTAATGCCTTTCTATCTGTCGTGCAACCTATCTCAAATATCAAATGGCATGCTTAAAGATAAAAATGTATCAGTTGCCCAAGCTGCAAGCTACACTCCAGGATTGACTGTCGTATGATACTGCAAAGGAATAGATAAGTTCTGATAAATGAGTAGATTGTATTAATAATGCGACACATGGGTGGTTCCAAGTAAAATATTTGTTCGTTAGGTCTGAGAAATGTCATAGTTACTGGTGGTTTTAAATGTGATACAAAAAAATGGTTGGTATGACAGTGCAGTCAAACACATTTATCAAATTCATAAACCAAGAAATGTTTGTTTTGGTGTTTTATGTACCCGTTATTGAAGGACAGTCGAACATGTCATAGGATCCTCCAAGAAGAAACTTGTTCAGTTATAATTGTGACGGATGTTTTGTGCATGCTTGCTTGTCCTCGCAGTATTTAACCAGCGTAACTCTTTACAAGCAGTGTCCAGTATGCATGACCGATATCGTGGCCGCGTTGTCAATTTCATTGTAAAACCCTGGCTGCGACAGCCCATGAGTACAGAAGTACTGTATATGCTCCTGAGTAGCATTGTATGTCCCTCCCATTGCCCGTTTTTTCCTGGTATTGGTACACTAGCCCTGTTAATTCCCATGGCATGCCATTACTCAATGGAGAAAGCTTGATTAATATGGTTCCCTTTGCCAGCACAGAAAAGAAAAAATGATATGATTAATTCCTCACACAGTAACATGTATCAGAGGCTGCCATAGTATGTCTTTCAAAGAACAGCTTGCCATTAAGTATTGATAAACCCTGTGTGTACATGTTAGTGTTGAATTGAGGATGTCTTCTTCATGAATGTAGCTGTATGTAACTATGTTACAATGTATTTGCCCCCTTCACATTCCCTGCTGTACATGTAAAATCAACTTGATACACATGGATTTCTCTTTGTAGCATGGAAGTTTGTCACAAACGTTTCATTTTTGTGGGATCATTCAAATATAATTTGAACACACATGTATGTGGTTTCCTTCAAATTCTCAGCTGTTTAAAACGAAGCAGTGTCCCCCAGTTTACCTTCCTCATCATTAGCTACTTTCACTGAGTATAGTGTCTCATATGCAGCATCCTCTTGTACCCGTGAGAGTTGACCTTTGGTGACACATAAGGCGCAGTCAGACTGGCAAAAGATTGCGAAGTTTAAGTTTTGCCAGTGTGACCGCAAACTTCCTGCGAAACTTCCCACTCCAACTAGGGATATTTCCCTCACCCCCGTCACACTTATCTATCTGTTTCTGGGCGGTGTCTCCGAAGCGTGAGGCCATTGTCATGTACAGATGTGCATTGTTACGTCACAATCACTAGCCATTGAACAGCGCGCTCTTTCTTCTTTCTTGCGCACGCGTACCAATGACCCAAACTTCACAATCTTAAACTTCTCGATCTTTTGCCAGTCTGACGGTGCCTATAGTCAGTAGTATGATCACAATTTAGTCACCAACCAGAACTGGAGGTTTGTAAGAGCTGTGACGATTGGCTACAGGCTACCCACTCCTCGCACCATGACAACCTTCACCATCAAGTTAACTGTCCAATCAAATATTGCCTTTGCTTTGTAAAACTCCGTGATAAATTGTGAATCCACGCAGCCCCCTTCTTTTTTGTATGCATCCATTCCTGCAAATGATGTTTATTTATTTATTTTTTTTTTTTTTGCCCTGTAAGCATTGATGACAGAGTCTTTATTATTTACACATAATTGCACAGTCTATTTATCTTATACGTAGAAGTTATACACAATTCTGTTGAAAATGCTGTGTGCTGGTCCTGGTCTACTTGATAATGTATTACATCATCACTTAGAATTAGTTTGTCATGGAAACGAAATGAAGACACAGAGAACCTTTTTAACCCTTTCTGTGCCTAAGACTTTGGACAATCACCACTCAAAGTGCACAAATGGTTAAAATCCTACCAATTTTAATGTACACTCTGTGGAATCAGAACTGTGTAGAACTGGTCTCACAACCTTTGACAGAGAAGTGGCACACATGATACAAACAGTGTCATGCGACACAAAATTGAATTGTATGTGATGAAAGAAACACTGCCAAGCATGCGCAAATATTTTTCCTTGTTGATGAATAACAGTAGCACACCCCCAAAGCTGTCTCTAACATTACCAGTAATTGTTGTATGATAGTATGTATTTGCATGTTTATGTTTATGTTTATGTCTAAAAGCATGGAAGACAATGTCAGTGAGATTTTTAATCTTTTTTGAAAAAAAAAGAAAGAATTGAGCAATTTTTACCACACCACAGTAGTTGAGAGATGAATGTTACATATTTTTGAATAGGTGTGTCACACGAACCAATTCTTTTTCTCTGAATTGTCATAGTTTTCATCATCTGTGCTTTATGTTGTTTATTCACTTTTTCAGTTTCTTATTTGCCCCTTTAAATTCAGTTGAAGCACCATGAACAGGAAATCCCCGAGACAATCAATCACACCAAACTACTCAAAGATCTTGCCAAAGAAGTCAAAGGATTTGAGGTAATGTTGCTCTGTCTGTATTTCTTTTGTCCTTCCCTTTTTTTATGCCTCCGCCACGAAGTGGTGCCGGAGGCATTATGTTTTCGGGTTGTCCGTCCATCCGTCCGTCCGTCCGTCCGTCCGTCCGTCCGTCCGTCCGTCCGTCCGTCCGTCTTTCCGTCCGTCCGTCCGTCCTTCCGTCCGTCCGTCCGTCCTTCCGTCCGTCCGTAATGAATTTTGTGGACAGGGTAACTACCAAAACCTTTTGAGGTATCCTAATGAAACTTGGCATGTATGTGTATTAGGGGGTGAAGTTGTGCCTATCAACTTTTGGGTGCACATGCTCAAGGTCAAAGGTCAAAAGGTCAAGGTCAAATGCTTAAAATTTTACTATTTCCCCCATATCTATGCAATGCCTGAAGATATTTTCTGGAAACTTAGTGTATACATGTACTACCCAATTAAGATTCTCTGGTGAAAGTTTGGGGTCATGAGGTCAAAAGGTCAAAGGTCAAAAGGTCAAATAAAATGTTAAATTTTCACTTTTTTCTCTGTATCTTGGAAATTGTTCAAGGTATCTTCATGGAACATAGTATATATATGCATCTACTGACTGGCAGTGGTTATCTAAGGAATTTAGGGTTCATGGGGTCAAAGGTCAGGGGTCAAAGGTCAAGGGCAATACTTCAAAATTTTACTATTTTCCTTATGTTTATGCAATGCCAGCAGGACTTTTTTTTTTAAACTTGATGTATGCATGTATAACCCAATAGAGATTATCTGGGATTTTTTTTGCCAAGAAGGTCAAAGGTCAAAAGGTCAAAGATCAAGTGAAAGTGCTGAACTTAATTCTTTCTCCATATCTCGGAAGTGGCTCAAGTTATCTTGAAACTTAGTACATGCTGAATTTATGTATGTTCTGCCTGACAGTGATTCTCTTATAAATCAAAGGCCAGATGAAAATGATAACAATTTACTGTTCAATACAGAAATTGCGCTTTTTCTCCATACCTTGAAAATTACTCAGTGCGTAAACTTATGAAATGGTCAAAGTCAAGTTAAAGTTCTTAAATCCCCAAATACATGCTCTCCTATTCATCCAATAAACATAGGTCAAGGAAGGTAAACATTCAATACATTTGTGACAAACATGTCATTTTAATATTTTGCCAATTTTGTGAAAATGTAATCACACATTGTCCACATGTACTATAGACCTATTAGGAGAATCATGCATTATGGCGGAGGCATACCAGTCGCCATAGCGACATTTCTAGTCCCATTTTCATTTCTGTCTTCTTATTTCTGTGTGGTATTGTTTGAATTCTCTTTCTCATTAACCTCAGTCTACACTTTCCATACTGTGATATTTTCTACATATAATAGGCAAACAGTATTTAGTATTATTAAACTGGGCAGAATAGAGAAAATATGTCAGTTTTTAAGTCTTGTGCATTCACGTGAAGCAGGTAGCCAACATCAATTTTGGTGGCATACATTGCAGCTGGAAAAATGTTAATTTGTTTCAGTGCTGCAGCATAAGCTATCACATTCACAACCTCATATTCTGACTGGGCTGCAGTAGATGGATTGATTGATGAATTGAAATGAAATGGAAGCTATGTGGAATCAATATGGCCTTGAAACATTTGAATCTTGTAGGTTACAAAACACTTGTGCAGCTGCACTGATGTAATTCACAAAATCTTTGAGAGGTGTCTTAACAATGTTTGCCCCCAGCCCATTTGACATTTATGTTGTATCATGCATTCAGATGTAAAGAAAATCATTTACATGAAAGCCATCACAGATGAGGTTTTGCAGCTACACAGTAAAAAACTTTGCATTGTCTGCAAATGTACGGAAAGCAAACCCCCAAAAACCTCTCATCTTGTGGTTACCTCGTGAGCCAGGCTGAAGCTGCAGGGAAGAAGGAGAAGAAGAAGTCCAAGAAAAAGACCAAGATGGACAGCAAACACATGGAGGCCCTGGAGGCTCTCCACAACGAGACCAAAGAGAGCCTCAAGGACTCCCAGATGGCGTCCCATCGCCTCCCTGCACTCGTCACGGGTCACCTGCATGGTGTGGTGAGTGTCGCCAGAGTTGGGTGTGCTGTCCCCCCCCCCCCCCTTATTAAAGGAGGATACGAGCAATGTGACCCCTGTCATTTTAATTTTGCATCATTTATGGGTCAAATAAACTACAAAAGAAGTGGTATCATTGTACCTGTGTAAATAAGTGAACTCCCATTATAACAAACATGGTTATAATGAAATACTCATTACAATGAAGCAAAAATTCAGATCCAAAATTTTATCATCTGTGTATCGTATATACTTTACTTTTTGGTTTATAACAACATTTCAATATAACAAAAGAGAACTGCTGGTCCCCCGGATTTCATTATAATGAAAAAATAATAAATGCTGCTGGACGGATATAGACAAAGAAAACACAGTGTATATTGTTTGAAAGCCATTGGATCAGGAACAAAAATTAAATGATTAGAATCTATGACAAAAAAATTTACAGCAGTGAGTGTTCACATATCGAGGTTTGACAAAAATTGTCTATTTTTTCTATGTGTATTATGTACGAGGACTGCACGCAAATCAAGCCACGCTTAAGCTATAGCCCTACTGTATTATTCATTATACGGTTGTATTGCTGATACTTTTCTGCTGTTCATTGTGTAAAGGCAATGAAGAAAAAATATTTTGTTAACAACTGATGTTTATGTATATGTATGGTTCCCACAATGTGTGTATATATACATGTACATGTATGTTCATGTACAATGATAATACAGGAATCAATAAATCACATCAAATCAAATCAAATCAAATCAAATCAAATCAAATATTTAGAATTGTAAGAGGAGGTTAATCTAACAATTTTATTATAAATTTTTCTTTCTTTTTAAGTTTGTCATTTGTTAGTATCTTTTACATTTAATTCTTCACAGTATAGGGCACAAGCTCAGGATAAAAAGCCATCACTGAAACTACGCATTCCAAAAAGTGATTCCTTCGAATTTTATCCGACATCAACAACCGCGGCCTCGTCAACATCAGAAAGTGAAGAAGAACGGTACAGAAGAAGGCGGAAAGAAAACATCGATTCTCGTAACTCTCAGACCCTCAAGCTGGTGGTATCAAATGGCAAAATTGTCAGGTAAGGACAATGGGTGATTTCTAGTTTGGTTCTAGTGCTAGTGCTAGTGCTATCTCAACTCTAGCACCGGCGATAAAACCGAACTTGAAATCAGTTAATGTTAGGAAGATGACCTCAAAATCATGATGTATTGCTGGTAGTTGGTGTTGGGCCCAGTGTTGAATGTCGTCTGCTGAACCAAGCTCCACCATTTGTGTAAGCAATTTACATGCTTTTTTTTTTCCCCATTGGCTAACACTCGCCCCTAGAGATTATCTTCTTTGTCATTCATGTTCAGTGCTGATTTTAGTGTTGCTGTGCGAGACCCACATTCATGTCCATAATAGGTGCATGTTGTACGTGCAAAGTCTGTGCTAGTGCAGTGGTAGCACACGTTTTTGAGAAGGGATGAAATTTGTGGCATTTTAATCCATCTTCCTCATTGAATGTTTCATTTCAATGTTTGCTGTGTTAAAATATTTACATTTACACAATGTCGTCGTCTTCCAAATTCAGCCTATTTCACTGCGAGTCTTGTTACTCTTTCCTGCTTCAGTCGGAGCAGCTCACCTGTGCCAGCGAAAAGCGACGGCTTTCACTCTTTGACGAGAAGGGAAGGGAGCAGCGAAGACATAAATGTAGAAGAAGAGACAGGGGAGGACATGAATGAAAGAAAGAAGCTCCTTCATTCACAAGGATCTCTGAAACTTAGGTTATCTTGTAAGTAATTTCCCTAATGTAACCTTTAAACTGATAATATCAACTAGTCTAACCTGCAAACATTCTCTTGTGTGCAGTCAGGCCCACCTCAATAAATGTGAATATTGTCTGACAAAGATGCCATGTTGTTTTAAGATTATGATGGTTATTGATTTGTTTATTTCTTCCTCAATTATCATTCACAGTATGGAATACCTTGTAATGCTCCTTCAAGTATGAGAGAACAGAATAGTGTGGCCTTTAAATAGTTGGTATTATTCGTTATTATGTACATGAAATTGGTCATTGTGTATCTGACATCATGTCTTTTTCTTATGTTTTCTAAAAAGTAAAGCAACCCTGCTTCAGTTTGAAGCAGGGCTGTAAGAATAAATTTGTCCCTCTTTTTTTATTAATAGATTTAGGGAGCTTCTTTCAATATGACTCACCTTATGCCATCAGTGGCCATAAGTCAGTGCACAAGTATGAACTTGACCCCAAATGATTTGAGACTGAAAAGTGTATATCATGAATTTGGTAAAGTTATTGTATCCTCATATTATTCACTTCAGTCAATGGTAAATCCAACCACCAAAGTGGGCTGAGTAGCTCAACGCAAAACACGTCAGCAACCTCAGACACGCTGGACTCTGATGATGACGTCTTGCCATCAGAAAGAAGCCCTCGGGTATGTTTTGGACTTATCATCATTCTTGTCCCATCACAATAACTATGATTTTCACCTCATTTATATTTGTAGGAATACTAGAGGAAAATGAAAATTTGATCGAAGGAATCATGTCAGTCATGAATTAAACTTCTCTTTGAATACACAGTATATCTTTACATGAGTTATTAATGACAAGCCAAACAGATTCATAGAGATATACCTTTTTCGTTTTCTTGGCCAAGCAACAGCTGATGTAAGTCACTTGACTTCAGCCAATAGAAGTAAAAGCATGTTCAAAATTCTGCATCCAGTCTAGCTCATCAAAACAAGTTGCTATGTTGTCATTCAACTTTGACAAAGCGATGCCATATGTATATATGTATGATATCTTATTGTCCCCGCCGAACGAGTTCGAGCAGGGGACTATGAAACGGGCTCCGTACGTGTGTGTGTCCGTGTGTCCGTCCGTCCGTCCGTCTGTCCGTCCGTGTGTCCGTGTGTGCGTCCGTGTGTGATCAAAATCTTCAATTTGCTACTTCTCTGTCATTTATGAGCCAATTTTGATTCTGTTTGCTTTATATGATAGCACTACATGGGAGCTTTGAAACTTCTTCACAGAATTTCAGTTGTGACCTTTGACCTTGACCTTTGACCTATATTTTACATTTTGCTACAAAATGCTACTCCTTCGCCATTTCTAACCCGATTTCGATTCTGTTTGTTTTATGTGATGGCACTAGGTGAGGGCTTCAAAACTTCTACACAGAATTTTGACCTTTGACTTCTTTGACCTTTGACCTTGATTTTTTACCTATATTGTACATTTTGCTACAAAATGCTACTCCTTCGCCATTTCTAACCCGATTTCGATTCCGTTTGCTTTATGTGATGGCACTAGGTGAGGGCTTCAAAACTTCTACACAGAATTTTGACCTTTGACTTCTTTGACCTTTGACCTTGATTTTTTACCTATATTGTACATTGGCTACAATATGCTACTCCTTTGCCATTTCTAACCCGATTTCGATTCCGTTTGCTTTATGTGATGGCACTAGGTGACGGCTTCAAAACTTATACACAGAATTTTGACCTTTGACCTTTGACCTTCATTTTTGACCTATATTGTACTTTGGTTACAAAATGCTACTCCTTCGCCATTTCTAACCCGATTTCGATTCCGTTTGCTTTATGTGATGGCACTAGGTGAGGGCTTCAAAACTTCTACACAGAATTTTGACCTTTGACTTCTTTGACCTTTGACCTTGATTTTTACCTATATTGTACATTGGCTACAAAATCCTACTCCTTTGCCATTTCTAACCCGATTTTGATTCTCTTTGCTTTATGTGATGGCACTAGGTGAGGGCTTCAAAACTTCTTCACAGAATTTTGACCTTTGACCTTGATTGTTGACCTGTATTGTACATTTTGCTACAAAATGCTACTTCCGGCGGGGACATATATTACGCACCGCGTAATTTCTACTTTTCCTTGTGTATATATTTTTTACTAACCATTCTGCTATTACAAATTTTACAGGTACCACAGATTAGCAATGTAGATGTCCTTCTTCAAGCCACCAAACTGGAGCCTCTTCCTACCATCAGTCTGGCAGACATTGAGGCCGAGTTGAAGTGAGTCTTCCTCCTCACCTCCTGAATCCTTGCTTCAATATGACAAACAAGGATTTCCTCATTTGTGTACTGTACAGGGATGGAACAGGTTTTGATTAAAAAAAGTGCAAATTATGTTTGATTAGAGTAGCCGTCAACTCTTGGTAAAGGTTTCGAAAAACATGCATGTCACATTACTTGAATTATTAAAGATGTCATGATAAAATGTAACATTATGTCAGATGTTGTCTACCTAACATGAGCCATCTTCCAGCAAAATCTTGTAAAAGTTGTGAAACCTAGCCTGCATGGATACATAGATGTAGTCAAAAGTATTTCCAGAGGTTGAGAGAAAAGCGATGCATAGTTAACATGATGTAGGGCAATGTCCCTCACACAGACTCATTGCTAGAGTAGGAGGTAGTGTTTTGATTTCTTTGCCAGCACACCACCCTGAGGGAGTCTTGGTCACAAGCTGAAACTTCCAAAGACGGGTGAAGATCAGCTGATGAAGCTACTGGTGAAGATGTAAGGCAGCCAAAATCTCTTTGGCTCATGCTCTCTTCATCTTGTATCTGCATCGCTTTCAGAAATCAACCGGCATCGCCGGGGACACAAGATGCCATCCAGGGCATGTTGTCGATATCGTTGCCGGGACGATCATCCTCGCGCCTTGGCCAAGGTCATGATGGGGATGATGAGGACAATGATGAGGACCACGATCACCCCGGGAGTAGGAGAAGTCGGAGGCGGAGGCAGAGAAAACGCTTTGCCGATGAGATGGACGATGACTTGCCCAACTGCTTTCAGGATGCAAAGTATGGTAAGTCAATATCCGTCTTATGGTACATTTGTACATGTACATCCTAGAGTACTTTCTGCATACAGGCGCTTACACTTGTGGCATGCTGTGCAGTTTAGAAAGTTTTACCAAACATATTTTTCCTTTTAATGGGCGTGCAAACGTAAAAAGAATTCCATAAAGAGTTGGTGGGGAAATTAGGGAAAGAAATGCTTTGGTCAAGGCTTACTTCACAGGGAATCAGTGTACATGTATGTCTGGGGAAGTACATAAACAACCCTATCCTTTTTTTGGTAATCAATTGGAAAATCTAGCACATCTATATTTAACACACTGTTTAATTTATTCAAGATTAGCACCACTGTATATTTGTTTGCTCACAGACACAAACACAATGACTGGGTATGCATACAGACCCCTGTGTCTATGTCTGTTTTTCTGTGTATTTATGTTAAATTGTATTTTTTCCCTTGCAGCTGGGAATTCCCTTTTTTTATAATTCTGCAATGTTCACTATCAGCAGTTGTATGTAAAAATCCACAACATGTAATATTTACAGAGAATTGGGTTAACATGATGCTATGTGGTTGAAAAATTAGAACTTAGAAACAGAAATACACTCCTCATGTTCCCCTTCCTTGGACAGTATATCCATCACTGGACGATGACGGAGATGGCCCCCTGTTCAAATCACGCAGCAAGACGCCCAGACGGGACCCCATGGACCTGCCCTGGAATCCCAAGGCTAAGGTCACCACTCCCAGCCAAAAGCCGGTGAGGCCAGTCAGAGAGAATGCCAGGAGACCAAACATTGAGACGGGATTGGCGGATGCCGCAGCCAGGTTAGCCAATAAGGTAAGAGATTGAAACTGATTGACAAATTGCACTCTATTAATGTAGATAAACACTGATTATTGAGTGATTTAGTAGCAGCCATGATAAAAAAACCATGGGCATACATACTCGGGATGCATTTGAACCAATGATCTCCTGATTACTGGACAAGCGTCATATCCACTAGACCACCAAGATTCTGCCCAACAGCCAGTGCTGGTTTTAATCCTAATAGTATGCAGCAGGTACTGCATACTAGTAAGCAGTACCTTATTCAAATTAATGATTTGTGCATCGGGTTGCATTGTTCCTTTCATGATAAGTTTTCACACTTCCTTTAGATTTAAAAAAAAATTACATTACATTAGAAAAAACAGAACAGTCGAACTTGCAGTTGTGTGATTTAAGTGTGGTGTCTAAAAAGTGATCATACAATGTATTTCACACAAAATAAAGCAAAGTAAGATTCAGAATTTAGTCCTTATGTAAAAGGGTTGCAGTGGATACCATCATTTGCTTGGGTTTGACAAAATGTTGTGAATGTTTGTCTGCAGCCGAGACCAAAACGACAGTATATCCGACGGAAACCTCTGGCACCCAAGAAGGCACCGGAACCCCTCGAGGACATTCCGTCAACCAGCAGCACCTTCCTGGGACAGTCCCATGATCCCTTCTTCTTCCAAGATGCCCTGGATGTAGAGGACATTGACCTCACCCAGAGTGCCCCGGCTGACTTGCTCAAGCCTGCCACAGCACAAGGACCAGGAAGGCGTGAGTTGGATTCCCTTGTTTGTTATCAGTAGGGCTTTTATTGCTGCTTTATAGTGTGAATTAAAGTGTGATCATCAATCTAATAGATTTCCAAGAGTTTATTAATGAGCATTTATGCAATTTGTGTATGTAGATATGATAGATTAACGGTAGAAGCTACAGAGGAGGGATTTTATAAGGCCTGATTAAAGTGTAACCTTCCATTTTTCTTCAAGAATGGAAAGTTTTTCTTTATGTAGCGTACTCAGATGCTTTGTGCAAAAAGAAATGCATGAAATTACCTTAAAGGGAACGCGAACCCAAAGAGCAACGTAGATTGTGTAAAAGCATTAACATTAGTAGAACACATCAGTGAAAGTTTGAGGAAAATCGGACAGTCAATGCAAAAGTTATGAATTTCTAAAGTTTTGGTGTTGGAACCGCTGGATGAGGAGACTACTAGAGGTTATGATGTATGAGTGGACAACAATATAAAGAAAATATAAAAGGAATTCCACAAAAATTCACTTTTCTAGCAAAATGAAAGAGTACTTCACTAACCGCTTTCAGAAAGGAGGGGGAATAGGTGCTACCCCTAACATATGTCAGTATCAAGTTGATGGAATGTGTAATTTTCATGAAAAATGAATTTTTATTGAGCTCCCTTTATATTTTCTTTATATTGTAGTCCACTCATACGTCATAACCTCTAGTAGTCTCCTTACCCAGCAGTTCCAACACCAAAACTTTAAAAATTCATAACTTTTGCATCAATTGCTCGATTTACCTCAAACTTTCACTGATGTGTTGTGCTAATGTTACTGCTCTCACTCAATCCACATTGCTCTTTGGGTTTGCGTTCCCTTTAATAAAAATGTCCATCTTTACATTTTGTTAAAAGGGGGGGGGGGAACAAGTTAAAACAAACAAAAGATGTTTAGATCAATATCTTGAGTTATTCCAGCTAGCCTTGATTTAGAAAAGAAGAAAGAAGAAGAAAAAATATTGACAGGATGGAATGGAACATAAAGCTTTGGACATTGCTGACTGACTTTTCAAGTAATTTATGAAGTTGCATTAGAAATTTTGCCTGCCATAATATATGAGTACGGTTCTTACTCTAAAGTTTCGGGTGTGCAGTCGAAATATTGATGCAAATTTGGTTTTCCTGTTCTTCTTTTTGTCAAAGGCAACAATTTAGCGTGAAGAATTGTAATCATTTTGCGACCTTGTCTTTGTCTTTTTTCAGCACCCAGCAAGAAACCCCGGAAAGGCATGGCAACCGCCAAACAAAGGCTCGGAAAGATCTTGAAACTACAAAAAGGAGGAAGATTAATCATGTGATCCATGATTTGCGGTATCTCATCTGTCATCACTTTGTAACCCAGCCAAACAGGAATTCAGTGGAGCTTGAGTTTAAAGACGGCATCAATATCTTTCTGTGCATCCATTGAAGGAGTCTGATAGAGTTCAGGACAGAATAACCATACGAAGGACAACATACTTGTGGCATAATGCATAGCAACTTTGCCCGTCTGAAATCCGTTTATCTCAATGCACAGCGTATCCATACAAAGTGCATTATTGCATAGGTTTGTGATGATAGGTCACACACATTACAGCAGACGTTTGCTCATATCCACAGTGTCTGTGACTCATGTCTGTAACAAGTGTTTTTCATTTACTTTTTTTTTTCAGTTCATGACTATCGCAATACTTTTGTCTTCCTCTGCTGAACTACTGATGCGCGAGTGTGGAGATTGTTCAGTTTACAGTCAGTGCCGAGATAACCTGTTTCATAAACACGTGCCATTCTAAAGTATGCATACTGAGCATGGGCCACCTTGTATCATTGTGACTTCAGACTCGTCTACGCTCCCATTATCTGGTATCTATTTTATACATGATGTTTATGTGCTTATAAGACATGCACATATGTCGAGTACATGTATTGCATTATAAATTTGTTGCCATGACAGCGTGTGTGCTTGTAAGCATTTTAATTTCATCAAAAGCCTCATCCTAAAAGAATCAGTTGAAGTGATACATGTACTGAAATCACACTCTCCATTGCAAAAAGTAAGAAAACAACAACAACATCAACAATATACAAACCAGCACACACAGTGAACATCAGAGATTTGTATGCAAACTGGCTAATGTAGAAGATTTTGTTTGTCAGCATTTCTTTAAGTGAACTTTTTATTGAAGCAGCCATTGCTTTATTTCAGTGCAGGTGTTTCTAACCACTGGACATAACACTGTTTGTTATGCAAGAGAGGACTAGATTTTTGTTGCTAGAAAATGTAGAGCAACTGATGTTGTGATACATACACAAATTAACCAGAGGCCACATGGCACAATAGGGTCTAGGAAAAAGAGAGTTTGTTATGCATGGGTACATTGCCTATTTCCATACTATATGGGGATATCTAATAGGAAGAGATTGATTTTGCACATTGTCTTTTTACTGTTGGCTTTATTTGACAGATTTAGAAGATTTTGGATTTGTTTGTCTTGTCTATCTCGGTTTGTTGTGTTGTTTTATTTTTTACAGTTAAATAGAAAAGGGCATTGAGTGATAGAGACTCTTTATATGAGTGCTTGCTGTTGTCTTTTTTTAAATACATAGGATCACTTTGCTTCTTCAATATTCTGCTGCGTGAGAATAAACTTGCCATTATATACATTACGCTACAAAGGCTGGCAAAGTTCCTCAGTTTTTAGCATCCAATCAGCTTCAGCCATAAAATTCTAGATGATATCTGCTCTGACTCTTTGTGCATTGACTCTCTTATCAGTTCAGCTCATTGAAAGAAATAGTTCCATTTCTTGTTTTTCCTTTTTTCTCCTGTGTTTTATTGTCTGTAGTGTGTTGAATCACTTTTCTATTTTGAAGTTGTAGGCCTTGTACCTGATGATTTTTTTTTTTTTTATTGTTGCCATGAAAAGCAAGATGCAGTGGATTTGTTCGGTGAGTCTAAAATGATGTAACAAGCCGTGAAGCTGCCCAAAACAGTTGTTTCTTTGCAGTTGAAATGCACAAATTTTAATTTGTCTTGCAGTTAACTATGGATGCATCAAATTTCTGTCTTCAAAAGCTTGCTTTCTTAAAACACTTCTCAGCTACAGTCTGTGATATAATCTTGATTGACAACTAGTTCATCATCTATCTTTTATTTTGAAGTATACACAACCAAAGCAATAATGCAAGTGTATCTGAATGTTTATTTGTATATGAGACATTGTCATTTAATTGTTATCATCAATGTCATTATCATAAGGAATGTACAGGTGATCAGTGCTATCCCTTTTTGTTTAGATTCTCAGCAGCTGAACAACAATATCTGCCAAGATGATTCTAAAGCATTGTCAAATTGAGGGACACAATTCCTTTATTAGCAATTGTAAATACCTACAGGTAACTAATAGACAGATACATGAAGATGGCAACTGTCTTTTGGAGCACTGCACTGTGACACACACATTACCTTCCTAATATCACAACATAGAGGTAAATACTGAAAATACATTTGATTAAACTTATGGCTCCAAATATTTTTCCATGTGTTGTCCAATGTTTACACTAATGCAGTGCTAGTTTATCCATGTGAATGTTGAGTGTATCCGATTGAGTTGTAGAGCAGGAGATCCCCTTAATGTCTGAAAAGGGGGGGGGGTAAAGTTCTGTAATCCTTTTGTTAAGTCAAAGAATGCTCCTGTTGTAGATCGTTCAGAAAAACAATCTGCTTTCTAAGAACACTAAATACAGATAGTACCTTATAGACTCCACTGCAGCATGCAAATGTGCACATATTTCTTTTTTTCACAGAGCTCCACCATATCTTGTGTAAACTCAGTGCATCGATACCGACCTGCCTGGTGTACATTTTCCTCAGCACACTTCCCCGACACTTACCTTACATTGTTATTCCTGTTGTTCAACCTCATAGAAGGCAGGAAATATTTGTTTCGTGGCATGTAGAAGAATTCACAAATGATTATATTCTCTATTATTTCTTTCTTTCCTTTTGTCATTTTTTCCATGTTCTCACTGGAGGCTCAGGGATTGTACAGAAAAAGAATTTGATAGCTAGATTGAAGTAGGCTAGATTCATGTATGAAGTGCCATGGTCACACTGTTGCACAAAGTTTATGTGTAAGATCCATGTTACAGCTATTTTTTTTTCCGGTGTTATGCCTTTTTGGGGGGGTTGTGTAACATCTTTTCAGTCACTGCAAATATTTCAAAGCACACTGCAAGGTAGAAATTTCACACAAGAATTTGACCCTTTATTTTGTGAAGTCAATCATGGGTACCGCATGATAACATACCTCATAGAGATATATGTGGCTAGGCATGGTGATTGCAAGGGGAACATGTACATGTATCACAAGGTAAATTTTTTTCTGATTACCGGGTTTACAGTGAAGTCTTGTTACAAGTTAAAGAGGTTGGATATAACAAAACCCTCTTAAAGCAAGGTGATTTTGTGGGTCCCAGCTCTTTCTAGTGCCTTGTTTTTGTGCCCTAATATAGTGAGAAAACAAGGTAATTGACATGGTTTTTAGGTCCTCACTATAATGAGGTTCCACTGTAATTTTCTAAAGTGAACCACTAGTATTTTGCTACACACAGTACATTGTACAAACAAAAATGCTGCACACAGCAGGGGGTGGCGATTGTGACTTCCTCATTTCACTATCTATAGCAACCACAAGGTGTCATGCATAGTGAATAGTCACAGATGACACCCATCATAACAGAGTCCGTGGGACTGGCAGTTTTCTTACGTTATATAGAAATTTAGTTACAGCCAAACAGTCAAAGTTTATAAAGATGCACAGGCAATAATCTTTGGACCTGAATTTTTGCTTCGGTTTTTCCTGCTCATGTAAAGGAGTGAACTTTATAATGTTGCCACACATACAGTGACTGTGGATGTCTTTTCTCACAAGCTGTCCATTAACCTGTTGAGGACGGACTGATTTTGCCACAACACGCATTTCCCGTAGACCCCCGCCCAAGTATACTAGGGACTCGTCCTCAACGGGTTAAAACTTGATCAGTGTGATTTTGACTCTCGGTTGACGCGTCACTCATAACGATATGATCTCATATGGACCAAATGGAGTAACAAAAGTTGCATTTTTGTTTTGTTTTGGTTTTTTGTTGCTAAATCACATCATATGCAAAATTTGCTTAAGTCCTTCGCACTAAAATTGTCCATGTTTATCGCAGGTCTTTGTATTGTGGTTCTATGGCAGCTACATCTCCTACTGCGCCTACAAGGCCAACAGTTTATATACCAAATGTAGTCTTCTGTCTTTAATTTTTGTCTTCCTTTAATTAATTCAATCCCCCTACTGATAGTCGTTCGTGATCCTTATGATTGCAAGTCATGTAACAGTGTGACCATGGCATTATTTTTGCCTCTCTCCATACGTGGCTGTCTGAACTGGCAAAAACTGTCATAATTTTGAAAGATTTCTTTCAGCAAATCGACATTGATGTTAGTGGATGTGAAGTTGTACATACAATACATATGCCTGTATGTGTAGTATTTATATATGATATGTATACGTAGATCGTACTTGTACATATTATGTAAATATTGTAACATAAACGTGTTTCAGAGTGCAACATGTAGACAAAGAGGAATTTTGCAATCTTTTATTTATGATGACTTTGTGTTAATGTTTTCATCATACAGATACAATATGAGAAAAGTTGCATAATGTATACCTGTTCAAGATTTAGTGCTTCTTTTGAATTTTGATCATGTGGATGTGTGTGTGGGCATTGTGTGCATATTGCTGCTAAGTGATGATTTATGGTGACTGGTTTTTCTCATCAACCTTCTTTTTTATGCCTCCGCCAACGAAATGGCCGGAGGCATTATGTTTTCGGGTCGTCCGTCCGTCCGTCCGTCCGTCCGTCCGTCCGTCCGTCCCGTTTTGTTTTTGTCGATATCTCAAGAACCGTGTGGTGGTTTTACATCAAACTTGGTATGAGTGTATATCCTGGGGGGATAATACTTTGTTTGGATTTTAGGGTCACGGGGTTAAAGGTCAAAGGTCACAGATTATTTTGTGAAAAAAAAGGTTGAAAATTCATGTTTTTCTCCATATCTCGCAAATGGTTCAAGGTATCTTCATGGAACTTAGTATATATGCTTGTTCCAATGGGCAGTGATTATCTAGGGAAGTTGGGGGTCATGGTTCAAAGGTCAGGGGTCAAAGGTCAAGGTCAACTCCTCAAAATATCACTACTTTCCTTATATTTATGCAATGCCTGAGGGTTTTTTTTTTTTTTTTAACTTGATGCATACATGTATTACCCAATATATATTCTGCGGGAAGTTTCTTGCCAAAAGGTCAAAGGTCAAGTGAAAGTGCTGAATTGCACTTTTTCCTCCATATCTCAAAAGTAACTCAAGGTATCATCATGAAACTTACATATTTATGCATGTTCAACCTAACAGTGATTCTCTTTGGAACTGTGAGGTCAAAGGTCAAAGGCCAGGTTTAGATAATGCTATTTTCCCATTTGATACTGAAATTATACTTTTTCTCAATACCTTGAAAATTACTCAATGCATAAACTTATAAAAGGGTCAAAAGTCAAGTAAAAATCATCAGTTCCCCAAATACCTGCACTCTGACATTTTAATCATTCATCCAATTGAACCTAGTTCTAGGAAAGTGAACATTCAGCACATTTGTGTCAAACCTGTCATTTTAATATTTTGCCAATTGTGTGAAACTGTCATCACACATTGTCAAGACATTGTACTATAGACCTATTAGGAGAACCATGCATTATGGCGGAGGCATATCAGTCGCCGTAGCGATATATCTAGTTTTTAAACACATGATTATTGTCCATTGTCTAAAGAGATGATCTGAAGTGTGTAGCCTGCTGTGAATTTTTCATACCTCATGATGTGGCTTCCCTTCAGAAGTATAAGATGAAATACACTTTATACTTTCAAGATACTGTTGGCAATATATTTCCTAAAAACTAATACACAACATGTCAGTAGCAAAATATGGGAATATTAAAGGACAAGTTCACCTTCATAGACATGTGGGTTGAGTGAATGCAGCAATATTAGTAGAGCACATCATTGAGAGTTTGAGGAAAATCGGACAATCCGTTCAAAAGTTATGAATTTTTGAAGTTTCTGCTCACTCAAGGCTGGATGAGAAGACTACAATAGCTTGTGATGTCACATGAGTACAACGATATAAAGAAAGAATAAAGAAAATTCAACATATTCTCACTTTTCTCACATAACAAAAGAACACTTGACTTCTCTCTTTCAGAAGGCAGGGGGAATAATATTACCCTTAACATATGTCAGTAACAAGTCAAAGAAATGTGCACTTAATTCAAAAAGTAAAATTTTGTGAAATTCTCTTTTTATTTTCTTTATATGGTTGTACGCATATGACATCATACACTATAGTAGTCTTCTCATCCAGCAGTGACTATGCAGAAACTTCAAAAATTCATAACTTTTGAACGGATTGTCCGATTTTCCCCAAGCTTTCACTGATGTGTTCTACTAATATTGCTGCATTCACTCAATCCATATGTATATGAAGGTGGACTTGTCCTTTAAAAAGGAAATAGAACAGTCAGACAGAATTGAAGGCAGTTATTTCAGTCCATTTGAACAGCATAATTGTATATATTTTTATATATTATATCATTTTATACATCTTTTAATACTTATGTACATCAGCATTTATATAAAACACACCTGCGAACAGTGCATGTTTGATTAAACTCAACTGAGTTCAATTTCATATCTTTTTTTTTCTAGAAATAGTTACAAATACAATAGAAAACGTGCAAATCGTTTTATGACTTAAATGTAAGGGATATCAGTCTGTGACAAAGGTCATTATACCAAAATTTACATACAGCAAAGAAGTCACATTTAATTTGTTTATTTTAGTCTTAGAAACATTCAATGTACAGGAGACTGACACTAATTGCAAGGAAAAAAAATGCACACCAAATAGTTTTGTGCACACGTTTAGGAAGGAAAATTATATCATGCAATTTTTCATCAAAAAAATTGAAACTGAACCTCAAGCTTATATAGCTATTTCTAGGTCCTGTATCTATGTGTGCATACAATGTGTACTTGTTGAATGCGTACGTGTGTGTGAGTATGTGTGTGTGGGTGTGTGTTTGTGTGTGCAAGTGAGTATATGCTTGTGTGTCTTTTTGATGGTTACAGCTCCCTGCCCCCCCCCCCCCCTGCACTCACACAAACATGCACTTTTGGCTTTTAAAGAACATAAAGAGACAGGAAAAAAAAAAACACCCCACAAGTGTTAACGACAGATATTGAATTCATGCTAGGGTTAGTACACCTCAAGATCATTCTCATATCAAAGGCCACATGCACAACCTCTCTCCTATATACCCACTCCCCCCCCCCCTTGTTTCAATGGCATATAGGCACAAATTATGATTGAAACAACGAACTAGCATTCAAGAACCGGGTAAAAGGCCCTTTATATGCTTACACAATTCCCCACTATGGGTTGCAGGAGGATACAGTGATATGATGTTGTCTGGGCTGTATGTATTTCACAGCTGTAAGGAAAAGAGAACAGTAACTTTGAACATTTGGTCATCAAGTTTGACTGTACAGCAGTCGCTTTAACCCGTTGAGGACGGACTGATTTTGCTACAATTTAACACGCATTTCCCATAGACCCCTGCCCGAGTATACTCGGGACTCGTCCTCAACGGGTTAAAATATCAATTTTGAGAGGGAGAAATAAACAAAATTGCTATATATTTTATATATTTTTGTAGGAAATCTTTGGCTTTCAATTTTGCACCTTCCATTAATTTGCACAGGAGAGTTGTGAGATTCCACTGTTGCTTTACCCTATGTTTGCACATTTGTATTAACTGAGTATTGTTTTGTTATAAGCAGGTGTGGACTTTCAAAATCCCATAGTCTGAAATTTGTTGATTTTATTGAAGTTGTCGTTCTTCTTGTTTTAGGTATACAGCTGTATTTCATTCTATCTATTGAAGCAATTATGAAATGGTTATCTATACTTCAGAATGGGGAGTTATTACAATGTTAGTATACCAAGGAGCTTGAAGCTCCTTGGTAATACAAAGTTCCAGCAACTGAGAATGGTTATATTTAGTGCTGAAACCCTTCTCCATGTCATTAATCCAAGGTTTATCTTTATTCAGTCAAATCTGAAATTGCAAGTCGCTATAACGCATCTATAACAAGGCCTATAACTTTTTGGTTCAAATGATTTCCCAACCTCTCGACAGTTCTTGTTAGCCTATGTTACAGACTTTATTGATATATCATATAATCCTGCACAGAAACACACATTTCACGTAACGACTAAGGGCCTCATACAGCTATATCGTAACAGTAGATAAGGTGTTTTAATCTTTGCAGAGAATATTGACATTTATATCTTGAAATAACCAAATTTTATCCGATGAGAATTCATTATTGACGTTCAACGGATTATTGGGTCTTTGAAATAGCCTATATCGATATGTACGTATCGTAGCATCGCGTAACAACAATACAGGGCTGAATACAGGTAGAGCGCGAGCATTTACTGCATCAGTGCATGCATGCATCGCATTGCTGTACTGTTTACTACGGACATCTTATCGGGCAAAATATCGTAAGTGATATGTTATCAGGTGATTATGTTTGTTTGTAATGCTGTTCTTGAAGTGCGTGTTCGATGTACTGATAGGCATAATGACAAATTCATGAGTGCCGAGGTTCTTTTCGGTGACAGGAGCTCATCTCTCAAAACCGGTGAAATGCTAGAATGCGAGTGAAATCTTTGTGATGAGTGCTCTCTACCCCTCTACAATAACTATGAGAAGTCTGCAAGTCGGCAGTGAGTAGACAACATACAGATGTTCGGAGCTGCATAATGCGTGCGGTTTTCAATGCTTGAATGCACTACTACCCACCACCGAAACCCTGTCTGTAGATTTTAATTGTTAGTGTCTAACATTCACACTAGAAAGATCTGGTTAGATTCATCTAAAGATGAATTGAACAGCTGGCAAAGCTGATGCTTCAATTCTATCGTAATTCGTATTTACCTTTTTAGGCTTTAAGTTTAACTAGGTACGGGAGTAGGCTACAACAAGTATGAAATGAAATTGAAAGTGAGCTCTGAGAAGACGGCAAAGAACACCAACCGATTTGAGAGACACAACACTCAACAGTATGACTAACATCTTCGATTCTTAGACGAAAAAAACAAAACAAAACAAAAAACACCAGTTCAAATTAATTTTTGTACAAAGAAACTTAGGAGGAAGTCTTTACTAGTAATGTAGATTCTATATCACTGAAAATTCCTTCCAGGTGGCTTCAGAGTGACTTGCTCCCTGTGTGTGTTCAGAGATCAGTTCAGAACATTCCAAGAATCAAGATGTAGGACTCAATAGGAGGATCGAGCCGGCCACATGCATTTGTAATCCTGCTTTGCCACCATTGACGGGACATTGATTTGAAAGCCAATGGGATCAGGAGCATCCAGAGAAGGCGAGGAGGCAGGGGATCATGGCTCATCCCCAACAACAGTTCAAAGTTCATCGTCAAGAGATGGGGCTCGCCAGAGAGGTACAAGCATTTTGACACATATTGATGCAAGTGGAATGAGTAGAGGTTTCTATATAAAATTTGTAGGTGCAATTTAATTAGGCAGTCCGTATGCCAGAGCCTGGAAAGATACCATCAAGCCTATCCTGGAACATACCAGTCCCAGGGCTGCCAACTCTCACTCATTGAGAGTATTTTGGTCCTTTCTCACTCTAAAACTTTATTTCATTTGCATGCATTTCTATTGATCTCAATCATTTTGACTCCTAGATTATAGCATTGGCATATTGGAGTCTCACTCTCAACTAGTTTCCAATGTTGGCAGCCCTGCAGTCCTGATCACCACAGGAGAGGCTGATGTACAAATGTACCCTGTGTGAAGCAAGGGATCCGAGTGCAATGTCGAAACAAATTCCTGAAAGTGAAGCTAGCCTCTCTGGCTGTGGTGCTGCCAAGCTTGCATGGCATTATGACGTGATGTCTTTGGATAAAGTTTATATTTTCATTTTCTAATTTTTTTTCTTTAAGATAGGGATACTTGTAAGCTAGTTATTGAACCTACTCATGTTGCAGTATTGGCTGTGTGCATTTACAACAGCAATAACAGCAAAATGTTATTTTGCTTTTGATATGAATCCCAGGTTCCAGGAGGCATAGAGCCAAGAAAGCTGCTCAAGTTGGTCTGACGAAGCTGGGATTTTCCCCATCAGAACTCTGTGTGGATGAGGGAGAGGTGAAGTATACTTGGTTATTGGCCCTATCATTATTATTTTCTTTATTATTATTATCATCATCATATTGTCATCATCATTATCACCATCATCATTATCATCATCAGCAGCATGGGCTCATCAACTAAAAAAACAATGATTTGAGGCATACTGTAATATCAGTTTATTCATGGTGTACATAACGTGATAGAATATCTGAAAGTGTTGTCACACAAGAGGTTAGCCTCAGATGACTTGAGAATATCACACCAAACCCTCACATTCTTCAACACCAGATTTATTAAGCACTGGGCTACTTCCATGCTGAAGTGAATAGTATGATGATGTAAACTGTCACACTGGAGTTGTCATCTACACTCAGTCTGGTGTTGCAGTTTTCACAGGCAGTGGCTATAGTGAACAACCTAGTGTAAATGTTGGAAGGAGAGTGCAGCTTCCTGTAATGAGAGAGTTTTGCTTGTGAAAGTATTAATTAGCTTAAACTTTGTTGTCTTCATCATTATCAATATCTTATCCATCATTATCTTGCAGTGAGATAATCAGTGCTGGCATGAAATATATCTCCTAACAGTGAGACTTATGTTCCTGTATGTATTCATGAAAGAAATTATATTTCTCATGAATTGATATGTATTTCTCAAAATTTACTTTGTGGTAGACATATGCATCTTCTATCTGTCTAGCTGAGTGTAACTTCTCATTGCATAGGCCCTGTTGAGATCATTCCCTTCATGATCAAGAGATGAGAAATAAATGGGGACTTGACGCTATAAAGGAGTCAATTGAATATATATGGACAGAGGGTCTCCGTGGAAACCAGTACTGTTGTGTGCCTGCTATTGTTGGTCTGATTGCATTTCAAGAGAGCACTTAGCAAACAAAGATGGCAATCACGACCGAGATTACTCTAGCTCGAAAGAGATTTCAAGTACATCACCATTGTAATAGTGCAAATATTGGATTCTTTTTAAATTCTGTGATTAAAGGACAAGTTCACCTTCATAAACATAAGGATTGAGAGAATGCAACAATATTAGTAGAACACATCAGTGAAAGTTTGAGGAACATTGGACAATCGATGCAAAAGTTATGAATTTTTAACATTTTTATGTTGGAACCGCTGGATGAGGAGACTACTACAGCTTGTGAGTCATAAGCGTACAACAGTATAAAGAAAATGTAAAAGAAAATTCAACATATTTTCACTTTTTTCGCATAATAAGAGAGCCCTTGACTTGCCTCTTTCTAAAGGCAGGGGGAATAATATTACCCATAACATTTGTCAGTAACGAGTCAGGGGAAGGTGTACTTTTTTCAAAAGATGGAATTTTGTGAAATTCTCTTTATATTTTCCTTATATTGTTGTACGCAAGTTATTCATACACTGCAGTAGTCTTCTCATCCAGCGGTTGCTGCACAAAAATTTTAAAAATTCATAACTTTTGACCGGATTGTCTGATTTTCCTCAAACTTTCAATGATGTGTTCTACTAATATTGCTACATTCTCTCAATCCTTATGTTTATAAAGGTGAACTTGTCCTTTAAGTATATCATGTTTCCAACTTGGAAACAAAGTTCCGCATGCCATTAAGTAATTTGAATGACCAAAGATGACACAATGCCCAAATTTCAGACTGTATAGACTATTATCAACTTTTTTAAAATTATAATTTCATGTGTTTTATTTGAAAAGATATGGCATTCCAAGTGCTGGGCAAATAACAGTTTTCTTGGAAGAGCAACAAAGATATGGTTATTGTCTGCTTAGAATTGAAATCAAAAGATTGAACCTTTTATATAAATGCCATGCAAATGATAAATATTGCAGAATTCTCTTGTGCATAAATATTCTTCATTTTGTTTTCTTAATATTTTGTGAGTGTAAGACACTTTTTATTTATAGCACATTGTATGTTCAAGAGATTTACAAAGACCATCGCATGCATTCATGCAGTGATGAAAAAAATCAGCTCTTCCTGCAGATCATACCCACAGCTAGTATTTACTAAAAAAGAAAAACAAGTTTCTTCAGTTGATGATTGTTCTCATGTTTTATGTTATTGCAGGAGGTACTGTTTCACTGGGGTGTTGGAAAAGGAGCGGGACACAACATCAGACAGGTACTCTTGTTTTCCCTGTAACTTCTATTGATCAATGTCTTTGCGTTTGCGTATTTGTGTACATGTAAGTGTATTTTTCGTCATTCCGTGAAGAATAAAGTTGTATGTACCTGAAAGTTACCTTTCCTTATGTGTTTCATGCTTTCTTATTTGAATCAGTCTTTCCCAAGATATCACATATTTGACAAATTTGATGTGTGATATTTTATTGTTTCCTATATCACCTTGTTACAAGATATCATTATAATACAGCTCATTCTAGCCATGTAAGTATAAACTCTGTTGTGTGATTGTCATGTTTCTCAGAACTGATATTGTATATCCCGAGTTTCATTGTTTTAGCAAAGGATGTCAAGGACAAAATAATTTCCAGAATTTGTTATCAAGTTATTCAGTTTACTGTATGTTGGCATATTGAGTTTAAAGGGAACTTTGTCATTGCAGTATCCCTTATGATCACATCAATTCCATTTGAGACTGTCATATCTCTGTGAACCACCCAGCCATGACATAATTACAGAACTTTACGACTTTGGCACTACAGGGCTACTGACTCTCTCCTTTTTTATTTCAGCTACTGACTCTCTCCTTTTTTATGTCAGCTACTCATATAACCTGAATACGGCAAGTAAGACCTATTCTCTCTTCACCCCATTCCATCTCTGTAGGTGGTCGTCGATGATGGGAAAGTCTCGCCGGTCAACGGGGGGTTCTTCAGCGGAGAGCCGACGGGCAGTGGCAGCTTCAGAGTTCGTTTCTCTTACTCGGGTGTCTACTCTTTCATCAGGTAGGGTCTTGAATCAGCTATGATGTGTAGGACAAGCACAATTAAAATGTGATATTACCAAGGCATTATTGTATGCAAACAGTGGGAGGAATGTCTTTATTGCCATCACCTGCAAGACATTGCAAGATATCGCAAATGTTTCAAACGGAGGTAGAGTTGAATGGCTTCCTCAGAGCCTGTAGTAAAGACTATACAAGCATGTGTACAGTGTTTTAAGCTTGTGTGATTGATGATTGCCCAAAGAGTGAATCATTTCCTTGCATTTCCTTGTGGAAATTACAAGATTATATCTTCGGTGTCACTCTCCATATTCAATAGAGTAAATGCCATTATCAATCCCTTGAATAAACGGCTACTGTTAAGTAGAAATTTTTGCAGTGTTGACATTTTTGCGCAACCAGAAACTAGCGCAAAAATAAAAGCACACAAATATTTTTGCTTGCCATATGTTCCAGTAGTTGAGGTCTTGATTCGCAGAATTAAAAACACGCAACTCTTCTTACCCGGCTGTGCGCAAAAACTTAGTCGCACAAAAATATCCACTTTTACAGTTTGTATTTTGTTCACTTAGATTAAGTTGTCTGATTTGTCGATTTTCTGTTGGTGATATTGTTGTTTTTCATGTCATTATTCTCTCTGCAGTGACAGCTATGGCAACCAGGCATCTTCTGCCTTCAAACTCACTGTCGACCCGAGGCCAATTAGGAAAGTTGAGGTCTGTATCATTATGGGTCCTAATTCTTCTTGTATATAAAGTGCACTTGGAGTTGTGCTACATGTTAACTCCATCAAAAATTGCTCATTTGCATACAATGTAAGATTCAGGCTTGTACCAGGGTTAGTAGAAGCCTGAATCTCACATTGTATGTTCTCCCCAACTGATGAAAGTTTTATGCATCATGGCTTATTTGCATTTTCCTCAATGTTTGTGTATTAATTGGAAAGACTATTAGCATCCAAGATATAAATGCGCATTTCTATGAAGGCAGCATTTTGATGGGATCCACCGTGAGCTCTTGAGACAAATGGTGCTATTCTTACTCGAGTGGGGTAATCCATGTCTTATGGCATACCCACTTTATTCAGCAAACGCCTCGGCCTGTAACAAGATCAGCAGAGAATAAACCCAGTCATGGCTTGTATACTAACATGGGGTGGGTAATGCACATTGTAAGAATACACATGCGCAACCAGCACCATTCCAAACTGATTGAGAAATGGCCGCAAGGCTGAAAGAAAATTCTTGAATCATTCTCAGGATTAATATTTATTTATTTGACTGTTCAACTGTTATTGTTTGTTTGTTTGTTTGTTTCTGGTTGCTCTAGATATTGATATTATACCAGGTGTTTGCAATTACTGTGACATGTAGTGAACATAACAAAGAGAACACTGAAGCATGTTCATGTGAAAGAAGTCTTTTAAAAAGTTGTTTTTTTTTTTATTGTAAATTGTGATATTCAAGAATGTTGACCCTTTCCCTTTTGCTTATATGTACATATTCGTGTGTCGCTCTATGGTAGATCAAGGAGCGTGGTTTTGTGGAACCAGAGATTCACATCCGCGAGGGGACTGTCATCCGGTTCCAGTGGTCCTCCCCAACCCCAGACCGACCCCACACCATCACTGAGGTCAAGCTGAGTCCAAAGCACTGTGGCTGGGTGCGGACAGACACGGGCAGCTTCACCCCCTCCCAGTCGGGCTGGTACAAGCATGAGTTTAGGTGAGTCTGATTGTTGGAGAAGTCACGTGTTGAAACAAAGAATGGCATAGATGAATTCAGTGAAATGCAGCAACAGATTTCCCAAATATCTTCTTGACTTTGTGCCATGGTATTGGCATGCGAGATATGTGGCTAATGTGTTAGGCAATGTTTGTGAAATGTCTCAAGCAATAAAAAGTCAAGAATGTTGGGTTTGTTTGTATGTTTTTAGAGAAAGAGAGAGACAGCAATTTTTTGAGTATTTTTGGAACCAGACAAAATATAAAGATGTCCACATATGTCACACAAATTGTGTGGCTTCACATGAAATTTTGACAAGCCCATAGGATACATTGCTTGTTGACTGTATATAGTAATTTCTTGATGTAATTTCAATTTCCCTCAAATTTGCTTCACTGATGGCATTTAAAAGATGGAATCATTTGTAGAGTACATTCAAAACTGATGGTAGTGAGTAGATTAGTTTGAAATCGGATAGGCAGCCAAAGAAATAATACTTACAGACAACACAGACCTACAAGTACACCCTGTACATGTGTAAGTAGAATAAGATTGTAAATTTCTGGTACTCACACTAAATCAATGGGATGACAAATAGGTAGACCTGAGTAATCATTCAACTTCTCTTGTTGTTTGCATGGACAGAGAGCCTGGTATATTTTACTTCCTCACTGAGGCCGAGGAGGGGGAAGCCAGAAACCACCTGTGCGTGGTGGAGGTGGAGTCTGGACAGAGGCAGCACTGGATCGACGTGACCGACGTCAGATTCAACCCCCGCCTCCTCACAATCCAGGAGGGGGAGCGGGTATGGTGGTCATGGGATAGGTTTCAGGTACGCGCCAGATCTGGAGTTTGATTTGTGAGGGGTCGGTGCGCAAAACCATTAGAGAGCCTTTTATTCTTAGTAATATGACTTATCGCTGTTAATATGATGCAGTGCCTTGCCTGTCATGTGGAAGCTGTATTTCATTTTCAGATGTCTTGGTTGTGACAAAATGATTTTTTTGTTTAAATGCTTGGTGTAGGAGCTCATTTCATTGCATTTCCACTGGTCACACACTGTTCACTTTTTCATGCGTCACTGTAACTGACAAGGGTTGTATTTCTTGTCTTTTACCTGATACATCTTGCTTGACTCTTGCTTAGTAACCTCACAAGTTTGACTAGCTCCATCATCCTTGAGAGTGATACAACACAATTTTATCCTTTTCTCATTTTCCCCTGTGTTATCTTTGTTTACATACCCTGACTATTGATCTAAGAAAAAACTTTGGGAACAAGTGCAGTTGTTTGTTTTTCTAGGTAGCATGATCATGCAGAGAAGTTAACCCCCCTCCCCCCCCCCCCCCCCTTTCCTATTTAAAAAAAAAAAAAAAATGTACTTGATATTTGTTTCATATGTGTATACCTTATATATTTGGTCTGTTCACAGTGTCTCAAAAAGCACAAGATCATACAGGTAGAGCTGCCTTCAGGCCACGATGTGTCCAATCCTTTCCCCAGAGTTGTCAGGGGTGGATTCGTCAGTGGACCTCCAAGGTCAGTAGTTTGACCAGCTACGTGAGCATGAATGTTTGTTGGAATAATTCTGCAAATTTGATTTGAAAATGTATGTTTGCTAATGTACTGAAACCACATCATAGTTTTGCGTTTCAAACTATCAGGAAAGATTCACTGTCAGTATCACAATTTGTACCTAAATACAGTTTGTAAAATAAAGCAACAAGATTTGACAATGTTAACATCAAATTGATCACACTTCTTGTATCAGAGTACATGTGTAGCATATAGTATTGGAAGGGAAGACGATATCAATATATCTATCTGTACCTAAACTTCATCACAACCTTTTGTGCAGTGTAGGTACAATGTATCTGCTCAAATAGCAATTTGTTTGCACAATAACTGCTTGGAGTGTCTGAATGATAGTTCCATACGTGATCTCTATTTTAGATTAAGGATACCGAAGTAAGATGAAATGGCATTGTCATTGTGTCATGAAAAATGTTGTAATTGCTATCAAGCGGCCTGTACCTCTTCTATTTCTCCATTAGATTAGTCACTGATGTCATTGTAGTCTTCCCTTTCAGAAGTTCCATTGCACGATTCATTCTACTCTTGTAGGAAGTCATTGAGGCTGCAGTCTTGTCTTACAGTCTTTCGTAATTCTACTTCATTGACTCCATAGTCGTAGGGGAATGCTGTCCCACGTCTTTGACAAGCCGGGCGTTTTCTACTACTGTGACAACAACTATGAAGATGTGAGGGAGTACCTGGGAGTGGTTGTTGTCAAACCGAAGCCAAAGAGTCACCCCATTGAAGTCACAGCTGATGGCTTCTACCCAGGTAAGTGATAAAAAACATCAGGTTGAAGTTCTCCTTACATATAGTGCCTGTTTTATAAAAGTGTTTGCAATAATTGAAACTTGCTATCTATGGAATACTCAAATCTGATTGGTTATTGCTTGATCACCGCCAAAACTAGTACAATTATTGCAGTTTAAAATGACTTTAACGGAATTCATGAAATGGTGCCCAGATGAACCCACATGTCATCGTAGTTTGAAATGGCATGATGTTAACACACTCTATGTGATAAGCAACCCTTATCTACGTGTTGTATTCTCTTAAGATAATAGGAGCTTTTGGTTTTTTGTTTTTATGATACATGTGGGATTGCAAAAGTCAGTCACTCAATCCTGCAATGTGCTGTTCTGATTTGGAAAAAAAAATTTAACATTTTCAGATAGTTTGTATATTGGTTATCCTCTGTAGCAGATAAGGCTAGTAGCAAAATGCAAATCATGCTTGCACCACATTGAACAGCTCTTAGGTCTGTGGTGAGGGCAGTTAAATCAGTTTGGTAGCATGTAGGAAGAATATAAGCCCTGGAGGAGAAAATGTAAAAGTTTACACCGAAGAAGATCTGGTATGATGAGCAATTCATATGTATTGATGATGTAGGTATTTGAGTTGTTATATCTGGAAAGCTTCACAAAAGTCTTGCCATTCAAACAAGCAAAATATTGACAAAATTATGAGATAGTAGAAAATGAAATTGTTATCTAGAGAGGAGCCCCATTATCTGTCATTACAGGGTATTATTTAGAAGCATTGTTTGCATGGCAGGATTGGAGAACGAAGCCTTAGAAAAAATGAAGCATTACTTTAACTTTAATGTGTGTCTGTTTTCCAGTCATTGTTTTTCAACTTGTACAAGGTTGTTTTGGAACCGTTGAAACTGACATGCAACTTGCTCATTTTAGCCACACTGACAGATTCAAGTATAATGTAACAATTAAAACATACAGAAGACAACTAAAAACAAGTCTAGACCTGCAACCATGTTCTTAAACTCGATCATTTGTCCTCTAGATCTGTCAGTGGTCAGTGCTGGGGACAAAATCGTGTGGACCTGGGACGCAAGCCAGATCCAGCAGAGTTTCTCCATCATGCAGGTGAGATACTGCTTGCTTCGATAGCCACCATACTGCATGGCAATTTTATAAACCTAGCATGTAAAGTATGTTGCCATGTAGTTTTTAATTGTCTTGATTGCAACACATCTGTGCTAATCTTAAGTTGTTTTTTGTTGTTGTTTTTTGTCATCACTTCTTTAATCAGTAAACCAAATCAATTTGTCACAAGTTTTGACAAATTGATTGATTCAGATGTCATAACGTCGGCCTCATGCCAGAAGGGCCCTAACAGTGTACAAAGTCTATGGTGTTAAAGCCCTTTTGGCATGAGGCCGACAATAATATCTTATTGCCATGTAGTTTTGCATGAACATTAATATTTTTCTAAACTTGGCATTAATGTAAAAGTTGCAATGTGTTACAACAGTATTTTCTTTGTCAAAATACAGCCTAGTCCAATATCTGTATGATACACAAAGAGGTTTATGATGGCTCTACTGTTGTGCAATGTTGCATACATATAACTGTTAATACTGTATTTTATGTACATGTATATAGTACAGTTCATTTTGAGACCATTAACTGTTCACAGAAGCCTACAGTACTAGTATTTCTGTGAGGATAAACACAGCATATCAATTTTGCTTTTGTATCATATTTTCACCAGTTGATGTTGGTAACAGTTGTATAATTTCTCTGTTTTATGTGCACATGGCATTTTACAATAGAAATGTTAAAAGTACTGTTGAAAGTTCTGTGGGTGTTATGTTGCTGAAGGATTCTGATTATCGTTGCCAATGACTAAACTCTGCTGAAAAAAAGTAAATATCCCTTTCATATCTATCTTTGACCATTCTCAACAGGTCGAGAATTGTGTTGTTGGATCATCCAAGGGGAATGTGTCTGATGACTGCTCAAGTAAGTCTTTGCAGAGTGAAGACAATTTCTTCTAGAAATATTGACTTTCATTAAAAGAAATATTTTGGCCATCCCTGTCATTGTATGTCCCAGAGAGTAGCAGATATAAAAAAAAAAAAACCAACATTATCTCTGTAGCTGCTAAATCTCATTCAAGAATACGGATTGCCTAATATTCAAGTAGTAATGTGAGCAGCTGTTTTACTGTACTACACCACTGTTGTAGAATTATTAACTAGAAGGCACTGTAAATGTTTCTTTCTTGTTCCCCCAATCAAATACCATTGATACACAAGATGTTGCAATTAACCTAACCCTATAGATTAATCTGATCTGTAGGGTGAAGTAATGGTCCTGTGAAAGATATTCATTCCGGCTTTTGATGTTTACATTTGATTTACTGTTCCTTTTTTCAGCACCTAAATTTTCTCTTGAGTAGTGTGGAGTTGGAAATTTTGAAACCGTAGGCAGTGACAATGTGCACCTGAATATATCATGAGTCTAGTCCTTAACATATTTTTCAAATCTCGTCCAAAAAAAAAAAAGACTGTTTTCATGTGTATTAAGCACTTGAAGACTGAAGACGTACAAAACAGCTGGTGCTGAGGGAGTTAGTTTGTATTCTTATGAATCTGCATTGCCTTTCTGTATGAGACACCACACCGAGCTGTTTAAATGTTAATTGTAGACTTTTGTTGTGTGGCATGCTCAGAAAAACACAGAATCATCTGGTATCTCCTTGTATCTCCCTCCTCCCCTGCCCCCCCCCCCCCCTTTACAGACAAATGTGACTTCCTTGATGAGGAACATGCTCTTCAACTAACCAGACTTGGCATGGCAACCACTCAGCTGGGCTCAATGGGCGTGTACCACTTCAGGGTGGCAGACACGCCCGCCTCCATGGGTTGCTGCTCCATCATTGTGAATGCAGCTGTCAAGGTGTGTGCAGAATGTTATTGCATATTTTTGAAAGAAATAGCAGATTCTTACTATATACTAGGATTTACAGAGGGCATTGTCTTAGATATGGATTTTGCTAATACATCCCATTCAAACAATTACCTATTTAATTTGTAGAGCAAGTCTTTATTTATCCATCTAAGGAGAACTTATATTTCATACTTATTGTTTCTCTGTTTGTAAATATGGTTTTAGAATGTATTTTTTCTGTGCTTTCAACATTGATGTGCATTTAAAAGATGTGAACCTCTGGATCTTGAGATACATGTATTTCTGTGTACTTTCCAAGTTTTGGTTCTTATGAGTACTGCTGCTTCTAAGTAACCAACTTCACCACTTCTCCATTACATTGTCTTTTCAGTTTTCATAATTACCAATTCATTATTGGTCCATCTCGGTGATTAAATTTAATTTTTGTTCAAGTCATGTCCATGACCATTTAATCATACTGTAAATCAAGGAATGTTTGCATGCATTTTAATTTTGCGAATTTTGTGAGAGCCAAGATTTGTGAAATTAAAATGCACGCGAAGGCTCTTGTCTACACTATATGCATTGAATGCCAGAGGCACTTCATGAAAATTTTATGCTGTGAAAGAGGCCTTTGGCTCCAATTTGCAAAAAATGTCATGCCACTAAAATATCATGTTTTACAGTAGTTGATGCTGTCATGTTGTAATGTGTTTGTATCCCAGCATCATGTCATCAACATCACCAAGACCGGCTACGAGCCCCACCTCCTCACTGTCCACCCTGGTGACCATGTGTGGTGGACATGGGACAGAGTGCACGGTCAGCATAATGTGGTTCAGGTAAGCCTCTTCTGACACCAATCCAGGCCCATCCCAAGCAGATTTCTCATGCTCTGCCTCAATGTGTTTCACCTCACTCTCTGTGCTCTCTCTACAACATGAGGTTTATTGTCTCCTAATCAAGGAAGGCATTTCTCTGTGCACTAGAATGAATAATTGCTGATCTGGGGCCCGTTTCATAAAACTTGTCATCAGTGACAACTGCCACATTTCTATGACAAATTTGCTCTCAGCCAATCAGATGCAAGGATTTCAGTAGCTTGTCACATCTATGACAACTTGTCACTGGTGACAAGTTTTATGAAACAGGCCCCAGGTTACAAAGAGACACTCATGCATAGACAGGTTGTTCAGTTTTGTTGATGATATTACTTGCTTGGAGGGGGGGGGGGGGGGGGGGGGGGGAGAGAGAGCTTAGGAAGATAAGTTCGTATCGTGGAATAGACATGAAAAAGCGTTTGAAAAAAATGCATAGGCCTTAATGCAAGATGAGCCTTTCTAGACAAGATTGGATTGTACAAGTGTCATTTGCTGCTCCTAGGAAGAAGAAATTCACAAATTGAGAGTTGGATAGTGGAGAAAAAGTTATTTTAGATAGATGTGAAGACCCCAAACCACACTCTTTAAGCCTTTTCTCATTGAAAATAGTACAGTGTATATGTATATTCTGTTGGCCAAACATGTTTTTCCCCAATAAACACACAATAATGTAGTTCAGGTTTTAACCCGTTGAGGGCGGACTGATTTTGCTACAACACATATTTCCTGTAGACCCCTGCCCAAGCATACTCGGGACTGGTCCTCAACAGGTTAACACAGCATTTACATTTTGATTTATAATAGGTTTCTCGAGAGGGAGAGTCAATACCTTCTGGGTTCTGCAGTGGTCCTCCTATTGATGGCCCAGGAGCCTTCTATACCTGCTTTGACAAAGAGGGCGTCGTTTACTTTCACAGGTAAGAAAATGTTCACATTCGTGTAAGGCTGAAACAGATCTTCAAAAAGCTGCCAATGTGGATCGCATGTTAGAGTTTAGTGATACGTCTCTGTAAGAATTGCCAGGACAGATTTTAGTTTACAAATTTTCCATTAGAACTGGACTGGCAGAGTAGGTAGATACTAAAACATAAGATAACTAACATTTCTTCCATCATATTGAGAATATCCATGTTGTATTTTGTTTGTTTTTGTTGCTAATAGGTAACATGTATTTGCACTGGTCTTTCATTGAGCTTACATTTATGTGTGTGTATAACTCAAAATGTATTTGCTTTTGCTTTTTATATTCAGTTTAATCTTTTATTACACTTCCTTCAAAAATTATAGGTCAGTCTTACTGACATAAGAATTCATAAGTAAAATTTATTGAATTTTTGACAGAATCAGAGTCATATACATTAAGGCTTTAATCCAACTTTGAGGTGTGTTTAATGTATATATTAAGTTATTTGTATGAAAACCTGAAATGCTTAAGAAGACCTCCTTACTGCTCCTGCTCTATCTGTGGGAAGAGTTTCATTTTTGTATTAATCATGTCATGTATGATTGTTTGTTTGTTTGTTTGTTTGTTTACCAGTGCTGGCCTGCCAAAGTTATATGGAGCCATCATGACAGTTCCTACACCAAAGGTTGGTGGAAGTGGTGTTACATGCATGTATTGCTCACAATGTGACCTGTCTAATTTGTATGCATACAACTGTAGATTTAATTCCATGATATCTGGGATAACTGTACCTGATACACTGTGTCAATGATCATCCTTTTGCATACTCATGTAGAGTGCTTATTGGCTGAAATTCACAAAATGTGCTTAAATCTAGTCCATGGATTATGAAGATTTAGACTGTATTAATGTACATGACACATGTACGCTACCAGACATCCATCCACTAACGAATGCATGCTGACACAAACGTGTGGGCAAGGTTGCCTATTTTGCCAATGTCTGTAATAGTTAAGAGACCAAATTTAAACTTCGGATTTGAATTAAACTACCTTTTTTGAATGTGCCTCATTATAATATGATTCTATCATCCAAAGTGAATTCTTGTGAGGGGACCTTCAATACTGTATTATCAATGTCTTATGGCCAAATCCCTGAAATATTTTCAGTATTTAGTCAAAAAGGTATCCTAGTGGTGAGGTAGTCAAAAAGGTATCCTAGTGGTGAGGTAAATAAGCATCTTAGCACAGAATGATGGTGTCTACAATGCTGTCTTCATAAATCGCAAATGATTTGATAGCACATGGACCTACCACACGCTCTCTTGCTCTGCAACAATCACAGGTGCATCAGGTCATTGCCTCGAAGAACTCCTTGACCCCTGATCCTGTGACGGTCAAGAGTGGTGACTGTGTGGCTTGGGTGTGGCCGGTGCTACGCAAGCACAAGTTGATTGCAGTGACCAGCACCCAGGAGGTCTTTGAGCTCCAGAAATACACTCAGGATTCTGTCTCCCCAAGGTGAGCAATATTGGGACTCGGGATTTGTATATTGAATTTAAGTTATTTCTCATATTTCACAACAACATACAGTTAAAAATATAGATACACGCCTATATATACACATATATGTGTCATCAGAATGCAATTCAAAACTCATTTCAAAAGTAGATGCAGTGGTGCATGAACAGATGAATGACACAAGGTTATATATGACTGTTATACGCAGCACAAAGTCAATGCAAAAAGGATCAGATTGTTATGTGTACATGTGCAAATGGGCCTTCATAGCAGTTCCCAGAATGTTTCGTCTATTCAACATCAACAAAGATGTACAGTGTTGAATTGACTAATAAAACTGATCAGATGATCAGATGATAGTTTTTGTAGAAATAACAAATGGGAATGGTTCCTTGTCACAGAGGGGAAAAAAATGATTTTCTATTGTGCATCAATCACATTTAACTAATAGTAAATGTGTGTACCTTCTTTCCTTTTTCTTTGTGTTTTTTCTGCAGGAGATGTTGTGCCTTACAGTTTACCAATCCTGGTGTCTTCCACTACTATAGCAAAGCATTCTCGAACAAAACTGAAAAGTTTATGGTGAGATTATAGTGACTCTTCCGCTGATTACCAGAAACAATACGTTCTTCATGACACATTATGTTATGGTTGTGTAAGATGCAGCCTGTATAGTACATTGGACTTGATGTGATCTGCCTAGACATTCACATGCAGTTGGTTAACAGATCTTATAAAATGGGTTCAAGAATGTAGCCAATAGGAAGCGCTGAAATGAGACACACCTCCTTCCTTTACTTCAGTACAACTGCACTGCCTGTAATCCTATGGTAGATTGCCGATCGTCTGTGCGCGCGGCGGCTCCTTTGATGAATTGCATGCATACGCGTACGCACTGTCAATCCTGTAAACAACTTCTAGTTCGGGCTGCCGGCCGGCCGGCCTGTCTTCCCTTGTGCATAACATATGTGGCGTACGTACGTATACTGTACTATACGTACACTTTGTACAGTACAGTAGACCAAGCGTTATGGGACCGGACGCGTACATGGAGTCACTTTGAAGAGCAAATCCAACGATTTAGCAGGTTAATTCTCACGCCGTTTTCAGAGTATGTTGTCTAGTAGGCCTATATGAGGAGTCTATATCAAGTCTTTAACCCTAAAAAGACTGGGGGGGGGCCTAAAAGGCCCCCCCCTCGACATTTCGCGCGATTACTCAGCAACACGCAATGCTCTCGCCGCGATGCTCTATGACTTTTTTCTTTCGAGTTTCCCGCACATTTTGACACGAAATTTGTGACTCCCGGGGGTACGGTTCTGAAGTTACATAACTTTTTGTACATGCACGTGAGACCGAAAATGGCTCAAAAATGTGATTTTGTGTACAAAGTCAATACAAATTGAGTTTTATCACATGGTTCATATAAATATGCTTATTTTTACTCTCAATGGCTAAAATCAATTTGTTTTAGTAGTATTATGCTTCAAAAGGGTCTGCCACAAATTTTGCTGAAAAAAACAACAAAAACAAAAGGTCAAAAAAACAAGGAAATACATAAGAAATTCATAAAACAATAAAATAAATAAGAAATTAATTTTGATACCGAATTTTTTTTCAAGTACATTTGCTAAGAATGCTACAAAGAATATCTAGACCAAAAATGAGCACTTTTGGAGCTTTATTTACTGATTTAGATAAAAAAGTCTGATTTCTCGCATAAATTAGCATGATTAATCAAAATAAAATAAAAGAAGACTATTTTGGAAAATTTAAATATACGATCTTGTAGATTACATCGCACACTACCATTGTGCAAATTTCCGCGGCGATCGCGCGATCCACGGCCGAGATCTTAAGGGGGGGCCCTTTAGGCCCCCCCCCCCAGTCTTTCGAGCTACCAAAATAGCCCAGTCTTTTTAGGGTTAAGGTAAAGGGTGCATATTCTATGTAAAATAAGTAAGTTTTCATGCGGGTGTCCGGAAACCCAACCCCCCATTATACTTATACACACTGTACTGTATGTGCGGGACTTCCGCGAGTGCGACGTGCGTAAAAGTTTGGGACGAACATCTTCGGACGTCTTGACCCACAAAGGTACGTGAAAAACGCTGAAAAATGATGTTAGTTTTCGAATTTTCGACCCATTTTATAAAACAAATGATGCACAGGATTATTTCCTCTATCCTGTGCATCATTTGTATAATATCGCACCAACTTTAAAATTTTACAAGCAGCCATATGTTGAGATCCCCAATTATTCCACCAGTTTAAGGCTGAGAAGATACAACAGACAGGAAACACATTCTTAATTGGCTTGATTTTGTATGATTTGTGTATTTTTCCAACAATGGGTCCCAAATTCTGTATGTGTCTTGTTGATGCATAATTTAAAGGAGATATGTAGTACAACCATGCACATTTGTTTATAAAAAAGTATAAGTCACTTCACAGTGCCATGTAGTACATACCAAGTAGCTTGACAAAAGCTACTCCTAACTGACAGTGGCATTTGCATAATCAGTAGAAACCCTTGTTTCTGGAGATACTGCTTCAAAAATCACAATAGAAACTCCTGGATTTGTCCCATCGAAACTTGAGGTGATGCTTGTTTCTTTCCGTCTGAAGATGTGTACTAAGCCTTTTTGTGCCCAGGCACTAATACAGTGTAGCCTGAACTTGCAAAGCTTTTTCATCAGTTTTCAGTAACCCATTTAATCTTGACCCTGTTGTTGATTAGCAAGCCCACTCAGGTTTAGCACTGTGCCTCCAGTTCATCACAAAGGCCATGGCAACACAATAGGGATTAAGGGGATTAGGTGATCTGTAGTCAGTGACAATTAGTTTCCAGACATCGGTGCAAATCTTGGGAGAAAGCACTCCTGCCAGTGACCAATTGGCGAACAAAGCACAGTAAGGTTTTAAAGTAGCTCATATACCAATAAGACTCTTTTTAATACATGTACATGTAGATATCCTGCTCAGTAGTGTAGCCATTTCTGAATGACTGATGTCGTCTTTTTGTGTCCCCAGTATGAACACAGCAGCAAGGCCGTCTTGAGCAGCGTGGTTGTGAGTGTCCCCAAGGAGGAGACAGTGGTGAGAGTGACAAGGAAAGGGTTTTCCCCCAGCTCCATCAACATCAGGAAGGTGAGGTGCCATTGTCGTCCATCCGTTGGGTGACATCACGTAAAGAAGCAGGAGGGCATTAGGCCAGGGGCTATAATAAAAGTAGCAATTTGTACCAACAACCAATGATGTTTTTGATGATTTGTTTTTTGTGTAGTATGTGTGTAATGTACATTTTGTTGTTACAAATGTATCTTCAAAACCCGACTATTTGTTTTGATCTCCCTAACTCGGAATATTATTTAGTTACATTGAACAATGATTTCATATCAACATTTGATTAATGCTGATTACCCAGCAGACTTCATCAGAAATTGGTGCTTGTAATAATAAGAATAAACATTTCCTTTTGCATTACATGAAGATGCATACCAGTATGCCTGCATAACCTGTCAGTCCCACCTTTAATACAGAAAGTAGTGGGCACAAGGGTAATATACATGTCAATGATCATGCTGAAGCAATGAGGTAAGACTCCTATCTGTAGTGATTGTACACTTGAAAATTAATTTCTACCCAAGGGACATACAGTGGTGTGGACTTGGAAGGAAACCAACATGGAGTTCCACAACATCTCCCTGGTAACCCCTCCCAACGTGGACCTCCAGCCTGTGTCCGTCATCCCCACTTCCAAGGGAGGCTTCACCAGCGGGCTGACAGAGGCCCTGGGTAGCTATTCCCATTGCTGGGATGCGGCAGGAACCTATCACGTCATGTCAGAGGGAGCTAAGAATGAACTGGGTGTGGTCTGCGTCCTTGATTCCGGTAGGTCCACTTATATGTCCACATTTTAGTGGGCTATTCGCCTGATAACCCAATAATGTATTATGTGGTTGCCATAGTTGCCTTTGCCAACCACATCTTTGAGCTATTAAAGAAAAGGTGATCATCTTACACTTTGAAGGTGTAATTGTGTTATACATTTATGTGATGAGATGATGAAGAGTGACATAATGTACTTGCACACAGACCTTTGTGGCAAAAGATTGATTGATCTTCCTCCTGCTTTTTGCAGCCTCGTATCCACAACTGATGTTTTTTCAATATCTTTCTTCAAATAGCTCCCTGCTACATACTGGAATAGGTTAGTACTGGCGATTGTCTTGGCATAGCCGACACCATGATCATGAACTTTGCTAGCCGTGGGACGAAAACAGATAAGACCTCGATTTGATCCTGTATACTATAAATGTGTTAGTCCCCTTTTGATTCCCTGTATTGATATGATACTGCATTGACATGATACGGCATCACAGTACTTCCAAATGCCAGAACTGTGTATAATAATATGTACATGCGACACTGTATTCTGTTGTGATAGATGCCGTCACTCGTACTCCTGTCCCTTCGGACAACGACAGTGGGACCGTCGTCCAGAGAGGTCATCGAATTGACTTGACCGCAGGTCAAGAAGAGATGACCATCTACTACACCCTGGATGGTTCCATCCCTGAACCTAATGGGCCAAGCACAAGGGTGAGGAATTCTGCACATGATAATGTAATGCTTTATTCATACAGAGAATTGCAGTATTGAATGGGTCAGTGTTACATAACATCTGTCAAAAAACTTTGCACAGGCAAGCACATCAGTTCTCCCTTGTATCGATATCCATATTCCTATTATTCGTATGCAGATAGATAAGAGTCATTGTTCGGTGACTAAAAGTTTGTGAACGTAATCCAGTCATGAATAACTTCAGATAAAGGAATTTGCAAAAAGGCAGTTAAGTTCCGCAAGCTGATATGTCAGTAACTGAATGAAAATACTTCTTTCATTGCACAGAAAGTTTTTGTTTTATTATCTCTGATTTTGTGCTCCCATGTAACCAGATACTGAAGCCAGAGCAAGGCATTGTCTTGAAGCGATCAGGGCTGCACATCATAAGAGCAGTGGCACACAGCAGAAGCGCCCTCCCAAGTGAAGTCTTTACTTCCAGGTAAGAGATCGATAGTCAAAAAGCTACATTTTATGTCCTCCAAAGTGTGTTGATGAAAACTCCAGTAGGTACATTTTGTACATTGTATGTCAACCGTTTCCCTTCAATGAGCAGAACTATGAAATTTGTAGACTTAATTGTACTTGTCTTTTTTACGGGAATGTGTGCAAACATGGTTCACAAGGTATATTTTCCTATCGCCTTCTTGTACCATTAGTGAATTCTACATCATTTTAAATATGCCGTTGCTTTTTTAATCACAAGTATGACAAATTCTGGTATGAGAATATAGTATCATATGTTTGGATTCATCACTGAAATCCAGAGTTAAAAGATACATTGATTGAATTAAAAGTTATAAAGAAGCCAGTGTGTATGTTTGCTGTTCTTGGCTACTGACAACTGACAGAGTATGACATCAGTAGGTATAAGTAATGCTTGAAATGGAACATGTCATGCGATTGTTCCCTTCTTGAATGCAGGAGATATTGGGTGTTAGAAGGAGAATCTGGAGAATTAGATGATGGTGATGAAGATGATGCAGCGTCCATGGCGACGGAGGATTTTAATGAGCAGCAGGTGCAGGAGGCCCCCGGTCCTGTAAGTTTCAATATTAGTTTATCATGTGTGGATAGAGAGATATTGTTTTTTGTTTCTTTTTGATGCACAATATCTCCTTTAATGTCTTCAAATCTCATATGGCATGACTTCCAAGCATGTCTTCTGAAAGTTCAATTGAAGCTTTAATGTGATGTCATGTGTGTGTGTGTGTGTGTGGAAGTCTGTGCTTCGTATCAGCAAAGAATTTTTTATCAACCAGTTTTAGATCTTCTCAATAGTATTTTAAAGGATAGTTATGGAATACCCATTTGAAGTCATGACTGAAGTGAAACAATGTTCTCTTTCTACTTGCAGACTACCCAGTGGAGATGGTGGCAGTGTGTACCGATGGTCAGAGGGTGGATCTACAACACCAATACTGTGGAGCTCTACTGGGATCTACCTCATGCTGACCATTCTCACTTGGTGGAGGCCTATCAGGTAAGGCTGTTAGGACGCCCAAGTATGTGTGTGCAGGCATATATGTGTTAATGCCTTGTACGTTGGCTACCCTCTTGCTGTGACCAATGTGAAAAAAAAAAAAAAAGATATGCAAGGGTGCCGTCTCACCTTCATGTTTTTGAACCTTTTCAGATGCATACATGCAGGCAAATGCTTTTGGTGAACAGAGTTGCATATGTGACAGTGCACCTCAAAACGAACATAAAGTCGCACACACTGATTTTGCGTGAGGACTGAAAATAAGTGAAATGGGTCAACCTAGCCGAACTTGACTTTTTCATATTTTCTGAAAGAGCAGGTCTTCTTTTACATTATGCTAAAATTTGGTATCATAAAACGGGCAGGAAAGTGTGTTTTTTAGCAGTTTATCTTGAACATTTTTGATAGAATAGTGTGATTAGGTGTGTCTTCAGAATCCCTTTTTCATTTCTGAAAAACCTTGTCCACACTCTTCACTTTCAACTCTAATAACTTTTGAAAGAATAGTGCTACTGCTTTGAAAGTTGGCATTAATTATGGACAGAATGTGTTAATGAGGCATGCTTAATTTCAGTTTAATCTGATAATCCCTTCATTGTTGTTACTCCAGTGGTTTACTTCCTGTTTTTTGTCCCATTCATCGCACAGCCAGCACGGTTTGGTAAAGATTAAGCGCTTGAATAGACACTGTACTTCAAAGCCTCTTTTCTCAGTTCACACTTTTCCTGAGGTTGTGCTTTCTTTCCAATATTAAGATAGGTTAGGAGAGTCCATTTGATTTGAGTTATACATCATTTTAAAGCTTAAAGTCTGCTCTTTCAGAATATGGTCTTAACTAAAAATTCATGTCTGGCGACTTTTTGTTTGTTTTGAGGTGCACTGTCACATATTAACACTTATGTATGATTTGTCGAGACAATACCTACGCATTTACACACTTGCATGTTTATTCATTTTTTTACCATATGTTAAAGAACTCTATGCCTTTGAGATATGCTTGCTGCATTTTATATGCTGCATTACATCTGCTCCTGTTCCAAGCACCCCCAGGATTCTAGATTGAGTGTATGTGTATGTACTGAGTGTACATTACATGTACTCAAACTATGGCAAGGTTATTTATTATTTTCTGTTGTTGAGGTAGCCTGGTTGTCTTCATTCAAAATGTATACATTGAGATAATGAGCAGTGAGTCTATGCTATGCAACGACATATCTTCATATTTTTTCAACGCCAAGTTCTAGAAATATATTGAATAAGGATCATACTGCATATGTGTGAGGTTATACAGTCATATATATGGTTTTTATTTTCACTTCCAGATATTTGTCAATGACGTGTGTTACCATAACAACCTGGTACCACCCTGCCATAGTGTTCGCATCACTGGATTTGTTGGTGGAGTCTCCTACCTGATTTGTGTGGTTGCCATGCCAACCTCTGCATCTCTCTTGCCTCAGGGATCTGTCAAATTGGTAAGATAAAAAGAAATGCAACCTCAGAGCAGAATAGGACAATCTTAAATCTCAAAATCTCAAAGACAGCCGAGCTTCCGCCCGACAGCAAGTGCTGGTTCTAATCCTTATAGCATGCAGCGGGTACTGCGTAATTACTCAAATTCATGAAATTCTTCCATTGAGATGTTTTTATGCCACTGATTGACAAATTGCCCTACAATGTACATCAGCATAAATAGGCACTGAATTGATCAGTATTTTAGTAGTAGCCAAGATAAAAGAAATCATAGGTGTACGTACTTGATCAATTCAGTGCTTATTTACGTCGATGTAGGGCAATTCGTCAGTTTCATCTATTGTAGTCGCCATTTCAAATTGATGACTTATTCTGTATGGACAACTTACATTTGGTTGCTCGTATTACTGTTCATAACTTGTGTTGTAAAACAGCAATGGGGTATGGAAAGACTGTGATCAAATGAAGCTACTGTAATAGAAATAAAGATACCCTAATCATAGTACAACTTATAGCTACTCTGATCAAAATTAAGCTTCGTTCTTCCCTTGTTGTGCAACACTTGTGTAAAAATAGTTATGACTTTCATCTCTTATATGAACTCAAAGAAAATCATATTAAAAAAATGAATAAAAAAATCATCAATGGCCCAGTTTTCATGACAATTCTCTTTTCCTTTCAGAGGTTTGACTGTCCGCTAGTCTCCGATCAAGGAGGCCCCATTTTGTCATGTGAGATCACTGACATTCCCCACCAGCTACCTGTGGTTTGGTCACCCCTCCCACAGCCTGGATTCAGGTACCAGCTCTATGTGAATGGTGTCCAGCACAAAGAAGAGGTACTCATGAATATTCATAAGGGATACTTTTTGTTTGTTATCTTTTCTTTCTTTTGAAACCTATATTAAATCATACTTTCTCTCCATTTAGCAAAGGTTAAATAGAGGTGAAGATCCACCGTTGCCCTTTTAATTGTCTTTCACACATGAAACTTGCTGACATTTGCCAGTGGGTGGAGTGAAGCCATTCAACTGTTGTTTTCAGTTTGGGGGCACAACCCTGTGAATACAATATGTGTGCTTGTCAACATTGATGAAATACACACTGAACTGATAAGAAAATGTTGAAAATCATCTATTAATTTGCATCATCTTGCATCCCACTTCCATCTTCTGAATCATAAAAAGGAGAATTTAACCTGTTGAGGTTGGGTCCTGAGTATACTCGGGCAAGTGTCTATGGGAAATGCGTGTTGTAGCAAAATCAGTCTGTCCTCAACTGGTTAATAAGCAAGATAATTTAAAGAATTCACTGTATGTTGGGCACAATGGTCTCATGTAATGGTCCACCTTGTATGCTTGCTAGTGGAGTTCTTTGATACATGTGCTTGTTGTAGTAATATTAAAGGGGATGGCTAGTAACTGATCAGTGGGAATCAGTGGGAATGCTGGAGGATGATTGTTCCAATCCTTGTGGGATTCATTTAAGAGTACATTATATATCTATCGTGTGAAAATTATTTGCTTCAGAATGGTCTCATATTCAAGTAATGTGCAGTTTAATGTTTCCAGGTTAGCGTGCCTGGTCAGTGACGGGGCATTAATCTGCACATTATTTGAATATGAGACCGTTCTGAAGCAAATAATTTTCACACAACAGTAGATATATAGTGTACTCTTAAATGAATCCCACAAGGATTGGAACAATCATCCCTCAGCATTCCCACTGATTCCCGCTGATTGGTTACTAGCCATCCCCTTTAACATCACTGTCTCAAACATTTTTGGTACTTTTGCTCTTGCAGCTCATCCATACTGGTGATGAGAAAGAATGCAGAGTTACTGTTACTGACTGCTTGCAAGATCGACCTTTGAGAGTTCATCTCCTTGCTCTACCCTCTGAGCCAGGTAAATGCTGCCTTTTATGCTCACACCCCAAGACGCAAGTTTTGTGAATATGGGCAATGCTGTAAGGCGTGCCTACAGTTATGGATGCTTAACGGGGACATTACCATTAATTATCAAATTTCATCACTCAAAGTCTTAGCATCACTTTATATGAACAGTTATTCTGAAGATTGTCAGCAGCCAACATCTGTAGGCTGTTTTGATATATACGCTTTGTGTTAGCTGAATTGTCACATGTATTTTTGTTTGTTTGTTTATGTGTCTGCTTGATTGCCAACTTACAATTCTCTGTAGTAAGTACAAGGTGTATGTGATACATCCATTCATCGCTGAAAAAGAAATAAACTTCAAAAGCTGTAGATTAGTATATATTTATGTTTGTTATGTGTATTCCTTTTCCTCTTCCAATTCTTGTTCCACCAAGCTAATGGAACTGACCAGACTGGGCTTCTGTCCAACGACCTTGATATCAGCATGCCTCTCTATGTGGATCACATGACCATCCCTAAGTCTGGAAAACTTGTTGGTCTGCCATATCTCCAGGTCCTCGAGGGATCTCTCTCCCCACCAGGTGAGAATGCTCTCTCTCTGACTGGCTGCATATAGAGTGGACAGTCATAATAGGGGGAAGTAAACAGTTTTAAAAGATACTCAAATTTTTGCATGCTTGTAACTTTGGCAAATTTCGCAAAGAGCCAAGATTCGGGAGAGTGAAGTGTACACAAAAGTGCTTTTCTACACAATGCATTGAATGCCAGTGGCAATTCGCGAAAGTTCCATGCCGCAAATGTTTCTGGTTTACAGTAACTCATGGAGAGTCCTGATAAACACCTTTCAGCCTGCCTCTCAGACAGATGTGTCTGTCACATAATCATGACACTTCTCCTGCTGAACTTCCTCTTTGACGGTTAATGAGGTTATCTCATCATAACTCGGGTTACTCAAATTATCATTAATTTATCTTCATCAAGACTGTCATTAAACAGAACAGAAGTTAAGAGATTTCTGTTCTTTTTCTGAATAGGTTATACCACAGAACCAGATATTTGCACATCCATGAAACTTTCACCAATTTTGCAAGGAACGAAGATTTGTGAAAGTAATAAATAAATGCACACAAAAGTTTTGTCAGCAGAATTTGTTGAATGCCAGTTGCATTTTGATAAAGATTCATGATGCAAAAAAAGGCAGTCAACCCATGTCGCGCATATTTTTGTTTTCACAGTATCCCTTAGTTTCCCCCCAAATGATAATTTTTGGTCTGATAATGTAAAGATTTTGTGTCTTGGTCTTCAGGGCCGGATGCCAGGCTGCTGCCGGAAGTGTCCATGGATGAGGAGAACATTTCCAAGGAAGCCTCAGAGAGCCTAGAGTCGGCAACAGTGGAGGACTGTGCCTTGAGTCCCTCCTCCGTCAGTCCAGCCAAGATCAACATGGATATCAACAGCGCTGTCAGCAGAAATTCTGACGGGTAATTCTCTTGAAATCTACCTTGACCTACAGCATCTTGTCCCAGAAACCTTTCATGTGTGTGTGGCTATAGTGTTGTACGTTGTATATATTATTGTGATTTTTACTCTTCGTTGTAAGTTCATAGGGTAGTGTGAAAAGTCTTTTACTGTATATGATGTGCAGTAAAATTCAGAGTTGCCAATTTGTTGGTGACAAGATTACCCCTAAAACAGTCTTTCATTGCTTACTGATGACAAAGTAAGTACCACTACTTAATGAGGTCAAAAATTTGTGGACTGGAAAATGTGCAATATACCTTAAATGACATAGAAAGCATATTATTTAGTTTATCTTTCAACTTTTGGGTCTGTCCTGTTCCCCACAGTTTCCAGAGTCTTCCAGAAGATGATGGCAGTCAGATAGGTGGTGAAAAGTCGATGGGTGAGATCGAAGCAGACGAAAATGAGGTAGGAAATGAATCCCCTCCTCCCCTTCCTGCTGCTGCATGCAACCCTCCCAAAACCCCCAGCGTGGCTTCAAGTAGCTCACACAGTACCGCTGAACAGGCCAATGGTGACAGAGCGGGAGCTCAGGATGGTGCACAGGGTGGTGAGAGCCAGAATGTAGGACTGAAAGCTCCAAGCCCTGCCGGAGAGGATGCCTCTGGGGTCACGTCAAGAATGAGCAGTGATGAACAGCCAGAAAATGATTCACAGGAAGACAAGCAGAAGAGGATGACTCCAGCTATGAGTGAAGCAACATCATCCTCCCCACATGCAAATGATGCAGTCGATGCCACCTTAACAGCTAAAGGCACAAGAACACCTGGTGATGACCCAACAACAGGAAAACAGGGGGTGATGCTAGGACCCAGTGAAGATACATCAGTTCCCCAAGCTCCTGGTGATAGCACCGGTACACTACCCTCTCCTGATGTTTCCTCTCCAGAAGGAAGTAGTGCAGTATGTCATGAGGATATCTCACCTGTTGGAGAAAATGCTAGAGGAGTTGAGGTTGGTGATGTCCCCCCACTTCTACAACAGAGTCATGACAAGGAAGAACGAGGGCTAACAGCTGGAGCAGCTCCAATGAAGGATACTTCCGAACAACAGCCCACAGGCGATCCTCCACACCAAGGGGAATTTGAATGCCAAGACAGAGCTGATGAAAGCTTACTTTCTCCTCACCCTGATGAAACCAATGTTCCCTCAGCTAATCCTGTCCCACAAGCTAGCAGCATGGATGATGAGAGTGGTGTGATGCCAACAGCAGGTGAAGATGCTGCACCATGTGGACAAACCACTAGAGATGAAAATCATAATGTCACTGTATCAACTACTGTCATGCCTCCTGGGGACTACTCCAATGTAGAAGTGTCTGACAAGCAACAAGGTGTGACACAACCTTGGGAGGTGTTCAATAATGCTGCTGATGAAGATTTGCCTGCTCCTCCAGCCTATGGTGATGCATGTGATCTCCCTACCACCCCTGCCTTTGCAGCTGGCATTCCTGGTGAAAGGGATGACCACGATGGGGAGACAAGCCACCGAAACCCAACACCAGGGAAAATAAGAGATACAGTGCCATCAAACGATGCCACCCACCACAATGGTATCAAAAACTCAGTGGCTCCAGAGATTTCTGATGGTCAACAAGATGGGACACAGCCTCTGGAGATGGACAATGATGCTGATGATGAAAACTTACCTGCTCCTCCAGCATATGGCGATGCGTGCAATCTTCCTACTGCCCATGCCCCTGCCCCTGCCCCTGATGCTGGTATGCCCAGTGAAAGAGGTGACCAGGATGGAGAGACCAGCAACCAAAACCCAACACCAGGGAAAACTGGAGATACAGCACCATCAACTTTTACTTCCCACCACAATGGTGTAAATGAGTCAGTGGCTTCAGGAGATCAACCTCGCCAAGATGAACCTGCTAGGGAAGACCTTCTTGCCAGAAGTGCATCATCCAGTCTGCTTCCTGAAGCAGTTGCCATGACGACAGCAAGTGAGGAAAGCAAACAAGTGAAACCTGACCAAGAACTAGAAATACTTCTCAATGGCCAAGACCGTCCCACAGAGCACCACCCTGCTACCAAGCCAAATATCGCAAGTCTTCCACTTGGTTCCATCAAATCAGATGAGCATCCAGATTCAGGTGCTCCTTCCATTGGTCTTCCAATAACCAGTGATGGTGCTACCTCCGTTGCCAAGGGTGATGCCTCTTCCAGAGAGGAAGGAGTTGCAGAACAAGACCGTGAGCCTGATACAGGGGGTTCAGAGAAATATGAGGATGACTTCGAAGATGAGAGTGATGATGGAGAAGCCAACAACGAACCAGATGCAGAGCAGCGAGTGCAGCACAAGGCATCATCATTATCATCAGAAGCAGTGGAGTCAGAAGCTAAATCAGGAAATCCAGCAGAAATTGCCAATCCTTTGCCAACAGCGTGCATGGAAGAAGAGGACGATAAAGGAATCAAAGATGAGGAGGATGCTGAAGATCAGTTAAGGGGTGATGATATTCATGGAGGGGAAATGTCACTGGCTGCTCAGAGCCCCACACAAGCTTTGCATGTGTCCTCACCCTTGCATGAAACGCTTTCCTCCACGCCCAATGCTAGCGCTTTGCATGATGAAAACTGCAACCTTGTCAATGCTAGTCTCACACATAAAGAAACATTGTCTGACAGTGTGCAGACTTCCAACAAAGGTCTAGATGATGTTGTCTCACAGCTTAATGCAAATGCTACTAACAATGATGGTGCAGTGCTTGCTGAGGCTGGGTGTGAGGCTGATCGTGCCGTAGTGGTCAATGAAGTGCTTGGAAAAGGGCAAATAAGATATAAGGTGAGCTGGTTCATTCTTTGTTGTGGCAGTGTTTTCAAATAAGGCATACACTAAAAGTTTCCTTTTCTGCTGCTTGTATTTTTGTAAAGAAGCATGATTATGTGTTGAGTGATAGGCTAAGGTGACTAGCTCTCTCTACAACTTACTGTGCTGTGTGTTCTTCTTTAAACCCTGAGTTGCCCTAAGCTTGCAGACGGACTTTTCCCAAAGTTACACACCTCATGTGGTGGCACGACAACAAGCATTGATACGTTTTTAGATTAATCCATTGTCAGTGTGTGGTGGACTTTCATGTCAACAAATAGTCTACAGCATTTCACTCACATTATTCATTGCATATTTGCATATATGAAAACATTCGCCAACTGTCTTCATGGTGTTCTTACAGTTCCTCTTTTCTAGGAAAATTTTTGAAATGTTTTCATGAAAGCAAAGAGTCCCATGTGAAATTTTACAATTGTCGATATATATATACTATACTTATGCACCGTTGTTACCGTCATAGAAATTAATTCACATACAGAAGTGTCATGTGATTTGCAATTATCCTACTACAATTCTGAAGCACACTCCTAAAAAAGACACAGATAATGTACTTTTAAAAGTGATAGAATATTCAAAGATGCTTACTAGGTGTACTTGCTGTTGCCCCAGGTACACTGTAGGAGCAATAAGCAATTTCATATGACTTGGGTGCATGTAACCTGAAGTGCAGACTCACATAGTGATATCATAAGCCTGTCCAGTGGGAACCCACTGTGTATGCAGCCTACAAATCACACTCACCTACCAAACAAGAACATTATGCCATGGGGGCAGCTATCGTAAGCACCATTTAGGTCATCTTTTTTGCCCTCTTTATCTACCATAAATAATGGTGTATCAAACGCACTTTTTTACCTGCTGAAACAGGTCAAAATTCAGGGTGTGATTTATACATCGTTACAGTCAGTACCTTCTGAATGTTTGCATAAAGTGTGCAGACAATATTCACTGTTCAATGTTCGAAATTATTACCTTTCTGTTAGGCATTCTTCTGTATATTTTCTTCTTTTTTATGGCAGAAAAATCAATACATTTTCTCCACCAAACATTTCACTCAATTCAGCCAACATGTCGACAACATCTACACATGTTGCACGGCAGTATCCTTTTTATTCTTTTTATTGTCGATGGACTGTCATATTTTCTTTCCGCTGGCGGCTCAAAAAAGGAGGTCCGGTGAATACGTCGATGCAGTTGATACATTGTTATTCATGGTACTCAAACCTCAGTAATGCACTTGCATGTTGCCATGAATATGATAATTGCATTCTGCATTCTTTAAAAGTTAAAGAATCATGTTCTTGAGTGATAATTAGCACATGTTTGTGTGTACATTTGAATTCATCATATTTTCATTTTATCCCTTACCATGAATGGCAAGCAGGAAGGCCTCACACCAACACTCAGGAGTGTGCGAAGCACCGCCAATCATCCCGAGCTCCACATCCACTGGAACCACCCGGATGCAGACACCGGGGCGGGGCAGGACAAAGGTTCCACCAGACCCCACCCCCGTCTCCATCACTACCTGGTCTGCGTGGAAGGGATCGACTTCATCAACCAGGACGTCAACAGCCATGCAAGGTGATTGCAACTCAAAGGCTTTCTACCCTTAAAAATGTTTGTGAGTCTTTGAGAGGTTTATTGCTTCATATGACGTATCAAGGTCTGAATCCCATACAAAAACTTATAATGCTTTCAATGTAAAATGCTTCTCTTTACTCTATTACAGTAATGTAATATTCATTTCTTTCTGTAGGTGATTGTAATGCTGTTCTAAGCTGCAAGTTTAGTCCAAGGTAGAAGCATTTTATATTCTCCCAGACAGAAATTGTTGCAGTTTTTTTTTTTTTTCTTTTTCCGTCTTTATTTTGCTTCTTCACAGATTAACAGATACAGAATTTTGACATTGCTGCATATATAAGTACCGTATAATGTTTTCTTTTTTGCAATGGTAAAAAAACAAATTGTAATACAATGCAAGGGGGAGGCTAAAAACTCCCTCATTCATTGTTGCAGTTGCCTTGCAACACACTTTTTTTTTCTGTTGCTGTTGTATGTGATGAATGCATTTTTTTTTAATTCACAGGCATGAGACAAGCTCACCTGATGGTGAAAGCAGCACCAGACATTATTGGAATGCAGGGCGGGGGACACAGCTTGTCGTTAATCGTGGACTGTGTGAGAGTTCTCAGTACCGGTGAGTTTTGGGGCATTTGTCCATTTGTTTTGGGGGGAGTTTTTTTTTTGATAAAGAGTGCAGATATGTCCATCATCGTGAAGTTGTGTTTTATATGTTTTGATGATGACAGTGTGTTTTGCAAAAGACCATATTTTATTGTTTCTTCTCTCCTTCTTTTTTTGTACTAAAATGAAACACAACTGCATTGGGAGAATTGACATTTTCTGACACAGATAATGCTTTTTTGTAGGTTTTCCAGCTTGAGAATCAAATTACATTCTTTCTGCTGCTCCATCTATATCACAAGGAGAAAAAAAAAAGTATGTCATAGTGTTTATGAGTAATTTGGGGTTTTTTTTAACCGCTAATATTTTTGTAGATGTTTGATCTGCAGTGTAGATAAGGCAAGGTCATATGTGATTAATTGGTAATTTCATGTTTATGTCTTTGATTTCTTTTAAGATGAAATTGTACGTCTTTGAAAATTGTAACTTTTTTAACGCAGTTTGTACATTTTTGTTTGATTTTATACTTGTGATATAGACATATAAACTGTTGTTTTTGAACATAAGAGGGTGATAAATTGTTTTGAAGAGCACAAATGCCATTTCTGAAATCTACTCAGTTTAATGTTAATTGTGTCTTTCATTACCCTGTAGACAGCACTCATGTTTGCGATAATTATATGTCATGATGCTCATGTTGAACAATTGTAATAGACAGTAGACTTCCAAGGTGCTTATACCAAAGTATGCTGGCTGTGTGTAGAGTGATAACAGAAAAATAAAATAACAGTTGACAACCTGTATGCCGTAGATCTTTGGTTTATTGCAATGTAGTGATGCATGATGTAGATACATTTTCAACATGCTGGAGGCTGGTTAGTTTTTTTGAAAACATTATAGTGTTGTGCTGTGCTGTTTTCTCTAATGGAAATTCATTGGCGTTCAAGGAAAAAGATTCATATTGTGTCTGTTCTTGACAAGCATTCAATTTGCCTCTGGGGTGAAAAAAAGCTTGGAAGCAGCATATTAGACTTTTTGTTGTCATATAAGTGTACCACCATCCTCATAATGTTTTCTACTACATTTCTGGGCATCTCACTTCATACTTTCATGCTTCTCACTCAATGCATCCACACAATGTGACAGAGTCAATGTTGCTGCTGTCTTCAAGCACCCAGACGGCAAGAAGAAACTGAGCAAGTCCACCTCAGTTTGGATGGCAGTTACTACAGGAGGGCACCCTGTACCCCCCAGGCTCTCCCTGGTGTCGGTGGGGGTGCAGGAAGTGACAGTGTCCTGGGAGCCGGGCCGCTGCCACGAGGACATCGAGGTGTTGGGATACACCGTGCTGAGGAACGGCAAACCCCTGGGGAAGATGGTTCCCTATGGCATCACAGAGAAAACCATTCAAGACTTGAAACCAGGTGAGGATGACACTCACCATTGTGGACTTAAGTCCCTGTGACTTGTTTGTGCATATCTCTGAAAGTAACAGTAAAGAAATAATCATCTGTACCTCTCTACAGTTTCAATTTTGTGTAGAGAATGTACCCAGTGTTGTGTAAAGTTTGGTTTGTTTGTAAATGCTTTCTGTCCCATGTCTGTATCATTAGAGTGAGGGGGGTTCTGCCTGAAGAAGCCTTTAATGTGCATGTATCAGACTAAATAAAAGGTTATACAGCTGTAAATGAGAAAAGGATTGTGATTATTGTTGAGGAAAGCCAGGTTATGATCTTTGCTAAGTTTACCGAAAAGATTTTCAGTGTACCAGCTTTTAAGACATTAAATGTACGTCATGACTTGTTATGACTGGAAAATTGAGGAGACCAGAATTCTCATTTCATCTCCGTTTTCTGGTCCCTTGTCTCTACAGGCTCCAAGAGCACTCTTAGCGTGGCGACAGTCACCTCCATCGGGGGTCCCAGGAAGTGCTCCAACAGCATCACGGTGGTCTGTCCCCGAGTTCCAGACACGCCCTCCATCGCCATCAAGCAGTCCAGTAGTCTCCATTCAGCCACAATCATATGGCAGAAACAGAAAGCAAAACACCTGGCTGGCTACATGTAAGACACACCCCTTCCTGCAGGAATTCATTTGTGCTTTTACTATGTACATTGCACTCTGCAACCACATCAGAAGGGCAGTCCGATTTTGTTTTAATGTATAATCAATTTAGATAACTTGATGTTTTAAAATTGAACGGATGATAATCAAAATCCTTGAAGTAAAGGGAAAATTTAAATAATGAAATAAGAGAAGACCAGGGACTGTCAATCACAAAGTCCCTGGTTCAAGTCCCATTTGCTGCAGGGGTTGTGCCCCCAGGCAAGGCACTTTACCCTCATCGGCTTCCCCTCCAGAGGGAACTTTAAGTCTTTGGTCCCGTGGTTGCATGCTGTTAAGTATTAGTACTTCCTTAGTGATCACATGAAAAGCCAAGCACTTCAAATCAATTACATCTATACGATTCCAAACGGAGATGTGTAATATGAATATGGAGTCAAAGGTTTCCAAACATGCTCTTCAACCAGACATGGTACATCCTTTGATTCTCCACTAACTGCAGTTCTGTGTGCCAAGGGAGTTTGTGAATTATGTTACATAATACACATATTAATACTGCATTGATTTTCTCAACCATCGTGAACCTGTGGAATGATTGACTTTGCATCATGACACATGTACTTAATGTGTGCTTCGTCCGTTACGCAGCATCTACACTGATGGGAAGCAGAGAGCTGAGATTGAGATGAGTGAGCTAGACAGGCAGTCTCAGTGTCGGTATGTCTTGGAAGACCTCATGGAGGGCAGAGATATTAGCGTATACATGAAGGTGAGAGATATTGCCATGACTTTGGAGAATGAAACCAAACGTTTCTTGCCACAGAAGTCTAACCATACCATACATGTACAGACTGTCATCAGAGCATACAGAAATCTTGAGAGGTGCTGCCTATTGTTATGTAAGTTGCTACAGAAGGTTCTGGAAAATAGTTACTATTGCAGGTTCTGTAATGTTTTTTAGAACAGGGCCATGATGTGTGCTTGGGTATTTCAAAGGTTTAATCTGCTCATTGCAGAGTTTGTTTGTAATGCATCATAAAATGGCTTTTTTTTTTCCAGGTGCCATCTATTACTGTAGACATGCAGTGGAGGTGGTGACCAGTTCATTATCTGCTCTGGTACCTTTCCATACTACTTGTCACCAGAGTATAGTAATATCCTATGCATTAGATAAAATGCATGCTAGGTGTTCATAGGCAAAGGGTTATGGCTTGTACTGCCCAGCTAGTATTCTGTACAATGTCGTTAAAGTACAATCAGTATTCCATTAGACTATGACAAAGAGTCCTCTTCTTGCCTTTGTGCATGTTGAAGCTCATTGTGTTTACGTTAATGTCAACTTCAGGCTTATGCAGGCTGGAAAAACCTCCCACCAAATCACAACTCTGGCAGAGTTCTCTGCCGTGTGATGAGTGGGCGGAGCAACACATTGTCAGTCACAGGAAAGACCCCGCCTTCCTCTCCTTCAATAAGGCTGGAAGGGATGCACTCGGGAGGTGTGGACATAATGTGGGAGGGGCTTCAGCAAGATGAAGGGTGTCACCTGACAGTAAGTCCTATGAACTCATAAGAATGATGATTTTGTATTTGTTTAAAAAAAAAAAAAAAGACAGCAAAAAAATGATAATAATGATAATAACATTAAAAAAAATCTTTATGCAGCCAGCTTTTTAAAGATTGTAGGTTTTTGTTTTCAAAGGGCTTCATGGAATGCCAAATCTCTTCTTCTTTTTTTTCCTGCAAACATTTGTATCCTTCCTTTGATGAAACCCATTAAATTTGTAAAGTAAATATTTGAAAAATATGGATACATGTACTTGTGGACTTTGCTTTCATTATATGGTTCTGTAGGAGAGTATAAACTAACTCACCTCTGACAGGTGTGGTATGTGCAAATTTATTTTTTGAACCATTCTGCAAACATTAGAAGTCAACAGTATACCTTCTAAAACAAAACTTGCTTTTATTTTTTTTTTAAATGTTGATACGTATTGTTTTTATTGCTTTTTATTGCTCAAGTTAGGCCAGACAGTGCTTGGCAAGTTCGTATTTAACAAATATGACACGTAGGATTCTAAATTATAAGCTCGTAAAGAATGCATGTTTGCTAATATTGTTCCAAGATTATAGTGTCTTTGCCAAGCCCTTGTGTACTGTGGACTGGAATGTTGTATGTACAATGTATATGTTCTGATATATTCCTGCAGGGTTTTGTTGTATTGCAAGAAGGGCTTCCACACGGCCCCCTCCTGGACCCCCACAGCACGCGCTGCACTGTATCCCACCTGAAGCCAGGGACCACCCTCTCAGTCCAAGTTATGGCCGTTTCTCGTGATCTCTTTGAGCCAGGAGGTGAGTTTCACCCCTCATATCTTTATTTTTGTTTCTTTCTTTCATTTATATTCCTAATTATCACAGAGAGTGTCCATGTGTGGTGTGAGCTACTGTAAAAATGCAAACTTGATGTTTTGTACTGAGCTTCTATCAGTGAAGTTTTCTTCATGCATGATTTTATGGATGAAAGAATTCCTATATATATTTGTATGTAGGAAAAACTGAAAAAAAAAAAGATGAATACTGCATGATTTACACAATGCAGAAAGTTCATGTTTTTTTACCCCCTTGAATTGACTGGAAGAGTTAGAGAAAAGTCTTAACTGTCAAATTATCTATCAATAATTTTAAAGGTGTTTGTGCATTAAGAGTTGTTCCTAAATTCACACATCCACACACAATTCTCCCTGATGCAGGCGAGGATCTTTGCCAGCAGTACCCCACCTGTGAGCCTGGCCCATCCCTGAAGGTCGTCTACACCGGTCTCTTGGCCCCGCCCACTAAGGTCTGGACAGAACTGGTGACGGGCCACTCCATGCTGGTTGTCTGGCGCAGAGGTAATCATTTTAGGCATCAGGCAGGTTGAATTTACCAGATGTTTATCAGATTAAAAAGCACATTGGGCTGGCAGTGTCTATGGTTGAATGCTTGTTCCAACACACTGTGATAACAATGATGGTTATATTGTTTTTATTCACAATGGATAGATGATATTAGAAAGATATGTTAGAATTTTATTGCTTCTATTTCACTTGATTATTGAACATGCAAAAATTTAATTATGTATTGTATTGATAAAAAGATTTCGTTCAACTACATGTATGTACCTTTGGTTGACTTTGTGTTTCAAATCAGCATGATTTGTGGCATGAAAAGCCAGAGAGTACGTTTCAAGTAGATATTCTGAAAGACTGCATTGCATATATCTGCTATGAAAAAAGAACACACATACATGCATGTTCCATGTGATGCTATTGCGCAACTCACTGCATCTGGCTGAGAACGTACCTTTTTGTAATGCCATAATCCCACACAACCAGTCAGTATTGTGCATGAGCCATGTGTGTGTCATATGAATAATCTCAATGCTGATGTTTATGTTTATGTTTATGTTCATAATATCTAAAGGGAAGAAGCCAAACAAGACACATTACACAGACCCAGACTCCTTTATGGTGAGATGGTGGCAGACCGATCATCAGGAGGACACAATTTCTAGCCAGGAGACCAGTGGTAGGAGAATCTCTCTCTGTTTTTCATTTTTTTGATGGGGGTAAATCACATTTTAAATACCACTTTTCTGTTTATCATTGAGGCCATGAAGTACATGTATGTCTGTAGGTATGATTTCTGTGGTTGCATGACTTGTGTAAGCCATACCCCCCAAGTTGACACTGACAACTTGTCATCTACATCAAATAGTTTGACTATTTGTGAAACCCATCTTGAGTTTTCAAAACCACAGAAACTTTTTTTCAGTGTGTAAAAAAAAATTAAAAAAATACATAGTTAACTGCTTCTTTTCATTGTGTCATGGAAATCTGAAGGATTGAATGATCATGTCTTTGTGTGTAGTCTCATCAATTTGTATACAAACATGTCCAAAAAAAGGAACCAGTGGGAATAAAACTTTTTTGATTCAAGCTGGTTCCTTTCCTCTGACATGTTTGTTAAATAAAATAGTGTAGGGGGGCATTTCGTGAAGCATTTTGTCTGACAACTTGTCAGACAAAATTTGCTTTCAGCCAATCAGAAGCAAGGATTTTAGTAGCTTTTAACAGTTTGTCAGACGAAATATCTGACAAATTGCTTCATGAAATGCCCCCTAGATCAGCATTTGCAGCTGTACAATTTCATTTGGACAGAGGGAGACAAATTGAAGAATACTTCTACCCCTGACATAATTTCTCTCAGACTACATGAGAGGTAATGAGGTACAATGACAGTCCTTATCACTCACAATACTTTACAAGAGAATATCTTTACTCATAGCTTATCACATTGCCCATTTTCAGATGACAACCTGCCCATTGAGGGCTTAGAGTCTGGATGCTCGTACACCATCATAGTGGAGGCCAGAAAATGGAGCACATACTATGATGATGAAGGTGAGTCTGGTAGCCTACAGGGATTCTCGGCACTCCTGAAATCAGTTATGAGTGCTATCAGTGAAAAGCTGAGTGGTTATACAACAACAGCAATAACATAATGGAACACAAAAAAGGGAAAGAATGATGTTGAACTGAATATTTTATATCGTAATTTCGTGAGAGATTACGTCATATATGAGATCCCGCTAGTGCGCGCGCCACTCAATTCGTTAGTCGCCGCCATCTTGCTAACACGCGAATTTCTGTGCATCGGAAAATTCGCCGGAATTGCACTTGAAAATTCAAGTTTCGTTCGAGTTGGATAGACATAATAGCTAAAGTTACCTCAACGGGAGGTTTTGCCAGGTTTTTTCTGGTTTTTACGATCATTCTTCAGCTGAACAGCAACGGAATTTATGTCTTCGACCAACGTTCCAAACGTGGGCGGCGCAGCCGCACCACCGCTGCTGACAGCAGTCGCGTCCCCGGCAGCCACCGGCGGGGGTCACGGAGAACAACACGCACAAGAGTGCAAGCAGAAAACTGCGACAGCCAAAGGTAAAACGCCTACTAGAGCCGGCAAGGCAGGTACTAGTAATAGTACTACTGCAACTACAAGCAGTGCTAACCCTAGTGGTAGTACCGGTGCAAACAAAACAGTGAAACCACCTGCCGAACTGGCCTCTAAAGTTTCAACTTTGGAGGATAGACTCGGCAAGCTTGAAGGCCAATTAGCCGTGGTTGTTCAATTTGTGGAGGCACAGTCGGCAAAGCAGACACCAGCCCGTGAAGGGGGTGGCAATGGAAAGAGTATCAGGACTCGTTCTGAATACTCCCCTTCAGACTCGGCAGATACTGACTGCCATTATGATGATGAATATGCGGCACCATTTCTGGGCCGAGATGTGGATGAACACTCTGTGATTATCCAACCAGGTCAAGGGGATAGTTGTCAGGATGACAAATTTGATATTGAAGAAGGCGAAGTTCCCCCTCCTGTAGTGGAAAAAGTTCCAAACATTGCAGCCAAATTTGCTGTGGCTGAGGAAGTTGGTTCCCCCATTGACCCAGAAATTGCTAAGTCTACAGCCTACCTTCTGACCCACCAGCTTGAGCCCAAAGTGGTAGATGAAACGATCACTAAATACCCCATTCCCAGCAACTGTGAGCTGGTGGATGTGCCGAAAGTCAACCAAAGAATCTGGAATGGGCTACCTGCCTTTTCAAAGACACGAGACCTCAAATTTCAGAGACTCCAAAAGAATCTCACGAGAGGCATCAATGCCTACATACATACAGTGTCAGCACAGGATATTACTGAACAGCAACAAGATGCACTAGCACTTCTGTGCAGTGCAAACTTTGAGCTAAATTCCTTACGTAAGGAATTCATGAAACCAGACATTGGTTATCAATTCCAACATCTCTGCAAGCCCTCTACACCGGTCTCCAAATTCCTTTTCGGTGACGACCTGGGAAAGCAAATGAAAGACATAAGAGATGAACAAAAAGCAACTGAGGGTGTCCTCAGGAGTGAGCATAGCAGACAATACAAAAAGCAGCGTTTCAGCCCATATGACTATGGCAGGAGTGCATATGGCAAGGGCAGGAGCAAGATTACATCAGGAAGCTCGAATTTGCCCCAACAGTACCGCGACGCGGGCTGGACTACATCTCGTGCAAGCACAAGTGATGTGACTAGGCCTACAGGTGCAAAAGGACCGTGGACTGGAGCTACCAGCCATGCTTTTTTAGGCCAGCGCCCCAAGGGGAGAGGGAAGCCGCTAGCTCCCCACACCTTCACACATCCCAGCCAGCACCAACCGCACTGCGGGAGCAAGCAAGGCTCAGGGATGAAGAAAGCACGATAACCTCCAGTTCAACTGACGAGGTAAATATAACATCCCTTTCTAGTGATCATGCAAAGCTATGTCATCATGATAATGTAGAACCTGCGGTAGGAGGTCGACTGAAGCAATTCTTCCCAAAGTGGCGCAAAATTACTTCAGACCCACATGTGCTAAATGCTGTAAGTGGTTACAGGCTTGAATTCAGTAAAGAGATGGGTGCACCATCTAGAACTAAACCCCCTTACCTTTTTCGATGTGATAAAGCCGAAAAGGCTGATATTGATCTCGAAATTTCTAAACTCCGTGACAAGGGAGTAATTGAACAGTGCCAGAGGGAAACTGGAGAATACGTGTCTAATATTTTTACACGGCCTAAAAAAGATGGGGGTACACGCGTTATCCTAGACCTGTCTGATCTCAACAAACATCTCCAGTACCAGCATTTTAAGATGGAAAATATCCATACTGCTATTGAACTCATTTCAGAAAATAGCTTCTTAGCTTCAGTCGACCTTCGGGACGCGTACTATACAGTACCTGTGCACCCAGCACACAGGAAGTTCTTAAAGTTCTCCTGGAAAAATCAACTTTGGCAATTCAAAGTACTGCCTAATGGCCTGAGCACGGCGCCAAGGTTGTTCACTAAACTACTGAAACCTGCATTCACATTACTGAGAGAGCAAAGGCATGTAGTAATTGGGTACCTTGACGATATACTGATTATTGGAGAAAGTGAGAATCAAACTTTGCAAACGGTTTTGGAAACCACTAGCATCCTTGCACAACTTGGGTTCTTGGTACACCCAGATAAATCAGTACTATGCCCCACTCAAGAAATACAATTTCTTGGTTTCATTCTCAATACTCAGACCATGACAATTCGACTGCCTGATAACAAATCAGAGGAAATACAGTCCTTGTGCACTGAACTTATGCAAATAGCAAACCCCAGTATCAGGCAGGTGGCTAGAATTATCGGGAAAATGGTAGCATCATTTCCCGCAGTCCAGTATGGACAACTCTATTACAGGGCTTTAGAAAGGGACAAAATCAAAGCACTCAAAATGAATAAGGGGCATTTTGACAGAAAAATGAGCCTATCTTTGGAAGCAAAACGAGAGCTGCAATGGTGGATAGACAATGTGCAGTCTGCTTTCTCACCCTTACGACACCCTAAACCTATGCTCGAATTGTGCACGGATGCCAGTGGCAAAGGCTGGGGGGCATCTGATCATACCACCCATACAGGGGGTAGATGGAATGAAGACGAGCTGCAAAAAGCCAGGGAGAATAAGATTAATTATCTGGAGACCCTGGCTGCTGGCATGGGACTCAAGTCCTTCTGTTCTAATTCACAAAACATTCATGTCTTGTTACGGCTAGATAACAGTACTGCTGTTGCGTACATTAACAACATGGGAGGCATTAAATCCCTTGACTGTGATCGGGCAGCCCGAGAGATTTGGCAGTGGTGTGAAACTCATAAAATTTGGGTCACAGCAGCACACTTGCCAGGAAAGCTGAATGTGGAGGCAGACCGCATGTCTAGAAATTTCAATGACCGCACAGAATGGATGCTTGACCGCACAGTTTTCCAAGAAATAACCTCACGTTTTGGGACACCAGAAATAGACCTATTTGCCTCCAGACTTAACAAGCAGGTAGAGAACTATGTCACATGGCTGCCCGACCCACATGCCAAGGCTGTTGATGCCTTTACTCTCGATTGGGGAAAGTGGTACTTTTATGCATTTCCTCCTTTCTGCTTAGTTGCTAAGTGCATTCAAAAAATCAAATCTGATAATGCAGCTGGGATACTAGTAGTCCCAAAATGGCCAAGCCAGCCATGGTTTCCTCTCCTAAACAGGATGATGAATGAGGAACCACTTGTTATTCATAGGAGTGAATCCTTACTAACATTGCCAGTTTCTAACACTCCTCACCCACTTCACACTCAGATTGATCTTCTTGCTTGCAGGTTCTGTGCAACCCCTTCAGAGATGCGGGATTGAATGCACGGATAATTGCTGTAATGGCCTCCTCTTGGAGAAAAGGGACTAAAAAACAGTATGCAGTGTACATAAACAAATGGAAAGCATTTTGTGACAAGAAATGCAGCAACTACTTGTATTCAGATGTTCAAGCTGTCCTGGAATTCCTGAGTGACATTTTCTTTGAAAAAGGGGCAGGATATAGTGTCATAAACTTAGCACGGAGTGCTCTATCTTCATTTGTGATACTTCGAGATACTATGTTTACAGTTGGAAACCATCCCTTTATCCAGAGGTTTATGAAGGGAGTCTTTCAGCTATGCCCACCCAAGCCTAGATACATGGAAACGTGGGACGTTAACCTTGTTTTCAATTTTCTTCGTTCTTGGTCCCCAGCGCACGTATTGGAACTGAAAAAATTGACGCTTAAGTTGTGTGTGATTATTGCATTAATCTCAGCACAAAGGATTCAATCATTACACTACCTAAGCTTGGATGATATGGTGTTAAGAGAGAATGCAGTCACTTTTCACCTTCATGATCTCCTAAAACATAGCAAGCCTGGAAATTACTCACACACTGTCAAGCTCCAGGCATACCCACCAGACAGGAGACTTTGTGTGGTCAGGTACTTGCAGGAATACATCGGAAGGACCCGCAGGATCAGAGCTAGTGAACGGTACCTTTTTGTTAGCTACAAGAAACCGTATCACAGGGTATCCTCTCAAACAATCGCTCGCTGGATTAAGGAGGTTTTGGAGGCTGCGGGTATTGATACAGGGATCTACAAGGCGCACTCTACTCGGGCAGCGTCTACCTCCGCAGCCATTAAGGGAAATTTCCCAGTATCTAAGATACTTGCGCAAGCCGGCTGGGCCAACGAAAGAACCTTTCGCAAGTACTACAACAAGCCCTGTCCTGCTGAGAAAAACTTTGTAGAAACAATTATCAAAAAATAGACTGTGAAGCCCTAAGATTTGAGCAGACGTGTCTTGAACTGCCTGAACTTGTGAACTCTTGGAGACACAATATCTATGCAACATTCAGCCTGAATGAGAATTGCAATGGAACCTCTATCTAAGGTATGCTGCCTACCCCTTTTGGGGGGGTTGCCTCGAGAATGTAACCACTGGCTTCGAAATCTCATATATGACGTAATCTCTCACGAAATTACGATATAAAATGGAAGATTAAACGAGAACTTACCGTTTGAAGTTTAATATTAATTTTATGAGTAATTGGAGGGTGAGATTACGTCCCGCCTCACCCTCCCCCAAATTTCAAACGGTAACTTAATCTCTCATTATCTTCCTACATCAGTGGTCACATTCTTGCTTCTAATATTGAGTGGCGCGCGCACTAGCGGGATCTCATATATGACGTAATCTCACCCTCCAATTACTCATAAAATTAATATTAAACTTCAAACGGTAAGTTCTCGTTTAATCTTCCATTTTTCTCAACTTTTAGACACTTAAAAGCACTATCATTACCATTTGCATTGAGCATGTATAGTTAAGATTCAAATTTGTTTATATGTTGCATTATACATAGTGTATGTCACCTGCCTGATATAATTTGTCATTGTGTATTTGTGAAAGAATCTATATTCCCTGTTCACTTGAAGACTAGAATGCACTACAGATTCAATGGAATATACTATCAAGTAAAACACATAATTCCCTTCTGTTCTTTGCTGGATGGCTCATCAGATATACAGTGATTTATGTAAAGAGTGAGAGATGTCAGTATAAAAATGTTTGAACACACTGCAAAAGAGATATCTTCACAGTATATGTGGGAGACTGACAATCAAGTAAGTTAGATATGGCTGTCATCCACCACCCGTACAGTTTGTATGTCATACTTACTTCTCCCAACTTTAGATGAAGGCATCCTTGGTGATGATGAACTTCGGAGTACCTATCTTGTGACGGCGGCCTCCGACCCCATCACCGTCCAGACGGCCAGGCCCCCTGACCCTCCTTCTGACCTGAAAGTGACCACGGCCGGACCCAAGTCTGTGGAGCTGAGGTGGAAACCAGCAGTGGAGCATGGAAGTGAAATACTTGGTAATAGTCTATCCTCTGCTCATTGTATCTGTGCATGTGAAGAGCACGCCTACCCATGGCAAGGGAAGTTTTTGCGTGGAAGTGAAATACTCGGTAATAGTCTGTCCTCTGCTCATTGTATCTGTGCATGTGAAGAGCACGCCTGCCCATGGCAAGGGAAGTTTTTGCATGGAAGTGAAATACTTGGTAATAGTCTATCCTCTGCTCACTGTATCTGTGCATGTGAAGAGCATGCCTACCCATGGCAAGGGAAGTTTTTGCATGGAAGTGAAATACTTGGTAATAGTCTATCCTCTGCTCACTGTATCTGTGCATGTGAAGAGCATGCCTACCCATGGCAAGGGAAGTTTTTGCATGGAAGTGAAATACTTGGTAATAGTCTATCCTCTGCTCACTGTATCTGTGCATGTGAAGAGCATGCCTACCCATGGCAAGGGAAGTTTTTGCATGGAAGTGAAATACTTGGTAATAGTCTATCCTCTGCTCACTGTATCTGTGCATGTGAAGAGCATGCCTACCCATGGCAAGGGAAGTTTTTGCATGGAAGTGAAATACTTGGTAATAGTCTATCCTCTGCTCATTGTATCTGTGCGTGTGAAGAGCACGCCTACCCATGGCAAGGGAAGTTTTTGCATGGAAGTGAAATACTTGGTAATAGTCTATCCTCTGCTCATTGTATCTGTGCGTGTGAAGAGCACGCCTGCCCATGGCAAAGGAAGTTTGGCATTTCATCATGTTGGCCAGTCAGACATTGATCTTACTAATCACACTAATCTGCAGCATTACACAGGAGTCACTGTACCTGCTTTTTACTGTGGTGTGATGATGTATCAATGGATTAAAGAAAATATTGAGGCCTTATCTCATCAACTTTATAGTCACTGTGTTGTTGTTTTTTTCCCCTTTATAGAGTAACATCTCATCAAGATCATGTAAACGAGCAAGGAAGAGCCTTGTGGAATGTTGCCATTTGTGTGTGATTGGTGCATGTTGATTGAAAGCATGTCTACAGTCACAGTTTCATATCTTCTATAGATTCAGTAACGTCTCCCACAGTAGTGAGATAAACCAGTGTAGCAAGGATCCTCTCACAATAGCATTTCCGTCCATGACTGCATGCTATTCACCTGTCAAAATGTAATATCAATATCAGTCTGACAAAGATTTAGCCCACTCACACTCTGCAACTGAACATTGCCTATAGAGACTCATTTGGCAGTCAGGTATTGCCAGTACCATCACATGGACGAAAATGCAGCAAAGGATTGCTGTAGTACAATATCTGCATCAGAACTTGGTGCAGTCTGTTGGTGCAAATTTGCCACGGAAATTAGCTGCAAGGGGAGCAACCACAGACACCAACATGATTGATAAGGAAACAATCTGTCACACAACCTAAGGACCTATTAATTATAAGTGAGCCACCAGCACTCTAATTTGGTAAATTATTTGTTGGGAGGGTTGAAACACTTCTACTCTCTCTCTTTGTTGAGGTCATGGAAATTGTTAGATGATATTGTGAATTACTCCTCTTGTGAACCATTGTAAATCAGCCCATAAAAAATGAATGCCCTTCGAGTGGTATAATTTTTCTTTGTATCATGTTATTTGTTTCTCAAAGGACTGAAGATGTATGTTACACTGGTAGGGAAGGGAGATAGTGATGCCTCAGGTGAGACTATTCACTGCGTTGACCTCTTACCCGATGCTACCGAGGCTACCATCAATGACCTCGTGCAGGGCAAGGAGTATACCATCCATCTCGTAGCTGTCACTGATGACTTCTTCGATCAGCTTCCTGACTCTCACCCGCTGCACAAGGCCCACAATCTTCCGAGGTCTTGGAGTGAAATCTCGTCAGAAGTGAGCTCCCAGTGGCTGCCCTACGTCAGCATTCAAGCCCGGACCCACGCCAACTCTCCGCCGTCGGGACTGCGATGCACTGACTCCGGAGTAGACTGGTTGACGGTGGGGTGGAGACCACCGGCCTGGGGTGGATACTCTCTCGGTAGCTATATGGTGGAATGGGAGGATGTTACGCCGGATGGGGGCGAGACCATCTCTGAGGATTCAATGGAAGGGAGCGTGGAGGTTGGCCACACCCACTCCCACGCCAAGCTCCGCAATCTCACCCCCGGCAGGAGCTATGAGATCCAAGTCAAGGCGTACATGAAGCCAGATGCGACATCGAAGTCGGGGACCAAGCAGAATGGAGGCAAACAGGTGATGATGAATGTGATCCTGGAGTCTGATCCCATCACAATCCGACTGCCCTGCAGGATTCAGGCTCCCAGTCTTCGCATTGCAGGATTCAGCTCCTACCACATCGATCTGAGATGGACAAGGCCACAGCTTGCTTTGAAGTCAGACAATAAAGGTTTGAAATTCTGTGGTTTTATTGCAAATGATATAGCAGAACTGATGTGGTTGCTAGTATAGTCCTTCAGTGCTTTGTACAGCAATTGGAAACCATCTGGTAAAAGCTTGACACAAAAATTGATGATGTAAATACAATGATAACGATGATGATCATATGTTAACCTCTACTCACAGCAATGCATTATTTAAAATCCAGGGTAACCTCTTCATTGTTAGCATTGCTCTTTGAGGGCATCCTGCCTTTATTAACCCAGCATTGCCAAAACTTTTTTTTTTCTCAGCTGGGTGCAGGAGGACTTTATCAGTATGAAATAAGAGTTCCTATTTCATGAAAAGTTCAGTGTTAGGCAAGTTTTTCACTTTCCTTCGCATGATTTTTGTTGTAAACAGAAATTTTTATCATGAAGTAGTATGTCAGTGTTGTAGCATTGTGATCATCTTTATCTCATGGGCTGCTTAGATTCAAAGGTGCCATCCAAACTCCTCCGCTGCACCCTCCTGGGCTACCGCCTCACTGTGGAAGGCAACACTCCCATCTACCTCTCCCACGACACTACCCGCTACACACTGACCCAGGTCAGAGGCGGGAGGACCGTCAAGGTGCAGCTCATCGCCGTGACTACCAACAAGAAGGTGATGCTGCGCAGCGAGCGGAAGAAGGGAGCGGGTATGGGTGGTGGTGGGGACCAAGCTCAAAAGATGATGGCGTCAGTCCTGAAGAGCATCGGGGATAACAAGGATGAGACCAAGACTAGGATGCTGTACATCACAGTGCCCAAGACACAGTCTGGTAAGAGAACATACGTTTTATTTTGCATTTTTACCTTGAGAGCATACAGTATTACCCATTGCTATCATGAAGACTTCTCCCCATAATGTTGCCTTCTCAATGTCACACTAAACCATGTATGCTTTATGTCTTATTATTTGAGTCAGAATTCCAAATTAGATGGGACAATAGGGTAACAGTATAGAGCAAGATATTGTGAATTACACTTGTAGTTTTTGTTAAATATGTGTTAATGTTAATTATAACCCCGCCAAACGAAGTTTGAAGGGGGTATATAGGAATCAGCGGACGGTCGGGCGGTCGGTCGGGCGGTCGGTCCGTTGCAAATCTTGCGTCGCGAACTACTTCCTCAGTTTTCAACCGATTCCCATAAAACTTGGCACAGATGTGTGCCTTGGGTTGTAGATGTGCAAGACGTATTTTTTGACAGTACCCAAAAGTACGTTGCCATGGTAACGGCATATTATGGGCAAAAATGGGTACAAATCTTGTGTCGCGAACTCCTCCCACAGTTTTTGATCAATTTTTATGAAATTAGGTACAGATGTTCATCTGAATATGTTAATGTGCAAGACACATATTTCCGCAGTGGCAAAAAGTGCGTTGCCATGGTAACGGCATGTTATTGGTAAAATATAGGGCAAAATGCTTCATGGCAAAACTGCTTCATCAGTGTTCTTCCAATTCTCATGGAATTCATATTGAATGTTTGTCTTAGGATATAGGTCAGCATGACACATTTCTTGACAGTGACAAAAAGTATGTTGCCATGGTAACAGCTCACATATTATGAGCCAAAATGATGGAAAATTTTGTGTTGCAAACTACTTCCTCAGTTTTTGCCCAATTTCCATGAAACTTGGTACAGATGTGTGCCTTTGGTTGTAGATGTGCAAGACGCATTTTTTGACAGTACCCGAAAGTACGTTGCCATGGTAACGGCATATTAATGGCAGAAGATCAAGGAAAGATCTTGCGGATTTAACTACTTCCTCAGTTTTTTGACCAAAGCTTATGAAATGTGGCACACACCTTGATCTTGGTGGGAAGATGTGGAAGACATATTTTTCGGACGTGTCGGAAGCTGCGTTGCCATGGTAACGGCATATAAATGGCAGAAGATCAAGGAAAGATCTTGCGGATTGAACTACTTCCTCTGTATTCGACTGAAGCTCATGAAATGTGGCACACACGTTGGTCTTGGTGGGAAGATGTGCAAGACATATTTTTTGGACGTGTCGGAAGCTGCGTTGCCATGGTAACGGCATATTAATGGTGGAAGATCAAGGAAAGATCTTGTGGATTGAACTACTTCCTCAGTTTTTGACAAAAGCTTATGAAATGTGGCACACACAATAGTCTTGGTGGGAAGATGTGCAAGACATATTTTTCGGACGTGTCGGAAGCTGCGTTGCCATGGTAACGGCATTTAAATGGCAGAAGATCAAGGAAAGATCATTCCTTGGGTAAGACTGTCGTCACGGGGCGGGGGTATTAATCACCTTAAGTGATATTTCTAGTTTCTCGTATATTTTGTATTTCTCCATGTTAATTTCTCATACATTTTGTATTTTTTCCATGATATTACAAAGTGATATACCTGCTGCTTGACATGAAATATAGGATTGCACATGAGTATAGAAGTGATGCTGTATCACATGATCCGAAATTACCTCCTTTACATTGCGCTTTTGGTCAATAGGCCTTTGTTGAACATTAAAGTATTTGTTTCTTTGCTTACATCCAGGGGCTATTATGTCATGCACCTGCACCTACCACCATCTGAGGAAAGCAAGCAGTGATTCGGAGGAAGCTGACATGAGGTAAATGTTGAGTCGCAAGTGAAACTACAAATATTGACCTTTAAAGTGGGTGAACAGATATAAAAAGGGATGCAGGGCCCTCCTAATGTGTTTTGTTTTGTTTGTTTATTTGTTTGTCTGTCTGTCTGTTTGTTTGTCTGTCTGTCTGTTTGTTTGTTTGTTTGTTTGTTTGTTTGTTTGTTTGTTTGTTTGTTTGTTTGTTTATTTGTTTGTTTGTTTGTTTGTTTGTTGTTGTAGTTTTCTATGGCACTCCTAAAGCTGCAAGGGTTAGAAATCTAATCAGGCACCTGACTGCAAATGTACTTCCTCCTTAGATGTAGTTGTGTTTTACATTGTAGAATAATAATTCAAATGTAGTCAGTGTAAGAGAAGTCAGAAGGCTATACATGAGAAGAGTAGTCAGTGTAAAAGTAGTCAGAGGACTAGTCATGAAATATTAGTCAGTGTAAGAGCAGTCAGAAGAATACCGGTAATCATGAGAAGAGTAGTCAGTATAAGACTTGTCAAAAGAATTGTCATGAGAAGACTAGTCAAAGTAATAAGCAGAAGAATAGTCAATGGAAGAGAAGTAATTTTATTATTCCTGCTGCTGCTTTGCCCAAAATATGATTAAGGGAATAGTATGAATATGACATCATTTTTTTTACTCATCTCCCATAGACACCAACTACAAGTTTATTCTGCTTCATCAGCTTATGACACAAAGTGATAACTTTTCAGCATTAATAGTTTGTGTGTCTGTGTGAGTGTGTGCATGTATTTGTGTTGAATACCTAGAATATCAAGGTTGACTCTTTCAAGAGGAAAACAAAGAACTGCTTTCCATACATCACTTTGTGGTGGATACAAAAGAATGCCAACAGCTCTGTATCACTGCAACTCCCATTTCTTTTCTGCAAACCTGTGGCTATGTCAGGCACGACTCTCTGGGTTACATTAACGTCCAGTGGAGCCTCCTGGACTGCGGAAGTGCAGAGGAGCAAGGAATTTTGGGATACGACGTCAGCTGGATGTGCGATGCGGACGGGAAGGAGCAAGTGGCTAGCATCTCAGAGGACTGCACCAGTTACCAAATACCTGTCAAGAGGCTGGGGTGAGTCACTTGAGAGCTATGTTTGATGGGGCATGGGAATAGATGTTAGACTCTCTGCAGTGATATGCACTGTATAACTCTTCAAATATTTGTGATAGTATGTGCCCCACTACATGTGTTGTAGAGGATGCTTGTGGAATGCAAAATATGTACTACTATCCTCTTATACCTTATTAAACTTACGGCATTTATTACTCTTTGCAAAGAAATTGTCAGAGTGAACTTGTGCATGATCATTACATACTTTTGGTGTGAGTGTATATTACAAAATGTAAAGAAAATACTGCTATCATTTTTGGGGGAAGCACCAAGTCACAGCATAGCCCCTGTGTTATGGTCTAAAATTCTCTTCCAATTTCCCTTCCAGCTGTGTGTATGACATCGGCATTCAGCCAGTCAAGGACGAGGATATATGGCAGGATCTGAACAGTCCCACAATCCAGTGCGAAGTGCCGGGACCGCCGGACCCTCCCACCCTCTGCTGTGTCTCCATGACAACCACTGAGTTCATCTTGGAGTGGGCTGAACCAAGAACCTACGGTGGCGTTGGAGTGAGGGGCTACCAGGTAAATAACCCCAAACACAACCTTTGTTCTTACATACGTACTTAATCCCTTATTGCCAGTTTGCGTGCATACAATTATTGCAGGTAACATGCATATTACCATTGGTATGAAATTTTCATGTTCCAAAAGAGGTAGAATAAAGATCTTCTGTTTACAAACATGTGAAAAGAAAGAGTCTGTACTTATCGAGAGTTAGAGTGTGAACGATGCTAGCATAATGATTATGGAGTCTTTTTTCATTAATATATACAATGTATGTATTCAGTGTCTCTATGTCAGTGGTAAAGAAAGGTGACAAAGCAATGTGTGGAAATTCTCCTTGTTTGCAAGTCACTGAGAAATATAATTTGATGATTTGTATTTCCTGGGCATATTCATGAGGCATTGACAATTATCTTGGGTGCCACTGTGACAACTTGATGCAAGAAGACAGGTTGCTGAACAGCTTCATGCATGGAGATTAAAATGAGAGCATCATTTCATATGAATGTAAATTTTGGCATTGTGTCTTAACAGAGTAGGGGGAGCTTTTATAATTAGTGTATATAGTCTCATGATTCTGTAAAGCACATTATACTATACAGTTGTGTGACAGTGCTGGTTTAATAGATAGTCATGAAGATGACTGGTGTTTTGCTTCTTTTCCAAGGTTTACATGAATGGGAAGAAGATTGGGCATGAACTGAGTGCAGGTCACTACAAGGCTGCCGTGCCCTGCAGGCCTTGCAGGTGAGTCACGTGCCATTTCACAATAAGTGAACTGTAGAGTTCTTTGAGAATACAGTGACCTTATTTAGTAATGTATGCATCTATACAGCTAATACCAATACTTATCAATATTCCTGGCTGACTGGGGCACTGAAACTCTTTGTTATTGTTGTGTGTGTGTGTGTGTATGCTGCATACTGTATACGCTATATATTTCGCGGGGGTTTTATTTTCGCGAATTTCGCGAGTCGGGAGCTATTCGCGAATTTAACAACACGCGAAAATATTACCTTCCAAAATGAATCCCTTGCCTTGATGATACGAAAATTTCAGTTCTAGTAGTATACCATGCATGTCATGGCTTACCGAACAGACCATATACTGTACTGGCTAAGCTTGTTTACGTACATAATATAGCACGTCCATATCTACTTACGAATACTGTAGAGAGCCAATCCATTATCGCAAGGGGACCACTCGTCAGAAATCTAGCGCGATGGACTTAACCACTTCAAAAATGTTGAATTCTAACTTACTAGTTAGCAGAGTTTGGTAAGTTTTTGTCATGCAGTGTATAACTAGTATCATTCTTATTTGCTAGTAAGTTGAAAATTCACACTTTCTTTGCCACTTCATATTTTCTCTGGTCCCCCAATCGCGAATTTAACCACTCGCGAAAATGTGTGACAGCGGCAATTCGCGAAAATTTATGTACGCGAAAATTATAGCGTATACAGTAATTCCAAGGAGTTACAGGAAAGTGAACAATTATTTTTGTTTGTCCTTTTTTTTTTAACAAACTGGCAATCTCCAGGAGTGTAGCTGTGTGTCAGCTATTCCTTGCTCTGTTTGTTACTATTGTTTGTTTGTTTTTTTAATTCATTTGAACTATTAATGGGGAGGAATATCATACTGAGAAAGTCTGTGGCAGAACCATTAGAATCCCAAATTCAGCGTGGACATTCCCTCTCCACCACAGGGTGTACATCCTTGGCATAGCTGCCCTGAGTGACGACGCCAAGTATGCCGACTCCGCCCACGACCAGGACCTGCAGCTCTGCACCCCCGATGAAGACCCGAAGGCTGCCAGCCAGGTAGTCAAGGTACCTCTCCTGGAGACCCTGTCCCCGTCAGCTCCCAAGAGAGGGGGACAGCGAGGGCACCTGAAGAACCCTTCCGGATCAAAGCTGGTGCCAGAGGTCATTGACCTGCGGCCGTCCCTCGTTGGCACCTATTCCATTGGCATCACCTGGGATTTCCTACGTCCAGGTGTGTTGTTTAATCCTGTATTTGTCAAGATCTTGCCCAATTTGTAATTCTCTGATGCTCAGATAGTGCAACAAATGCGAGTTGCTGTGCTTTAGAGGTATAGTAGTTTTCCAAGTATGCTACTTTCTCATTGCTAGTTTGTAGTAGATGTTTTATTTTTTAACATGGCTGATAGCTCTGGGAACCATTGCCCTTTACCTCTACTGAATGGTAAACGTATGTACTGTCCTTTCTTCTTTTAGATTATTCTGATAATGACAATAAATGAGTTTGATCACCATACATGATAACAAACTTTGTAAATTGCTGGACTTCATTGTTTGTAGAAATTTTGAGAAATAGCTGTCCTTGAAGAAGTGCCTCTCCCAAATTGTCATACTGAAATTGCTGATCACAAATATGAGACTGCAGATTATACATCATATTCATTGACCTAAGCTGCAAATCAAACAAAGTTATCAAAGGCACACAGTCATTCCTCCCCCTAGTGAAATTAGATATTCTACATTAACTTCAGCAAACTTTATGGAATAGTGCAAATTTGCAAATTCATAGTATGATTGACTGAATTGACTTGAAAACCCTACAAAAGTACCATGCCTTTGTACAACGCAAAACTTAACAAATTGCGATAGAACTCTGGAATGAAATGTCTTTTCTCTGTCTTTCTTTGCTTTATTGTAGAGATTATTGAGAAGGTGCAGAGACTGCAAGTGACTTGGAGCAGTGTGGTCAAACCAAAGGTGAGGAATCACTGGAGACCTTAAGCATTGGAATGTTCTTTCTAGGAGTTATGATGAATGATTTTATCTCTTTGATAAGTGCAATTACAAACAACCAGATTTAGAAATACTGTTTGATAAAACAAACATCTTTTCAGTTGTTGCCTAGAGCCAATTTATCCCAAATTCATTTTGTTAACTTCATTCCTTACTTTTAGATTGATTGTTGATTATAGAAATAATTAACAAAGAAACTAGTTCTTCCCATTGTTATCCTTGTTTGGTATTAATTATCTGGGTCATTAGTGTAACTGAGTTCTATAGACACAGGATTTCAAGTAATAGAAGAAATTAGTCATATGTGTCTTCTGAAGTAGAAGTTCCAAGCATATGTCCCAATCCCTAATTTTGAATTTTAGTCTTGTAAGAGTACTTGCATTTCAAACAAAACATGATGTGTAAAACATGCAGTATGACCTAATGGTTTCTCTGTCACGAAAAGATGTTAGGACTATTTCTTCTTGCATGTCAACCTACAGGAGGTTGAAGCGCTGCTGAGTCCCACAGCCAGCAGGTTCACGGTCAAGAACTGTGCTGCCGGAACCAATCACTTCATCACGGTGACCGGTCTGGACAAGGAGGACCGGAAGATCTGCCGCTCCAAGCAGCTGATCGTGCAGACCTCCTCCCAGCTCAGCCCACCACAGCCTTACATCAGGTAACCCTCTGTCATACACGAAGTAGCAAATAGAAAGGTCTCCTAATGAAATCACATACAACCTGTCAAAAGAAGAGTCTGATGAAGTTCCTAAAGCTTCTGATTTTGGTTTCAGGAAAGTTTGCGTCCTCTTAAGATTCCACTTTATTTCTATATACTGTAAAATTGGAAATTTTTGTGGTGATGAAATTTTCGCGCATTTCGCGCAAACAGAAACTAGCGCGAAAATAAAAGCACACAAATATTTTTGCTTGCCATGTGTTCCAGTAGTTGATGTCTTGATTCTGTGGAATTAAAAACACGCGAAACACTTCTTACCCGGCCAAGTGTGAAAAATATGTCGCACAAAAATATCCATTTTTACAGTACATTGTATCTGCTACACACAAATGGAGAAAGTCAACAACCAGATATGTAGTTTCTTCTCAGAAATGTGTTTTGAAATTTACATGCAGACAGGCGTGTAGGAGATTGGGCATATAAACACACAAAAAAATAAAGTTATACACCATGTATATCCTTTATAACCCGTTCTATTCAAGAAATAGACTTTCTACATTAGTCTAAAAAATTAGACTGATTTTGCTAAAAACAGGTGCTCAAAAAATGGGAAAAACAGTCTACAAATGATCAAAATTTTAAATGTTAATCTGAAATTGTGGTGCAAGGTTTGGCATAAACAAAATGGAATTAACAAACCTGTCCTTCATTCTTTTCAGAATTGCATCAGTCATAGCTGAATATGTCAATGTTGGTCTTCTGCCAAACCTGCTGAGCTGGCAAGGTTCGGCTTTTGACGAACCTGCCGAGCTGGCAAGGTTCGGCTTTTGACGAACCTGCCGAGCTGTCCAGGTTCAGCTTTTGACGAACCTGCCAAGCTGGCAAGGTTCGGCTTTTGACGAACCTGCCGAGCTGTCCAGGTTCAGCTTTTGACGAACCTGCCCAGCTGGCAAGGTTCAGCTTTTGACGAACCTGCCGAGCTGGCAAGGTTTGGCTTTTGACGAACCTGCCGGGCTGTGCCCAGCTGCCCAGGTTCGGCTTTTGACGAACCTGCCGGGCTGCCAAGGTTCGGCTTTTGACGAACCTGCCGAGTTGGCAAGATTCGGCTTTTGACAAACCTGCCCAGCTGCCCAGGTACGGCTCTTGACGAACCTGGCGAGCTGCCAAGGTTCGGCTCTTGACGAACCTACCGAGCTGCCAAGGTTTGGCTCTTGACGAAAGTGCCCAGCTGCCCAGGTTCGGCTTTTGACGAACCTGCCCAGCTGCCCAGGTTCGGCTTTTGACGAACCTGCCGGGCTGCCAAGGTTCGGCTTTTGACGAACCTGCCGGGCTGCCAAGGTTCGGCTTTTGACGAACCTGCCGAGCTGCCCAAGTTCGGCTTTTGACGAACCTGCCAAGGTGGCAAGGTTCGGCTTTTGACGAACCTGCCGAGGTGGCAAGGTTCGGCTTTTGACGAACCTGCCAAGCTGGCAAGGTTCGGCTTTTGACGAACCTGCCAAGCTGGCAAGATTCAGCTTTTGACGAACCTGCCAGGCTGCCCATGTTCGGCTTTTGACGAACTTGCCCAGCTGCCCAGGTTCGGCTTTTGACGAACCTGCTGGGCTGCCAAGGTTCGGCTTTTGACGAACCTACCGAGCTCCAAAGGTTCGGCTTTTGACAAACCTGCCGAGCTGCCAAGGTTCGGCTCTTGACGAACCTGCCCAGCTGCCCAGGTTCGGCTTTTGACAAACCTGCCGAGCTGCCAAGGTTCGGCTTTTGACGAACCTGCCGAGCTGCCAAGGTTCGGCTTTTGACGAACCTGCCAATCTGTACAGGTTCGGCTTTTGACGAACCTGCCGAGCTGCCAAGGTTCGGCTTTTGACGAACCTGCCAATCTGTACAGGTTCGGCTTTTGACGAACCTGCCGAGCGGGGGGGGGGGGGAGGGGGGGCCAGGCCCCCCCTCCAGACCTCGGCCGTTGACTGCATGATCGCGACGAAAATTCGCACACACGTTGCCTATGATGTAATCTAAAGTACCATGAAGTTAAATTTTTTAAAAATTATCATTTATGCTTAATTATGCTAATTTATGCATAATGATGCGTGAATTCAATCAGACAATTTGGTATAAATCACTAAACAAAGCTCAAAATGGGCACATTTTTTGTGTAAATATTCTTTTTTTTAATAGTGTCCTGAGCAAATATAAGAGAAAAAAATTGTGCCATCGGAAAAAATTTCTTAAGTATTTTATTGTTTTTTGAATTTCTTATGTATTTCTTTGTTATTTCGACTTTATGTTTGTCATTGTTTTTTCGATGAAACTTGTTCGCGACATTGTTCCGAACAAGAAATTATGTTATTAACTGATTTTAATCAGTAAAACCCCAAAATAATCATGCTTTTACGAAATTTGCGTGTAAGCACAGTTTGCATTGAAATTGTACACAAATTCACGTTTTTGAGCAATTTTTGGTCTGACATGCACGTACATATTTATGCGCAACTTTGGAATCGCGCACCCGGGCATCGCAAATTTGGTGTCAAAAGATGCGGGAGACTTGAAAGAAAAAAGTCATGAAACGTTGCGGCGTTATCTTTTCGCGTTAGCGATACATCGCGCGAAACGTCGAGGGGGGAGCCTCGGAGGCCCCCCCCCCCCCCCCACCCCGGCGTAGTTAGGGTTAATGATCCTGTCAGGCTCCAAATTTTTCATCTGTTGCAATGTCCCTTTGCGAAGATCACAAAAATAGGGATTAGAAACAGTTAGTTGCAGTGAATAATAGGCAGAAATACATCTTAAATGCAGTTCAGTTTAATCAGTTTTCAGCGAAATGCTTTTTCATTGTTGAAATGCAAAAACATGCACTTCTATCATGCCACATTGAAAGGTTCATTCTTGTGTTGTTTTGATTATCCAGTACGCTGATAACCACAAGAAGCTACATGGTTCATGCATACCAATTTGGGGACCAAACTGCAGTGAAAACGTGATATTCAAACATGAAAATGAAACAATTTTTATTCACTAGCTTAATTGTGACATTTTCAATTGCCAGAGTCACAAAATATGCTGCAGAAAAAAGGAGAATATTCCACAAAGGGTAAGATAAAAATTTGAGGAACATTAATTGCTCATTTGACTAAACAATGTTTTCATTATTAACTCTTTATGTGCCACGTTTGCACGTACGACTCAGTCGACGGCGTGCCAACTTCGCATATTCTGCTCAACACACAAAGCCGCCAAAACCGATCGATAAATCACTAGTCCCGCGGTACAATGAAAGCGTTTCTAGCGCTTTTGATCCTCTCACATACGGCTTGCATTCTATGTGGTGATTGACTGTCAAGCAGTGTTCCCAACTATAGATTTGTGTGTACATTCTAAGTTTCTGTCACGGTTTCATGAGCGAAAGTCATGCCTTCACAGTAATGTAGCAAACTGGTCATTCAAAAGAAAATTGAAAATAGATTTGTCATACAATTTATATCGAAGCAAAATTTGGCATTCCTCTAAACTTTGCTCACTATCATGTCAAAGCTCAACAGCTGAAATTTGTAGAAGTTACACAAATTGGAAAAACAGAATTCTTTCTCAAAGCATGTCTACCTTCGTGTCCCAGAATAACGTGGCATACAGAGGGTTTCCACCATGGCACATAAAGAGTTAATATTCAGCTTCAGGAATGTTATGCTCCAGCACTATAACATATGAAACATATGAAACATATGAAAAACACATACGGTATGCAAGCTGAATAGTTCAGTAGAGTACAGTTCAAAGTATTTCAACAATAAGCATAGCATATTTGCAGTATCGTCTCTTTCTGGAGCTCAAAAAGACTGAGCACATCGGTACTCAATCCTGTGAATGGCATTTTGAATCAGTACAGTGTATTTCGAAACACTGATTCTACATAGCAAATTGAGCATAAACACAGCCCATGTAAAAGTAATACAAGATCATAAAGTAGTATGCCATATTGAATCACAGAGAGTTAAGCTGCATTATACCTGTTTGATGGAGAAGATGACTGATGATTCTTGATGTATGGTATCCTCCACTTGTGGTATAGGAACATGTGCACTACACTAACCTCCTTTTCTCCTTGTGCAAGATAATATGAGTCAGGGTGGACAATTCGTATAAGGCTTTGGTTGGCTAGTCCATGCAATGAGGTTATACCTTTATGCCTCTATAAAACAGGCCCTTGCCAATAAGCTACACTTAGCAGGCAATCCTAATAAATTATCTCCTTATCAGAGACAATGAAAACTCTCTTGTGCGCCTCCAAGATCAGATTGTTGATATAGCCAGGGAGGGGGAAGAGATACAATGTATAGCCCTAATGCACTGCTGGTTTGGGGAAGTACCAAGCCCTATGGTTTGTTTCTCACAGAAGTGCTTTGTGGTCTGCCAATTAACCACAGTCAGCAAACAATGTTTGGGCAGTCTGTGGTTGAAAGTCAAAGCTCCTTGGCATTCCTCTCAGCCTTCATTGAGAAAGTGAACTGATGCTCCATCCATACCAGCTGTGTACTCTGGTTAGATAGCACATTCGTCAGCTGCAGATGTTCCTCTGGACAACTATGATTCTAATTTTCTTACAATGGAGACGAATGATGGAAATATCAATGAACTTGATATCTCAGCTCAGTATTGATGATGATGGAGATGGTGCTAACATTTTGTCCTCAAAATTATCAACAAGAACAAATACCAATGGAGCTTCTGACATGATGGATTTATCTCACCTGAGCTTTGATGAGCTCATATTAGACATGATGCTGAAAGATCAACTCCTACAGAGGAGTTTGCATGCCACATTAAGATGAAATTCGCTTGCCTCATGGAATATGCACCAAGACAGACATAACAGTCAGTATCTTCGTGGCAAGGCAGAAATACTGGATCCTACTCTTGGCCGAGCTGAGTTCTACAAATCATCGTCAAAGTTCTTCTGGCAAGTGAGAGTGAAAAAGGTAAGTTTTATGCAAACATACTTGCCAATCATGGGGAGTTTTTGCACCAACAGAGAAGGCTCAACATGTTTATTTTTCAACAAGTGTTAATGAATTATTTGGGAATACATGATACATAGAAAACCTATCCATATTCTTTATAGTGTCACAATTAAAAATGCAGATATATCTCATTACCTCGTATTAGCTAATCGCAGCTCTATAAAATCATTGAAAATGTAATGTTCAATTGGATTCTTTCTTATTTTCAGATATGGTGCTATATGAATTAATGACATCACAATTGATGATTCAGGCATCCACACAATTGTGACTGTTGTGAGGCATTTCGGTTGTATATTCTAAGTGACACTTGAAAATATAATAAAATAAATTGAGAGTGCTTCAGAAAGTTTTTGTAGACCTGTGAAGTCATTTTATTTTGTATTTCAAACATATAATTTTCAATTTCTTAATCAAGGGGTACATTTGGAAACATCTACAGTGTACATGTAGCTGTCATTCAATTACTGGTGGGATTTGAATGTGTGTTCTGGTTAATTTAACCTATGCACACTTGCTTTTTAATATCCCTATATTCTAATGCATGTAATTTTGTGCACTGCAGTACTTTGATGGGGAGTGGTGATTTGATCATGCATAAAAAATTTCAGATTTAGAGTGTGGTGTAATTGATATTCTAACTTCATCAGTTTTCATTTCATGCAGACTTGAGATTTCTTCAAAATGCCAGAAATGTATTGTCCTGGAGAAGACACTAGACAAGGAAATGAACAAGACCAAAAAGGAAAGAGCTTGAGAATGCAATGATGATGCACAATGAAAGCCAAATGTAAGTGAATTTCAGGAAACTATTATACATTTCATCTGTGTACCAGTAAATGGTAACTCGGTCTACTGCTTGATGGTAAAACTGTCACATAATCACAATCCCTCAAGGTCTATGTCCATCATCTTCCATCATCATTCGATGTTTACATCTTTTTATACCATGCCATGTTATTTCCCAAATATAATATGAAATTTATATTGATGTGCAACATCATATTTCATGAATTTTTTTCCTTTCCACAAAGAATTAACTTGCAGTTTGGGTTTCCCTTTTTGTAGCACAGTCTGCATAGTGTGTACCAAAAGGGGTGTGAAAGCATTTGTGGGACAAATTCAAATAATCCAAAATGCAGAAAAATAATGTTAGTACCGCAAAAATATCAATGCATTCAAAATCTGAAGAACAGTGTTTTGTTTAGAGTAAAACGTCTGAAATCAGATAAAAGAACAAGTCCATTTTCATGTGACAAGTGGAGTATGTGAGAAAATAGAGCGCTATCAGAAGAGCACATTGACAGTTTGAGGAAAATCAATAATAGTTTTGAGGAAAATCATACAATCTGTTCAATTTGTTAGCAATTTTTAAAAATTTCTGTACAGTCACTACCTGATGAAAATTACTACAGTCTGTGATGTCACATATGTAAAGAGAAAACATTTCTATTAAGAGAATTCCACAAAATTTCATTTTGAGAAGAAAGTACAAAGGATTCCCTTAACTGGTACTGATGTATGTTTAGAGTAATATTATTCCCCGGCCTTCTGAATGAGACAAGTCAATTGTTCTTGTCATATACATAATGCTGCAAAGTGAAAAATACAATTGTATGTTGATTTTTCTTTATATTTTCTTTATTTTGTTGTACACATACGTGACATCACAAGATGTTTTAGTCTTCTTATCCTGCCATGGAAGCATTGAAACTTCACAAACTCATAACTTTTGAACAGATACAGTAGTCAGACTTTCATCAAACGTGCATTGATGTATTGTACAGGGTCTAACATGTTTTGGTGAGATAATAAGAAACCTCTTATGAAATATGAAAGAGCATGTAATTCCATGAGGAATTCAACATTTATTTGATGAAAATTGGTTTTGAAATGGCTGAGATATCCATAACAGAGCAATTCTAATTAAGTTAATTAAATTACATCTATGCATTGAAACTTGTGTATTTTTCCCCCACTCCTCACTCCCTTCCTACAATATCCTTAGAGCACCATGGTCATAAGCTCTGTTTCATGGGGGCTCATATTCATTTGCTTTATGTCATTCATTACAAATTGTACTTTGACTATGTCTGATTTTCAATAAGAAAAATTGAAATGGAATTAAATTGATATGGTCATGAGATTTTATCAATGAACTCTCTGCTCTGCTGTAGTGGTTGTCAACACAATGGAATGTGCTGGTCAGTAGCCTGAAACAAAGGGGCACGTAGAAGTGGGTAGAACAGGTCAGTGAGGACTGAGTGCTTTCCAAATAAACCAGTGGGTCATAGGGTAGTGCAAGGACATGAAGTGTAGGAGGGAAGTGAGGAGTGGGGAGAAGTACACAATTTGGGGTCTAACATCTTCCTGCAAATGATTGTCTTTGACTTTAGAATAACTAAGTATCTCAGAATGATAAGGGGAAAAAGTAGATGAAATGGCAGTTACAGAGAAAAGATACTGAGCTGATGTGATGAATATACCTACTGGCTGGTTATCTACTGGGGATAAGACAGTGGTCAAGGCCAATCACCTTTCTGAGTTTTATGTGGTCTTTGTAGCAGAACAAGGAGGTAATATATCTCTTTGAGTTGAAGAAGCCTTCAATCATCTTTAATAGTTTATCTACCTCCTAACCTTCTAACAAGCAGTTTGTGCAATTAAAGGATGCAGTGCTTTGTGTCAGTGGGTGATTGCATATATACAAGTACATTCAAAGTATGCACTTGGTGTCTAGGATTAGGGTTTAACCCTAATCCCACTGGGTTATTTGAGGGACGAACTTTTTTGGCCTCCCCCCCCCCCCCCCCTTCAGATCTCGGTTGTGGATTGCGCGATCCTCGCGAAAATTTGCACTAAGGTAGAGGCCAATAATCTAAAAGATTGTATAGTTAGATTTTTCAAAATTTAATTTATGTATTTTATATTAACTTAATGCTTATTTAAGCAAAAATATTTTTTTGCCTATAAATCCAAAAGTAAAGCTCCAAAACTTCTAATTTTTGGTAAACATATTTTTTCATTATCCTCAACAATAATATTGAAGAAAAAATGCAGCTTCGTAATTTTTCTTATGTATTTTATTGTTCATAGAATTTCTTATGTATTTCTTTGTTTTTACTTTTTGTTTTAGTTGTTTTTTGTCGTCAAAATTTGTCGCAGAAACTTTTTAAAGCATAATCAAGCTTTAATGAATCATTATCAGCCACTGAAAGTAAAAATATCTATTTTTATATATAATGAATTAATTGCAAAAACACAATTTACATTGGATTTGTACATAAAATCACGTTTTTGAGCAATTTTTGGGTCGACAAATTTTTTTCAAAAGGGGCATGGCTTCAAAACGATATGGCCGGGAGTGACAAATTTGGTCTCAAAAGTTGCGCGATATTTGAAAGAAAAAAGTCATAAAATGTCGCGGGGAGAGCATCGCGCGTTGCAAAATAAAACACCAAATGCGAATTCAAACACCATATCAGCCACCTCCTTTACTTTTAACGGCACAATTTGTCAATTTGTAATCCTAAAGTAAAAAGCTCCCTAACCTGTATCGTGGGGGAGCAAACTCCTGCCTTGTGGCCCTTCCTCACCCCTCCTACTGCAGTTCCACCTTGGTAGGAGAATTCACTCAGAGCCATGCAGTAAGAAACGCTGCTGGCATCTTTGCATGCAGTTGATATTCAGTGTATTGGCAGACCATACAGTGGGGGGGGGGGGGATATCATGAAAGTATGATTGTGGCCAGGGAGCCAGTGAGTTCACAGCCCTGTGGTGGTTGTTGTTTGTTTGCTTGCCTCCCTGTGCCACATTCCATTGACCACCAGTGAAGGGCATGAGAGCATTTTCCACCTCCCTGATCAGTGTGTACATAAACAAGATTGAGCAGGTAACTCCAACCACTGCATTTTCTGGGAAGCTAGTGGCCAGAAGAGTTGGTATCACACCAGATAGGCAGCTTGCAGCTTGTGTCTTTGATCCTAACAGACAAGTCAACCTTTAATACATGTGGATTGAGTGATTGCAACAATATTAGTAGAACACATTATACAAAAAAGTGAAAGTTTGGGGAAAATCCAACACTCCGTTCAAAATCACTGCTGGATGAGAAGACTACTATAGTGTATAATGTCATATGTGTAGAATGATACTATAAGCAAAATGAATAGAGAATTTCACAAAACTTTACTTTTTGAATAAAGTGCACATTTCTTTGACTTGTCACCGATATAAGGGTAATATTATTCCCCCTGCCTTCTGAAAGAGAAAAGTGAAGTGTTCTTTTGTTATGCAAGAAAAGTAAAAAATATGTTGAATTTTCTTTATACTTTCTTTAAATTATATCGTACACATGTGACATCACAAGCTAAAGTAGTCTTTTCATCCAGCTATGACTAAGCTGTAACTTCAAAAATTGATAACTTTTGAATGGATTGTTAGACTTTTCTCAAACTCTCATTGAGACTGTTCAATTTCTTAGGTTAAAATTTATGCTGATATAAGCTCATTTTAGCGGTTGTCCTGAAACAGCTGTCATGTATCATGTTTGTGTGTAAGAATGTACTTGTATACCCACCGGGTCCACTGTATTTCTATGAGGTAGTATCCTAGGAATATTCATCCCATGCTTTAATTTGCCTGCATTCACTCAACCCACATGTCTATGAAGGTGATCCGAACTTGTTCTTTAACAGGTTGGGGCTTTTATACTTCTCAGTGTATATTGGACTGCTTAGCCAGTTGTTGATAACAGGACACTGAACTTGACTATCAGCTAGCTAGAGCTGGACAAGTCATTGTTCTTTATAAACAATGTTATTGATAAAGGTCCTAATGTGATATATTTCAACCATTTGAATGTTCATACAGCTAAACATGGATTGTGACTGCATGACACACATTTAGGATGGAAAGACACCCATTTATGCTGATAAAAGTGGGCCGACAACACTACTGTAAATAAAATCTGCAAGCTGATCACCCAACAGATATGATGATAAGGATTAAATGCCCTAAAAAACAGTACTCAGCAGTCACATCTATGTAAAATACATGCAGCTACAAGAAGCATTTTGAGAAAGTCTGTCACCAGCCTTGTCAACAAACTCTATAGACTTTTGCTTCATACAAACTTTTGAAACCAAGTTCATTTCTTGATATTCATGACATGCATGATTGTTATAAGTGTCAAACAACTTTATTATGATAATTAGTTAACCAAATTTGCTGACATATACATGGTATATCAAGAATTAGTTCACAAATTGAGAAAATGTTTCTTGCATGAAAAACAAAATGAATATTTTCCCTTCTATGTGTCTTCTTTTTTTTTACAGGGTATCAATGATACAGAACTCCTCAAGACACATGTGACTGGTGTTATCCTTCATGAACAACAAAAGAATTTGACTTTTAGATATTGGACAACACAGCTATGATTCAATTCTTACCATCAATATCCTGCTGAAAGTATTCCTAGGTGTTAAAGGTAAGTTTTTCATTTGCATCAAAGCAAAAAGTAGGCATTATTAAAGTAATTACTGCTATTCCGCATGATGCATACTGGTCTTAAAAGAGGTCTTGCACTCGGACAGTTCCATTCTTTGTAGTTTTTAGTAGTAATCACATTCAGCAAGTACTTTCAACTGTTTTAAAAAATAAGTCTATGTTGAAAGGAAATGCATTTAATCCCTGTCTCCATACGATGGCTGATTGCCTACATCACAATGTATAGATTCCTTTTAACAACAGATAACCAATTACTGTCATGGTTATAATATCTGGCAATAAACACAAAGCAATTTCAAAAATATTATAATACTGTTCAATTTTGGAAGGAATAATAATCAGTCAGCTCATTTGACATCCCTTTGTCATATGCAAACCTTTATGTATGTGCACTTCCTGCCTCCCATTCAAAAAATGTGATGCAATTCTATTCTGTTGAGATCAAAGGAACCAAAATTGTTGTCGAGCAAAATTTAGGCAGACAATGACAATATTGATACTGAAAAATATGTGTATTGTTTCTTCCAAAATGTAACAATGTTAAATTCAATAAGGCAATAAGAAAGAGCAATGGACTGGTGTGTGAAAATGAAATATCCCAATTCATTGTTATACAGTATAAAGTAAAAAGATATATACAGTTGTAGGTACATTGAAACTTACACAACATTTAAAGAAAAAAAAATGTAGTAGAAGACTTGACGGGTCTTTAAATGTACTTTGAAGGGTAACGTTTACAGATAGGCCCTGATCATCATGTAGTAATCACACTGCAGTTTAGAGATAGAAAATGATACATGACCGAGTACAATGTACATTGATAAAGATTCCAGAAAGAAGGTAAAATTTGAAGAGGCCTCATATGAGCAACAAAGAAGATAACTCAAGAGAGGAGAAAGATAAAGGTGTTGAAGTATGTGAAAATCTATCTTTACGTCCTCGAAAATGAGAGTACAGATTTATTATGAAAATTTGTCTGAATAGTTCATACAATGTACATGCTAGGGATGACAGGAATGGTTCATCCTCAATTATTTGAAAATATACTTGGCATTTTATACTATTATCGCTACAATTTGTAGCTCAAGTACCCTATCGACAATACAATCGGATGAAATAAGTGCTATACTACATGACTGTAATAATGAGCCTTTTACAATCCAGTGTGAGGTCAGACAGTTCACACTACTGGTGTGCTTCCTATGCAATCACAGCACGTATACTCCCCATATAATAGTCAAGAGGCATTTAATCCTAATTCTGCATAAACTTGGCCCTCTAAAGAGGTGTGGACAATGTAGGCAGTTTAAGAAGTACATGTGTGGTCACCAAACAGGAGATTTGAAAAGTCAAACAAAGCTTAAGAAAACAAACACCTCTGTGCTGCAGCTAAACAGGAAACACCTTACTATCTGTGTGTTATACTGTCCCAAGAGTTTGTGTTTAAGTTTTTAAATTTTTGTTTCTTCCTTATAGGGTCATGTCACCAGACAGAAGTAACAACAGCACTAAGACTTCAACAGCACTCTGCAGGATTCAGAATGGCATTCATCTCCGTGAAATTCAACATAAATAGGCATATGGATACATACAATTACAATATACTCCTGTGTGCACTGGATGAGAATGCTTCTGCTATTGCCATAGATGAATGTGCTTACAGCTAGCAGCAGCAGTACCACTGCTCCTCAGGAACATTAGTAGAAATGGCTCAATGTGATGTGGACATCATTTGTGTCAAATGATCATGGAAGCTATACATGAAGTACGGACAAAAAGTGCTAACAGACTTAAGTTAACAGTGTGGGATTCAAATTTCCTTGGCTTGTAAATAAACTGTTTGTCACATAATATGTTTTGGAAGCTAGATACTCTGTAAGTAGAATAACATCAGCTCAAGGCTTGCCTAAATTACTGCACTCAGCCCCATATTTTCATATGTGTATAAATACATTTTACTGGCCTGCCAAGCTGTACCAGGGAGAGAAGTATCCTTTTGTATATTCTTCTGCCCCCCCTTTTTTTTTGGGGGGGGGGGGTTGAAATGGTGCTCTAAATACATTTGAACTAGATGTATGTATTCAATAATATTTGTTTTGTTTTTGTTTTTGTTTGTTTGTTTATTTATTTATTTTTTTTTTTGGGGGGGCAGCCCAAAATTAATATCGCATTGTTTTGTGTGTTCTTTGTTATTGTTTGTGTTTTTGTTTGTGTGTGTGTGTGACTGTGTGTGTGTGTGTTTGTGTGTAACAGGTGTCTAAGATGGTTTAGCCTGAAATTTTGGTGGCCAAAAAAGGAAATGAGTACTGGCCCAAAATAAGACCAACAAAACAATCTATTTTCTATGATAGTTGCTTGCTTTGGGGACAACAGATAACTTTTTTCTTTTAAATTGATGGTCCACAATTAATCAACCTAAAACCAGGCTAATGGGCCACAGTTAATTTTTGACCCTGCATACTGCATATGGACCTGCAAGCAAGAGTTAATTATCCTAACTTGGTTAAAAACTTTTGAGTACCTTTTTCTATTTCAGTGTTGAGTAATGTTATCCACAGAGAATAACTTCACCACTTTCTGAGGCCACTTTAAACAAACTAAAAAAAATACAGTTCAACACTCTTCTTTTCTTAACAATCATGGATTCAATTTTCTCAGTACTCTTTTTGCACTGGAAATCAATTGAAGTGTGCCTATCGCTTGACACGGTAAATTTGAAAAGTCTATTTATTTAGTGTATGTTGCTCCACATATTAGAAGCTTCAGTTACACTGCATGCTTAATGCAGCCATGTAGACTGCGTCTGTGTGTGAAAGAGAATATTATGAGCCCTTATGTCTCCATCAATAACATTTTTTTCAACAATTAATTAAGACCATTTCTGAAAGACATCGAAATATAGAGCAAGTAGTTGGCCTATTTCTTGCTGAATTGAGTAGTCTTTTATACAATTGATCATACAAATTGATTCATACAAATGAAGTGAGTATAGTATACATGTATGTATCACAGGCATGGCTGTTCTCTGATTTGAAAACTATTAAATTACATGCAATTTCATATTTTTTTCTATATTGGTATAGGATTCCTTTCAAACAATTAAAAGTGTAGCATATCCCACGTTAATATGTCTGAACACCTATTACTATTTTTATGCAAACTATACATTACAATTCTTCGCAAAAATTTTTGTTTCATTTTCTTTGCTGACGACGCCTCTCACACAAAGCTGGGAAGGTTCAGCAAAATCCAAACCTGTGCATCTAGGCAAGTTTGTCAAAAGCCAAACCTGAGCAGCTCAGCACATTCATCAAAAGCTAAACCCGGGGCAGCTGGGCAGGTTCATCAAAAGACGAACCATGGAAGCTTGGCAGGTTCGTCAAAAGCCAAACCTGAGCAGCTCGGCAGTTCGTCAAAAGCCGAACCTGGGCAGCTCGGCAGGTTCGTCAAAAGCCGAACCTGGGCAGCTCGGCAGGTTCGTCAAAAGCCGAACCTTGGGAGCTCGGCAGGTTCGTCAAAAGCCGAACCCCGGCAGCTCGGCAGGTTCGTCAAAAGCTGTGCAACTCGGCAGGTTCGTCAAAAGCCGAACCTGTGCAGCCGCTGGCAGGTTCGTCAAAAGCCGAACCATGGCAGCTCGGCAGGTTCGTCAAAAGCCGAACCTTGCCAGCTCAGCAGGTTCGTCAAAAGCCAAACCTGTGCAGCTCGGCAGGTTCGTCAAAAGCCGAACCTTGGCAGCTCGGCAGGTGCGTCAAAAGCCAAACCTTGCCAGCTCGGCAGGTTTGTCAAAAGCCGAACCTTGCCAGCTCGGCAGGTTCGTCAAAAGCCGAACCTTGCCAGCTCAGCAGGTTCGTCAAAAGCCGAACCTGTACAGATTGGCAGGTTCGTCAAAAGCCGAACCTTGGCAGCTCGGCAGGTTCGTCAAAAGCCGAACCTTGGCAGCTCGGCAGGTTCGTCAAAAGCCGAACCCTGGCAGCTCGGCAGGTTCGTCAAAAGCCGAACCTTAGCAGCTCGGCAGGTTCGTCAAAAGCTGAACCCTGGCAGCTCGGCAGGTTCGTCAAAAGCCGAACCTTGCCAGCTCGGCAGGTTCGTCAAAAGCCGAACCTGTACAGATTGGCAGGTTCGTCGGCAGGTTCGTCGGCAGGTTCGTCAAAAGCCGAACCTGGGCAGCTCGGCAGGTTCGTCAAAAGCCGAACCCTGGCAGCTCGGCAGGTTTATCAAAAGCCGAACCTGGGCAGCTCGGCAGGTTCGTCAAAGCCGAACCCTGGCAGCTCGGCAGGTTCGTCAATAGCCGAACCTTAGCAGCTGGGCAGGTTCGTCAAAAGCCGAACCTTGGCAGCTCGGCAGGTTCGTCAAAAGCCGAACCCTGGCAGCTCGGCAGGTTCGTCAAAAGCCGAACCTGGGCAGCTCGGCAGGTTTGTCAAAAGCCGAACCCTGGCAGCTCGGCAGGTTCGTCAAAAGCCGAACCTTGCCAGCTCGGCAGGTTCGTCAAAAGCCGAACCTGTACAGATTGGCAGGTTCGTCAAAAGCCGAACCTTGGCAGCTCGACAGGTTCGTCAAAAGCCGAACCTGGGCAGCTCGGCAGGTTCGTCTAAAGCCGAACCCTGGCAGCCCGGCAGGTTTGTCAAAAGCCGAACCTGGGCAGCTCGGCAGGTTCGTCAAAAGCCAAACCCTGGCAGCTCGGCAGGTTCGTCAAAAGCCGAACCTTAGCAGCTTGGCAGGTTCGTCTAGAGCCGAACCTTGCCAGTTTGGCAGGTTTGTCAAAAGCCGAACCTGTGCAGCTCGGCAGGTTCGTCAAAAGCCGAACCTGGCCAGCTTGGCAGGTTCGTCAAAAACCGAACCTTGACAGCTCAGCAGGTTTGGCAGAAGACCAACATTGACATATCCAGCTATGACTGATGCAATTCTGAAAGAAATGAAGGATAGATTTGTTAATTCCATTTTGTTTATGCCGAACCTTGCACCACAATTTCAGATTAAGATTTAAAATTTCGATCATTTGTAGACTGATTTTCCCATTTTTTGAGCACCTATTTTTAGCAAAATCAGTCCAATTCTTTAGACTAATGTAGAAAGTCTATTTCTGAAATAGAACGGGTTTTATGAAAGCCAAAGATAAAGAATTTAAAAAAAGAAATCTTAGTAAAATTTTGACAGGAGGTACGTGAGACATCAGATGTTCAATAGGTGAAGAAAAATCTTTAACTAAAATTGGCTCACTTTGTGATTATCTCAGTTCTAATGTCTGTGATTTTATCAAGGGTAATGTGATGACAGATCACATATTATTATCTGATGAACTTTTGCTGTAGCTGGTCTTTTATCTATGATGATAATGGCGTATCTTTTCCCATTCCTGTATCACTCAGCATCAAAATACAGAAAGCAATCAGTGACTATTGGCTATATAAACCAAAACATCCTAGATCAACATTGGCCCTTCATACCCTTCTATTGTGAATATACAGTGATTTGTGGAAAAAGACAAGGTTGAAATGGTGTGTACTGTTGTACAATGTCTTCTGCATATCCATTTGTTAGTTGAATGTGAAGTGTAAATTAACAGTTTATCCCATTTTGATGCTGCACTAAGGCTCTACCTGGAAATGCAATATGAGGAATCAAATGCAAACTGTGAGTTTGAATTCGAGGTTTGAATCCTATTCTAATCTGTGCACCATCCTTCTCACCTTTCATGTCAAATGCCACCTCCCAGCTCATCGTCTTTCAAGGGATGCACTGTCAAGTGGGACAAACCCAAGGAATATCGTGGTGCCTCCCTGAGCGGCTTCCGACTGCGTATGAACGGTCAGCACACCACCACTCTTCCAGCCACAGCAACAGCTTTCACCTACAGACATGGCAAGATGGGCCATGACTACTCATTCAGTCTCCAGGTCAGTGTGTAGACACAATACTATCAGTTGAGAACCAAAGCGGCATAGCAGGGGGAAGTTAACATCGTTGCATAATCAAGTCTATTCAGTTACTTCATTTCAAGCAACACATACAAGTACTTCATTCCCATGGAACAGAAGGCAATGCATAATACAAATATGAAACAATGTTGATATATAATATATAATATATACTGTATAATATATAATATACAATATACAATATAAACTATGATATATCATATGATATCCATAATGCGGGTGAACACCCGTAAACTACAAGTATATTTTGCTCAAAAGCCAAGATATCTAAAGAAATGCTTTGAACACACTCCAACACCAACTTATATACATGTTCCGACTAATGCATCGTAGTATCTGTAGTGTTTACTTTTTTTGGATATGCACAACACAGCTTTGAAAACGGAAGTGCAATGTACGAGGTGAATTCTGTCAAGGAGATATTTTCTAATAGCAATACTCACAAGTCTTATTGTTTGTCTGAAATAGAGATCTGAATACTGACAGTTTTCTCAGAATCATGGTGATTCTATATCTGCAACAGTGACATTGTAATGATCAGCATGATATCAGCATGATGTCTAACAATGTTACTCCTGCACTCTACCTCACTCTTGATTCTGGTGTTGTATGGCACTGTTAGTGCTACTGATCTTGAGCCTATGTCTGAGGTGCCTGTTGATGCTGGCATATTTTCTTTCAGGCTGTATGTAGTGACCCTCACCTCAGCAGTGATTTCTCAGACCCAGTCCATGCAACATGGCCAGGGGTCGTGCTTCCCGACCTTGTGCGAACTCCGAGCACAAGGGTGAATGCCATCAACATTGGCTGGAGTATCCCAGAGCTTGTTGGAGGGGCAAAAGTTCGGCAGTTTAAGGTATCATATCATCTATATGGCATGATTAGTTATTTCCATGAATTAACTACTTCACACAAAGAAGAGCAAGCAATTGCTCTGAAAACTGCTATTGTGTCAGATTAATCATTTGGCAGTAGAGAAAAGAATGTTTCCCTTTCTAGATAAAAATATTACAGAGAGAAATTTGTACAAACATTCTGTGTGTCAACGAATTCCTTGACACAATAGAGCCCACCTGTCCGCAGCAATATGTTCCATGCATATGCTACACAAAAGTAACAGAAGATTATAACCCCGAGTGTAGATCTTGGTTTATCATACACAAAGTATTACTAGGAGGGTTGCAATGTTGTGATATGAAGTGTCAAATACACTTCAGAAAATGATGATATTGTCAGGCTGTTGTATTGCTAGACGTTTGCATAGGCATTTATTGGTTTGATTCTCTGTGATACAACTTATGTCAGACCTGGTCAGAGACTGATAATCAATGAGCTATCACTTTGTAAATATTTACCACTCACTGAGCCCTCTAATATCATGAAAAATGTAGTGAAGATATTTTTGTTTGTGTGACTAATTACCTCATCCAGGTTCTATGCATGGAGGAACAGTCTGGTCTCAACAGACACGCCCACCACGCCCCTCTCATATCCAGTCCTGCCCTGCCACCCGATGCTGCATCAACTGAGTTCAACGGACTGATCCCCCACCAGATCTACACCATCTACCTGGATGTGTACCTTGCGGGCCTGGCCAAGCCGGTGCGCTCCAAGGCCCTGCTGGCCCAGGTGGCCCGAAGGCCCACTGCCCCAAAGCTCAGTATGCGGGTCGTCGGTGCAGAGGAGAGGAAACACCTGAATGTTGAAGCTTGTGCCATGGCCCACGACAGGGACAGGTATGTTGAGTTGTCTGTCAGGGTAATGAGGCAGGAAGGCTGGGTGCTCTCTTAGAATGGTCTTGCACATTTCTGGGTTGTGTAATAGCCAAGCATTACATCCTGGACACTAGATACATTTGAACACACTGCACCATCTTCACTCCATGAATAATATCCATTTGCTGCAGTAATTTCAATCCAAGCTATAACACATCATATATGGAGAGAACTCTTAAGCTGACTGTTGCTGCACAACTCCTCATTTGGCTTACAAACAACTATTATGCCAGCACAGATTTTAAGGCTACAATGTACTTAATAGCTCTTTTTAAAAATTTGTTCATGGCATCATAGATGTTGCATTCTTGGCAATCTTTGACCAAGTCAACGACAGAGCAGAGGAAGTTCCCACGTGATACATAAAACAAGAAGTTAATTCTATACAATTTTTACAGTAGTGCTCTATGTCATCCATGCAAGTGTGCCTCCTGAAATGATAGCCTGCTGGCAATATGCTTGATGGAGTTTAGCGTTCTCTCCCATTACTTCCACCATTGGTCAGTGGGATTGGTCACAGAGTGAGACTTGTCATTATGGCAAAGACATCAAAATATTCTCTTTTTGGTTCCTGTCTATGTCATCGGCCAAGAGCAGTGTGATCTCATACTGCCAGTATGTTTGTTCTGCTTCCAGGTTACTGCAGGAGTTGTTTGACCTTGAGTTTGACCTCCAAGACAACTACCTGGTTGATGCCCAGTATCAAGATGACCTGCTCTCCAGGGTAAGACTTTTGTTATAAAATGAAAGCAATAGATTTCTTCATAAATGAAGTAAAAGCAGAAGTGAATGAATAGGGCTTGCTGTCATGGAGATTTTGTATGATGAATTGTGATGTCACAATGAATCTTCATGTATGTAAATGTGAATCACTCCTGTGAATTTGGGGCAACCCAGTGCAATAGCTGTAGTACAACTTGATGTTCAGGTGAGGGGCCCAAACAATGCACCAAAATTTAGATCGTAATGTCATGTAGAATTAAGATGATAACTGTTGAGTATTTTAAGCATAGAAATTTTTTCCCTTAGGGTTGTCTTAGTTTACACTTCATCATTATTGTTTGTGTACCAGGCTTGTTGAATTATTCCCTACTCCAAAGTATGGCAGAACTTTTTTGACTGTCACTTTATACGTTTGATTTTCATGTTGTACAGCCAAAGGCTTAAAGACCAAAGACAATACACAGATGTGACATATATACAGTATGAGAAAGACAGCCTCTCATATATTGTACTGTTCATTCACTCAAGACACTGCTCCAGCCAAGATGGCCGCAACTAAAGATATTACTCATTGTCATTTTTCACCAACGAAAGGCCCATTCATTCAATCCATTCAGCAAAGACAAAGAGTGCACACTTGAAAAGTATCTGCTAGCAAAGAATGCTGGACCAGTCATAATTATATGTATGTATTATGTTGACATTGTTCTATCTTGATCTTTCAAACAGGTTGCAGAAATCTCGTCCCTTCTAGCTGATATTGAAACAAGTTTGGATCACTGCTTGGAAAACCTGAAGAAATATACAGGTTTGTCTCATGTCAAATTACAAAGATTTAGCATCTTTTTGTCATGGATGTATTCATGTCTGTCATGTACAGTGTATAATTGTAAAATATTGGTCAGTGGAAATTGTGTACTTTGGAATGAAGCATCAAGCATGGTGTTGTTATGCAACATTTGTTTTCCCCTTTTGAAGACTGAGCTTTATAGCTCAATTATAGCTTTACAAAGATTAAATGGTTTAGTAATTTAACAAGGTACAGGGAATGTTCATGGCAGTGAATGGAGCAGTAGTGCAAACCTTGTTCTTGGGAAGCATGTTATATGAAATTATATCACAGATTAACATCTAAAACTAATATCGCACAAATCTTGCCATTAGCAAAGACTTTCCTCGGTTTTTAGCATGTACTTTGCCAGTTTATGAACAACATTTTCAAGTCATCTTTCCTTCCATGTGATGTTGTACTTCAAGGCACCGTCAGCATAGCTCTGAGCTGGGACCTGGTTTCCGACGACGGTGATGCCATGGTGTCTGGTTACAAGGTGCTGGTGAATGGGGAGCAATATGGCTTTGTTCTCCACTCACAAGTCTGTGAGACCATCATTAAGGTGAGCTCTTTTATCCACAATGATTCACTTTCAATCCGCTGGTTATGAACAATGATGAATGTCTGCCGCTAAAAAAGAAAGAGGTTAGATTCATGAATAAAATGGAATCCTTCCATGGAGTAGGCATATGAAGGCTTATTATGTCTCAGTCTGTGGTTAAAGTTTCTTTAAAGCTAATTATAAAATGGGTTCAAGAATGTAGCCAATAGGAAGCGCTGAAATGAGACACACCTCCTTCCTTTACTTCAGTACAACTGCACTGCCTGTAATCCCATGGTAGATTGCCGATCGTCTGTGTGCGCGGCGGCTCCTTTGATGAATTGCATGCATACGCGTACGCGCTGTCAATCCTGTAAACAACTTCTAGTTCGGGCTGCCGGCCGGCCGGCCTGTCTTCCCTTGTGCATAACATATGTGGCGTACGTACGTATACTGTACTATACGTACACTTTGTACAGTACAGTAGACCAAGCGTTATGGGACCGGACGCGTACATGGAGTCACTTTGAAGAGCAAATCCAACGATTTAGCAGGTTAATTCTCACGCCGTTTTCAGAGTATGTTGTCTAGTAGGCCTATATGAGGAGTCTATATCAAGTCTTTAAGGTAAAGGGTGCATATTCTATGTAAAATAAGTAAGTTTTCATGCGGGTGTCCGGAAACCCAACCCCCCATACTGTATGTGCGGGACTTCCGCGAGTGCGACGTGCGTAAAAGTTTGGGACGAACATCTTCGGACGTCTTGACCCACAAAGGTACGTGAAAAACGCTGAAAAATGATGTTAGTTTTCGAATTTTCGACCCATTTTATAAAACAAATGATGCACAGGATTATTTCGTGGCGTTAGTGTAGGCGTAGTGCACTCGAGGGTATTTACAATTGTGAAACATGCACGAGGCGAATACACTAACGCACTCTATCCTGTGCATCATTTGTATAGCAATTGATCTTTGTTGAAAAAACAAAAACAAAATACCTTGGAATATTAATGGTCAATATTGTATATGTCTAGATGGCTTCAAGAGAAGCAGCATGGTAAAAAAAAAAGGTGGGTTATAGTGTTCAAACCCTGCCAGGATAACAAAGAAAGCTGTAGTCTGTCCAATGAGAGTGTCATGCGTGGATCTGTCATGTGATCGTGACAAGTGTGTCATATGATCATGACATGTGACCATGTGAGCTTCAATCATGTTGAATTGTGTACTGATGAATTAACTGGCAAAGAAATATTTAAATTATCAAGAAATGATGGAAAAAAATTAGGTGTATGTATGATGTAAGACTGGACATATGTGTTTTGGTCTGTGATACATGTAAACTTCTGGGATGTCTTCCTCTCTGCAGCTGAATGCTTACAATGGCACCCACAGGATCAGCCTGGTGGCAGTAACTGACCACCCGGTGGGAAATAGTGACCAGTCCAATGTGGTTTCCGTGGATACCTGTCCCTACCGCCCATTTGTCAGCTATTGCTTGAACAACGTCCACAAACCAGGTTTGAGGTGAGATGAAGAAAGACATATAATCCTGATTTTGAAAAAAAAAAAAATTGCAACTAACCTTATTCAATTTTCACAACACCAAATACAAAAATTATGTTCTATCTTTAACCAGCTGTCAGTGCAGCTCTTTAACCTGTTAAGGATGGGCTGATTTTGCTACAACATGCATTTCCCATAAACACGTGCCCAAGTATTCTCAGGAGTAGTTTTCAGTGGGTGAATATAGTCATTTGCAGATATAGATTTAGAATAATTTGTCAAGTGAAGTGAGAGATTGTTGGTCTACAAAGCTGCTAAATCAGGCGACCGTTTCATGAAACTTTTTGTCAGTGATTTACACTGACAACTGTTAAAAGCTACTGAAATCCTTGCGTCTGATTGGCTGATAGCAAATTTGTCGGTGAAAACCTCCGACGAACTCGTTGATGAAACGCCTTCCAGATTTCGAACAGGCTCCCTGCAAAATTGACTGTCCAGGTACAAGTATGTCATTGCTGGTATTTATCTCTCCTGTTGCTCTCTTATCTTGACCACACCCCATCAGGTACCCCCAGCAGGGCTGCTGCACCTACCAGGAGACCCTCCGAGAGGAGACCCACCCTGACTTCCACCTCCTGCCCACCCTCCATCAGCATCTGCCCAAGAGGCGCATTCCTGCCCCCTCGGTAACCGTCTTTGACCAGGACCAGGGCACCTATCGCCTCCTCATGCCTACCAAGCTGTCCAACCGCAAGCCCCACGTGGTGCTCTTCTGGACCCACTGGTAATAAAGCCTAAGGGCAAGGACCAAGTCGATCTCCGGAAAGCTTGTCTCAGCTTTGTTCAAATGAACGCTAGTTTTGCCAATCTTCGGACATTATCTAGCTAGGAATAAAAGGGGGAAAAATCATTCATAATAAATCCAAGTGGAAGATTATGCTCACTTGTTTGTCAGCTTTTGAGGCTAAAGGCATATATAGCCATTTAAGATTTTGTTGGAATCTACACAAACAAGAAACTTCTATGATGATGTGCCATTGGTACCGTTGCTGTGCTGTGCCTAAAAAAGCCACCTTTACCTCACATATTTAAAGCAAAAGCTCCAAACCTAGCATTGCTACAAATATGAACTTGAATATGAAGAATTCAAATGAAATAGAAGTAAACTGTTATGATACATGGAGTACCCAAATTTTACCTGGAGTAGCATTGTACCAGATGTTTGCAGATCTGTATTACTCAATTTCTGGTGTCATTGTTTGTCATGAAGTGTGTTTGAAATGAGAAGACCTGCAAAGAGCTGTGTGTTGAAATGTCAAACTTGTCAAGAGACCGAAGTGAATGTGAAATGCATTAGTATTACAAAATGACAAAGTCAAAATATTCCTAATCAATATACTTGATTGCAATTTGTTTCCTTTGCAGGTGTCTTGCATCACAAGCAATAATGAACCACTTTGTGCAGTACGCCAAGAAGAGATCTAACAAGGTAAGTTACATTAGAGCTGTTGGTACAAGGGTTCTCCTTGTGTATTGAACGAAAGTTCAACCATGGCATTTCCACTTATGGTGAAAGTGACAGCTAAGGCAAAGACCTCATTATTATTAGTCTGTAAGATGTGATGGGCATTATCGAAAACTTCACTGATTTATAAAGAAGCAACAAACATATATATTCTTCTTTTACAATACTTTGCAGTGGGAGCGCCTTTAGACCTCTATGAATCATTTAAAGGGATAGTACAGTATTGGTGGAGATGAGAATTGGGCTTTTAAGTTTTTGCAAGATACCAAGAAAACACTTATGAAATAGTACAGAGCATACCATTTTAAGAGGAATTCAAAGTTCATTTTATGAAAATCGGGTTTGGAATGACTGAAACATTCAAAAACAAAGTAAAACAAAGCGATCGTAATAAAGTGTGGGTCCCACACTTTATCAGAATCGCTCTGTTTTAGATATCTCAGCCATTTCAAAACCAATTTTCATCAAATAAACGTTGAATTCCTAATGGAATCACATGCTTTTTCATATTTCATAAAAGGTTTCTCATTATCTCACCAAAAAATGTTAGAAACCTAAAATTAGGTCTCAACCAAAACTATACGATCCCTTTAAGTCAAGTATTATTTGACTAGAGGTGTTAAAAGCACAGCACAGACTTAAATAGAGTCTACAAATGCAATGCAAATGTGAGCCTAACTAGCATACAATGTAGGTGACACTTCCCTCTCTCATTAAGGAAATGGACTACACTATTCTATATATGCTTCATGATTATATGTTTCTGTGAAACGCAAGTTTGGAGTTGCACATACTTGTATGTCATCCTTGAATGAGTGTTTGGTGTAAGCTGCATGTGTGTGTTTAAATGACAACACCCAGGTCGTTTGCATGGCAATGTGCTGTCTGAGCGGAGAGGACACCGATTTCCACAGGGCCAACATGACCAAGGTGCTCTCCTCCCGAGGCTGGGGCGGGGGCGGGGCCCTACAGCATTGCTGCTGTTGCCAGGAGCTGGAGGAGGATGGGTCCAAAGTGGTGGCTGGGAGGTCCCTCAACACCAGCCACTCCCTGGTCCAGCATGGTAAGCCAAGTCTCCAGTGGCTGGTTTCTCATATTCCCATTTACCAACGATAGCGTGACAGCTAACTGATGCCCCAGCAATCATAAATTATGATTGTGGCTAAACCGGTCCCACATTAATCACTCAAAGACGATTAGCTTTTGCAATCGTTTTCCATTTGCAGTTATGTAGTGCTTGAATTTTGAGAGCCTGAAGAAATTGGGCTGAAAGAGATGCATACTAGGTAGGTCTTTTGGATTTTGGACTGTATTAATCAGATGAAAAATAAAACATCTTTATCTTCTTCTTTTTGTGGCAGTTTTTTTAAGTGAGTTCAACTCATGAGTAGGAAAATTATATTCAAGCTAGAGCCTAGATAAGAAAGGTATATGATTTGATATAAATTGAATTATTTCTTGGCTTGCTATTAAGTGACAGCTGATATCAATCCATTGCATTTTATCTCAGTAATGAAGGTAGAAGATAACATAGCACTTGTCAAGTGAGAAAGAGGTCTTGTAAAAGCGTCAGCAGTCCAGTGGAGGACAAAGACTGACTATTGTGGCTTTGCTTAAACTGTCGGTTGTACTTGAACAGTAATCAACTTGTAGAAAGTTACTTTCATGTACTTGTATCACTGCAAGGCGAGTACTTGCAATCTTGTAAGTCTTCGGCCTCTGAAATATGTACTAGTTGTATCTCTGTTCTACTTCCCACTGATATACCAGTTATTTAAGTGGCATTCGACTTAAAAAATATTCACAGCAGCTGTTGACTCTTTGTGTCTTTTGTTGTTGTTGGTTTTTTTTTTACAAGTTCAAGTTTATTTTCCCATTCAGCATGAATACAGCAGACAGTTTATATAATGGGAACATATAAAGTGGAGATTAAAAAAAAGATATAAAGACACACACTGATTTGTTTAAGATGAGAAAAGGGACAACAGATAGGAAAAACAGTACATACATGTATGTGAATGGGGGGTCAACAGTGAAAAGCAACAAGCCTTGTGAAATGCTGACCCCTGATAATCATACACAGTACATGATGGTACATAGGAAGCCTAGGAAAGGAAGGGGCATAGAGACGAAGAAAGAGAGAATAAAGGTGATGGTTAATGATATCACTCTAAAGATGGCCCTGTCAGTTCCATGGACTTACATTCTCTTTCCTACCAATCTGTCTTTCCTCCCTATCTCAGCTTCTGAGAAGAAGAGTTCAGATGCCCTGTCGGCTGTCAGCGACAATGTTCCCGAGTTGTTTGGGGTCATCGCTGTGCCAACAGTCATCATCATTCATCCAGAAGGTATGTGTAATGCCTCCAATAACTAGCTTTCTAAAACACTTCTGTCAGAAGTAAGAAAAACAAAATGAAATCTGGAGAATGGGAAGTTGATTTACAAATCACCAGTACTATTGTCAACTGGTTTATGATTAGATTAACTCACCAACTTACCCATTATAATAAAAAAAAACCTTTCACTGATCTGAATGTTTTAGTTGGTTATGCTAATTCCAACTGAAATAAGGCAATCTGTCTCTGTATCTCTGTCTTTGAAGTACATTTTCATTTACCATTATGGGATTGCCACTTTTGTAAGAATTATCTGCAACTATTGTCATGATTATGTTTTTACGTTTGCAAGATGTATCATCCTTTCGTTTCTGTTTCTCTCCCCCCCCCCTTTTTTTTTTTTGCTGCACCAGGGTACCTTGGTTGGAAGAGCTGTTTTGCTGTGACAGACCAGGCCGGTTTCATGACATCGCTTGATGCAGGCATCATCAAAATGCTGAGGACCAACCCAGCCAATTTCAGCACCCTCTCTTTGGCAGAGCCTCCCATTCCTGAAGGTAAGGGGAGAGAGAAATACCTGATGGACCACCAGATCACTCTTTTCTACAATAATCTAGTTATGTACCATATCTTCTAACTAATGGATTGCGAAAACATTGCTATGTCTTGTAGGTTGTCTTTCCATCTGTCTATCCATCTGTTTAGTATTTTGTTATCCCAAATTTTCTTGGAATTTGGCCTCACTGTGCTTTTCAAGTTGTAGATTTGTTAATGAAATTTGGGGCCCAATCTCTCATGGTCAGAGGTCACTAAAATACATGATTTTCTGCTGTAATTTTAGCCAGCAAATTTCTGTGGTAATATAATTCAGTTGGAAGGATAGACATAAATATACAATGATTTCTCTGAAATGATAGTGGTACAAGTTCAATGGTCATTTCCAAGGTCACTGTATTGCCAAATTAAAAACTGATATACCGCCATTACTTCATCTAGGAATATCTGATGGTAATGTGATTTTTTTTTGATTTTTTTTATTTTTATTTATTTATTTATTTATTTTTATTTATTTATTCATTTATTTATTTATTTATTTATTTATTTTCATTTACTTATTTTTTTTTTTGGGGGGGGAGTACAAATGAGGATGGAAAAAATAGTGTGGCTGAGATGATTGTGATCAGTCAAGGTCACTACTGGGTCAAAGGTCACTGCTTTTCAAACGTCACATTCAAATCAAATCTTATTTGCAGTATCACAAATTCTTTCAGATGAAACAATTGCAGAAAATCAATGTAATAATGTGTAAACATTCATTTGAGAGCCGAACATGTCATATTCTACCTCTTCAGCTAGAAATGACCAGTAAGAAATTTTTGTTTGTTGGGTAAGAATAAAAATGAGGAAACAGAGAGTGGCGTAGACTTAAGTGCTGAAATCTCATGGTCAAAGGCTATCGTCATCTGGCCATGATTGTTATTTTGTGGCCCTAACTGTCACTAGTTCAGTAAAGTTGCCATGTTATATAATATCATAGATCAATAATGATAAAGTAATGAATGAATGGAAAAATGTATATTTTTTACCATAATTGCTTGTACAGAGAGTTTTAAAGGTCAGCCCTCAAAAATCAGTGGTCAAGGTCAATGAACGTTGCCAAGATATACATAAAGGGTCTTGTGGCAGAATATAGTTTTTGTGTGAAAAAGCTGAAAAAAAAAGAATGGGATTATGATATGATTATATATTACAATAAGTTATAATGCAGAGACAGGGGCTGTAACACTAATGACTGATTGTAAGGACTTTGTTATTCTAAGTATTGATTGCCATACAATGTAGTAAGAAGTTAATTGAGCCAGAAGGGGGAAAAATTATAAAGATGCATACATATTATGTAGACATCAGCTACAAGTTATATTCATGTTTGATGATATTTAAACTTATAATGCTAATCTCGTTTTGCCACAAACAGCAGATGGCCCATGCCAAGCCAACCAGCTGCCCCCAGCACCTGGCAGCCAGCAGAAGAAAAGGGGCATGGCCTGGGGCAGAGAGCAGGTGGACCATGCTTCAGATGCAAATGGAGTGGGCAGGGCAAAGCTCTCCATGGGCGTGGCCAAGCCTAGAACTCCGCCCATCACCAGCCCCAAACTGCGCCACTTTGTCCTGAAGAAGAAGCAGCGGCAGGCGGAGACGGAGGGGAAGAGGCTGATAAGCATAGACACGAGGCCGTTCTCTGCCAGCGTGAAGGCAAGCAAGGGCAAGGGCAAGGCCAGACCCAATTCGTCCGTCACCATTTAAAGGGGAAATCCACCTCATAAGATTAGTTTGTTTGAACAGAAGCAGAAAAAATAAAAACAAAGTCAGAGGAACAGGACAGTGAAAGTTGGAGTAAATTCTGATCAAAACTAGGGAAGTTATGAATTTTTTTCCAGGCTGTTAGCAACAAACACGAATTGACAATTTTGTGATGTCAAATGCGAGCGTACCCTTCTATTTAGTCTGTACTATAGCATAAATTTTTACTGTCCCATCATGTAAATTTTCAATTGCACATGCACCCTTGTTACATTCATTGTAAATATGTTTCTATACAGCCCCTGTATGGAAAGAAGAAGAAATTTCACTGACTTTTATTCACAGGGCTAATGGAAACTGAGCTCACGTGCTACATCAGAGAGTTGTTAATTTGTGTTCGAATTTTTTTTTTTCAAATTTGTGCCATCTAGCTCCTCTCATTTTCTGGTTCAAGTCAAATAAACCTTACTTTGAGGGTGGACTTCCCCTTTAACTAAAGAGACACTCTTTTCCAGGTCTAAGCTGACTTTGGTGATCAGACTAAGGTCACACAGAGGGCATGACATCATCGCCTGATTTCATGTGCATAAATGCAGTTTTGACTGATGATTGACGCTCCTGGAAGCTGAGCAAGTATTTGGTTAGTTTTTGGTAAATTTAGCTAGAGCATAATGCAGAGTTCCTCTTCTTTCACACACTAGTATTGAACATTCTCTGGCTGAGGATGTGATTGGAATCAATTACATTTTTTGTATGGTTCTGCTCCATGTACAGAACATGATTCGGGCATGAAGTCAAGCCTGTTTATGGGAGCCACGCACATGAATTGAAAGCCAGAGAAGGATTGTCTTACACAGGAATTGTGTAATACAAATATGTTTACAATAGCAGCGTAAGGGGCTAGTACATATTGAGGACAACTTCAAGAACTTGTCTCTTGGTAATGAACATGGCAGTTTTTCCCTAATTTTTTGACTATTTTCAATTCTATGAAGATTTCTTGTTTGTTTTTTAGTCGGCCAAAGTTTTCAAAATTGACTTCTGATTGATGGAGGAAGATGCTATGAGATACAAAAATTGAATGCTGCCAGGCCTTTAGACACAATGTTCTCTAAAATATAATACAGTGTATTTCCAAGCAGAGGAAATTTTCACTGCCTATTGTCAGCAGATTACTCTATATGTTACAATATGTCTAACTGATATATCAGATGCATTCATTGACTGGTGCAGAATAAAACTAAATTGAGTGCCATAGAACACAACACAGCACAATGTGAATGAAACCAAATTTCATAGAGTAGGTAGGTCATGGAATAAGACATATTTTGATAGGTATTACGAAGAGATTTCACAGACACATGTTGTGAAGGTTAATGCAGTGTGTAATGTAATGCTGCTAAACTTGATGTAGCTCAATATGCGTATTTAAATTGTGTACCGTGTTCGTGTAACACATGCAGCAGAATGTCATGACCACATTTTCATTGTGCAGAAATGTCACATTGGGCTGATTATTCATTATGCCTTGCATATCAAGAAATACCTCATGCTTTATTCCAAATGTATCACCTCTGTGAGAGACTGCAAATAACTGCTGTCCGGGTGCTACCCTCGTATTCTTCAATGTAGGAATCTTAGGTACAGAGCAGTTATACGATGTATGTGAAATTAATGATGCTGTTTGATACCCTTTTCAGCATAAGTGTACCAACAAGTTTAGAATGCATTGCTTTCCAGTCACTCTTCCACGTCTATTGATGCAGCGTTTATCTGGAAATCTGAATTAAAGGTGCATAGTCCCGGTAGTGTAGAGGGTGCTGTTGATGATACTTCCAATCACCGTTAGCATTGATACGAAGATTACCGAAGTTGAGCTGTCATCAAGAGTAAAGTGCGTAGGTGTTGCTAAGTAACGCTACCTTCGTTGTCTTCTCTGCGCATCGCGCAGTCTGTAGTAATGCCAGGGTGCGTGCATATGTGCTTGTTATCATGACATCACAAAAGAAGTTTGCTAAAGCTGTCATCCCCCTCAGCCGAATCATGAGCCGAACTGTGATCCCACCACTGACTACAGTGAATCGGACTTCTTCGGACTCGAGGAAGTGGGCCACAGCGTAAGCGCTAAAGAGGAGTCGATAGCGTAGGTCTCTATAGGAAACTTGCGCTGTGCGCCTGCTGTGCGTGACTAAAACACCGGGACCATGCACCTTTAACACGACAGTAGTATTCTCTTCCAGTGTCTATAAGCTGGTGTACAATTTAGATGGCTTTGCATGTCAAAGAACGTGGCATATTGTCGACTGCCTGTGGGATGATATGATCTGAAAATCTCGTTTTGTAGTAGATCATGTAATGATTGATAGTGTTGGTCAGAAGACAAGAACAAATTATTTTTTGACCGGCTGATTGTACAATTGTTGGCGTATGATTATCTTTGATATAAATGTCAGTTTTTAAATGTGATAATGAGTTGTTTTTGATCAGCTGATGTTTGCTGATGACAATATATGAAAGATGCTCTCAAAGAAATATGTTGATGTGTTTTAGATTCTGTACATTCCAAAGAGTAACAAAAAGTTACTTTTTAGAACAAAGAAATATATATATATATATATTTATGAGTAAATGTGATATCACTGATAGGGACTGTAAATTTTGCAGATAACATATTCATATTATAGAAATCTCTGTAATAGGAAGAAAAAAAAAAATGGAAGACTTAATTCCCGAAAGGTATTCTGTCCTTGTGTGGGGCAATGAGGTTGTGAAATACATTGTAGTTCTATTTATCTTAGCCAAAAATCATGCCTAGCTTTCATACCTAGCTCCTTTTTACTTCTCTTCACTGCCATTTTGGCCATTTTATTTCTTGTATCCCATGCAGTCTTGCCTTTTCTCTCAAGTCAAAAAGTCTTAGAAGTATGCTGTTGGGGTATGGTATTTTATATGATCTTGTCTTGTTTTGGTATTTTATTGCGAGTCAAGGGCAGAGCTGCCTACTAGCATGTTTTTTTTTTTTTTTTTATAATATAACTTTGTAGCTTGTTATTTTTCTCATGAAATAGAAGATTGCATATTTTGTAATGATTTTTTTTTTCTGAAATCAAACTTTGCATGTTTAGTCTCCCTGTTTCCTTTAATTATGAATTGAAGTATGATTTTTTTTTAATCTTCAAGCTGTGATTGTTGTTGGTTTTTTTTTGTTATGAGTTTATACATCAATCTGCGCTGACACTAAAGACCTCTATTTTCAAAATCATTGAATTTAAGTGCTGTGCTGCCCTTGAATTTAGGTGACACTTGATTTATCATTCTATCATCTATTTCGTTTCATCAGCTTTGCACTCAAGTGAATTGCCCAAATGGCACTACGACGTGACAAGGAAATTTGTAGTGTTCACTTTTACATATGTCTCTTAAAGTTGGGGGGGGGGGGGGTGTAATGTATGCTTCTAGACTTTTGAATGTAGTAGATGATATGATTTGAGTTTTACATATTTTGATTTTGATTTGATTCATTTGTTTCTTCCCCAGTTTTACACTTGCCATAATTGCACTTTGAAACTGAGATATTGGTAGTGCCTTTGTGCTCTGCTACATTTGTAGTCACGTTTGAAAGTGCAAACAGAGAGTGGTCCAGCGAGGAGATTACATATTACCGGTAGTATTGACTAGAGTGCTAACTCATAATATACCCTGTACAGCACACAGAGTGAGTTCAACCATTACTGTGACGGGCACAAAAGAGATGATCTTGTCCTTCTTAGTTGTGGCTCCTTGCAAAGAGCTGACTTACGTAGCACCATGCGAATTCTAGTGCGGACTCACAGTAAGACCTGTACTACTGTTCTGTGAGTGGACGGAGTACTTATGAAGCAAAGTTCACCATTATTAGGAGAGACATGTCTCCTTGTGCTCACAGAAATGTTACGTAGTTTGCCCTTGTCGGTAGTGAGTATGTACAGTGTAACCACTTCGGTAAAGAGGATATGATTATGTTGATGGTTTAATGAAGTGTCTTTATTTAATGATTATGCCATGAGCAGTGTAATTTCCTGTAAAAGTACTCATAATTAGGCATTTGTACTTGTAAACAAAGATCATGCCACATTCAATTTTTAGTAATCAAACATTCAAAAAAGCTTTCGTTGTACTTATAATGTCAAGTAGGTTACATATTGATCTTAGCTACTACTGTATGTCTGTATGGAGTAAAACATATTCACACCGTATATTGAGAGAGACTGATGAAAATTTGAGGTCAAATACTATGCGATGTAAAGTCTTTCATCCCAGTTCAGTATTGTTTTAGTTTTCCTGCTTAATGTAATGGGTTTCTTTAATCAAATTAGATACTCAAACTGAAGAGCAGAGCTGTTATTTATAGTCTGAAAGAACTCATGCACGAGAAACTGTCAGTATTCTTTGGTCGAAATTATTCTGACAGGTTACCATGAGGAAGAATCTGTATTTCTGATGGAAACAGAAGGGAAATGGAACAAATTATAGTAGTGGAGATGTCAAGAAGACCCCCTTTTCGAAAATGATATCGACTCATCCTTTACCAGATGTATGCTAGGCATTAGTCTCACATTTTCACTAGCATTCATGGCGTGATAGTGCTTAGAGTTTAAGGCACAATTTACCATTTGTAGATGAATAATAAACCCAGCATTAGTGCTTAAAAATAGTTCTAAAATGTGAGTTAGGGATATAAACAACCAGTGTAAGAATTTGAATTAGTATAATCGATGTTAGATACCCAGGTATTGAAAGTGTACAAAATGTGAATAACAGTTATAATAAAAATGTTTCCAGACTAAACCATCTACAGTTATGGTTTATTGAGAAAAATAATGATGTTTCCTTACATTTTAATTTTTATTGCAAAATCGTATATGATAGGTTGTTTTGCGATACAACCGACCTACACATATGCATCAAATGTGATATCTTGAAGATTTTTAAAATCACTCCTCCCAAAGGTAAATAGGACCTTTAAGTGAATGTTTGAAGCTGAGTATATGATTCCTACCATGCTTCCTATCTCCACCAGGGCAAAGAGCACTTGAATGAGGACCAATAAAGCATTGTCTGTCAAAGGATTTTCTTTTATTTGTCAAATATCACTTCAGCTGTTTGTCGAACTCCAGGCCCACGTATCTGTTCTCTTGGAAAGGCGAACACACCAGCAGTGGCGGATCCAGAGGGGGGTGCAACCGACGCACGCCTCCCTTTATTTTTTGTTTAAAACAAAAGAAATAAAAATAAGAAAGTGAATGAAACCGGAAGTGGCACCAGAAATATTAGTTGCAACCTCCCCCCTTTTCAGAACTTCCAAAAGGAATAAAATTTACACCTTCATCCCTCACATTTGCAGTATTCTCGGAAGTTGATCCAGTGATTACTGGAGTGACTACAAAAAGGTCTCATGTGAATTTTGAGAATGTGTCAATGTAGCAGAGTCAATGTTCTTGCCATTAAGGTCTTCTGCTGTGGTTGAACAAAGATTAAGGCTATTGTATATTTCTCTCTCTCTCTCTCTCTCTTGATATTTATAGATGAGGCAGAAAAGTGTGTCAAAATAGATTGTGTTACTACACGTAGCATGTATTTCCGTGATGTAAACACTTTGTGGTGGCAGTGGCATTCTATGTACTTTCTGGTGAGACTGAGAAATTAGTAAGTTGTCATCTTCGTAAGACATTCCTGTTCGTGAAGAAAAGGTATTCATTTTCATATTGCACCTTGAAATAGACTACATATTGTGAGCATGCATGTGGAGTTTACACTTTGAAATAAATCACAGAAAGATTGCATGATGAATGGGTTCTCCTTCTTTTATCACTTGTCATCTTGACTTAATGCTTGGTGTTAACAAACATGGGTTAAGCTTTTTTGTTTGTTTGTTTGTTTGTTTGTTTGTTTGTTTGTTTGTTTGTTTGTTTGTTTTGTTCTGTAGAGTCCCATATAACCAGGTAGGTGTTTATAGAGAAAGAGCTTCTGCTCCCTATATGAAGTCATGCTGGTGACTGCCGAGAAGCTATGTGCTTTTAATGACTACTGCATGGTGGTACCCAAGATGTTACAGCCTGTTTTGGGAAGATCTAAATGAGCAGGGAGGTGGTGTCTCATGGTTGGTCGCTGCAAGCAGCCACTATGTGCTGAATGTGAACAGTGAAAAATGGACTGTGTGTGTTGGCCTTAGTAGGAGTGACCACGTTATCGGACAGGTGGCTATGTAATAATGGACCTTAAAATGTTAGAAGAAAACCTTGACACAAACCCTAAACGCAAACATGCATTCGTGCAGGCTGGCCTGTTTGGTCACCTTCATTGACAGAGCTCATCCACTCATAATGAGACATTCATTGTTCCTCCATGTGACACTCAAACTTGGAAAAAGTGCAATTTGGCATTGTTGTCTGTAAAGTTCATGTGCTCAGTCATGCATAACATTTGTCAACATAATCAGGCATCAGTGGAAAGAGGAAGAGTTCTTCTTTCCTCACAACCAACATTTTGCTCTCCAAAGCTGACAAGTATGAAATGGTAGCCCTCCAAAGTTGCATTGCCTTTTTTGTATACGCACTAAAATGTAAAGCAAAAATCCCTCCTTTGTACCCATGCTCCGTGCCGCGGAAAGGTTATGCGCTCTATCGCAGGTGTAAATGAATTGCTTCGACAAAAAACATTTCTATTGAAGATTCCTCTTTCACAACAAACAGAGCGAGCAGCAGTTCATTGTCCCTTGCAATATTTTTGGCAGCAATTGTTTGGTGTGTATACTAGTAATAGAGGACAGGACCCGCGAACAAAAACCAGGTAAAAAAAAAAAAAAAAATATGCTATTGAACACGAGGAAATGCGCAGTAGCCAATTACATGTATCAAAAACTCTATTACGGTATAGCAGCTTGGAGGATATAATTATGGAACATTAGGCGTTTTCACATCAGCCCGATGTTTCCGAAATAGCGCGCTATTTTCTGACTTGGAAAATAGGAAAATATCTCGAGCTTGGATTTTTATCGGGCTGATATGAAAACGCCTATTAAAGCCAGTGGACAGTGGTTGAATGCTAAGCATTCAATTGTCATGCTGTAGAACCTACGCATAAATTTGCACAAACCGGATAGAGATTCTACTCCTTTAACACCCTGGTAGAACCTGGGAGGTGTAAGAAAAGGAGAGACAACTCCCGCTCTCCTTTGAAGGATGCGCGGCACCGCCGAGAAGTTATGCGCTTAACTAGGTGTTACCCATGTGCTTTGACAAAAGAGAGCATCAATAATCGAGACTAGCGCTCTCACATCTAGAAATACTTGCCCCTACTGCATTTCGCTCTCTCTCTCTCTCTTCAATGTGATGGCAGCAATGAATTTGTGTACCTTGAATTGGAGCAGCGAATCAAAATGCAGTGTAAAACGGACAATTTTAACAGCAAATACTTTAAAAGCACGCTGGAGCACGCTCTAGCGGAGTACTTTATTTGAAAGATCAAAATATCGCAGATTAAAGGATAGAAAACTAACATGCGGAAATGTGCGCATTATAGAAAAATATTAGGTTTTTAAGATGGCCTAATTTTCATTTCATTTCAATTTGCGCATTACGAAGAAACTAGAAATACATGTTTAT